>NC_133458.1:56520592-57151426 GCF_048565385.1 Saimiri boliviensis | reverse complement strand
ATATAAATGCATTTCTGTGCAGCAGAAATTGACATGATTATTATCATGTAATTACATTAAATACAGATAATTTTTAATTCACTTTTTAAATATTCCCCAAACTCTATCATCAGCATTCTGTGCTCCTCATTCTATGAATACTCTCCATGTAATTGTATTCATGTATAATGTGTCTTAATCCACTCTAGTTGCTATAACAAACACCCAAAACTGGTAGATTCATAAATAACAAACATTTAATCCTCACAGTTCTGAAAGCTGGGAACCCCAAGATCAAGGCACTGGTGGATTTGGTGTCTGGTAAGGTCAATTCCTCTTAAAAGATCCCTCTTGCTGTGTCTTCATCTGGTAATAAGGGCAAAGAATCACCCCGAGCCTCTTTTGTAAGGGTACTAAGGCCATTCATGAAGACTCCACCCTCATGACCTAAATACCTCCCAGGTTTCCAACTCTAAATACTCTTGACTTTGGGGATTAGGTTTCAACATATAAATTTGGGGGTAAATAAATATTTAGACTATACCAGTGAGCAAGAACTAAATCATTATTTCAAGTCACTGAGTTTTGGCATTGTTTGTTAATGCAAGTATGGCTTGTTTTAGTTTAACAGATGCAGCACCATACAATTTTATTAAATCCATAACTTCAAGAGGAAAACATTCCAAAAACATAATATTCCTATCTTAGAACTATGCTTAACCACATTCAAAGCAACAATTTTATTTTTTCAAGGGAGCAAAAAGAATTCTCAGTTCAACACAGAAAACATTCATTCATTAACAAATTTTGAATTTCCTCTGATATGTCAGGGATTATGTCAAGACTCACCACTACAATGGTGAATAATATTTAACATTCCAGTCCTTTTGGAGCCTAAGTTTGAAGAGCTGAAAATTAAATTACTCAGTTTTATGTATTAATGAATGTTATTAGCAAGGTAAGCCAAGAGTTTTAGGGGAAAACCTAAGAGAATATTTGAAATAGTCTAGGGTAGTAGAGAGGGTTTTAAGTTTTTATTTTAAGAGAGTAAAATGTCAAAGTTGCCACTTGAAAGATTAGAAAGAGCTGTCCAAACAGGGGGAATTTAAGGCAGCAAGGAAGTACAAGGCATAGGAACAGTTTGTGAAGTATCCCAGAGCACAGAGAAAAGTGTCTGTCTGTGAGGTGAAGACGCGTAGTGTGACTACAGAGGGAGTGCGGTATTAGAATTTCCTCCTAGCGTCACAACCGCACACTTACGGAGAATTCTAACAAGTTCTCAGTCAACCCTACAAGAAGCTCAGGGACAGAGCCCTGAAAAGAGACTAGAAGTTATGCAAGAATAGGATAATGCAATACGTAATATGAGGCCAATAGCCACCCTGCTGGTTGAATTGAATAGCCAAGTCAAGCAAGCTTTCAATCTGGCAGGCTGAGTGAATGACTGTATATGTGTATGTTTGTGTGTGTCTCCCCCAGGGCATATGTCTGAACATGGGCAGTTAACTCATGTTGTTCTTTACTTGGGAGTTACTTGGAAAACTCTCAATGCAAGCAAAACCATAGATGTATTTTTCTCCAAGGACACTCAAGGAGTATCATAGTGAAGGAAGATGATAAGAATGTAACAATAAACAAGATCAATTAGTTTCAGAAGAAAATGAGTGGTAGTAAGGCAACTTCTCAGTAAAGTGGACATTCACTGTTGTCAGTTGTGACACCAGTTTATTCTTCTTCCCAATTGCTCCAATTTGGTGTCCTCCTTTCCATATCCTTTACATGCAACTAAGTCCTCATGGTCTTCTGCTCTAGTTTTTAATAAGACCTGCTTTCAGAAAGTGATCTTCAACCCATTCACTGCAAAGTGGAAAGAATAATAACAACACAAATGACTGGTTTCTGGGAGTACAGCATTCATTGGGAAACTTCTCTAAGGTCATTTAAAAGTTTGTATTTCTCAATATCTTAATTTGTGTGTGTGTGGAGGAAATGGTGATCCTTTGAATAGACAATCTAATAATCTTCTGTCCTCAGAATGATTGTAAATCACAAGTGTGTTCATGTGAGCCTCAGTGAAATCTCTGAGTGCTAAATAATCTATGTGAATCTGTAGTAATATATTTGAAACATATTGAACAGGAACTATAAGAAAAATATGAAACCAGTTAATATGTTACTATAGTAAGTCAGGGATGAACTAAGTGTCTGAACAAAAGCAGTAGAAATATGAATGAGAATGAGCCACAGGTTAGAGAGAAATTGTAGAGTTCAAAATCGCAAGACTGTTTTCGTGAATGTGGGAATGAAGTGAGAGTGAATAGGATACACCAGACAATTGAGTCAAAGCTAGTACTATTTAACTCATAAATGAAGTGTGAACAGGTTTGCTGGAGGTGGTAGTGGTGATGGTGGTGGTTGTCTGTTTTGGACATACTTGGCTTAATGTATGTTTCTGATATGGTTCTCTGGGAAGCTGCCTGTAAAATAGGCTAACAGGTCAACACCTATTGGGAAAATGACAGTAGCAGAATTATGCACAGAGAAGCTACAAATGGGCTACAGTACAGTAGTAACAAAGTCTCAGCCAACGCTACAGGAGCTCTGAAATTTGGATAAATCTGAAGGCCCATCCCTGGACCTTCAGGTTTATCCAAATTTGAGACACCAGTCATTGGACGTAGGCTCTTTCTCATAGAAGTGTGTGACCATGGGTAAGGTAGATACTTTTGACTCAGATAAATTTCTGGAGAGAAACGACAGCCCTCTGCTATCAGCATTCTAGCAACTAGGGGAGTAAGTCCAGTCTTGGGTGGCTGGGCACAGCATCCGTAACAGGATACTGATGGGAAAGTCTAATAAACCTGTCATTAGGCTACTCAAAATAAAGAACTGTGTTGGAGATGTAATCATTATTAATTATTTAGGCAGATGTTATCAGAACAAGTCTTTTTGAAACAGGACAAGGAAGAATACAATTCTGATCAACTGCCATGAGTCAGTTCACTCACTTGTGACAACAGATTTTGAAATCGTCATGTGAAGATAAGAAAACCTAAGCCCAGCAAGTTCTGTTTGACTTTCTATCACCTCATGTTGCTTACTAAGAAAGCTTTGAGAACTTCCGTCTTCTATGGGTAGAATAGGTCTGAATTATGGTGTCATGTTTAGTGGAAGAGTTTGGATGAAATGTATTTTGAAAATGGGAAGTTCTGCCAGGTGCAGTGGTTCACATCTGTAATCCCAGCAATTTCAGAGGCTGGGGCAGGTGGATCACCTGAGGTCAGGAGTTCAAGAACAGCCTGGCCAACATGATGAAACCCTGTCTCTACTAAAAATATTAAAAAATTAGGTGGGTGTGGTGGCGGGCACCTGTAATCCCAGTTGCTACATAGGCTGAGGCAAGAGAATGGCTCAAACCCAGGAGGTGGAGGTTGCAGTGAGCCAAGATTGCACCATTACACTCCAGCCTGGGTGACAGGAGTGAAACTCTCTCAGGAAAAAAAGAAAAAAAGGAAGTTCTGGGAGGCCTCTGAGTTTTAAGAAAGAATGTGTCAAGAGAGAGGAGAAGAAACAAATTCTTAAAAGGAAGCATGGTGCAAATAATGATTTTGCTCACTTCACATTAGGGTAACTCTCTCTTAAAAGGGATTAGATTTAGGTAAAATAAAAGTAAGTCAATTATGATGTAGCAATGTCCTAAGCAAACACCATGGAGGATAACAAAGACTTTCTCTACATTCTCCCAACGGTTCATTATTGCCCATCATAGGAAAAGATTGGGTTTGCACTACTTCTTGAAACTAAAACAAAGGAAGGTCAATCTGATTCTTACCTATTTTGCATCTGACTCAAATTGTTTGAATCAACACATAGCACAATATAAATTTAATTGACTGCTAGATCTGTGTACACCTAGAAGGAACGTTCTATTGACTCAACTTGTTTGAGTCATCAAATCATACAATATAAACTTAACTGACTGCTAGATCCCTGTACACCTAGAAGGAATGTTCTGTTTTACCCAGCACAAATTTTCAATTTTAAAATAAATACACTCTGAAATCCTGGAAATGCATGAGATTTATGATGGCATTGCACATTTTAGGACAAAGAATATGTTTCGATAAATAATTCAAAAGTCCTGGGAGATTTTGCCTGGAACAGAAAAGAACATAATGGAAATGAGATAAGACATAGGATGAGAAGGGTCTATTAGATTCATATAGCAGAGAGATGAGAATGTCAACCTCAAAAACCATGGAGGTTTTTAACTGGGACATAGGAAAACATCCTTAGCCATATTATAGAGACTGAATGGGAAAAGTGACAGCCGCTGGCTAGAAAAACTATTACCATGATCTAAATAGAGTTCATCATAGTCTGAACTTGAAGATAAAGCATTACATATTCAAATGCCTCGCAATTTGGTGTCATTCCAGCCCCAAATCCTCTCCCCATACTTCTAAAACATCCTTTGTTTTTAAAATAAAATAATGGCCTCTCCCTTGAGTATTAGTCATAAATTTTTAAATGCCTATTATAAGTTTTCTTATGGAGATCCTGCCATCACATCAAGTCAAACAAATAAACTAGTCTTATTATTTTGTATTTCAAGTGTTTTCCTTTACCCCAATCTTACTCATTTATATTAACACTATCCCAAATTAGAACAAAAAAAACGCCCTACTATTTTATTATATTACAATACTATAGCAAAGTCACTGGCATGATTACTTTTGTTTTACAGATGAGCTGAGTGTATCATTAAAGCCACAAAACTAGGGAAGACAGAATTTGAGCCCAAGATTCTCTGACTTTAAAAATAGTGTTCCTTTCACAGCACCAAATTTTCATTCCATGTTGTTTTCCCATCAAGCATATATTATTATCTTTTTCTTGATAATATTTATGCTATTTACGTATTTTTAAATTACTTTCCCATGTTCAGTTCAGTACCCTAATTCTCATCTTTATTTTCTAATGTTTTAAATATTGTCATCGGATTTTTTTTTTAAGAGGGAGTCTCACTCTGTCACCCAGGCTGGAGTGCAGTGGCACAATCTCAGCTCACTGCAACATCTGCCTCCTGGGTTCAAGCAATTCCCCTGCCTCAGCCTCCCAAGTAGCTGGGACTAAGGGCATGAGCCACCAGGCCTGGTTAATTTTTGTCTTTTAGTAGAGATGGGGTTTCACAATGTTGGCCAGGATGGTCTTGATTTCCTGACCTCGTGATCTGCCCACCTCAGCCTCCCAAAGTACTGGGATTACATGTGTGAGCCACCGCACCTGACCTGTAATAGGATCCTTGCTTAGTTCTTTACTTCTATTTTCTTTTCCGTCAACCTATGTAGTATGGCACTGGTATATTTCTATTCTTAAAATGCTGCTTCCACTTGGCCACTCCCTTACTCAAAAATATCTATTAGCTCCTTCCAACCTATACCATAATCCCTTACCTTGGAATTAGATGCCAACAAAACTCCTATTTGAATCCATTGTTTAAATACATATTTATCTTACATTGCTCTTCTACACACACAATTCTCAAACCAAACTGGTCTGTTCATGGTAATTCACTACACTGTCTCTCAGTCTCACCTGTGTCTGTGGAAATTCCTGCCTCCAGATCTCAGAACATGCAGTTTTCTTCAATTAGAAAAATCATAAATGCTGCTCTATATTGGTTTTCCAGGAACCATATTAGGAGTTTCTAATTTTCAAAAGAGCTTTGTAACTCTCTCATTTTATAATGAAGGAAAATAAAAATCTTGTGAAAAAAAATTTTTTCACAAGATTACAGCTGGGACACAGGACACCAAGTCCCTAGGCTGTCCCCAGAATGGAGACCCTGAGTGCGGCTCCCAAAGCCACAGTTTTTTCCTAGGCCTCCAGATCTATGACAGGAGGGGCTAAGGAGAAGACCTCTGACATGCCCTGAAGACCTTTTCCCTATTGTCTTGGGGATTAACATTTGGCTCTTTGTTCTGTATGCAAATTTCTGCAGTCAGCTTGGATTTCTCCTCAGAAAATGAAATTTTCTTTTCTACTGAATTATCAAGCTACATTTTCCAAACATTAAAGCTATGCTTCCCTTATAGAACTGAATGCCTTTAACAGCACCCAAATCACCTCTTGAGTGCATTGCTGCTTAGAAACTTCTTCTATCAGATACTCTAAATCATTCCTCTCAAGTTCAAAGTTCCACAAGTTTCTAGGGCAATGGCAAAATGCCACTAGTCTCTTTGCTAAGACAAAACAAGAGTTACCTTTGCTCCAGTTCCCAACAAACTTCTCACCTCCATCTGAGACTACCTCAGCCTGGACTTTGTTGTCCATATCACTATTAGCATTTTGGGTAAGCCATTCAACAAGTCTCTAGGAAATTCCAAACTTTCCTAGATTTTCCTGTCTTTTCCTGAGCCCTACAAACTCTTCCAACCTCTGCCTGTTACCAAGTTTCAAAGCTGCTTCCACATTTTTGGGTATGTTTTCAGCAACACCCATTCTACTTGTACCAATTTACTATATTAGTCCATTTTCATACTGCTGATAAAGACATACCTGAGACTTGGCAATTTACAAAAGAAAGAAGTTTGACTGGACTCACAGCGCTACATGGCTTGGAAGGCCTCACAATCATGGTGGAAGACAAGGAAGAACAAGTCACATCTTATGTGGATGACGACAAGCAAAGAAAGAGCTCATTCAGGGAGACTCCCGTTTTTAAAACCATCCAACCTCGTGAGACCCATCAACAATCACAAGAACAGCATGAGAAAGACCCACCCCCATGATTCAGTTATCTCCCACCAGGTCCCTCCCACAACATGGGGAAATTATGGGAGCTACAAGATGAGATTTGGGTGGGGACACTGAGTCAAACCATACCAACTTCATAAAGGGCCTGACTCTTAATACTATCCCGTTGGCCAAACCTGAATTCAGGCAGGAACACATTTGAACTATAGCATGGTGCAAGTATTCACTAGCCACTTATAACTAATGATGTAACCAGGAGTACAATTCAGATTTTTCTGGTTCCAAACTTTATAGTTTATCAATTAGTATGGGTGCTAAATGGATACATACATAATTTAAATAAATTGCAATAAACTGTTACACAGATTTATTGTTGGGTATTGAGTCACTCCATTCTGGAGACTAAGAAGGCCTACAATCTGTTGCCTGCACAGTGGAAACCCAGAAAAGCCAGTGATGTGGTTTGTAGGCATGAGAGCCAAAAAGCTAATGGTGTAGATTCTAGACCGAGTCTGAAGGTCCAAGAACCAGGATTCCTGAGAGCGGGAAAAGATTGCTGTTCCATCTCAAATAGTAGGCCAAGAGCCCCCTTCTCTCATCAATGCTGTGCTTTGCCATGGTGGAACTCTTACACAAGCAAGTTAGCAAACAGCTGCTGTTGGCCATTCCTATAAGGGAAGAATGGGCCAGGATCTTCACAGTTTCACACTTCAGTATAGAACTCTAAAAGCCAAAGAGTGCTAAATTTCAACATGGCTTTTCACAGCATAATGAAATTACTTTTTCTAAATAAGAGGAAAAAATATATTTCATTAATAGCTTGTTTGCTTAATAAATATTTAGGTATGTAGTACATGTTCCTCAAATGATACTCTAGCTGAAAATGTTAGTTATAGGCCTGGTTGGATTCAAAAATTAATTTTCAATACATTTTTTAATTGACCAATCACTAGTATTTGACAGAGTGAATCACTCCCTTCTCTTAAAACCTTTTTGTCACTTGGCTTCTAGAAGACCCATATATTCTCCTGGACTTTTAATTTTCATATTAGCTAGAACTTCTTAAGCTCCTTTAAGTTAACTTGGACAGAGTCTTTGGAATTCTTTTATTTTCTGGGTTAAATAATCTCTTGAGGATCTCAGCTACTTTTGTAGCTTCAAAGGCCATCAACTGCTGATGCCTCCCAAATTATATCCTAGCCATGATTCTGAATTCTAGTCTCATATGTGAAATGGCCTGCTTGAACACTTAATTTGGCTAATAATTTTGTCAAACAAATTAAATTTAAAATTAAGGTCTTGATTTTCTGTCTTAGTCCATTTTCTCTTGCTATAACTGAATACCACAAACCAAGCAATTTATAAAGAAAATACGTTTATTTAGTTCATGATTCTCCAACTGGAAATTCCAAGAGCTTGGCATCAACATCTGCTGCATCATAACATGGCAGTGGGCATCACGTGAAAGAATAAGAGCAAGGGAGCCAGAGAGAGCTCATTTGAAGGCAGAAGGATTAAGTTTCCAGGACATAAACTTTTGGAGGACACACTCAAACCACAGCAAATTTTCTCCTCCAAATCTGCTTGCTACACCCAGTCTTTACCATCTCAATTGTTTTGAATTTCTTTAAGGCAGTTCATAAATATCCACGTGTTTAGGGATAGTTACTGGTGATTTCTTTTGTTCCTTTGTGCCATGTTTTCCTGATTTTTCTTGATCCTTGTGGCTGTGCATTGGTATCTGCACATTTGAAGAAGGAGAGCCTTTTAGTCTTTGCAGACTGGCTTTGTCTGGGAAAATCCTTCACCAGTGAAGCCATCCAGAGATTCTGAGCAAGTCATGTAGTATAGTCTGTGGTCAGGCTTGCTGCTGGAATGCTTAGGCAGACTGGCCTATTGATTGGTTCGGCAGGTGAGTGGGCCTGCCAGGTTCTATGGGGATTGGCCTGAAGCCTGGATTACAGGGGCTGACCTGGCATCAGGATGAGATATGAGCCTGAATCCACAGGGGCTGCCTTGGAGCCTGGCTCCGTAGGGGTGGTCATGGAGGCTCAGTCCATGGGGGCTGGCCTGACCCTAGAATCTAGTGGTGTGGGCCAGATCCTTGGTCTACTGGAGCAGGCCTGGACATTGGATCCAATGGAGCCTGAGGCCAGCCTGGTGCTAAGGCAGGTACACCGTCTGAGTTCCTAGGGGCCAGTCTGGGGCCTGAGATCATGAGTGCCAGCCTGGAGTCCAGGGCCTCGGGGACGTGTCTGGAGCCAGATCTGTGAGGGCCAGATTGGAAGGTGGCTGTGTGGGCACTGGCTTGGAGGCTAGGTTTGTGATAGCTTGCCTGGGTCTGGGGTTGTCAGGGTGGCCTGAAACCTGGGTCCACAGGGATAGTCCTAGAGTCTGACTTCCTGGGAGCCAGTTCAGTGCTAATACCTACAGGAACAGGCCTAAACTCTAGGTTTGCTGGGATGTGGGGCCACAGGGGCTAGCCTAGACAGTGGGGATACAGAAGCTGGTCTGGCACTGGGCAGGTCTGGAGCCTATGTCTGTGAGTGCCAGCCTGGTGACTGAGACCAGAGGTGCCAACTTGGCCCTGAAGTGCGCCTGAAACCTGGAGCTATGTGAGCTGACTTTATCCTGGGTTGGTGTGGAGGCTAAGGTGGGCCCGGAGCTTGAGGTTACAGGGACTGACCTGATGGTAGGGAGGCCTGGAGACTGTGTAGCAGGCTGACTAGGACTGCCAGTACCGGCCTGGTACTGGGGCTAATGGGATCAGCCTGGTGACCAGATGGGCCTGGAGGCTTGCTCTGTGGGTAACAGCCTGGATGGCGGTGGGGAACTGGCCAGTGCTGAATTTTACTGAGGCGAGCCTGATTTAGGGGTCCAAAGCAAAACCTTTTTGCTTTCTTTCCTCATGCAGAAGGTATCTCTCTCTACTCTGTGCAGCCTACGGTTAGGGGAGGGGTGGTGATGGGTAATGTAAAACTGCTTCCTACTCTCTTTGATGCGCCTTTTCTTGTTTCTGTGTTAAACCCAGGTGCTGTCATCTTCCTGGTTTCTCTAGCTTTTGCAAAGGCATTTTCCTCCATGGATAGTTACTGAAATTGATGATTCTGCAGAGGGATGAGCACTGGAAGTCCCACTCCACCATCCTGCTGCTATCCAGCCTCCTTCCACCCCGATATATAGCACATTCTTTCTTACAGTTACTCAGGTTCTTCCCTTTTGCTCAAACCCCGTATTAGATCTTTTAGCAAATCCCGCCAGTTCTACCTGTCAAATGTATCAAAGATCTCACTGTTTCTTAACATTGTGATCATCTATCCTGTATCCTGTTGCCTTCACCTGGATAATTGCAAAATTCTTCTAATTAATTTTTCTACTTCTGCCCAAACCACTTCAGTATATCTTCAACACATTCATATCAGTTTGCTCCCCTCCTTAAGACTCTGCAATGTTTTTCACTCTCTCACAGAGAAAAGCCACAGTCCTAACCTAATCTAAGAGGCTCTCAGCAATCTGGACAGCCCATCCTGTGCCCAGTGCTCCACTTGCCTCACTTTCTCTTTTCTTTTCTTTTTTTTTTCTTTTCTTTTCCTTGAGATGGAGTCTTGCTCTGTTGCCCAGGCTGGAGTGCAGTGGCATGATCTCAGCTCACTGCAACCTCCACCTCTCGGGTTCAAGAGATTCTCCTGCCTCAGCCTTCCAAACGTCTGGGATTATAGGTGCCTACCACCACACCCAGCTAATTTTTTTTTTTTTTAATTTTTAGTAGAAATGAGGTTTCACCATGTTGGCCAAGTTGATCTCAAACTCCTGACCAAGAGATCCGCCCACATCAGCCTCCCAAAGTGATGGAATTCCAGGTGTGAGCCACTGCAGCCAGCCTTCACCCTGCTCATGTACTACACTTCCTACACCCGCCCCACCCCAGCCACCCAGATTCCCTTGCAGTTCACCAAACACACTAGGCAAGTGCCTGCCTCACAGACTTTGCACTTATTATTTTCTTGGCTCAGATTTGTCTTTCTCCTGATGTCTGTGTTCTTTATTTCCTAATTTGTTTAATGTCTTTGCCCAAATGTTACTGGAGTTAATATTCTGCTTTATCACCAGTACTCCTTTCATGACGAAGACACTTATTCTTATAGCTACTAGAAGTTCTGGCAGCTGAGTTCCTCTCCAGAAATTGTCCCTAACCGAAAGGACTTCCCTGGCCAAGGCTACAACTCCTACCTAAGGGCAGCCACATCCAGTGACTCAGATAATGAGAGCATGAGGGTTCACGCTCCTTGCAGTTTCAACTTTGAAGAGTCTTTCCAGCTACAGACTTTCTTTAGACTCAGCAGAGGCCTCTCTTGCACCTCCACTGTAGTTCAACTGTTTCTGCTGCTCACCTTTTTCATTCCATACAGGGTATATCTGCTGATGATGCATCTTAGCCCTCTCCCTCTTCATGCAAATATCTGTCTCAGACTCTGTTTCCAGGAAACCTAATATAAGAGAGTTGGGACCAGTTGCGATCCTAGGATGTGGACCCTAAAAGGAGATAATGAAACCAGATTATCCAGCCCCAACCCCACCCTTCAGATAGCTGGGCAAGTAGGACCCCATTACTACATGTAGGTGTTATTACTTGTAGTTCCTGATTTGGAGCCACAGAGCAAATTTTTTAAACTTTCATTGATAGTGACCTAAAATGGGATCTAAGTAAGAGGCAATGATGGGGCAGATTTCAGAGTTTGAGAGGTACAGGGAAAGTGGAAATGATACGAACTATAGCACCGATGGCTGTTGTGGAGAACTATCAATTCACTAGCGAAAGACAACGGAAGGCCAAGGGTGGTTGATCGCTAATTTAATGCAAAGTATAAAAGCCAGAGGGCCTTTTTGGCTGCATTAAAAACAAACATTTATCTCCTGCCCTGGAGAAGAGGCTTGAAAATATGGTGATCAGGTGCAGGACTTAACAAGAAAGATTGGCAAGTTCCAGAGAGGACTGAATTTTCAAGCTTGTTATATCTACTACAAGATCAAAGTCTTCATTGGGAAGAAGTAGGACCTTGAGATTTCGAATAAGGACGCCTGGGTTGAGGCATCAAAACATCTTGAATTCTTAAATTTCCCTGGTTCCTTTGGGCTGGAAGAAGTGGCATTCTTCCTTTTTAAAGGCTGGCAATCTCTCTTGCATGAAGCCAATGTCAAGGCCCTTCTCTAATAAGATAATATGCACCTTAAACCTTAGTGGGGATCTATGTTTTCTCCTCCTTCTGGAGAACAGGTTAATAATAAGCTACTTATACCATACCTAGCCAGGGAAGCTCTGGGCCTGCGAACAGAAGAAAGAGACCATGCACCACCATATACCAAAAGAGCTGCAGAAGGTAGACAATGCGAAATTTTGGAAAGGGAGGGAAAGGCTGGATTCTAAGAGTGCTGAATTAAAGGAAGGTAGCACATAAAGCTGCATAAAGAAGATATATGAGAGGGAAGCCCTTTCTTGTATCAGACTCAACACCCTGAGAGATAGCATCAATGTTTTCTAGGATGACTCTCGGAAGCCTAAATATATTGTTGTCCTATGACAAATGGCAGAAGAAGGCAGCAAAAGCCTTGGAGTTGACATGTTAGAAAGAATAATATTAATACATAAGGCTGGAAAATCAATCAGACTTCAGCAAGTTGCCAGAAAGCTTTACGTGTACTAAAATTTAAAAGGAATCCATTAGTGAGAGGGATTTCAGCCAGGGCTGGTAATAGAAAAAACAGTAACAGATCTCGTCTCGTAACTGAATGCAGCTTCCACTGCCTGCCACTTGCAAAGCTAAGGAACAAGAAGGAAGCGCAGTGGAAGGAAAGTGATTTTATTCTTGAGCTAGTAGTGGGAAAACGGTGAAGGCTCCTATCTTAAAGAAACCATTCCAAAAGTTTGGGCTGAGGACAGGGATTACGAAAGGGGAAGCTTGATATGGGAGGTGTGCAGGAGTTGTATAGGGTGTAGGTGCTGTCTGTCTTGTTTCAATGCCTGTTTTGGGTTATTGCCCACCTGGAGTGTGGCCTGGCATCATCTCGACAGCAGCCGAGCTGTAGATTATCTAACGTGAGGCAATCTTTACATGGAGGAGAATTCTGCAGCCAGGCCTTCATGCCTGGTTAGTTTTAAATTAGTCCCGGGAATTTCTTAAATATATTGTTAGATGTGTGCATTGAGTAAGTTTAACATACATGCAGTTAGATAAATGTGCATGGGATAAAGGAGCATACATGGAAAAGGGAAGGGAGTGCAGTTTCATGGTACATTTCAAGGCTATATTTTAAGACTAAGGAAGCCTATTTTTTAAACTTTGTTTCAAGGTTACATCTTAAGACTGGGGGAAAGAGGAAAAAGAATTTTAAAAGTGTGCTTGAAGCTATATTGCTTGGTGAGTGTTTCTCAACACCTAAGCATCCTTTCAAAGCATGGTGATAATAAGATCCCCAAACAATAGAGGCCAGGAGCTAGCATTTAATTATGAGAACTGAAGTAAATAATAATGTGGTAATGAGAGTCAAGGTCAGAGCAGCAGCCAGGGGATCCTGACATGTAGAGACCTATGGAAATGATCAGTAGAATTGATCAGTGTTCTTAGAACCAAAATAAATGAGCAGCTTCTATGTGTATTGCTAAATTTAAACCATCAGAAGAGTAATCATTAGAAGGCTAAGGGTGGCCAGTCTATAAAGTGGAAGCCATCTACACATCAGGAAGATAAGTACCCCACCAGTACCTTTGTCTCTGGCTTTTGGTTTCCAGACCTGTGAGAAAACGAACTTTCTGCTCTTTAAGTTACTCAGTGTGTGGTATTTTGTTATGGGAACTTGAGCAGACTGATATGCCATCCAGTAAAATAAATGAAACCTGTGTTGCACCCTAGAGGAAATGGCACACATTGTTGTCAGCATAAATATATGAAGGACTCAGGAATAGCGGACCCCATCGTATCTTATTTAATTTAGGACAATAGTCATACAAGCCAAATGGATCCTGCCAGATGACAAAATTCTGCTACAAGTGGAGCTAAGTGTAACTTTAATTGTGGTTGCTTTGCCCATTGTGGTATCTTTGCTAGACCAAATTAACAAAACTTCAAGTACATAGTATGTGGCCACTGATTTAGTGAAAATCTTTCTTTTCCATTTTGATCTGGAACTAGAAACAGAAATAGTTTGTATTCATGTGAGATAAATGACTGTAAGCATTTATGAACTTGTCCTGACTTGTATTAACGTTCTCATACCCTGTCATAAATATTCCAAAGAGTCCTGAACTGCCTTAACATTCCTCAGCACATTGTATGGATCCACTGTATCGATAACATTATGTTAGACAAGATGAGCAAGAAGTGACAAGTATATTTGTAAGCCTTGGTAAGACCCGTGAACTCTCGAAGATGATCAAAAGCCCTGCAGATATTCAAGACCTTGTCAGATTAGCAGAGTTTCTAGGAGTCCAGTAGTCTGAAACATGCCAAGAATGTTCTCTGACATAAACAACAAATTATTAACTTTTTACCTAATTATGTAACATTGGTAAGTTTCCTTGGGTTATAAAGACAGCCTATTCCAGCTCTGCCTTATTGATAGTGATACAAAGGGCTTCCAGAACAAGAAAGGGATTTCAGCAAGTTTAGGAAGTCGTATGAGAAGTTCTGCTACATGAGCATCTATGTCCCAATAGACTTACAGTACTAGAGCTGGGTTTCTTAACCTCAGTACTATTGATATTTCAGGTCAGATAATTCTTTGCTGTATGTGGCACAGGGGCAAGGGGGTGGAGTAGAGTATCCTGTGCATTGTAGGATACTGAGCAGATGTCACTAGATGCTGATAGCAACCCCTTTTTCCGCTTGTGCCAACCAAAACAGTCTCTAGACGTTCATAAATAAGCTCTGGAAGGAAAAATCACCTGCAGTTGAAAACCATTGTATTATTGTTATCTACAGTGAGAAAAGGTACCTTGTAGAATTAATTGAAAACTCTACTGGAGAATCATAAAACAGACCCATAGAAAGCAAAGTAATGCCACCTATAGCAGAAATATATAGCATTTGAAAGCAGCTATTTTCATACTACTGAGCTTTGGTAGAATTAAACTATTGAAAAATAGGACATCAGGTGACCATGTGATCAGAGCTACTCATCATGAGGTGGGTTTCATAAGACGCACCAAATCACAAACTTGGCTGTGCTTAATAGAAATCCATTGTTCAGTGCCAGTAGTATACCTGGGATTTGGCCCAGGCATGGCCAGATGGCACAAGCAATCTGAACAATCAAGTGGCAAAGTCATCAATGCTTTTCCCTTAGCCGACATTTATAGCCAGGTAATGAAGGAGGAAAAAGGCCAAGCTAAGCTCACAAGTGGCTCAGCTGGATAGACAAGTATAAACCATAAAGAAACAGCTGCTGTGTCATTTGTCTTCTTTGGGTGTAAATGAAAGTCACCTGTGAAAAAGAAATCCTTCCAATGAGTGGAGCTGTGGTAAATACATCTGGTTATCCACTTTGTGTGAAAAGATCAATTACGCTTAAAACAAAATAGGCCTGGGTGCCGGCTCACGCCTGTAATTCCAGCACTTTGGGAAGCCAAGGCAGGAGGATCACTGTGGCCAAGAATTCAAGACCAGCCTGAGTAACAGAGCAAGACACCATCTCTAACAAAAAATTTACAAATTAGCTGAGTGTGATAACGCACACCTTTAGTCCTAGCTCCTTGGGAGGCCAAGGCAGGCAGGTTAACTTGAGCCCGGGAGTTTGAGGCTGCAATAGCTGTGATTGTGCCACTGCAGTCTAGGCCAGGCAACACAGCAAGACCTTGTCTTAAAAAAAAAAAAAAAAAAAAGAATTAAAAAAAGAATACACTATAAAAATGTCTGTATGGATAGCTGCAAATGAATTGTCTGGATGTTCTGGGTCCTAGAAATGAAATGACTAGAAGGCAAGGGACAAAGAGGTCTGAGGAAGAGAGTGAACGAACCTGCTGAAGGTTCGTATGGCATGTTAACACCCAGTCATGAGCATCCAGCATGGAAGAGGCTCAGGGTAACCGGTAGGCAGACACAAAGATCCCCAGTGCTAGACTAATGGGCTTAGGAATGGAGTAGCCATGGTGGCGGGGTGGAGGCTTTGCATGAACCTGACAGCATGACCTCCCACTCACCAAGGCTGACTTAATTACTGCCTCTGCCAGTGTTCTACCTCCCAGCAACAAAAATTAACTGACTTCCGTATGCAGCACAATCCCTTCAGAAGACCAACCATGTGTCAGCCAGTTGCCTGCATTGAACAGACCCTGGAAGGACAGACACCCACTTTGACTGGTTTTAACACTCTCCTGGGGTTTACAGACTATTTGATATACTAAGCCAGAATGCCATATAACATTGCATTGGACCAATGGACTCATTTATAGAAAAGGAGACATAACAGTGAACCTATAACCACGGAATCTACTTGTCCTGCTTCGTGTGGCACCACCCAGAATCTGTCAGCTTGGAAATGAGAGCCATCCTCAGAATACAATATACGTTCTCGATGTATTTTTAAAAAATGATACAGTGCTTGTGTCCCTAAGATCAGAAGGGACACACCTGAGAATTATGGAATGAAAGTAGAAGTGACCTCACTTACCATCTTTCCGAGTGTCCCATGTGGGGAATCTGTGCTTCCTGTGTGTACAAAATTAGACTTTGTGGGGTCTAGTTTTGGTTTCCAGAAGGGCAATCCTTCCATCAGGTACACAATAAGGGTCCTATTAGACTGTAAATTACAGCAGTCTTTTTTTTCCTTCTCTCTTTTTTTAAGTTGTACTTTAGGTTCTGGGGAACATGTGCAGATCATGCAGGATTGTTGCATAGGTACGTACGTGGCAAGGTGGTTTGCTGCCTCCACCCCCCGGTCACCTGTGTCTGGTATTTCTCCCCATGTTAACTCTCCCCAACCTCCCCACCCCCCACTATCCTTCCCCTAGCCACCCCCCTAACAGACCCCAGAAATAACTCTCCTGGTTAACAGGTCACAGTTTAGGCCTTGCTCAGAAATGACCCTTAGAGAAAAGGATCAGTCTTACCCTCTCTCCAGGGCAAATACACATTCAATTTCTGTTTCTTGAAAGAGATACAACAGTCTAGTCTTCTTGTCTCTTTTTGGTATGAATCTGTACCACTATCAGCTTCAGAGCTCCCCACAAGATTGGCTGAGTTATCCGTTGCAACTGCTGTGTATCCAACTTCTCCCTCTTCCGGTATTGCTCCCCTCACTCACTTCTAAGGGTGGTTTCGAAGAACTCTTTCTAATAAAATTCCTGTATGCATTTTTAATCTTACAGTCGATTTTCAGAGAATGTACCCTAATTATTTTTTAGTGAGCTTTTTTTCTGAACACGTTATATGATATTCTAATCTTTCATCTTCCCCTCCATCCCTATGCTCTTTTCCTCTGTTCTCTGCTGGTTTGGTTTTTCATGGCAATTGTCACCATCTTACTGTCTGTGTAAACTCTAACCACACAGACATGTACATACATAGGTACACAAATACCAGAAACTAAGCTCTATGAAAGCATGTGTCTATTTTGTTTACTGACGAAACTCTCATTCCTGACAAATAATAGGAGATTATTATTAGGTAAACAGATGCCTAAAATTCCAGGGCTAAAATTTCCTTCTTGAAATCATTTAGGAAGGAGAATTATGCCATTTTAATACAGAGCAGAGTTCTTTAATATTATATATCTATTAATCTCCCATCATACACCAACGATTTCAATAAACAAAATCTTATTTTATGTACTACCAGCTTAAAGCCCACAAACCAAAGAGAAAAGCTGGAGAGCATGGTCACTGGAAAGCGTACTGTCTGGTTAATGAGGAAGGACAAACTGACTGCAGCAGATTCCTCTATAAATTTGAAAAGTGAAGAATCGCCCAGGCTGGGCCCAGTGGCTCACACCTATAATACCAGCATTTTGGGAGGCCAAGACAGTAGGATCCCAGGAGTTTAAGACCAGCCTAGGCAATACAGTGAGACCATGTCTCTACAAAAAAATTTTAAAATTAGGTAGAGTGTGGTGGCTTATGCCTATAATCCCAGCACTTTGGGAGGCTGAGGTGGGTGGGTTGCTTGAGCTCAGGAGTTTGAGAACAGACTGGGCGGTATGGCAAAACCCCATCTCTACCAAACACACACAAAAAGTAGCCAGGCACTGTGGTACACACCTGTGGTTCCACCTACTTGGGAGGCTGAGGTGGGAGGATCACTGGAGCCTGGGAAGTCAAGGCTGCAGTGAGCTGTGACTGTGCCACTGTACTCCAGTCTGGGTGACAGAGCAGTACCTTGTCTCACAAAAAGATAATAAAAAATTTAAAAATTAGCCAAGTGTGGTGGAATATGCCTGTAGTCCCAGCTACTTGGGAGGTTGGGGTAGGAGGTTCACTTGAGTCTAGGAGGTCAAGGCTATAAATGAGCTGTGACTGTGCCAGCACTATCGCCTGGGTGACAGAGCAAGACCCCGTCTAAAAAAGAAAAGAAAACAAAACAAAACATAAAAGATCACTCAATGGAAGTTAGTAGATGTGAAGTATAACAGTAGGTTCATTCTTAATGAATGAGCACTATGCAGAAAAAAGTCATCTGTGGAAAAGCAAGATATTCCTAGTGAGGAAAAGAAGAATGAGTGAAAACTAAAATGGGACTGCTAGTTAGGAACGAGTAAAAACCCACCTATCATAGAGAATGTTATGAGAAGTACAGGTGTAACTCATCTTATTGTGCTTCACTTATTGCGCTTTGCAAATGTGACTTTTTTAAAAAACCAATTAAAGGTTTTTGGCAGACCTGCTTTGAGCAAGTCTATCACACCATTTTTTCAACAGCATGTACTTATTTTGTGTCTGTGTATCACATTTTGGTAACTCTCTCAACATTTCAAACCTACAATTATTTTTATATCCATTATAGTGCTCTGTGATCGGTGCTCTTTGATATTACTCTAGTCATGGTTTGGGGGCACCACGAACTGTGTCCATATAAGACAACAAATGTAATAAATGTGTGTGTTCTGACTGCTCCACCAACTGGCCGTTCCCCTCTCTCTCCCTCTCCTTCCACACTGACACAAAGCAATGTTGAAATTAGGTCATTTACAATGGCCTGTAGGTGCTCAAGTGAAAGGAAGACTCACGTGTTTCTCACTTTAAATCAAAATCTGGAAATGATTAAGCTTAGTGAAGAAGGCATGTCGAAAGGTGAGATGATAAGCTGAAAGCTAGGCCTCTTGGAACAGTTAGTCAAGTTGTAAATATAAAGGAAAAGTTCTTGAAAGAAATTAAAGGTGCCACTCCAGTGAACGCACAAATGATAAGAAAGTGAAACAGGCTTATTGCTGATATGGAGAAAGTTTGAGTGGCTATGGATAAAAGATCAAAGCGACCGCAACATTCCCTTAAGACAAAGCCTAATCCAGAGTAAGGCTCTAACTCTCTTCAATTCTATGAAGGCTGAAAGGGTGAGGAAGCAGCAGAAGAAAAGTTAGAAGCTAGCAGAGGTTGGTTCATGCTATTGAAGAAAAGAAGCCGTTTCCATAACATAAAAGTGCAAAGTGCAACAAGTGCTGATATAATAATTGTGGCAAATTTCCAGAAGATCTAGCTAAGATCATTGATGAAGGTGGCTACACTAAACACAGATTTTCAAGGTCCTTAAGTAGTCCTATTACAAGAAGATGCCACCTAGGACTTTCAAAGCTAGAGAGGGAAGTTAATGTCTGGCTTCAGAGCTTTGAAGGACAGGCCAACACTCTTGTTTGGGGCTAATGGAGCTGGTGATTTTAAGTTGAAGCCAATGCTAATTCCAAAAATCCTAGGGTCCTTAAAACTGAAACTGCTCTGTGTTCTATAAATGGAAAAACAAAGCTTGGATGACAGCACATTTATTTACAGCCTGATTTATTGAATATACTAAGACTAGTATTGAGACTTACTGCTCAAAAGAGAAGATTCTTCTTGAAATACTGAAATTGACAATGCACCTGGTCACCCAGAGCTCTGATGAAGCTGTACAAAGAGATTACTATTTATATACTACTATATAAATACTCCTAAGAAGTTACAGAACAAGGACAACAAAAAGTAGTAACTATTTTCTTGAAGTCATTAGGTTTCACATAAAAATCACGGTTGTGTTGTTTTCCAAGTAATCGATATTCCTATACTTTAATTTTAAAAAGTATTGAAACCATATTCAATAGCCAATGAAATTATACCTCTTGATGTTTAATATATTATGTTTATCTGTAAACATTTATTGCTTTTTTACAGTGATTTATAAAAGATTATAAATTGCTAAAGGCTCAGATGATTATCAGCATTTTTAACAATAAAGTATTTTTTTGTTAAGGTATGCATATTGCTTTTTAGACACAGGGCTATTGCATACTTAATAGACCACAGTGTAATATAAACATAATTTCTGTATGCCCTGGGAAACTAAAACATTTGCGTGACTCACTTTACTGTGATATTCACTTTATTGCGGTGATCTGAAACAGAATCTGCAGTATCCTTGAGGTCAGCCTGTGCTTGGGAAATACATTTGGATAGTTAGATAGTGCTAACTATATTATTGAGTACAAGGCATCAGGCATCAGGAGTAAAACAGGAGGAAGTAGCAAATACAGAAACATTTGTTTTTTCTAGCCAGAAAAGAATAATTAAACTTGCCTTTGACGGAATTTAGCCTGGCACAATCAGACAGATTGGACTGGGTTAGAGTGGAGCCCAGAAAAAGAAACCTAAGTGAGAGGCTATTGCAATAATCAGGGCTGAAATTGCTGAGAAATATGATTATGAGAGTTAGTAACGGAAATGTGTTAAAGAGCAATATTTTAAAAGTCTTAAAAGAGACAGAATTTGACACAGGAAAAAGCACCCTGGAAACAATTGTGATTCTCATCCAATAATCATATATAAGATTCTGTCCTAATTCATAAAAACATGTGGAAAGGTAGAAATCAACTTCAATGAATAAAAATACACATTTGTGTTACCTATTAATACATAAAAGCTGTTTAATTTGGCAATGTAAACTTACTGCACCATCTGAATGTACTAACTTGAAAGAGTAAGGTTTGCTTTATTCCCTCCAGGTCAAAAGATTGCTCTTAGGAAGCCCCAAAAGGCATGAACTCTGGAAGAAATACTATGCTTGGAGCTCCCTGAAGTGCCCATTTGAGTACCATTAGCAAAGGAGAGATGGTTTGCCTCAACTTTCATGGGAATATACAAGGATAAAGGTCATTGCTAAGGCAGCCATGACTCAAACCACCTAGGGATATAATGCCTGAAATCAACACCTCCTATAAGATTTTAAACAAAATAAAGAGTAACACAGATCACAGCCTGTTTTGGCAATTTCCAGCAGGAGCTGAGCCAATGAGAAATCCCTAAGCTGTAACATCCCCAACTCATTGAAGTGAGCCACATGTAACATCTCCACGAGAAATTCAGCGTGATGATTGTAGAAACATAGGTAATACCGGCAAAAGAGTCATCTCCGAAAACATAGATTAAAATCTGGTTATTAAAAGCAGGTAGCAAATAATTGCATGTCACCTCAAGCTATATGTTTAATCATCAATGTAAAATAGTGATTACTCAAACTTTTTAAAGGCTGCTGTTCCTTCCTGAAGATTCCAGAGATCCTAACCAAAAATAGCAAGAGAAAATTTATTCTCATCGTCCATGCTTGTGGTATTTCATGACTTTTGGAGCTTAATTGTGGTTCACTCTATTTGTTCTCAAATCAATTTTACAGTGATGCAATAAAGAAGCAATGTTCTTGAACACTGTTTATAAACATTATACAAACATTTTTCTAAAAGACCACAGCACTCCAACACAATCTCTTGCTCTTTGTGTGTGTGCATGGGCTTCTGCATGCACATTTTCATGTGTGTCTGTGTGTGCAAGCATGTGTATACAGGACAATTCTCTCTCCTAGCTGGAACATATATTAAGTTAGTGCAAAAGTAATTGCAGTCTTCGTAATTACTTTTAAAATGGCAGGAACCACAATTCCTTTTGTACCGACCTTATATATGTGTGTGTGTGTGTGTGTGTGTGTGTGTATGTGTGTACGTATATGTGCATAAAACTCTAACACGATGTTGGTGTTTTGGCTAGCTTCACGTTTCTTGTTTTCAAGAACAAACAAAATTTATGGTAACAGCACGAAATTTAGTTCTTTTTTTTCTGTTGCCCTCTTCTATTCATTTTCTGTCACCATGGAACAGGGTTTAATGATTGGAAAGAAGCACGCTGCTATTATTTTTAAGACTCGGGAAACAAATGTGATACTGTTGGACTAATAGCTACAACTGTACATCCTGACACTATTTAAAACTAAAATAGGGCTTTTTACTGATTTTTTTTTTAGTGACTCTAAAATTTTAGAAAAGAAATCCTAACCATACTGCCACTAAGCACTAGAAAGAAAAGGCCTCCAGGCCTCTATCAATTTGTTGGAAAGAAATAATTTTGGATTACTACTGTGCCATATATCATGTAGACCATTCAAGCTAGTAAGATATTATCACCATTCTAGTGGAATTCACTATTTTGATTTTCCTCATTTCTTTACATACAGAAAGCTACATGCCTAAGTGAAGCAATATGAACTAATAGCTGTATTAAGCCCAACTCATTAATGATGCTGTGTCCCAGGCACCCAGGGGAGAAGGCTGAGAAAGGAGTCTTTTCTCTCTAGCTCTCCCTCTCTGTAACACAGACATACCTAGAATTTCATGTCAAGAATACTTTAATCACTGATGAAAAAAAATAACATGACAATTTCATAAAGTTGATGAACATTACTGGTTACAACAGAAAAGTAGAAGTTCATCATTTTATACAGGGCAGAAAATACACACTTCTACTCCTGAAAGAGTTTGCCAGTTTTAGTTAGTGATCCAATGAGGAAGCCTTAGTAAAACACATATGTTCTTAAAACCAGGGTACATCTCTGCCAAAAAGCTACGAGGTATATTTATACTTGAATGCAAATTATATGATGTAGCCTGTCAGTTCATTGCTGCTATGGAACATGCAAGAATTCTGTTTATTATTATATTCAATTTCTATATAAAAGCAATAGACAAAAGGAGATTAAATGTGCTAAACACTGCTTTCAGCTTCACAGGTGAGCAGTAGGCAGTGCAAATCTCCTTCCTTTGGGACAGGCCCTTTGCATTGTAAAAGCAATACCACATCATTTGCACAAATCCTTGCCTACCTACCATTGCACAGCTTTATACTATCATAGTATGGCTTTGGAGGAATGGAACTCAGGTGGTTTTGACTATGTTTATGTATCTTTAGCCTAATACTTTTAATGTGGAAAAAGTAAACAAAGCAGGGATATGTATTTAATCTGACAGCCTATTTTCTTGTTGTATGAATATGCAAAAATCCACCTGTTCAAACTTTGCACATGATCCCACAAGAAGAGCAGCACTGACAGGTGGATGGATGGACTGTATTTGAGCATTTTCTTGTTAAACACATTCACAAATCCCAAAATGCACATTAAAAGACTTATCTGCTGCCACAGGCAACCAACTCGATTTATAAGGAAAATATTGATTGACTACCTAACAAGCGCTTTATGCTTCGTATAAATAAAAAATTGTGCCACATCATCTCTGCCCTCAATCCTGAAGATTTTCAAGAAGTACATGGTATCTGTTGGAGTAGTTGAAAGATATGGAACATATTTGGGTGTTATTACTGTTTTTAGTTTGTAGGAAAAATCAAATTGCCTGCTGTTTCAAAGAACATTGGTTTTTATTCCCTTGGTACAAAATCAATAAAAGTCCCTCCAGCACAGCAGCTGTTGCTTAATGGCCCTAAAGAGTTAATGTGCTGCCTAAATTGAACACAGTTCAGTGTCTACACCAAGTGGGCCCTCAATTAGTGTTGATGGATTGACTTTCTCACAGGTGGTAAAAGCTCAATTTATAGAGATGGATCCTATGAGACTAAAATCAATAATTTAAGAAAATTGTGTTGTATTCTTTATTTGTAGCAATATATTATGTACAGATACAAAAACTATATGTATTTGTATCCATTGTTGAAAACAATATTTTTTGTTCACTGACAGATGCTAATAGATGCTCAGTAGCCTTAAATAATAATCTAGGCGATCATAAAAGTTAGATAACTTAATGTATATATTCTGATTGTGATATAGGACTATAAAGAAATCAAAGAGCCAAATATCTGAAGATGAGAAGTAAGCATCGCTGATTAGTAATAACTTTTAATCACAGTAATAAAAATTGCCCTGTAGTGAGAAACATTCTATTTGAATTGCTTATTGTAAATTATCTCTAGTGTATAGACTCTGACAATTTTCTACACTATTTTATACTATTCTTTAAGGCAGATAAGCATGTTTTCGAAGATGTGCCCAAATCACTCATTTAATTTGAAAGTATAATGAACTTCCTCTTTAGCCTCCATGAAGGCGGTATGGTTTTACCACTTGATCAGCTGACAGATGAGAAAGCATCTTCTTAGTCAAAGCAGAATCTTAGAGCCCTAGGGAATGGACTGCTGGGTACTTCAGGAGAGCATTGCTCTTGCATCCTATGTCCAAACCACAGCTGTGCTCAACATCTGAAGTTTGAACAAACTGACAGGTATCTACTACCACAAGATGGGAAGTGGAATTAGTTCAGAGAGCAAGGAGTCAGCCAAAAGATCAAAAGAACTGGAGAAAAAGCTTCAGGAGGATGCTGAGCGAGATGCAAGAACTGTAAAGCTGCTCCTGTTAGGTAATTTATTTTCCCTTTTGCTCTCAAAAACCTGACTTTTTTTCAATTGGGATACATCTACTTTTCTCAAAGCTTAATTTTAAGTGTATAATCATGTGGCAAATTTATTATGAAAATGTATTTGGAAACTTAAGCAGACTTTATTTGCACTTTATCAATATTTAATAATTTTTCTGTTCAGTGTATTATTACATGTTTTTTTGTTAGCAAAGAGGTAAATATTTATCAGCTAATTTCTCTGTCAATAATATGATTTACCATTAAAAGAAAAATCAGATATATTTATCATTTTATTACATTCTAATTATATTCTGAATGTCAGCTTTTTAATACCAAAAGCAATCCTTTAATTAAAAGTTATAAAGAGTTATTTTGTTTAAACAGAAATATGTTGAGCTGTTTGACATTGAAGTTAATGTTAGTTATTTACTTGTGCTGTTAAAATCAATTAGTCAAGTTATTTAGAGAGTAATGAAAAGGTACTTTAAATTATATTGATACTATTACTTAGGCTCCTTAATACTGCCTGTGACATTGCTTGTAGGCTTGAAAAATACTCTATCTAAATCCTTTTAGTGCAATTATATATTCATTGAGGTCAGGATTTATGTCTCTTTTATTTTTTTTCCTTTCCTCAAAACTCAACACAGTGTTTTACCTTAATTCAATGTTCAATTAATTGAAAAAATAACCTGTATGCATATTTTTTCTATAAAGCATAAAACATTTTTTTTTTTAATTTTTTTTGAGACGGAGTTTCGCTCTTGTTACCCAGGCTGGAGTGCAATGGCACGATCTTGGCTCACCACAACCTCCGCCTCCTGGGTTCAGGCAATTCTCCTGCCTCAGCCTCCTGAGTAGCTGGGATTACAGGCACGTGCCACCATGCCCAGCTAATTTTTTGTATTTTCAGTAGAGACGGGGTTTCATCATGTTGACCAAGGATGGTCTCGATCTATTGACCTCGTGATCCACCCGCCTCAGCCTCCCAAAGTGCTGGG
This sequence comes from Saimiri boliviensis, assembly GCF_048565385.1. Lineage (NCBI taxonomy): Eukaryota > Metazoa > Chordata > Mammalia > Primates > Cebidae > Saimiri > Saimiri boliviensis. Next base: position 57,125,822 of record NC_133458.1, on the reverse strand, counting down.
ATTACAGGCTTGAGCCACCACGCCCGGCAGCATAAAACATTTTATATAAGGCATAAACATTTTACATGCAGTTGTCACTGAAACAGAAATATGGTTTTGAAATAAAATAATGACCTCTATAAAGCAGAATACACATTAAGCGCTTAATTCTGATTGAATTATAGTAAGTTGTACATTCTCTCTGATTTTGGTTATACTTAAAAGGACTTCATTTTATTTCAGAATTGTGCATATTTCACATAACAAATTTCCTCATATTTTAAGTATTTAAACATTTAAATACTTAATAATATAAAATAAATTAAATTCTTAAATGTATTTAAGTATTCCTTCATTGTGTCTAATTTGCTCCCAATAGCAAGAGTGTTTCAGAAGCCAGCTGTGGGATTCCCAGCTCTTGCTCCTTAAAGGAAAGGAAAGGTTCTTGCCCCTTACACACAGGTTCTGTGCCTGAACACAGGCCCACAGCACTTATCAATAACTATCCAGCTATTGGTGACTTAGAAAGATGTGGGCTAAGCGCTTATGACACCAGGAAATATATGCTTCCTAACACATCAGAGAATTCTGTTTCTGATCAGACTGAAAGTAATATTGACATAGGAAAAGGTGAAAAGAGAAAGACAAGCATTCCTACAAATGCATTTTTATATTCCTCTTGTACTAAGATCGATGGCATAAGAATGATAAAATGTATTCAACATCCCCATATTTAAATAACATTTCAATAGATGCGTGTTTTCAATATACCAATTATCTGTTTTTTATATATTCTCTTATTTTGTAAAACTACAAATGGAAAGCCAAAAAAAAAAAAAAAAAAGTGAAAGAGTTAATGCCACAATTAAGATTAAGATACAAACTATTGGCCGGGCGCGGTGGCTCAAGCCTGTAATCCCAGCACTTCGGGAGGCCGAGGCGGTTGGATCACGAGGTCAAGAGATCGAGACCATCCTGGTCAACATGGTGAAACCCCGTCTTTACCAAAAATACAAAAAATTAGCTGGGCATGGTGGTGTGTGCCTGTAATCCCAGTTACTCAGGAGGCTGAGGCAGGAGAATTGCCTGAACCCAGGAGGCGGAGGTTGCGGTGAGCCGAGATCGTGCCATTGCACTCCAGCCTGGGTAACGAGAGCGAAACTCCGTCTCAAAAAAAAAAAAAAAAAAAAAAAAGATAAAAACTATTAAACATGCCAAAAGCAATGACTCTTGAGATAAGCATATCAGAGCAGCCAGTCAACTGGAGATTCAGTTGTAATGGAAAATAACAAGGTAGAGTGGTGGTTTCTAGGGGCTAGGGTGGTTGGGGGAACAAGGGGAAATGAAGTTGTTGGTTAAAGACAAAAAAAAAAATCACAGTTAAATAGGAGGAATAAATTTCAAGAGATCTATTGTACAGCAAGGTGACTGTAGTTAATGATGATATATTGTGTTCTTGAAAAATGTAAAGAGAGTGGGTGTTGTGTGCATTTACCACAAAAATGGTAACTGTGAAGTAATACATTTGTTAATTAGCAAGATTTAACCATTCTACAGTTATTTGTACTTTAACATATCGTGTTGTACACAATAGACGCATGCAATGTTGTCAATTAAAAAAATTAAAAATGTTTAAAAAGAATACATATAGATGACTGAAAATACAATATTGAAAACTGAATAAAAAGGTTTGATGTAGCAATGGACAAAAGGAAGGTTTTGTTTTTTAATTTGGAACTGAAAATCAACAGACTACTGATAAATATGGGCTTCCAGAATTAGTAAATTTCACAACTCCACAGAGCCATTGACTGAGGCGCAACTTACTGTATGCAATGCTATCAAATGAAAAATAAATTATGTCAATTATTTTTAGACTTAAGTGGTGGTTAAATCAAGAAGAAAGAGCAATATCTGTACCAGAAGTATAAAAGAATAATTAGTGGGACTATTATATGTTTTACTTTCCCAAAGTGATCACAATTTTATACATTTAGTTTCATCATTACTAAATAAAATACTTGAATTTATTTGGTTCCAACAGTATGTGCCCTAAACTCCTTTGTCACATTTTATTTATACAAAATAAATTCTCTTAAGTTGTTTGTATTTCAATTACATTACAAACAATTGAGTAAGTTTCCATTCTGGATTTCATCTGAATTCTACATATGATGATACAGTTATCAAATTCCTAACAGTCATATAACTCTACTTCATTCTCATGTTTTTGGATTGAATTCAAATTCTCAAAACTATAATTTTTATATTCAAGTTGACCTCATTAAGACATTATAAAAGAGTTCAGCTGAACTAAACCAAAACTTTCCATTCTCCCACCTCAAATCTCCTCACCAGTGAAATCTATTTAATTTTCCCATCATTGAAATGGTGCTCTCATTCATCAGTGTGGTCTGAACAACAGTTTTAAGTTTGACAATGAGTGCATATCACATGGGGCTAATCAGTTTAACCTTAGTAGTGACCAGACCTGAGTCAATAACTACATTTACAAAAATAAGAAATCTAAAACCACTTTTGACAGATCTTTTTTCTGTATGTTGATCTTCATCTCATGAATTTCTAGAAGCTTAAACTCATAACAGCAACTTGCCAAATTTAACATGTACTGTAAAGCAAATGTAACCATTTGGTATTATCGAACACAAGATTTCACCGAATCTGAAGAGCTATCAAAGAGCTACTTTACAATTAAAGGATCATCTTGCAGACAGATGCCTTTTTTATTACACCTTTCAGACCTTCCTTCAGTAAAATTACAGAACAGATGCCAAATCTGTGTTTTATTTTAGCAGAAAGTAGGCTTTTCGGAAACACGGTGATGACTCATACCTTGCTGAGCACATTCGATAACTGCAATCAAGACAATAATGTCATATGCTTTTAAAAAAAACTCACTTGCAAAGATGTTCCAGAAAGAGCACGTTTTACAAAGAAAAACAAATTCTAATGAATATTCTCATTTTTATCTAAATTCATTTTGAAAGTTTTATTTATAAATGTTTCATTCAAAGGTATTTTATTCAAAATAATACCTATTATTTAATTGTAAACTCAATATGGATCATGTTTCCATTTTTCTTTTCTCTTCTCTTCATGCTTATTGCATCAAATTTCAGTCTGAGTTTATTTTGCTACATCAGTTTCCTTTGTGTTTTTGCAAATTTTCATCACATGGGCTGGTTAGATTTAAAACACCATGGAAAGTATAGGGAAACAACTAGCCTTCCTTTTTCTTCATATTCAAAATACCCTCTGCTATAAATAATTAACATTTATTCTATAATTTTTCACTTTCAGCTAGTGATTTCCAACAATACCATGGAAAATTTATCATAGATGTTCTTTTCTTTCATTTTAAAATCTTTTATTTCTAATTTTTCTTTGTGCTACATTGTAAGCACCACACTGTTATTATTTTAATGATGTCCTCTGAGCTTTAGTGTTTTAAAATATTATTCAGCCTATCTGGCTTTTAGAAACATGAATAGGGATGTAGTCTAGAGATCAAAAACTATCTATTTTCAAATGTAATGTATTTATTATAGTTACCATTTTCAAACTTTTCAAATGGTTTCACTTATTCAACAAATAGATACTTTGGAAGGTATGTAGTAGGAGAATTATAATGATTTTGATGCTATCTAAAGGCTTGGTACAAAATAATTGGTAAAATAAAACTTACACAGCAGAATAAGCTAAATACGTTTAACCACAGAGCAGAATGAGGAAAATACAATTTAATACTAGAACAGAATGTATTTTTAAGCCATCTGAGTCAGAAATTGATTTATTAATAACTTCATCAAGTATAATGTTTTTATGCTTCCCAGAGTGACCATAGGCTAGCCACATAAACCTAGAGAAATAATGGATGCCAAGTGTTTCGTAACTTGTAAAGATCTAGACAAATGTGGTTTATTCTTTGGCATAATAGATTCCCAAATCTAAAAAAATTAAAACTCAATAAATGTGTATCATTATTCTTAGTTTGTCTTTCTTTTACATGTAACTAAGAGAAGTCAGGACTCAAGATTCAGATTAAATTTAAGTGACTATTTTTATTCTACGTGTGCTTTTTAATTGGTCTTTTGTTTGTTTGTTTGTTTGTTTTTTTAATTATCCCTAGATGTGAGTGGGAGAGATTCCAGGAAACTAGAGTTGTTTCTGAGTTACTGATTAGATTACAAGTTCATCAACTCTTAATTTTATTACACTAACATAGCCCATGCCTGTCTATGGATAGGAGCAGATAAACACATTCTTCAGAATAATTACATTAGAATTAACTAGTAAGTCTCCTTCTGATCACTGGTAATAAAAGAAGAATCTTAACATGTAAAATGTATTCCCAATGATATTTTCAACTTTTTGTTTTGTTTTGTTTATTTAAATTAAAACCAGTTTTTCCTTCCTCCAACAAGAGTGCATTTTTATTTTAAACATATTTATAAACATTATAAAATAATTTATTTTTGTATGGCATAATGGTTACAGTTAATGACATTATATTGTATTCTTGAAAAATGCTAAGAGTGAATAAGTGTTCTCACTGCAAAAATAACTAAGCAGGAGATACGTGTGGTGGCTCAAGCCTGTAATCCCAGCACTTTGGGAGGCTGAGGCAGGTGGATCACGAGGTCAAGAGATCGAGACCATCCTTGTTAACAAGGTGAAACCCCGTCTCTACTAAAAATACAAAACATTAGCTGGGCATGGTGGCTCGTGCCTCTAATCCCAGCTACTCAGGAGACTGAGGCAAGAGAATTGCCTGAACCCAGGAGGCGGAGGTTGCAGTGAGTCGAGATCATGCCATTGTACTCCAGCCTGGGTAACAAGAGCGAAACTCTGCCTCAAAAAAAAAAAAAAAAAAAAATTAAAAATAACTAAGCAGGGTAAGACGTATGTTAATTAGCTAGATTAACTATTTCTAAATGTATACGTATTTCAAAACACCACGTTGTACACAACAAATAATATTATTTTCTCTGCTAACTTAAATTATTTATTTATTTATTTCATGTTTGTAGAGGTATCCAACCTTTGGGATATATGAATATTCTTAATGCAAATGTTTAAAACTGCTTCTCAGTGAAGTGGAAAGAAAACTTTAGGCAGAAAAGACCTACTTGGAGAGTTTCAGTTTTTCTCCAAAATGCAACGGACTGTTTCCACTACAACAATTTGAACGTTCTGGATACTTACAATTTATTAAATGGTTGCCAAATAATTACAATGTTTCATTTATCTATAAGAATGGCCCATGGTAGCATCAAATAGCTTTCAATAATGTCCCTCTTTCCCAACAAGCAAAAGCACTCAGACAAATAGTTTGTGTATTATTTGACTGATTGTTTCAGATGTATTCATCTCTATTGATCAGCACTTCTTAAAAACAGGCTCATAAGGCACTCACATAAAAGTAGCAAACCATTTAGCAAAACATTCTACACTTAGCCAAATGATAGTATTTGTAAGGAGATTGAAAATTCTCTCTTGCTGACAATGACTCTTGCTAACTATAGTTTAACAAGCTCTCTAGTAATATCACAGAACATATTTATACTCACATATTTTCATTCAAGCCTGAATTATTGACTCAAGACAAACATTGTACCTTTAAAAATATTTATGTAAGTAACACGAGCAGTTAACAAAACTTACTTCTCCACACTGTTAAAAAGGAAAGGAGGTGAAACATTTGATAGTATAAGGACTCCACGATCTGCTTTATATAAAATAAAATAAATACCTCCATTTAAGGTATTAGACTCAAGTTCAGAATCCATACCCCTAATTTATTAGGTTGGTGCAAAAGTAATTGCGGTTTTTGCCATCACTTTTAATAATTTTCCCCCAAATATTGGTGTGCAAATACATCAATGTGGAATTTGAACCTAAAGAAGTAGGATTCAAGGTGAAACTTGAATAAGATATTTAAAAATCCATTCTATTTATTACAAGATCCACTGCTAATAAAAAAGTGGAAATCATGGGTTTCCTTCCTGCCTCAGTATTTTATACTCCAATAGAATAAATTAACTAGCTAGATTTTTTTGAAGATATCTAGAAATTTCACTCCCTAACTGCAATTTTATACTCTATTATCTCATACTTTTCCATATTTAGTGAATTAGTTGTCTGATTTAATCTACTTCCTTTTAACAGGGCCAGCCATTTCAGCTGTGCTCCTCCTAAAATTCAGGAATATTTCACCTCCTTAATCTTCTACCTTGATTAACATTCAAACCCTCAACCCTGGATAATCCCTCAAAGTTCTCCATTTACCATTGTCATAATACACTTCTTCCAACTGATTTTCTTGAAAGTAGTGCTGTTTAACAGCTTGTTCAGCTCTTAGTGCTGATCTAACCCTGATCCCTCTGTAAATTCTTAATTTCCTTCATTCCCAGATGTTGTAGAATAAAACAATATATAATTTTCAGTCACCTGGCTGACACATATCATGTTTTAAATTTAGCTGGGCCAATAATTATTTTACTTATTCTTCACTTTCTTCTAAAATCCTCCAAAGGCAGCTGCTCCCACATTTCCAACACCATTTTCATCTCCAATCTCCCCTCCACCTCACCCTCGATGACCACTAATACACAACAAAACAATTTCAATCATCATCTGCAAATCTCACTAAACATTCATGTATTCTCATATTTTCACTAGTTTTAAAGAAGCAGTATTCCATTTTCATTTCAGATTAGTTTCAGCCTTTGTGCTATAAATTCTACCACCTTTCAAGCCTCAAAAATTTTGTTCCATCAATAATTTTTCACTTTGTAATCTTCAAAATTATCTACTGGCTCTTTCTTCATGGTAAACACAGATGTTTCTTTCCTTCAGCATAAAAAACTTGTTTTGACTTCAATGCACCCTTGAATTCACCTTATAAAGATACCTTTTCAAGTGTTTTTATATTGAAATACTTCTCAAAGGATGCTGTGCTCACTGCTTCTATTTTCTTATATTCTGTAGTCTCTTTCGTTAATTGCAACATAAATTGTATATGTGCTCTTCTCTACTAAAAAATTATCTGTCACAGAGCACTGATAATGGCCAATTCACAAAATTCGCATCTCAGTAACTTTTTCCTTTTATTTTTTTAAGACACGGTCTTGTCACCCAGGCTGGAGTGCAGTGTTGCAATTACATCTCACTGCAGCCACAACCTCCTGGGCTCAGGTGATCCTCCCGCCTCAGAGTCCACAGTAGCTGGTACTATAGGCACGTGCAACCACACCTGGCTAATTTTTGTATTTTTTGTAGAGACAGAGTTTCACCATGTTGCTCAGGCTGGTCTCAAATTCCTGGGCTCAGGAGATCTGCCTGTCTCTCCCAAAGTGCTGGAATTACAGGCTTGAGGCTCTACCCCCGCAACAGTAACTTAAATCTCTCTTCATCTTTTAAGCTAAGTCTGAACTAAATAGTCCTCATTTTTTATATTCCTGTATTCCTGTCTTCATTGAAGCTTGCTTTTTCTTTCCATCCGTAGGTGGACTCATTTCCCACAGTTTGTACTTGAAACGTTATGGGTTTTAGTCTATACTCTCTTTTGAGGACCTCATACCAGGACTTAACTGATAAGACTTTAAAATTATTCCTTTTGCTCCATTTGTTCACCCCTATTTACAAAATTTTTTGTATCTGTCAATGACCTGATCCCACTCTGGGAGAACTCAAAATAATTTCCCAAGTTTACTTGCTGCCCATTTATCTTTACGTTTTCCACGAGGTGCCTTGTGATATTCTTTTCCATTATATCTACTTGATATTTCAATCCTTCCTAGCCCCTTTCTTTATGACTAGTCCCTCTCCCTTGTCCAAAGGTCAATATTGTCACAAGATTTAATTTTAGTTCTATCTCTATTGTCATAAATCTCATATTTTTGTCTTTATCCATTGCTTCTGTTATTGCTTTAGTCTACAAGAAAATTCTATGAAATAAATGTTACTTTCAAGATATAGATAAGAAGAAAATTACACCTTAAGAATATAGTTTGGTTTCCTAATATCAAATGTTCATTTACAGCCAAGCAAAGCCTTTTATTTTTATGTGTCAGTTTTAAGTTAGTGTCTCCATTCTAATTTCTATGAGAACAGAGAACATATCTGCTTTTGCTTTTGCTCTTTAATTATGACACAAGAAAGGATGGATGCATGATGAATGGAAGAATGACAGAATCAGAATCTAAAATATTCTTGTGATTTGTTCATGGTGGCTAGAACATACATATACATTTGCATGTGGACGTTAGCTAGAAGAAAGTCACTTATATGTTATTGCATTGGAAGTTTATTTTGTATCTGCAGTCAATAGGAAGATATTGATAGGTTTTTAAGTAAGTAACCAAAATGATAATACTTGGCTTTTTTAAAAAAACAAAGACTACCCTGGCTATACTATGGCTCAAAGATTAGGTAGAACAATTAGAAAATTGTTACTAATATGCAAATACTTGATGCAATTCTGAATTAATGCAGGAATTGTAAGTTTGAAAACAAGATTTGAGGGATATCAGGAGACAGAGTGACAGAACTTGGTGGCTGACTGCACATGGATGGTTAATGAGAGGAGTGATTGGGGTGGAATTTGGTATGGTTGATTACATTATTCACAAGTATATGAAATGCAGGACAAATATGAGGGAAAGGGGTCATAATTTGGGAAATTCAAACCTACGTTTTTGGTGGGTTTTTTAAAGCAGTACCAAATGGAGATATCTACGAGATCAACATGTGAGTCTGAAAATGAGGAGGGATAACTCTAGTAAGAACTACACGCTTGATAAATTCAATCCTCCATTTTCCTTATTTTATATTTTCCTTTTTCCACGGATCCAGTGAGTATAGGCAAACCGTGTGATTAACCAAGGCCTGTATGTTTTCCACGAGGTGCCTTGTGATATTCTTTCCCATTATATCCACTTGATATTTCAGTCCTCCTTAGGCCCTTTCTGTATGACTAGTCCCTCTCCATTGTCCGAAGGTCAATGCTGTCACAAAATTTAGTTTTAGTTCTATCTCTATTGGCATAAATCTCATATTTTTGTCTTTATTCATTGCTTCTATTATTGATTTAATCTACAAGAAAATGCTATGAAATAGATATTACTCTCATGATATAGAAAAGAAGATAATGACATCTTAAGAATATAGTTTGGTTTCCTAATATCTTTTGTAAAATCATTGTTGCAATTGTATCCATACTAAAAATAGTATACATGACTATTCCCACAATTAATGAACACTTAGACAAATATCTATGTACAACAGACCTGTGTGGGAAAAATCATGCAATTCTGTACTTTAGTGTTATCATTTTTTAGCCTAAAAGGTATATTAATAAGAGAGGAAAAAGGAAATATCTCTTAAAATGCTTCTCAAAATCCAAGAAAGCTCATAGAACATTTTTAAACCACTTTGTTGTGGTAGGATTGACATGCAAAAGCTATACATATTTAATGTATAGCTTAATGCATAAGCTATATTTATTTAAGGTAACTTGATAAGATTAGAGATAATCACAATCCACACAGTAAACTTCTTTGTCACCTATAAAAGTTGTTTCCTATCTTCTCCTTACTATTATTAGCATATGATAAGAACACTTAACATAAGATCTACCCTCTTAGCAAATTTTTAAGTATACAGTACAGTATTGGTATATTTATATTAGTGCCTACTATAAATATTAACAGACAATTTAAAAATAACCATAAAATTGGAAGTTAGAATATCTAAATAAAAGATCATTAAAAAGAAAAGATAGTAACTAGCCACAATATTTCTTCTCATAAATGAAATATGCTTAGTTTGGCTGATGAGGAATTTTATAGATTCACGATGCTTGTTTTTTCCATCTCACAGAAAATAGGTACTTATAGTCATATAAGTATATCTGACACCATATGTTTACTGATATGACACACTGAAAATCCACAATATTATTTATATAGTATTCATCTAAAATATTTACATTGAATCTAGTTATCAGAGAATACAGATAATTGGATATATTTTGAAAATTGTCTTAGACTAGAAAAATGCCAAGGTCAACAAAACAAAATAACAAAAATATTACAAGGGAAATGTTATAAATTAAAAGAGTTTAAATAGCATAATGACAAAATAGAGTGTGAGACTTGACTAGATCATGAATATAATAAAAAAAAGTATGGGAAACATTTTTTGGACCAAGCAAATAAATTTGAATATGGAGTATATAGTATTAGATAACATTTTGAATTAATATAAATTTTCTTATGCATGGGAATAGCATTTCAGTTTGTAGAAAAAATGCCTTATTCTTAGAAGACACAGTTTGAAATATTTGTGGGTGAAATGTCTCATAAAGATTCAGCAAAACAAAACATAAAAATATGTTTACACATGCATATGTAACTTTACACATGGATATTAGAGAGAAAGCAAACAGGACAAAGCATTAATTCATAAAGGTGAAGGGTATAAAACGCAGGCTTCTATAGTACTATATTCTTGAACCACTATAGGATTTTAAATTAATTATCAAAATTAAAAGTGGGGAAAATAAACAAATGTGTTATTTTTTGGCAAAAGAAAATGTACAAATTGATCTGCAAATGTATTCATAGTGCTTTATAAGAAAATTCTATCAAACAGCCCATGGGCAGAACATTTCAAAATTACATAAACATTTTTAGGAAATTTTTTTCAATTTATTATTTAACAACCTTGACAACAAAATTTGACAAAGACAATGGCAGTTCAATCATCCTCACAGACGTAAATATAAAAACAAAAGCAAAATATTAGCAAACTGATGCCAGCAATATATAAAATGCAAAAAGGAGAAAGGTTGGAGGGAGTTTGGGGGGAAGAGGGATTATCCCAAGAATGCATGTTTGAAATACTGTTAGAACCTCAATTAACATTACTCACTACAAGATCAAATTAAAAGAAAAATCATAACAATGTCAGGAGAAGCCAAAAATAATTCAATAAAATTTTTTTATCAATTCCTGATTTTAAAAACACCAATTAAGGTAGAAATAGAAGAGAATTTCCTTAGTCAGATAAACTGTAGGTACAGAAACCTTCAATAATTATCATACCTATCGGGAAACATTTAGCATTGTTGACTACAGATAGTGAACAAGGACTTGTGCTGATTAACGGGTTTCCTGTTAACAGAACAGACTCTAAAGAATGACATAGTTTCCTGCCCTTGACCTTGTTCTCTTCAATAATCCTATCAGGGATTTGGGTGAAGGTGGATAGAGCAGGCGTTTCAAACTTGAGATTCAGTTTGGAAGGATACAGTGACAAAGCAAAGTCAGAATTCGAAATGACCTCAACTAGCAGAAATGCTTGCTGCAAATAAGCAAAATGGAATTTAATAAATACCTTTATTGAGGTTCAAAATCAATTACATACATGTGGTTTGTGGGAGAATCTGTTTGGTAAGAGCAAATGTGAAAAAAAGGAGAAAAACTTTACAAGCTAAACATAGGCCAAAAATTTAAAAAGCTGATAAAGCTACAAAAAAAAAAAAAAAGAAAAGAAAAAAAAAGAAAGAAAGAAAGGAAGGAAGCAAACTAATCATGATCTCTATTTAAAAAATTACTTATTTATGAACGAGCACCAGAAGTGAGGAAGATCTAGCTGGCAGAATGTCCTTATTGTTCGTAAATCTGATACCTACAGCACAATTTTCAGTACCACATTTCAGAAAGACATTGGCTCTTGTAAGGGGTGTGGTTCAGAAGATAAATACTCTAAAAATCATGTTCCACAAGAAAGAAGTAAAGGAGTGGATCATATTATACTTGGAGTATTTCTTTAAATGGATATGAGCACATTCTTCAAATAATAGAAAGTACTTAGAATTCACTATGTTCACTATACCTAGATTATGTTTTAGGTAATTTATATTTGTAATCTAATCCTCCTATGTCTTAATTCAATTTTATAATGGAGGAAACTGATTTTCAGAGAGACTGAATTTGATCAAGACACTTAGTCACAGTCAGAGATGAGCGCAAGCTCCTATTTAGCTCCAAAACATGACTATGCCCATCCCCTTTTCCTACCATGAATCCAGCTGTGTGAGGAGCGGTCATGTGGACAGGACAGAGAATTTTGGTGTTCCTCCATGAAAAGGAAAATATTAAGTAGAACAAAATTAAGTTGGTTCAAAAGAGACTATCTTAAAAATCTTTTAAGCCAACAGTCTACCTATGAATGACAAGCTGACACAGCAATACCAATATGTCTATGGAAGTACACTGCTTTCAAGGTCAGGTGCAGTGGCTCATGCTTGTAATTCCAGCACTTTGGGAGACTGAGACAGGAGGATTGCTTGAGCCCAGGAGGCCAAGGCTGCAGTGAGCCATGAACATGCTACTGCATTCCAGCCTGGGCAACAGAGCTGGATTCTGTCTCAAAACAAAAAAAGTAGACTGCTATCATATTAATTTACAATAAATACATTTAAAATAATTTCTAAAGCATTGATACCATTTTGCTATTTATCAGTGCCTACTTAAAAAGAAAGTGATAGGACATAGGTTTAGTAAGAGTCAGAATATGTAGTTTCTTTAAGACAGATCTGAAACTCTGGATGATCATCATAATCTCTATTAGATTCATTTATCTCAAGGATAGATTGAAAAGATGTGCATAGCTGGTTGATTTCTAAGGTTTCTTTCTACTGTACAATTATGTGATTTTTAAGACCACCTACAAAAATAATATCTTACATGTGATTTCAAGTCAGAATGTTGTAATCTCATTTTGCCCGTTTGAACAAGTTATCCCAAATGAGCAATTAAGCCTTGCGTGTCCTCAATCGAATTTCAGTTGCAGGTATAGATATTGGGTAGGTTTAAAATTGTTTTTAAAATTTTTCACATTTGAAAATGTGGAAGAAGTTTCCTTATTGTTATTAAAAATTAATTTATGAGTATCTAAGTATGAATTAAGGATATATGTAAATATTTAATTATTTGAAACATTAACTATTTCAAAGAAACAAATGTATATCTTGTTAAAATTCTCTTGGTACCCCTTGACCCAGAAACTAATATTAGTGATGACCACAATTTGGTAGGAAGAGATTATTTCAGGACACCATCAGCATATGTAAACACATTGTTATAATGTCTAAATTTGGCTCTGTAACTTCATCTAATCTTACAAGACTGAAATAGTTATTGTGAACTACGACCTAGAATCATTGTGAGAATAGGGCTTAATAATTTATTTTTGAAATAACTTTGCAATAGAGTTCCAAACAATAAATGAGGTTTTAAGTAGATAGGCTTTTCTTTAGGAATCTTCCTGTTAATGCTGTGGTTGACTATACTGGACCTTTACATAGAAGACTGAAGTCACCACATAGAGCAAGGATAGTACAGATACCTTTTTAAAGACTTTCAAGGGAAAATATTAACTTTCAATACGTAGTTTCATTTAAAAGTACATGCTATTTTTTAAAAAGTGATTGACTACTTTGCTTACCTTAAACACAGCATGAATTACCAGCTAAGTTACAAAGAACTGTTATACAGTTATACACCCTGGAGCCTTAGAAATACTTCTGGAAATGCCACAACTTAATGACATCAGTATGATTACCAAATGGCCATATTTATGAAGTACAGAAGACCATTTTGAATGCACACTAACTCTGACATAATCTAAAAGTCACTTTTTCCACAAATTTATGATAAATTTCCAACTAGTCAATAATACAGAATGAATAAAATAAAATTTGGTTATGATTTTTAAATCTGTCTGAAGGTGGTTTTTAATTGATAAAACATTTATAATACTTATGCTGGTACAATTCTGAAAAATCACTGACACGCTTTTTCTCATTAGGCTCAATATCTCAAGGTAGATAATTCATTTATAAGAGTGGTCCAAATTATTTTCACTTCATTGTGGAAACTGTATATATTATGTCATCATTTATGTAAATTTGACATTCAGAAATGAGACTTTTTTTCTCATGTCTAGTTGAACACTCTGGTTGAACAAAATACAACATTAAATATAACAGCATGAGCAAGTACTGGAGTTCCTACTGAGCCCATTGACTTTTCTTCGACATCTCCATTGCTCTGTAATTTAAGGCAGTGAGAAATGAGACATTCTGTCATTTATATAGGATAATGCTATAATTTCTAATACTTGGTTCTGTTGTTAGAGATCATGAAACAAAACCTATCCAGTACAGTTTTATAGTATTAGATGACTTTTTTTTTTCAAAGTGATGCACTTCCTACAGCATAATAGGGAATTATTTAAAGCCAGTAAACCAGACTATTGTGCAAACCTCATTGATTTACTGTTGCCACTCTCACAAACAAATAACTCTCAGTCATGCAAAATGATACAGTCATTTGTCTTCTGAAAATGGGCAAGGTGATTTTATTTTATTCTCAACTGTTTCATTCTTGGGCATTGCAGCCTTCTATTAAATGAGATTGTTATGATCAATCTGTCACTTTGTGTTTGATTATGTAAAGACATTTAGCAAGTTACTTTAATTTTTTCATCTATCAACTTTATTGTCATATTTCACTACCTATGGTGGAGAGCCGACTAGCATAAAATCATGGAGAGGTGTCTTCTCAAGGTTCACCCAAGGGAAAGAATCTATATATCATCACCAGGCAATGAAACATTATTTCCCATAGCTTTACCACTCCTATTTCCTCACTATCACATAAGGTGGACAGCTGTTTCAGACAACTGCAGAAACTAGATATATTTACATATGTATGTAAATGTATGCTATGGCCAAAAAAAAATTGTCCTAAATAGAATTAAATTTAGATGTAGCTATATCTGTTAATCAAGGCTTAAGAAAAGAAACGTTTCAGTGAGAAAAAAATGATATGTATTGCAAAGGACAAAATCTCATTTCTGAAGCATGAGTCAAAGAATTCATTTGTTTTTTTAAAGATTCTACTACCGAGTTAGGCACTGTTCTAGGTGCTTTGGCTAAATCAGTGAATGAAACTAAGATTCTTCGCAATGTGAAATTAATCTTGCAGTGATGAAAGATGTTCTAAATGATATACAAAATGTTGTAAATGATATTTGTAAGCATGTAAAAGAAGAAAAGAGTTTAGAAAAAAGTAATGGTAGAATAGGAAAATGAAGACCGAATGGGCAAGAGTTGAGTTAGAAATTTCAATAGTTTGGGTCATGTGTGGTGGCTCACACCTATAATCCCAGCACTTTGGGAGCCTGAGGCAGGCAGATCATTTGAGGCCAAAAGTTTAAGACCAGCCTGGGCAACATGGTGAAAACCCATCTCTACTAAAAACACAAAAATTAGTCGGGCGTGGTGGTGCACACCAATCCCACCTGCTCAGGAGGCTGAGGCAGGAGAATTGCTTGAACCCAGGAAGTGGAGGTTGCAATGAGCCGAGATTCTGCCACTGCACTCCAGCATGGGTGACAGAGCGATACTCCATCTCAAAAAACAAATACCAAAACAACAAAGAAATGTGGGGACTTGGGGTTATCAAAAGTGATACAACTTTGGCTTACATAAAATTTTGCTAGTTTTAGTAAAACGAGGCTGTTGACTACAATGAGTAGTCAAGGATATGTCTATGCCTACCAGATTTACTGAATTTAGGATTTTCCTGGGGAATCTCAAAATTGCCTTAATTGCGTTAATTTGAAATCTGTCCAAAATTAACAAATACCTTGAGACGTCAAAGATGTCCTGTGATCTAATTTTTGGAACTGCCAGTAATACATGAAGACCTTTGCTTCTTCTAGAGACATAAAAATTAGTTCTCAAAAACCATTATTTTAGATTAGGCCCTTGGTCCATGTAGGTCAAGATCATATTTCTGCTGATAAATTTTGGTTGTAGCCTGAGGACACATTCTAAAGACGTGATTTCATATCAATTATAAAAAGCTGCATTTTCCTACAATAACACTTCAGATATTTATAACTTATTTTATCGAAAACTGTTATGAACTAACTTTTATTATCAGACCTTATCAACTTTTGGTGAATTCCTGCTTTTCTCCTGCCTGTAAATCCAGAACTTTCAAACTTCAACAAGTTGCCTGAATTTACTCCTCCCTCACATGTCTAAGATTCATAGATAAGTCAAAATTTTAAGATTTGTTTTAATTCTTTCCATACCTTACATATTGCAGTAATTTTCATCCAATTCGCTTTTTAATTCTCAAGAGCCATAGTTATTTTTAGTGTTTTCATATGGCATTTCTGTACTCTTTTTAAAATTATTATTTATTTATTTATTTGTAGACATAGTCTTGCTCTGTCACCCAGGCTGGAGTGCACTGGCACAATCTTGGCTCACTGCAACCTCTGACTCCCTTGTTCAAGCAATTCTCCAGAGTCAGCCTTCCAATAGCTGAGATTATAGGTACATGCCACCACACCCAGCTAATTTTTTGTATTTTTAGTAGAGACAAGCTTTCACCATGTTGACAAGAGAGGTCTTGATCTCATGATCCACCAGCCTCAGCTTCCCCAAGTGCTGGGACAACAGGTGTGAGCCACTGCACCCGGCCATATTCCTGCACTATTAATCATTTGAAACATCTCTATATGAATCCTCCCAAGCCCCACTGCATTCATGCTACTGGATCCCTAGCCTGTGTCTGATAAACACGTTATTTATGTTTTCCCCTCATCAGTGGCTTGCCCTTTTTCATTTTATTTTGATCAAGTCCAATTTGTTATATTTTTACTTTTTGTGGGTTCAGTGTTTTATACATTATCTAAGAGAATTTTGGTAAATTCAAGGTTGCAAAGATATTTCAACTATTTATTTCGGTAGAACTTTCATGGCTTTAGTTTTTATATATGTTTATGAGCCATTTCAAATTAATTTTTAGTATATTGTGATGTGAGTCAGTATTCTTTTTTCGTGTAGATATTCTATTGCTCCAGCATCATTTACTGATACATGTAGCGTATCTACAATAACATTAGATTTCTCTTCATGAAAAAGGGCAAAGTGTTTTGGATGCTTGTATTCTCAATTAACATTCTTTTGTGTTTGATTTTGCACTGTAGTTTGCAAACAATTTTATGCTTATGATATCTAAAGTATTCTAATAATCTTGTGAAGTAGATGTTCTTAGTTGATAGGTAAGGAAATTAAGGAGTTAAAAGATTTACTGAAGATATTACACACACAAACACACACGCGTGCGCGCATGCATGTGCACTCACACACACATACAAGGACAGAAAAAACACTCAAGCCTAGATCATTACACTTTACTTCAGTACTTTATAGTTTTCATTTCCAAAAAAATTTTAAAAATTTAAAAAAATACCTTAATAACAAAGTAGACTCAAGCAATGTCCTGAAAGCAACTTGAGGCATAGCAGGAAGCAACCACTTATTTTTCACCAGAGATTTGTGTTTTATCTTTTATAATGTGCATTTTGTATTCCTGTACAAGTTTGCAAAGCTGACTAGATACCAAAATAAAGTGTTCTATTGTATATCATCAACTAAAATAGCTGTTCTAGATAAATGTAACACGTTTCTCTATAATATTACTGCCAGCTCCTCCTTTGCCCAGGCCCTGCTCCTTCCTAGATATGTATAACCCATTTTTAAATATTCCCATATTGATTCTTACCTGCAGGCTCCTTAGAATTACTTAGTGTTATTAGCAACATTCCTTTGTTAAAATAGAAACAATTATACTATCTATATACCAAGGTAAATGGGATGCTGGAGACAAGTTTCTATCCTCCAATGACAATAGGCTTTGTACTACTCTGAAAAATCAAAGGTTATTACCTAGTTGTTGTGTATTTTTTTCTTGCTATTCAATCAATAGAATAGACATTCTGGGAGAATGAGAGTAATATAGAGACTATGAAGTTGAGGACCATTTTTTTTTTTTTGAGTTGCAAAGCCAGGAGACATAAGCTTCCCAAATTATATTCAAATGCAGTGATATATTTTTTCCCTTGACAGCAAATAATGTTTGCTTTAGAAGCTACGCTAGGAGAGGTATCTGTTAAAGATTTTCCAAAATAAAAAATTAGCCATATACAGAAAAATGAAACTGGACCCCGATCTCTCACCACATACAAAAATTAGCTCAAGATGGATTAAAGACTTAAGACTGGAAATGGTAAAAATCCTAGTAGAAAAACTCTTCTGGATATTGGCCTAGGCAAATAATTTTGACTAAGACTTCAAAAGCAAATGTAACAAACAAAAATAGGCAAATGGGATAAACTAAAAAGCTCTGCACATAAATAATCAACAGAGTAAACAACCTACAGAATGAGAGAAAACATTTGCAAGCTATGCATCATCGAACAAAGGACTAATATCCAGAATCTACAAGGAATTCAAACTCAACGAGAAAAAAGCAAATAACCCCATCAAAAAGTGGGAAAAAAAAACATGAACAGACATTTCTCAAAGAAGACATACCAATCGCTAACAATCACTTAAGAAAATATTCACCACAACTAATCATCAGAGAAATGCACATTAAAACTGCAGTGAGACATCACCTTACACAAAGTCAAAATAGCTATTATTAAAAAGTCAGAAAACAACAGGTACTAGCAGGGATGTAGAGAAAAGGGAATGCTTATACCCTGTTGGTGGCACGTAAGTCAGTACAACCTCTATGAAAAAGCAATATGGATATTTCTCAGGGTTAAAAATAGGACAACCATTTGATCCAGCAACCCCACTACTGGATATCTACTCAAAGGAAAATGTATTGTTATTATTATTTTTTGAAATGGAGTTTCACACTTGTTGCCCAGGCTGGAGTACAATGGTACGATCTCAACCCACCATAACCTCCACCTCCCAGGTTCAAGCAATTCTCCTGCCTCAGCCTCCCTAGTCACTGGGATTACAGGCATGCACCACCACACCCAGCTAATTTTGTATTTTTAGTAGAGACAGGGTGTCTCCATGTTGATCAGGCTGGTCTCAAACTCCTGACCTCAGGTGATCCACCTGCTTTGGCCTCCCAAAGTGCTGGGATTACAAGCATGATCCACCATGTCCAGCCCATATTATTATTAAAAGACACTTGAGCTTGTATGTTTATTGCAGCAATATTTATAATAGCAAAGTCATGGAATCAACCTAAGTGTCTATCAACAGAAAATTGGACAATGAAAATGTGATACACACACACACACACCCACACCCACACACACACCATGGAATACTACTCAGCCATGAAAAAGAACAAAATCATGTCTTTGGCAGCAAATGGATGAAACTGGAGACCACTATCTTAAGTAAAACAGTTCAGAAGCAGAAAGTCAAATATCACACGTTCTCACTTACAAGTGGGAACTAAACAATGCATACACATGGACATACAGAGTAGATTAATAGACACTGGAGACTTGTAAAGGTAGGAGTGTGGGAGGGGGTGAGGAATGAAAATTACCTGTTGGGTACAATGTACAACATTCTGATGATGGGTACATTAAAAGACCAGACTTCACCACTACACAGTACATGCATGTAACAAAACTCCACTTGTACCCCCTAAGCCTCCAAAAAAAATTTTTTTTAGATTCTCCATGAAAAGTGATAGTTAGCTTTTAGTATTTATACAAATTTGGTATATCAGTTAATAATATTCCTCTTTTTATGTTGCAGGAGCAGGAGAATCTGGGAAAAGTACTATTGTTAAACAAATGAAGTAGGTACAGAACTGTCTCAAATGTTTAATATTTGATGTCTGTCCATGTATTTGACCATTCTTAAAATACATGTTTTTGTAAATGCTGATTGACAATCTTTTCTAAATCATGAGTCATAGCAGAGTGGTCATAGTTCCTGTGCAAATATACCTTGTATTCTTTAGCAGAAAATGTTGCAGATGAATAATATTATAATTTCCATTTTTAAAAAATGTGCCTCTCAAGACAAATGTTTAAAGCATTATATTTTAGTTATATTAATCTGGGAATATCAAGGGCTTTATAACATGAGCATCAACTGTAAATATTTAAAAATGTGTCAATCAATGATCCATTTGAATCTTTGAGAAAACATTATTATTATTATTATTTTTTTTTTTTGAGACGAAGTTTCGCTCTTGTTACCCAGGCTTGAGTGCAATGGCGCGACCTCGGCTCACCGCAACCTCCTCCTCCCGGGTTCAGGCAATTATTCTGCCTCAGCCTCCTGAGTAGCTGGGATTACAGGCACGCACCACCATGCCCAGCTAATTTTTTGTATTTTTAGTAGAGATGGGGTTTCACCATGTTGACCAGGATGGTCTTGATCTCTTGACCTCATGATCCACCTGCCTCTGCCTCCCAAAGTGCTGGGATTACAGGCTTGAGCCACCACGCCTGGCAGAGAAAACATTATTTTTAATCTCATTGGCATTTTGCCTAGCTGAGAATAAAATGCTTAATTACTATCATGAATTTTGAAGTATTTTTGCATTTCCTTTCTCTTTCTCCTCTTTAAAATGAAATAACTAGACCTGAATTCCTTAATATGAAAATAATAAAAACAAAAGTGCCATAATTCAAGAATGCAATGTCCACCTGAACAAAATGGTAACTGATAAGTAAAGGTAAATGGGTGAAACCTCCTGGCTCTGTTACTGCTAGAGAATTTTAAAGGATAATTGTTGCTAAAAAGAAGTAAAAGAAGAAGAAACAGAAGCAGCAACAATAGCAGCAGAAGGAGAAGGAAGAAAGGGAAGGAGGGAAGAGAAGGAGATGGAAGAGGAGGAGGAGGGAAAAGGAGGAGGAGGGAGGAGGAGGAGGGAAGAGGAGGAGGAAAAAGGAGGATGAAGAGGAGAAGGACCATTTTTGAGTATATTTTTAATTTACGTATTAAAGGATCTTGTTCTTTGGGACATACTTTATGAGGGACATACTTTATGTCTGCCAGTCAATAATGGAACTAGTTTCAGTCTAAGCCACTGTTTTTCTTTTATGTAATAATGTCATGTAAGTTTCCTATCAACCAATATTTAAGCTTCACTTATCTACAACCAAACGTTTCATCTTTCCTACTGTCTCTGAAGAATAGAGCTCCTTTATTCTCTTTCCTGGGATTGTACTATTTTTGAGATGTCAGGTCCATCCTTGCAACTAAGTCATCTGGCATTCATTTATAACATTATCACAGTGTCTGCCTGCTCTTGTCTCCCAGGCTACGACCATGCTTGAACCTCTCTTATCTTTTTTCATTTCTCCATTCTCTGCCAGCTTAAGTGAAGTTAAAAAAAAAAAAAAGACCCATTATTTAGCTATGCAAAAATTAAAAGTTTTAAATATAGTAAACCATAAAAAAATTAAACCAAAATTACAAAACTAGAAAAAAATTATAATAAATATGATAAATAATTGGTGACTAATATACAAAATTCCATAGATTGCTAAGTAAAACAATAAGCTTCCCAATATACATAAATGGGGATAGGTTATTAATACAGAGTTCACAAATGACAAAATTCAATAGATAATGTATTTTAGGATAACCTCCTTAATTATAAAGTTAAAAATCAATCAGTGAGGTAATTTTTCATTGTAGTAAATTGACAAACAATAATTTTAAAATAATATTTCCTATTAAGAATGGGGTTTTAAGAACTGGATATTTTTAATTGTTACTTATAAAATTATGTTACTGAAAATTTATAAAAATAGTTTTAATATACATAGTAAGCTGGGAAAATTGCAATTATTGATCTTCTAAATATGGTTCTGATAATTCTCAAAAATAACAAAATATGCAAAAGTGTGAAAATTAAGTAATTCAAAAATATAAAATATAAAAGCCTGTATAAAGACTTATATCACTATATAAGATATGGAAACATGGGATAGAATAAATTAAATGAAATTTAATTAAAATGAAACATAAGCAATTAGGTTGCAAAGTTATAGGACTATTCATTCTTCAATTGCCATATTATATAGCTATTACAAATCATGTATTAATCTCATGTATATGAGAAGGTTTTAATATGAGAAAATGCTACGATACTAAAAAACTAGGATACAAAATTGCATGAACATTTTATTTTTTATTTTATTTATTTAAGAAATGGTCTTGATCTGTCACCCAGACTGCAGTGCAGTAACACAGTCTTGGCTCACTACAACCTCCACCTCTCAGATTCAAGCAATTCTCCTGCCTCAGCCTACCAAGTAGCTGGGATTACAGGAGCCTGCCATTATGCCCAGCTAATTTTTTTGTTTGATTTTTGTATTTTTAGTAGAGATGGGGTTTCACCATGTTGTCCAGGGTGGTCTCAAACTCCTGACTTCAAGTGTTCCACCTGCCTCAGCCTCCCAAAGTGCTGGGATTATAGCTGTGAGCCACTGCACCTGGTACGTGAACATCTTAATCTCAAGTATGATCGAATAGTTTTTAAGTGAAAGAACAAACACCAGTGTTCAAATAATTTTTCTCTCAATAGTGGAATTTACAGTTTAAAGCACCTTTGCTTTTAATATTGTTAGGCTTTTCACATTTTCTACAATGAGCACTTTCTTTTATTATGTAAAAAGAGCAAGTCTCCTCATTCTGCCTTATCTTTCCTTTTCTCAGTAGAATTTCTGCAAAGAATCATCAAAGTTAGCTCTCTTTACTTATTTGCCTCACACTTTTGCTTCTGGTAAGTTGCCCTTACAAAGATTATTTATTACATCATCTCTGAATAGCCATTTTATATGAAGTCTTGTTAAGTCCTTATATTAATTCCACATGACATCACTTTTCCCTATGAAACCTTTTCTTCAGCTTCTAGAACTCTTTCCCAGTTTGTCTAACTCTATCTCCTTTATTCTTCTATCTCTGACTACATTTAAAATGTTCGTGTATCTGACGTACCAGGAGACACTGGTACTTCTCTTACTCTGTACCTTCATCAAATGAAAACTACTGGATTTCTATGATTTTCACTAGAATCTTCAAGCCGACTGTTTCAGAATATTTCTTTCAAACTCACACATTTTGTCTAAACTAGAGAGGCAGATACATCTACTGCTTATTATCTGGCTAGGTCCAAATCAGAATAAACAAACTTATCTCTCATCTGGCCTCTATTGCCCTAACATTAATTACACCACCACCAGCCCACAATGCAATAAATCTCAATGTAGTTACGCTAACCCTTCACCCTTTCACTAAGTCATGCCACATCTACATAATTTCTCTCTGACATGCCAATTATCTCCACTGCTTTACGTCAAAACCTCATCATTTCTGACCTAGATAATTTCAGTATCTTCCTAAGGAGCTTCTACCTCCCTTCCCTTCATTTCATTGCATTATCCACACTGCCACGAACTGATTCATTTAAAGCTGATTGTATCTCCTGAATTCAACTCACTGATCCATTTAAAGCTGATTTTATCTCCTGAATTCAACTCACTAATCCATTTAAAGCTGATTGTATCTCCTGAATTCAACTCTTCACCCGTGCTATCAGTATCAATTTCCTTGTCCTGGCACACAAGACACTGGAGTCCAATTCTTGCTGATGTCTTTATTCTACTGTCCTGCAATTTCTTCCCTCCTACTTCCTGCTTCACTGATGCTGACCTTTTATAAGTCTGTAGACTAGCACACTATAGAAGGCTGAGCTTCAGGGCTAAGATCATGGCCTGAAATCAGATTGTGTTTGTGACCCAGCTGTAACACACAATAACTGAATAAGTTGGGGGTATTGCTGACATTTCTTATTTATAAAATGTAGATCATAATTACTAAGACGACAGATGAGGCACATACAACAGTGCTTGGCACATATTGAACGTTTGATAATTGTAAGCATCTCTTTGCTCATACTGATCTTTCCGCCTAGCATGATTCTCTCTCCTTTTGACCATCTAGGAATAACTCTCCTTGAGCAATCAGCTGATTAGCACTGTTTCCAGGATGTCTTCTCTGATCTTTATACCCACTTCTAATACAGTTTATCACTTTTTCTTTTCTACCTGCAGAGTTTCTTCCTATACATTATCATAATGTACAAAAATCTCTTTATATGCTCTGCCTTCTTATGACCAGTACTCTTCAACAGAACTTTGTGTGGTGATAGGAAAGTTCTCTATCTTGCCTTGAAATATGGCTACTGCTAGCCACATGTGGCTTTAATAGCCACTTGAAATGTTGACAGTGTGATTGAGAAACTAAATTTTTAATTTTATTTAATTTTAATTAATCAGCCAGTGACTAATATATTATACAGTGGAGCTCCAGTCTATGGTTTTGGAAAGAAGGGACTTATATGATGTATTCTCTTTAACACATAGCATAGTATGGCACAGAAAATGCCCAGTAAAAGCCTATTAATTTCAACAGATCTAGGAAGCATCTTTGGAGTTGGAGTGCTCTATCTCACAGAAATTTACATATGCAGCTCCTGGAAAAAAATGATGTTTGTTTAAAGTCCCACTTCAACTGGACATCTTTACATCTGTTTTTATTATTTTGCTTTGTCATAAGTGCTTCCTCATCTTCTGATAACAGTCAGAACTTGTTTCATGAAGAAAACCAATGTCCATGTTTACTCACAGTTGCCATTTTAATAATTAAAATAATTTTCCAAGTTCAATTTGACAGAAAACTGGGATTTCTTTAATAAGCTTATTCCTGATCTATCCATAAAGATATTTTACTGCATTTTTTTCTACAGCCTTTGTCTGTTTTATTTATTTACTTATTTAAGTTACTCAATGGTTTAAGGCCGCAGGACAAACATAACCATGTTTAAAGTAGAAATTCAGAAATGACTGGTAATCAAATATAAAAAATATACATATAATAAATACAGGCCCTGCCTTTACTCCTTCCAGTTCAGATTTCTTGAATATGAAGGTTCTAATAACTTCAAAGACATTAAAGATGCGATTGCGTTCTTCCCCCCATGCTAAAGCCTTTATACGTGTAGACACAATGTAAATCTTTAGTAAGATGACATCCAAAAAGATGCCTAATTAATACAAAGCACTTCAAAACATTAAGAAAAAACAGAAAGGAACAAAAACATATTCTGCAATAAAAATGCAAAAATACGTAAGTGGTACATGTAATGAGTTTAGCTTTTGATAGGTAAATCTATTTTAAGCAATTATTCCAAAACTACTAGTAAAATCTTGATTCTGACTCAATGAGTGGAAGGTAGAGAAGAGTTCAGCCAAATAAAATGTCGAGCGTTACAACTTTTATAACTCAGTGGCACGTACACAGATGGAGAACTGTCAAGAGATTTCGCAGAGGGCAATTACCTCTACTAAAAAAATGCCTTTGTTAATGCTGTAAATAGAAAGCAGGCACTCCTATTTTCCAGAATGATAGGAAAAGACATGAATGATCTAAATGACTTCACTTCCTCTAGACATCAGGTTGTAAACACAAGGTCAACTTTCAGAACCCTGTATATATCTTTGTCCTGGGAATCTAGAAATATTTCTCTTTAAAAAAAAGGGGGGGGGGGGTACTTTCAAAGTATAATGCTTATGATTTATCCATTTTTAAAAAGTATTTTTAAATAACAAATCCTATGCCCTTTTATATTTATCATGGGTAGCCAAGAAAGAAAATATTGAATAAATGACAATGATAATAGAAGTCCAAAGGCATAAAATTGTTCAGATTTAGCATACACATAATATGGTCAAAATTCCTTTTTAATGAATATATACTATAATTTTATTCAAGCAATTTATTTTGATGTGCTTTAGTGTTACAAGCAATTATTCAACTCACAAAACTTTTCATGTTTAAATTATAGGATCATCCATAAGAATGGTTACAGTGAGCAAGAATGCATGGAGTTCAAAGCCATAATTTACAGTAATACGTTGCAATCCATCCTAGCTATTGTGAAAGCCATGACTACCCTTGGGATTGATTATGTAAATCCCAGAAGTGCAGTAAGTATGCAAATAATGGCAGCTTTAAGTCCTGCAATAGAAGTTGGGCCATAAAATAATAGGACTTGATAAGTTCATAGTATTAATCTATATCTAAAATTTTAAAATATGAAATATGAATTTTGAAGCATTAATTCTATTTAGTATAAGATTTCTCATTTTCCTTGAAGTGAAACTTTTTTACTGAATAATATAATATTCAACATTAGTTGTTTTCCTGAGGATTAAACTTAATATCAAATAATACACTATAACAAAAGTATTGCTTGTGCTTGCTAAATACAAAAGGGTTATGGCATAAACACAATTTGCAATATCTCTAGATTAATTTTTTTAGTTATGAGTCATTTGAAAGAGACTAGTTGTTGCTTAATAACACAACAATTATGATTAATGTTTGATGATGATTACAAAGTCTGTGGCAACAGGGAAATGCTTGTTTTATAATGCTAAGTGTTTTTAAAAAATGAATTCAAATTGTAGGAGTAAGCAAATGTTTGTATATTAAGTATATTCAAAGTACTCAAAGTTCTGTTTGTAAGGTAGAAACAAAATAATTTTATTTTCTCCCTACTTTATATTTTGCTATATATTTTACATTAAAATATATTTGAAATCCACTTATTTTGAAAGTTTATATCCAAACATATAAAATCACTTGGCAAATGAAACTGACAGTATTATCCAAAGAACCATAGTTGACCCCACACAAAAAAAGAGTAACTGAGTAGAATCCACAAGAAGAACTCACCCATTTCCATATGTCTCCTCCAGGAGCAGCTGGGCCTCTGGTTACCTCCAGAGGATGAGAGTTGAATTCCTACCAGTATAATTCCTGGAAACCTTGCTATAGGAACAATAAAAATAGAGAGCAAAAGCATAGTAAGGATAAAGGAAGAGGAGTCGTTTGAACTCCCTCACCCAGTTTAGTGGACCTGGTAAAAGGCCACTGGACTTTGTAAATGACCACTGGAAATCATTACAATGAAAACAACAACAACAACAAAAAAGCATTTTCCATGAGCTTAACGTTAAAGGAAGGGGTAAATCCCCTTTTCTCCTGTCACTTTTCTTCAAAGAACAAGGAAATGCTAAGTATGGCCTTCCGGCGGATAGTTTATAAAGCAAGGAGTCAGGTATTCCACTGATTGCCATTTCTAGCTTTCTCCCGTTTGCTCCAACCTATTTCTCTGGCTACAGTTTCCCTCTCATGTGTAAAAGGGGAACTTAGAGGAGCTGAACTCCAAGATCCTTTTATTCTTTATCTCTGTCACTTAGTGATAATGTTCTTATTTAAGTGTAGTTCTGACCTCAGCTTTTCCTAAGAACCTAGGATTTTAAATTGGCTCTTAAGAAACAGCATAGTATAACCACCTTAATTAAAAAAAAAAAAAAAGGCTCAAAGAAGATTAGTTGGTTTACATTAAGTAGCTAGAGTTTATGGTAAAAATCCACTTCTGGATTCCATGATGGTGGCTTTTCGCTATTAAAGGATTTAATGATTATAAATACTTATTTTACTTTTTTCTCTTAGGCAATAATAGTTACTAAAACAGATATACCTTCTGAATTCCTTTGAGAATGATTTAATGATGCTTAAATTTGTAGATACAATATGATATTCCGTGCATTTGTACCAGACAAGTTGGAAATCACAACCTTGCCTATTGTTACGTATTTAAATATACTGCGTCCTTCATATGGCCCAGAGTTTGTAAAACAGTGATACCCTAATCACTAAAGACCTGAGATGTGACTGGATGTGGTGGCTCATGCCTGTAATCTCAACATTTTGGGAGGCTGAGGCAAGAGGATCACTTGAGTCCAGGAGTTTCAGACCAGTCTGAACAATATAACTAACCCTGTGTCAAAGAACAAAAGAAAGAAGAAGAAAGGAAGAAGAAAAGAAGAAGGAAGAAGGAGGAAGAAGGAGGAAGGAGGAAGAAGGAGAAGAAGAAGGAAGAAGAAGAGAAGGAAGAAGAAGAAAAAAGAAGAAAGGAGAAGAAAGAAGAAGAAGGAAGAAGAAGAAGAAAGAAGAAGAAAGAAGAAGAAGAAGAGGAGGAAGAAGAAGAGGAGGAAGAGGAGGAAGAGGAGGAGGAGAAGAAGGAGAAGAGGAAGGAGAAGAGGAAGAAGAAGAAGAAGAAGAAGAGGAAGAGGAAGAAGAAGAAGAAGAGGAAGAGGAGGAAAGAAGAAGAAGAAGAAGAAAGATTAGCTAGGCATGGTGGCATATACCTGTAGTCCCAGCTACATGGGAGGCTGAGTTGTGAGGCTCCCTTGAGCCTGGGAGGTTGAGGTTGCAGTGAACTGTGATGGTGCCACTGAACTCCAGCCTGTGCAACAGAGCAAGACCCTGTCTTGGGAAAAAAAAAAAAAACAAACCATGAAATTTATTAGTAAAAGTCTTAATGATTTGACATATTGGGAAACAAAAATAATACACTGTATACATTGCTGCCATCATGCTAATTAGAAAATAAAAGTACAGTTTATTCAAACTGTACATTGAATGCTGTAAATAGTGCAATGTAAGCAGCACTTAGCCACTGTCATAACTTCTCAGGAGTAACTATGTCCTCAACTATCAGAACATCACAGTTGTCAGGGACAACATCGTTCCTATTTTGATTTCAACTGATAAAAACTCGAGCAGTTTCAACTGCATTCTAGTATTTGATTTTGAGATTAATATACTCTCTATCTGTTTAAAATTGTTTATTTAACAGATTGCTGACCACTACCAACATGTGACTTTCAGAGTTCTGATTAGCTCTCTATTTATTTATACAAGGGCATAACCTTTTACATAACCATTTCCACATGATCGCACAGATTGCCAAAGAGAGAAAGCTCTGATAGAAAAATTACATGAGCTTTATTAGTAACTGAGTCTGTAAGTTTGGACAAGTTAACCTCTCTAAACTTTAGTGTCTGCTTCCACAGGATATTATGGCTTTCCTCCTTGAGTTACCATGACCTTTAAAGGAGGAAGCAAAAACATAAGAAATCCACTATAGGCTGGACACAGTGGCTCACACCTGTAATCCCAGAACTTTGGGGGACCGCGGTAGATGGATCATGAGGTCAGGAGTTTGAGACCAGACTGATCAACATGGTGAAACCCCACGTCAACTAAAAATACAAAAATTAGCCGGGCGTAGTGATGCGTGCCTATAATCCCAGCTACTCAGGAGGTTATGGCAGGAGAGTCACTTGAAACCAGGAGGCAGAGGTTGCAGTAAACTGAGATTGCACCATTGCACTCCAGCCTCGGCAACAGAGTGAGACTCCATCTCCAAAAAAAAAAAGAAGAAAGAAAGAAAGAAATCCTCTATAATATAGGGTATTATAGAATACGTTTCCAGTAAACATTAGGCATTTTTATTTTTCAATAGCTATTTTGAATATAGGATCATTAAAATTTATGTATTAAAATCTACACATCCAACTTCATTTGAAAAGAATTATTTTTTATTAAAGTATTATTTATGTGGTAGATATTTAGTTGGATACTGGGATTGTAGAGAGGGCTCAGCAGTAACTGAGATGGAATAATATTGTCATCAGGAGAGGAGAGCTAGATGTTTAACAAATAACTACAAATAATATGCAATTTCAAAAGGGCAGTGTAGCTAAATGTGGAGCTTGATCCTTGCTTGTAGAAAGAATTACTAAGAAGAGGAACACTAACATTAAATGAGGATGGAAAGAACTAATTGATTTGGTTTTAGAAATTCATTTGTAAGTTCTATGGGATATGTACATATGTAAGCAATTACAAATGTGCATTTGAAGCCCAAAATGGATACTTTGTCTAGAGATCTAAATCTAGGTGTTACTGGCATGCCATTACATTATGGCATATAATTCATACTAAGAAAGTAGAATGGGGGGAGGGACTTTCAAGATGGCCGCCTAAGAACAGCTCAGGACTTCAGCTCCCAGTGAAAGTGCAGAGGGTGAGTGGACGCCGCATTTCCAGACGAACTCTTATTGCCCACAGACCAGGAGATACCCAGGCAGAGGGGTCGCCAGCGTCGCAGTCCCAGCCGGTGCGGCTGTTTTGGCCCCCGCGGGGCTGATTCCGCCCGCGCGGCTGCTGTGACCACTCCCTGTTGCTGCCGTTCTCCGTAAAAAAGCCACTGGTCTGGGAGCCCTCTTAGCTGGCGAGCAGAGCCTTGAGACGGCAGAATAGCCCATTCATCTGAAATAGCGAGTCAGGCCAGGGGATTCCTAGGCAAAAAATCCGCCAGGAGCCGGCGCCGCGGTTCGAGCCGACTCCGTGAGTCGCAGCACGGGAGATCCCGGCGCCTTTTCAACAAGCGACCAGAACGCGGGGTCGTTCAACTTAAAAGAAAAGACTCTGAGTCAGGGAGCCAGGTGATCAGGCTCGGTTGGTCCCACCCCTCCACCCCCAACAACAACGAAAACAAAAACAGTAATTGGAAACCCTCTGGGTTGAGCCCTTCAAACCAAGCACAGCTGAACCGGGACGGTCCGGCTCCGTGGGGGAGGGGCTTCCGCCATTACTGAGACTCTCCACCACTACGGAGGCAGGCTGCTGTTGCCGAGGCAACCCGCCGTTGCCGAGGCAACCTGCCACAACAGAGAGAGTCCGCCATAACAGAGGCGGGGCCACCATTGCCCAGACAGTTCTAACTACGCCCATATAAAAAGGACTACAGGGAAGAGCTCAGGGCAGCTGGGCGGAGCCCACAGCAGCTCAGCAAAGCCCCTGCGGGCAGGCAGAGGCTAGGCCTGCTGCTAGCTGGGCGGGTCCGACCTGAAAAAAAAAAAAAATCAAAAAAGGCAGTAGTGCAACGGAAACTCATAAAGCTCCAACTCCCTGGGACAGAGACAGACAACAGGTGGATAAACCCACAAAAATGGGTAGAAACCAGCGTAAAAAGGATGAAAACTCCCGAAACCAGAACACCTCTCCTCATAAAAGTGATCACAACTCCTCACCAGCAAGGGAACCAGACCGGATGGAGAAGGAGGGTGATGAAATGACAGAATCAGACTTCAGAAGATGGGTAGTAAGAAACTACAATGAGCTAAAAGAACATGTTCTAACCCATCGCAAAGAAAATAGGAACCTTGAAAAAAGATTGGACGAACTGCTGACGAGAATGGACAGCATAGAGAGGAGAATAAGTGAATTGATGGAGCTGAAAAACGCAACACGAGAACTTCGTGAAGCATGCACAAGCTTCAACAGCCGAATTGACCAAGCAGAAGAAAGGATATCAGAGGTCGAAGACCAACTCAATGAAATAAAAAGAGAAGGCAAGAACAGAGAAAAAAGCGCAAAAAGGAATGAACAAAATCTTCAAGAAATGTGGGACTATGTGAAAAGACCTAATCTACGTCTGATAGGTGTACCTGAATGTGATGAAGAGAATGAATCCAAGCTGGAAAATACTCTTCAGGATATTATCCAGGAAAACTTCCCCAACCTAGCAAGGCAGACCAATATTCAAATCCAGGAAATACAGAGAACACCACAGAGATATTCCTCAAGAAGAGCAACCCCAAGGCACATAATCGTCAGATTCACCAGGGTTGAAATGAAAGAGAAAATGCTAAGGGCAGCCAGAGAGAAAGGTCGGGTTACCCACAAAGGGAAGCCCATTAGACTCACAGCAGATCTCTCAGCAGAAACCCTACAAGCCAGAAGAGACTGGGGGCCAATATTCAACATCCTTAAAGAAAAGAACTTTCAACCCAGAATCTCCTATCCAGCCAAACTCAGCTTCATAAGTGAAGGAAAAATAAAATCCTTTGTGAACAAGCAAGCACTCAGAGATTTCATCACCACCAAACCTGCTCTACAAGAACTCCTGAAAGAGGCTCTACACATATAAAGGAACAACCAGTACCAGCCACTCCAAAAACACACCAAATGGTAAAAAAGCAGCAACACAATCAAGAATCTGCATCAACTAACCAACAAAACAGCCAGGTAGCATCAAAATGACAGCATCAAATTCACACATAACAATACTATCCCTAAATGTTAATGGACTAAATGCCCCAATCAAAAGACACAGACTGGCAAATTGGATAAAAAGCCAAAACCCATCAGTGTGCTGTATCCAGGAAACCCATCTTACATGCAAGGATACACAAAGGCTCAAAATAAAGGGATGGAGGAAGATCTACCAAGCAAATGGAGAGCAAAAAAAGGCAGGAGTTGCAATTCTCATCTCTGATAAAATAGACTTTAAAGCAACAAAGATCAAAAGAGACAAAGAAGGACATTACATAATGGTAAAAGGATCACTGCAACAAGAAGAGCTAACGATCCTAACTATATATGCACCCAATACAGGAGCACCCAGATACATAAGGCAAGTTCTTAATGACTTACAAAGAGACTTAGACTCCCACACAATAATAGTGGGAGACTTTAACACCCCATTGTCAATATTAGACAGATCAACCAGACAGAAAATCAACAAGGATATCCAGGACCTGAACACAGACCTGGAACGAGCAAACCTAATAGACATTTACAGAACTCTCCACCCCAAATCCACAGAATATACATTCTTCTCAGCACCACATCACACCTACTCTAAAATTGACCACATAATTGGCAATAAATCACTCCTCAGCAAATGCAAAAGAACAGAAATCATAACAAACAGTCTCTCAGACCACAGTGCAATCGAGTTAGAACTCAGAATGCAGAAACTAACTCAGAACCGCACAGCTTCATGGAAACTGAACAACTTGCTCTTGAATGTTGACTGGATAAACAATGAAATGAAGGCAGAAATAAAGATGTTCTTCGAAACCAATGAGAACGAAGACACAACATACCAGAATCTCTGGGACACATTTAAAGCAGTCTCTAGAGGAAAATATATAGCAATGAGTGCCCACATGAGAAGAAAGGAGAGATCGAAAATTGACACCCTATCATCAAAATTGAAAGAGCTAGAGGAGCAAGATCAAAAAAACTCAAAACCTAGCAGAAGACAGGAAATAACTAAGATCAGAGCAGAACTGAAGGAAATAGAGACACAAAAAACTCTTCAAAAAATCAATAAATCCAGGAGCTGGTTTTTTGAAAAGATCAACAAAATAGACAGACCACTAGCCAGATTAATAAAAAAGAAAAGAGAGAATAACCAAATTGATGCAATAAAAAACGATAAAGGGGATATCACCACAGATTCCACAGAAATCCAAACCATCATCAGAGATTATTACAAACAACTCTATGCACATAAACTAGTAAACCTGGAAGAAATGGATAAATTCCTGGACACCTGCAACCTCCCAAGCCTAAACCTGGAAGAAGCCGAAACCCTGAATAGACCAATAACATGGTCTGAAGTCGAGGCAGCAATAAAGAGCCTACCACCCAAAAAAAGCCCAGGTCCAGATGGGTTCACAGCTGAATTCTACCAGACATACAAGGAGGAGCTGATACCATTCCTTCTGAAACTATTCCAGACAATCCAAAAAGAGGGAATCCTTCCCAAATCATTTTACGAGACAAACATCATCCTGATACCAAAACCTGGCAGAGACTCAACAAGAAAAGAAAATTTCAGGCCAATATCCATGATGAACATAGATGCAAAAATCTTCAATAAAATACTGGCAAACCGATTGCAACAGCATATCAAAAAGCTCATCCACCATGATCAAGTAGGATTCATCCCGGGGATGCAAGGCTGGTTCAACATACGCAAGTCCATAAACGTAATTCACCACATAAACAGAACCAAAGACAAAAACCACATGATTATCTCGATTGATGCAGAGAAGGCTTTTGACAAAATTCAACAACCCTTTATGCTAAAAACCCTCAATAAACTAGGTATTGACGGAACGTATCTCAAAACAATAAAAGCTATTTACGACAAACCAACAGCCAATATCATACTGAATGGGCAAAAACTGGAAGCATTCCCTTTGAAATCTGGCACTAGACAAGGGTGCCCTCTCTCACCACTCCTATTCAATATAGTACTGGAAGTTCTAGCCAGAGCAATCAGGCAAGAAAAAGAAATAAAGGGTATCCAAATTGGAAAGGAGGAAATCAAATTGTCTCTATTTGCAGATGACATGATTGTATATCTGGAAGACCCCATCATCTCAGCCCAAAATCTCCTGAAACTGATAAACAACTTCAGCAAAGTCTCAGGATACAAAATCAACGTGCAAAAATCACAAGCATTCCTATACACCAGTAATAGACTTCAAGAGAGCCAAATCAAGAACGAACTGCCATTCACAATTGCTACAAAGAGAATAAAGTACCTAGGAATACAACTAACAAGGAACGTAAAGGACCTCTTCAAGGAGAACTACAAGCCATTGCTCAACGAAATAAGAGAGGATACAAACAGATGGAGAAACATTCCATGTTCATGGTTAGGAAGAATCAACATCGTGAAAATGGCCATACTGCCCAAAGTAATTTACAGATTCAACGCTATTCCCATCAAGCTACCAATGACCTTCTTCACAGAACTGGAAAAAAACACCTTAAACTTCATATGGAACCAAAAGAGAGCCCGCATAGCCAAGTCAATTCTAAGCAAAAAGAACAAAGCGGGAGGCATCACACTACCGGACTTCAAACTATACTACAAGGCTACAGTAATCAAAACAGCATGGTACTGGTACCAAAACAGAGATATAGACCAATGGAACAGAACAGAGGCCTCACAGGAAATACAACATACCCACAACCATCTGATCTTCGACAAACCTGACAAAAACAAGCAATGGGGAAAGGACTCCCTGTTTAATAAATGGCGTTGGGAAAACTGGCTAGCCATGTGCAGAAAGCAGAAACAGGACCCCTTCCTGACACCTTACACCAAAATTAACTCCAGATGGATTAAAGACTTAAACATCAGACCTATTACCATAAAAACCTTAGAAGAAAATCTAGGCAAAACCATTCAGGACATAGGTGTAGGCAAGGACTTCATGACCAAAACGCCAAAAGCAATGGCAACAAAAGCCAAAATAGACAAATGGGACCTAATCAAACTCCACAGCTTCTGCACGGCAAAAGAAACAGTCAGTAGAGTGAATCGGCAACCAACAGAATGGGAAAAAATTTTTGCAGTCTACCCATCTGACAAGGGGCTGATATCCAGAATTTACAAAGAACTAAAGCAGATCTACAAGAAAAAAACAAACAAGCCCATTCAAAAATGGGCAAAGGATATGAACAGATACTTTACAAAAGAAGACATACAGGAGGCCAACAAACATATGAAAAAATGCTCATCATCACTGGTCATCATAGAAATGCAAATCAAAACCACATTGAGATACCACCTCACACCAGTTAGAATGGCCATCATTAAAAAATCGGGAAACAACAGATGCTGGAGAGGATGTGGAGAAATAGGAACACTTTTACACTGTTGGTGGGAATGTAAATTAATTCAACCATTGTGGAAGACAGTGTGGCGATTCCTCAAGGACCTAAAAATAGAAATCCCATTTGACCCAGCAATCCCATTACTGGGTATATATCCAAAGGATTATAAATCATTCTACTACAAGGACACGTGCACACGAATGTTCATTGCAGCACTGTTTACAATAGCAAAGACCTGGAACCAACCCAAATGCCCAACGATGATAGACTGGATAGGGAAAATGTGGTACATATACACCATGGAATATTATGCAGCCATCAAAAACGATGAGTTCACGTCCTTTATAGGGACATGGATGAACCTGGAAACCATCATTCTCAGCAAACTGACACAAGAGCAGAAAATCAAACACCGTATATTCTCGCTCATAGGCGGGTGTTGAACAATGAGAACACATGGACACAGGGAGGGGAGCACTACACACTGGGGTCCGTTGGGGGGAAATGGGGGAGGGGCGGGGGGTGGGGAGGTGGGAAGAGATAGCATGGGGAGAAATGACAGATACAGGTGAGGGGACGGAAGGCAGCAAAGCACACTGCCATGTGTGTACCTATGCAACAATCTTGCATGTTCATCACATGTACCCCAAAACCTAAAATGCAATAAAAAAAAAAAAAAAAAAAAAAAAAAAGAAAGTAGAATGGAACAGGTGAAGCCCTTAGATTAAGAAGAGAGGGGTATCAGGGATAACAGAGTCTAGGGAAGAGTGTTAAAAAAACAAACAATATTTTCTGCTCATTTGTTAGGAAAAGGAAACTTCAGGGGAGAGGATAGAAGAGTAAAAGGAAAATCAGAAGCATATGAAATCACAGAATTCAAGAGAAGTGTTCCAAAGGGAGCTATCCACATTGAAAGATCTTGCCAGGTAAAGAAAGGAGAATATTAAATAGAATCTATTGGATTAAGAAACATGGAGCCATTGGGAATATAGTGAGAGAGGTTTCAGAAGACTGGTGAACTCATACTCCAGCGGAGTATGTGGAGAAATGAGAATAGGCTGTTAGTACAGTTAAGGACAATATTTTCAGGACCTATAGCCAAGGAGTAGGAGAGACATGGGATCTGTACTCAGAGGGGAAACAGCTAAATGGGGCTTGTTCTTAGTGGTTGTGGTTTAGTATTTGATAGGCTTATAATTTCATAAGCATAGAACTTGAAAAGAGGGTTAAACTTCAGAAACAGGAAAGGAGAAATTATGATGATATTTAGTAAGCTTCTACTTATCCTTTTAAATATTATATCCTATTTTAGAGCATATAGAATCCACTCAACCAACATAAAAGAATGCTGAAAATTATAACACTTTTACTACATGATTTGAGCGCTGTTGTAACCATCTAGGGCATTGAACCCTACAAAGTAAACTCTACAATATGAACCAAAAAGCCCTGATTCCTCAAGATGTTCTACAATTAAAGTTCCGTGATCAAATCTGTTTGGTATATATGCATACAATAACAACTTGGAAATTTTCAACCAATATTAATACTCAAAGATTCTGAAAACCCAGTAGCAACAAAACGTGGCATTTTTAACTTAGCATTTCTCACCATTTCTAGCTACACTATACTGTAGCCTTCCTTCCTCTGGATTTATTTTCATGATCTTTGGAAATATGACTCTAGGGTTCAAAATGAGTTCCACAAAGCCCTAAGACCACCTGGGATCCCTAATATTAATGATGAAGGTTTGAGTAATCTGTAGAGAAAATACTTATTTTCTATACAATGTATTCCCAAAGTTACACCATCTTTAGAGAATGACGACGGCTTCGTAGCTGCAGCAAACCACCAATGCACATGTATACCTCTGTAACAAACCGGCACATTCTGCACATGTATCCTAGAACTTAAAGTAAAATAAAAAATGAATAAATAAAAGAAATATGCTTTAAAAAGAGAGAGACAGAGAGAGAGAATGAGCCATTCCAGGACCACTGTAATTCCCAAGCTTTTCCAAAAACCTCATGGGGAAATAAAACCTCTTTGGGATGCCACTCCAGTTCACAGGGTGATATTTGAAAAATGTGGCAGAAAGGATGATCAGAGAAGGCTTTACTGAGGAGGTGGCACTGGGAAGAGACTTGAGTGAAAAAGTAAACCACAGGAAGGACACGGCGGGAACAACCCCTATGAGCTGAACTGGGGCTTGGTGAATTCAAGGAGCAGCAAGTTGTTAGCTGCATCTTGAGTCTTGGGGGCAGGGAGAGAAAGAAAGAGAGAGGGAAAGAGCGGGTCAAAACATGTAGAGCTTTGTGAGTCACAGTAAGGGATAAGGGATTTGGGTTTTATTTTCAGTTTTGAGTTTGGTGAGAAATTACTAGAGTTTTTAAAATATGACGATAAAATAGTAGAAGTTAAGTGTTCAATCAGGCTGCTATAAGGAAGATAACTTTTCATATTATCTATACATTTTGGTGTTATATATTTTTTAAAAAATCACATTTGATGGGTAGGCTCAATCTCTTAAAAACATTAAAGAATTTTAAATTTAAAAAATTTATTTCTAAAAATTTAAAGTTTTTAATTCTTTAAATTACATTAGCTTTTCAATAAGCACAGAAAAACATCAAGAACTGAAATACACTATGTTCAATGAAGTGTTATTTATAGTTAAAAAAAAAAATAACAACTGTGTATTGCCAGAGTTTCTCAACAGTTGTGCCACCTTGAAGCTTTTAAAAAATATCTTTGCAGGGCCTGACATGCAGAGATTCTGATTCATTTTGTTTGGGTGACAGTTTTGCTATCAGTATATTTAAGGGTACCCCATATGCTTACAATGTGCAGCCTGGATTGAAAATCATCACTATGTGCTCCACCTATGCATGCACAAATTTAAAAAGTGAAAGGTCTAGAGACACAAAAACCCACCAGATAGGATAATTTGACTTTGTGGGAGGTAGCAGGACTGAAGTGGTCAAGGAAGACTGTAACATTTAAGTGTTTAAAGTAAAACTAGACTCATGATACCTCTACAAATAAAGTATATTTAAATGATAAATGGAATATTTTAAAAGAAACGAAACAGTTTATTTATTTGGTTTATAAAGATATGCTGACAAGATGTATAACTTTTTCTCCTTAGTTATAAAACTGTGTAGTGGTTGTTTCATTGCATCATTCATTCTCAGTAGCACTTTAATAGCGGAAGGAACAAATAGGATGATGCTAGCAAAAGTCACCAGAGCACATTTTGCTGGACTTGCAGTTCTCTTTCACATCCATTTAATAGAGAAATGACGTTGTAAAAATCTATCCTGTGATGATGCTAGAAAATAAGAGGAGGCTTGATTTGGCCATTTGTTGACCAAAAAAAGCCAAAATAAATAATACTGGAAGAGATTTATTTTGAGCCAAATGTGAGGACCGTGACCCATGGCACAGCCTCAGAAGGTCATGAGAACATATGCCCAAAGTAGTTATTACTTGATTTTATACATTCTATGGGGACAAAAGTTACAGGAATACAGTTACTGTCAATACATGCAAGGTCCAGAAACACAGGACAGCTTGAAGTAGGACCTTCCAGTAGGACCTTCAACATTTTGTTGAAATTCAAACATTTTCAAACATTTTCTGATTGCTAATTGGTTGAAAGAGTTAAGTTATTGTCTAAAGGCCTAGAATAAATAGGAATCTCTGGGTTAAGATAAAAGGCTGTGGAGATTAAGGTTCTCATTATGTAGATAAAGTCTCGTATTGCACCCTTGGAGGCAATAGATGGCAAATATTTCCTATTTTCACCTTTAAAAAGTGCTAGACTCTCAGCTAATATCACCAGGATCAGAAAAGGGCTTGAAAAGGGAAGGGGATTCATTACACAATGTAAATTTCCCCCACAAAAGACAGCTTTTCAGGGCCATTTCAATATATGTCAAAAAATACATATTTGGGGATAAAATAATTTCTTTCAGTGCCTGCTCTATCCTGGAGTCAGGTTGGAATTTGGAATCTTATTGCTCTAGTCTTTTTTTAATCGGTCCTAAGATCTCTGGGTTTTTTTGTGGTTTGTTTTTTGGTTTTTGTTGTTGTTGTTGTTGTTGTTTTTTGTATTTTTAGTAGACATGGGGTTTCACCATGTTAGCCAGGATGCTCTCTATCTCTTGACCTTGTGATCCGCCCACCCAAGCCTCCCAAAGTGCTGGGATTACAGGCAGGAGCCACTAAGATCTCTTGTTTAAATGTTAATGCTGGTGAGTTGTGTCTGAATTCCAAAGGGAGGAGAGCATAATAAGGCATGTCTGACCCCACCCTTCCTATCATGGCCTGAACTAGTTTTTCAGGTTTACTTTGGAATTCCCTTGGCCAAGAGGGATTTCTGTTGGTTGGGGGCTTAGAATTATGTTGCTTGGGGGACTTAGAAACTTGTTTTTGGTTTACACATTGAATACTTGAACCAGTGATCATCTGATCATTTCAGTTTTTTATTTTATTTTATTTTATTTTATTTATTTATTTATTTTGAGACGGAGTTTCGCTCTTATTACCCAGGCTGGAGTGCAATGGTGCGATCTCGGCTCACCGCAACCTCTGCCTCCTGGGCTCAGGCAATTCTCCTGCCTCAGCCTCCTGAGTAGCTGGGATTACAGGCATGCGCCACCATGCCCAGCTAATTTTCTGTATTTTTAGTAGAGATGGGGTTTCACCCATGTTGACCAGGATGGTCTCGATCTCTTGACCTCGTGATCCACCCACCTCGGCCTCCCAAAGTGCTGGGATTACAGGCATGAGCCACCGCGCCCGGCCTCATTTTAGTTTTTAACAATAAAATCTGATTGTGAAGAAAGACGGAATAAGGTTTTATTGTGGGGGTGTGTGTGTGTGTGTGGCCTTAACAGTGTCTCTCTTTTAAGTTAGTGACATACCCTTATTTTTTGTACAAAGAGCAAATTTTTGATAAAATAGTAGAAAAAACTGTAGTCAATTCAAAATAATAATAATAAGCTGAATTATATCAGAAAAGCAGCAAGTTCTTATTGAACATACTTCATTGTTAGTGTCAGAGGCATTTGAACCAGAGCAACTTCATCTTAAATAGCAGCTGAGGAAAATGAGGCTGAGACCCACTGGGCTGCATTCCCAGAGAGTTCAGACATCCTAAGTTACAGGGTGAGATGGGAGGTCAGTACAAGATACAAATTGTGACAACTTTGCTGATAAAACAGGTTGCAGTAAAGAAGCTGGCTCAAACCTGTCAAAATCAAGATAGCCATGAGAGTGACCTCTGCTCATTCTCACTGCTGTACTCCTACTAGCACCATGACAGTTTACAAAGGCCATGAACATCAGGAAGTTACCCTATATGCTTGAACAAGGGGGAGGCATGAATAATCCAGCCCGTTTGGCGTCAAGTCAAGAAATAACCATAAAAATGAGCAACCTGCAGCCCTCAGGGCTGCTCTGTATATGGAGTAGCCATTCTTTTACTCCTTTGCTTCCTGAATAAGCTTGCTTTCACTTTCCTCTCCGGACTTGCCCTGAATTCTTTCTTGTGTGAGATCCAAGAATCATCTCTTGGGATCTGGAGCGGGACCCCTTTCCTGTAACAGTAACAGCCTGACACGGCACAAAATGTGCTTGTGTTTCATTCCTCTTCTGATGCTTATGGTATTTACTGGTTTACTGGTTTCCAGAACTCAAGAGTTTCAGATTCCTCACATGTAAAATGGAGAAAATACAGCGTCTATCTCACAGTTGTGAGGAATATGTGAGCTATTATATGTGCAGTTTTGTAAATTGTAATAATATGCACTAGGAGGATTCTGAGCTGAAAAGGATATTGGATTTGGAAGCTCACAACAAGGTTGAACTCGGATTTCTCCATTTGCCTGGACTATCACTACAGTCAATTTAATTATTCTTAAACTCGAACTCTTAAAAAAAAAATTTATCATAAAACTGTTTTGATTATTAGTTTAAATAAATTGCAGACTATAGTATTTACTCAATAAACTTCTATTTCCTTCTTCCCTGGTAACCTCCAAATCTCATCCCAACAGGACTAAGATCATAATTCCTTGCTTTGCATAAAAAATTCTCACCTCTGGCCTACTGATTCATTCCAAAGGCATGCAATCAACGGTACTTACAGGGATGTTCCAAAATATTATGTGGACCCAAATGTTCACCATTTTTTCTTTATATGATTATGAAGAGGTACCGATAACAAAAAAAAATTATATACTAATTTTTTGAAAAAATATGATTTTAGAATAATGATTTATTTCCCATGTTTACTTTTTTTTTTTTTTTTTTTTTTTTTTTTTTTTGAGACAGGGTCTGGTCCTGTCACCTAGGCTGGAGTGCAGTGGTGCAATCTCTGCTCATTGCAACCTCTGCCTCCCAGGATCAAGCAATTCTCTCACCTTAGCCTCCCAGGTAGCTGAGACTACAGACATGCACTATCATCTCTGACTAATTTTTTTGTAAAGAATTTTGCTATGTTGCCTAGGCTGGTCTCAAACGCCTGGATTTAAGTGACCCACCACCTAAGCCTCCCAAAGTGCTGGGATTACAGGCATGAGCCACCATGTCCAGCCTACTCTAATTTTTATTTTTATTTTTCTAGAAAAATTCATGGCAAATGATTAAAAAAGAAAATACCAGATTAGATCAGGTTAATTTTTCTTTTACCTTAGTAGAACATGTAGAACTTCTACAAACTCAATATGAGTACAACAAAGTATTATTATCATTCTCGATACCATATTCAGAAGTCAGCGATAAATTCCAAAATACGCTAATGGCTTCACATAATATTTTATAGTTTTTGCAAAGGAGAACTCTTCTGGACATCATTCAG
Organism: Saimiri boliviensis; assembly: GCF_048565385.1. Lineage (NCBI taxonomy): Eukaryota > Metazoa > Chordata > Mammalia > Primates > Cebidae > Saimiri > Saimiri boliviensis. The sequence continues at coordinate 57,083,673 of NC_133458.1, read as the reverse complement.
CCGTGAGAAACTTTAGTTCTATTTATCTCAATATAGTTTGAAAAGATGTTTGGTGGAATTATTAGCTAAAGGAATAAGATAAAAATCATCCCATTAAAATATTCTGTTAGAAAAACAGAATATGTGATTCCAAATAATACATTCTTGTTCTAACCAAAACACTGTTCTAGGAGGACCAACGACAACTTTATGCAATGGCAAGTTCCCTGGAAGATGGCGGCATGACTCCTCAACTGGCTGAGATAATAAAACGACTGTGGAGCGATCCGGGAATTCAGGCCTGCTTTGAAAGGGCATCTGAATACCAGCTCAATGACTCGGCAGCTTAGTAAGTGAATTCACTTTAAGGGGAATCGGAGGCAAAACATTTAAAATTAAGAAATATAATTCCACTTACTTTGTATTTGTAAATGCAAATGAGGAAAGCAAATGGTGTTACATTTTATTATAGTAAAATAAAAAGGAATTGAAGAGAAATAAAAATGAACAAGGTGACATAATGAGATGTAAAAATATATAACCAGGGGAGCATTTTAAATAACTAAGTTTGAAACTCTGCCTGAGAAGATACATATGGTGTAAATATCTTCTCTTGATTAAAAAGAATTCACCATTATGCATAGCATTCCACATTAACACAGACTGGTGACGGGTACACTGATATTTTGGGCTATTCACTTCATCTCTATTCATATTAGTGAAATCATCTCCTGGATTAATTTTATTAATGACACATGCCTTGGCTCATTGGGTTGATGACCATGATACAAAATTCTAGAAAAAAATAATGAATTAATTTCTAAAACACTTGTATACCAGGGGATTCATTTGGAGTCTGAAAAAAAAATTATATAAATTTCACTGCTTATATCACCCATTTAGCACTAATTAACCATAAGGAAATTAGGAGCTTGTGACACTATTTATAATTTTGTTGTCAAAGTGATATAAAATTTTCTTTTACTGTGAGGCACAGAGGCTCATGCCTGTAATCCTGCACTTTGGGAGGCCAGGGCAGGAAGATTGCTTGAGCTCAAGAATTTGAGACCAGCCTGGGCAACATGGCAAAGCCAAGTTGCTACAAAAAAAACACAAAAATCAGCCAGGTATGGTGGCATGTGCCTGTAGTCCCAGCAACTTGGGAAGCTGAGATGGAGAATTGCTTAAGCCCAGGAGGTCAAGGCTGCAGTGAGCAGAGATTGCACTACTGCACTCCAGCTGGGGCAACAGAGCAAGACCCTGTCACCAAACCAAACAAAACAAAACAAAACAAAACAAAACAAAACAAAACAAAACCCAAAAACAATTCTTTTAGCAAGTGGTTCCTATCATAGCCTGCCACTATATGCCTGCAAGATGTGTGCATATGCAAATACAATCTATTTACTTATTTTCTATTTCTGTTCATACATGTGTGTAAAAAAGTGTAACTATAGTTCTTCTGATGAATCGTCCCCCCAACAGAACCTGCTAGCATTATTTAATTAAACAAAAACAAAACAGTAACATAAAAGTGAAGCAAATGGAAAAGATCAGTTAAGGACAGAACAATGAAACTTGCATGACCCTTCAGATTTATAATCACTGATGGACAAAATGATTATGGAGAGAAAATAAGCTATATAAATTCTAGGGAAAAAAATCTTCTGTAATTACAGAAGATTCATTCGTCTTTATTTTAGACCTCAATTTCAAAGGGCACATTGCTTTTGGAGGAAAGAGTTGCTCCTAGCTCTCTGATGAAGGAGAGAATGAGTCTTGTTTTGTGATTATATTAACTTGAATAACTTCATAAGTGTCTCAGCACCTACCACATTTTAATAGTAAAAGGGGTCTCTGCAGTGTAGCAAAACATGGCTTTTCTATACTATTCATTGGTAAGTGAAGTCACAATGAGTAAGAAGCTGAACTGAAGAATATTCCCATAAAATCTTGCTTAGTAAAGCTCTGGGGAGAGAGCCAGAGAGAAAGATAGATTAAAGTGGGCGCTCATTAATATATTTAGTCTTGTACAAACCACATAGTTAAAATGGGCAAATAAGTGACAGTTTATTGTACTTTCTAGTCTTTAATTTTAGCTTTTCCCTTAATTTAAACACTTAAAATATGTTTCACACCAGGAGTAGCTACTCCCTTATAGAGTCATTGTAAATTTTTAAATCTGTTCTTCAAGTTAAAAACAATTAAACAATATCAATTTGCATTTATTTTGGAAATGTTGCCCATATTGTAATAGTTTTTGACTACCCAGATTATTGCAGGTGCAATATAATAACAGAAAAGCTGATTTTCCCTGTGTCTCAGAGAAATTTCATGCATAAACCTAAATAAATAAATAATTAAATAAAGTGGTTTTTTTTTTTTTTTTCCTGCTCCTTAGGTGTCCTTAAAAGGAAAGCTTGCTGAGAAAGGTAGCTGAATGGTCATTGCTTTCTTCCAGAAATTAAGAGCAGAATTTTTTTTTCAAACACTGAATTACATTGTAAAATAAAATATAAAATGAGATTGGTACTACAATGTGTGTCTATTTCATATACATTATATAGAGCAAGGTCTCTAACAATTTTTTATCTTTTATTTTTTTGGTGACAGTAAGATATTTCTTGTTTTCTCAAATCTAGAGATCCTTCAAGTTAAGACTAACAAAAAAGTGAATATAATCAGAATAAGGGGAAAGAATATCATAGTTGGCAACATAACAACCTCATCAGTTCTAGCAAATTGAAGGAAGAGGGGTATGGCAGGAACAATCAGAGGAAACATTTTAGTTGACTGTTAACTAATTGCAGCCATCTAGTGTGCTTTTAAATTCCACGTGCTTTAAGAATTACCATGGACTTCACCAGGAAAAATACTAGTTTAAATGACTGGAAAATAACTGAGTACTTTTAAATGATTAGAGTCATATATATTAAGGGTCTCTATTTGGTCTAAGCTTTAGATCATAAGCTTTAACACCCACTTCTTTATTTGTTTATTTAAACAAGTATTTTAAATGCAAATTTGTCAGTTTGCTAATACTTCTGCTTTGCTTGAAATCATTTATACATGCAAATAAATGCGTCCTTACCAAGGTTTTCACTTAGCTATCATGAAATGAATTTAATCTTTATTTTGGCAGGTATGCTTTTGGTTTTTTTGTTTTCTTTTTACTCTTGCGTGAACTAACCAACAATATACCTACCGCATATGTAGCCTTAGCTAATAAAAAGTTTGCAAAGGGATTTGCTTGCCAAAATAGAAAATAAATACATTAGCAAATTCTGGCAGGACTTTCTCCAATACATTCACATCTTGATGTGTCATTCTTTTCTTAAAAAGAAAACTTAAACCTTTTTTAGACTAAAACAATAGTGATACATTTTCATATTATATGTTATGTGTTTCTTGAGGTGCGATTTTACTTTTGGCCGAAATCCATTTGGGACACTTGTCTACTCTTAATTTGTTTCAGCTTAAAAGGGAAAAGATCCTCCAAAAATAAATTACCTATATTAACAATGAATTTTTGTAAAATAAATTTTTGTTTTTTAAAATCTTTGTGCTAGGTGCTAAGGCATAACAGCTTCTCAACTTAATCACTGAACAAACAATTTTTAACACTGACAAACATTTAGCTGGATTCTACCTCACAAATTCTGCCTCGAGGGAAGCACTCCAGTCTTATCTTTCTATAATGTGATTCAGTGTAATGGTGAAATTCATCATAAAAGCATTTCCATGCTCTTACTATTTGTATTTAAAATTTTTAAATACAATAGAAATAGTGATATTGCTAAACCACTAAAGCCTTAGTATCATAAGCGTAGAACAGTGGTTTTCAAATTATTTTTATAGCAATAAAATACTTTGTTTTAGTATAAAGACATCTGGTTTCAAGGATTAGGAAGCTGAAAGCCGGTGTTTTTTTCCTCTAATTTAACAGACTAATGAATAGTTATAGCATACACAGCTTAATTAGACTTATTCCTGTTCATCACCACACCTAGATCCTGTGAGAAGAAAAAACACAACATTCAGCCTGATAATACTAGGAATTTCTAACATAGCTTTCTGGAAGGGGTAAAGATACAACCATGCACTGATGGAAGAGGAGGTGGGAGTGGGGACAGGGGGTGAGTTCAGCCTTCTCTCCCCAGGAGAGCCAGGTCAGAGTGGGTCTGCAAATTCACGAGTCACTTCCAGCATAGACCAGGAAGAGAGACAAACTGTACTTCTCTTATTGTGCTAACTAGATGTTGCAACAGCATTTAATGGAAATGGCTGAGCCCTGATGAGGCAAATGCATGCAAAAATAACAAGCAACCTTCAAATAAGGACATTAAAACCAATCACTCTCATAAAACCCAAATGCCTAAATTCAAACTAGAGAATTTTGAGGATAATCTAGCAACTAGCACTGTAAGGCAGCTTTTGGTTTTGTAATGATCCAGGCCCTACAGAGACAATTTTATTTCATACTCCTATCCATATGCAGGAAGATTTATGACACAAATCTCATAAAATACAGTTTAAGGCAGTGTTGATTTAGGTGCCTTTAGGGGAGGACACTGGGGGTTCAGCTGTGTGTCACATTCAGTACTCTGCAATTCTGCAGCATTCCAGCTACCCAACTTTTAATTCTAATGAGCAGAGTTTGGAAAGCACCAGTCTAGAATTTATCATTTTTAATAAACCCTACACTAAAAATTCAACTGTACTGAATCCTGGTCTCTTCAAATGCAAAGTTTACACACACACACACACACACACACACACACACACACACACACACATATTATATACACATATATAATTTTGTTTTGTCTTTCGTAGCTACCTTAATGATTTGGATAGAATAACAGCATCTGGGTATGTGCCAAATGAACAAGATGTTCTTCACTCTCGAGTGAAAACGACTGGAATCATTGAAACTCAATTCTCCTTTAAAGACTTGCACTTCAGGTATGATCAAATGTCTTTTCTAACTGTGGACAGAAGTATGCATCAGGCTTACTGTTTCCTTGTGGAGAAAAGCTCTAGCCCATAATCCTTGGATGTCCTCACTAGCTCTTGTTTACCTTCAGAACCACTGCCCTTTCCCGTCCTCCTACAGCCTCTCACTCCACCTCTCATCCTGAGCCTCATCCCTCCTTCCAGGCTAAAATGCTTCTGGCTTGAGCAGGTAGGGTTAGATTTTACTTTCTTCATGTTTAAATCTGTCACCGTACTTTGCAGAAAAAAAAAAAAGAAGAAAATATATTTAAATAATATACAAGAAATGGGTGCCAGGAATCCTATTTCCTTTGCCTTTCTATTTTCTTATTTGCTTGAAATATTCCTGTTACACCTGTTTTCCTAATTTAGAAAAATGCAAATTACTAAAAAGAGAATTATTTGAATACGATACTATTTACTGCAATAACAAAGCATATTTTATAGCCATGTTTTGAGTATGAAAGCAAATCATTATTTTCATTGCTGTTACATTATCGAGAGCTTCCTAGAAAGTCTACTGCAAAATCACTCATTTACGGTACCAAAAAATGGAAACCCATACTATAATGTTATAAAATACCCATTAATATTTAAATACTTTTTGTATGGATTGTGGACAATATGGAATATCAAACATTAATATCAGGTTCTAGCTGTGTTGTTTAGTAATAAAAAAATCAATAAAAATATAAGATTATTCATTCGTCCAATAATGAGGATAATCTTAAAGAATAAAAAATGGAAATAAAGTGTTATGAATTATTCATATCCACTTGTGAGAGAAATGTAAGAAAATGGTTATTAATTGGCCAGGCTCGGTGGCTCACACCTGTAATCTCAGCACTTTGGGAGGCCGAGGCGGGTGGATCATGAAGTCAAGAGATCGAGACCACCCTGGCTAACATGGTTAAACCCCGTTTCTACTAAAAAATATAAAAATTAGCTGGGTGTAGTGGCATGTGCCTGTAGTCCCAGCTACTAGAGAGGCTAAGGCAGGAGAATTGCTTTAACCTGGAAGGTAGAGGTTGCAGTGAGCCGAGACAGCTCCACTGTACTCCAGCCTGGTGCCTGGTGACAGAGCAAGACTCTCTCTCAAAAAAAAAAAAAAAATGGTAATTAACATCATAAATTTATTATAGTGAGATAAAAGCCTCAAAGTTTTGAAAGTATGTGTTATATATAATATCTAAGTAGCAGTATATTTTCAACTAATATGGAAAGAAAACTCTTCAAAATTCATACCTCAATTTTAGGCCCATAAATAGTTAATTTTCTGAAAGATGAGCCAAAGATTAAACCAGGGCAAAGGGACTGTACAGATTGGGATCAACATCCTCTCTTGGCAAATGTAGGAGAAGTTTGTCGTCAGTCCTGGTTCCACTATTGTATAGTTCTTTTTGGCAACTACAGTACTTTCTTCAGACTCCTCATCTTTGATCCAGTTTCTGGGTTTTCCTTTGGGACCCTGAGTCCAGCTGTTTCTCCTCCTCTGCCCTTGCCACCCCAGTGAAAGCATTTTTAACACTGTCCCTTTTCTGTCCGACTCTCCTTTCTCTTCTCCAAATGTCTCACTGAAACAGACTAGAACTGAATGTGGGCCTTGAGGCTGCCCAGACCAAAGTTCCAATTCCAGGCTATCTAATAATTAGTAGTAGGAGTTAAGAAACACAGGTAACCTTTTCTTTACTTGCCTAATAAGTTTGTCGTAAAGATTAGATGAAGCAAAGTCCTAAGCAGAGAGTTATAATTTGATGTAGCTTACTTTACGTAAGCCAGTAGAACTCTCTGGGTCCTAGATTGTCTGGACCAAAAGCCAGTTTTGACAATTAATGTTACCTGTTGAATACCTAAAAGCTCAAGACCCCAGTCACTCCCTGCAACACCAACCAATTTGGTATTGTCTCAAAAATTATGACTCTCAAAAATTATTTTGTTTATATATCAGTTCTGTTTATATATCAGTTTTGTTTATATATCAATTTATATATCATTTCAAGCCTTTGTGTTTGCTAGTCTATTTGCCTAAAGTGCTCTGCCCTGAATCTGCAAGAAACTTCTCCTCTTATCACTAAGTTCTCATACCAAATGTGTCTCCTCATGGAGGCGTAATAGTCTTATCTATGTACCATCCAGGCTTATCCCTGTCACATACACCCTGCAGCATGCTGGTAAATGTTTAACAGCAGGCTTTCTGGGGCAGTAAGGCAATGGAGAGCTGGCTGATTTGTAGCCCTGGATGATTTTTCTGGTGCAAATAACCCCACCATGGCCAATTTCAGTCAATCAAGGTGACATCACTAAACGCAGAGTTGAGGAGAAATGCAAATAAACAGCCCTCATTAGCCAAGCCAGGGTGATCCATCTCCACTGCAACATTGATACATCACACTGCTTAATTACTAATATATAATGATTGCCTTGCTTCTTTGTTAGTGTGCTCTTTTTGTTTCTGTTTCTATCTCATATGCCCCTGAGCTCCTGGAGGCCAGGGGCCACCTCTGTTTATAGCTCCACCTCAGTGCTTATCATAGTGGCTAGCAGAGTAAGAAAGCAGGTAATTTTGGCTGAATGAGTAAATGCACTCTGCCAGGCACTCTACGTACAGTCTTTACACTGGGACGCCAGCATCGTGAGCTGAGTATTGCTGTCCATACTCAGGATAAGCAATCTTGGTTATCTGGAGGCTAAGTGGATAGCCTCAAAAACTGGCCCCTATACTGAGACAAAAGCTTTCCCCCAAGGACTTTCACAGACATGCTAGAGATGGAATTAAAACGTATATCTTTCTGTCTTCAAAGACCACACTCCTTGCACTGTATGGCACTAAGCGTTGTTAGATAAACTGGGATGAAAACAATTTTTTTTCTGTAGAGTGTGTGGTTTTTTTTACGTTGTTGGCCATTTATAATTCCTTTCAGAGAGAAGGCGGAAGGCAGGATAAAAGACAGCCTTTTGGGGAAATATCTTTAAGTGGGAGGATCCTGTGGTCCGTTATAAGTCAGTGCTTTTAAAACCAGGGTACAAGACAACTGCCAGTGAACGCACAAACCCTCAGAAAATCATGGTCATCTTATGGAACATTTATTTCACTCTGAACCAAGTAGTATAAACAATCATAAAGTTTTGAAACTTAAATTATGAGTATGTGATGGTTAATACTATCAACTTAATTGGCCTGAAGGATACAAAGTACTGATCCCGGGTGTGTCTGAGAGGACGTAACCAAAGGAGATTACCATTTGAGTCAGTGGGCTGAGAAGGCAGAGCCACCCTTAATCTGGGTGGGTGCGATCTAATCAGCTGCCAGCACAGCTAGAACATAAGCAAGCAGCAAAGAGAAACTGGCCTAGCCTCCCAGCCTACATCTTTCTCCTGCCTCAGCGCCCCTCAGCTGGCACTGCCACCGCCTTAGCCGCCCACCCCGAGAGAGAAAGTTGTAGGCTGGGAGGCTAGGCCAGTTTCTCATTTTACATTTTTCTGCTTGCTTATATTCTAGCTGTGCTGGCAGCTGATTAGACTGTGCCCACCCAGACTCAGGGTGGGGCTGCGTTTCCCAGCCCACTGACTCAAATGGTAATCTCCTTTGGGGACACCCTCACAGACACACCCAGGATCAATACTTTGTATCCTTCAATCCAATCCAGTTGATACTCAGTATTAACCATCACAGAGTAGACTATAACATTTGCCTTAATTTTTAAAATAAAATATTAATTTTAAAATACATTTTTCTTACAATAGGACTCCAGCTTAGGTCTCCAGACCCCCTTCAGTACACAGGCATTTTCCTCTGTCCCTTTGTAGTTTTGTGGTTGATTTTGTGAAGCACTATCTTAAGTCACATAGGAAGGTGATCTATCCTGCTTTCACATATTGTTGATCCTTATGAAGCAATGAGGAAGGTTTTTGCTAATTCTCTATTACAGTATTGATGCTAAAATGTAAGGGGTTTGTGAATTGGATTGTGAAGCCCAGCTAGAAATTATTTCGATATAACATTCTCTTGGCCTGGCACAGTAGCTCACACCTGTAATCCCAGCACTTTGGGAGGCCAAGGAGGGTGGATCACTTGAAGTCAGGAGTTCAGACCAGCTTGGCCAACATGGTGAAAACCTATCTCTACTAAAAATACAAAAATTAGCCAGCATGGTGGCCTGCCCCAGTTATCCCAGTTACACAGGAGGCTGAGGCAGGAGAATCACTTGAACCCAAAAGGCAGAGGTTGTAGTGAGCCAAGTTTGTGTCACTGCACTCCAACCTGGGTGACAGAGCAAGACTGTCTTGAAAAAAAAAAAAAAAAAAAGAGAGAGAGAGAGAAAAGAACACTCTCTTTACTGTGTACCTACCACGTCCTTGCTGTTTACTAAAACAGGTTTCAAGCTTTACTGTTTTCTTAAGAGCCTTTGCTTTTCCTCTGACTCAAGACAATGTTATTAAAGGCATTTTCAGTGAGGAAGCGGATGGAAGACACAGTACCTCCTTACTCCAATGCAAGGAATTTTTCTAAAAACAAGTCTATTTAAGCAAGAAAATTTGGAAAATATTTAAATTTTGTTAAAAAATAGTTTAAAATACATTTTTCTTGAGGAGAAATTTAAAATCATTTAAATGTGGTTCTAAATTTTCCTCCGTCCTTTTGTAGTTTTGTGGTTGATTTTGTGAAGCACTGTCTTAAGTCTTATAGGAGGGTGATCAATTAAGACATATTAATCCTTCAGTAACTTCTTACTGTTAAATAGCTTTTCTTTCATGTGCTAAATACGATAGGCCAAAAGTGCACAGGGTTTTGGAGTAAGTACACAATTCTGTAGTATTTCAAAATAGGAAGTATAAAAATAATGTACCTGCCAACTTTATTTCAGCAAGTGCCCAGGTATTAAAACATATTACATTAGCATTGATTCGTATTCACATCACATAAGTCATCCTATGACTATTTAAAACCAACAGCTCAATTTACATTTTAAATTAGAGAACTCTAAAATTTTAAATAGAAACACCAAAATGAAAAATTATTTCTGCCAATGTACTATATCATTATTGTGTATCATGTAATTCAATGGAAATTACTGTAGAGTTCTTATCAAACCAGAACTGCAACTGTCAAATTGATAAATTATCTTTATAGACAATAAAGTACTATGTACTATGAAAAAAATACAGTGCAAATGTGAGCCCTTCTATTGTTACAGAATAATTCCTCAGAACAAATAACTTAGAAATAGATTTACAGGGAGTTAGCAAACAAATATAGAGAAAAAAAAACTTCCTCCCTAATTCTTCTGTGATGGCAAACAGAATTGAAAGAACTTAAAACTATATGGGAGCCAAGGAAAAAAGGTTAGCAACTATTACAACACAGAGCTTTAGAGTTCATAAATGACCATAACTGTTTATAGAATGTTTGAGCGGATCTATGATATAAAAGAAACTATAGTTTTCCTGAGATACGACATTGAATTATATACATTGTGGTCATTTGTGTGGCATATGCATCATCTCAGATTAGGAATGACTCTGGTTGTCCAACCAGCAGCTACATCTCAATTTAGCTTTGCTAGTCTCTCTATAAGATCTCATAGAGCAATAACTCAAGTATACTATATATTTGTTTCAGGCATGTCCATGATTAGTATTACCAAAATAATAAATTATAAAATACCATAGTCTAATTGATTCCAGTAACAGAATTTATTTTAATGGCTTTATGAATTACATTATTAAATAATCAGAGAGTTATCTAGTGGGCATCTGAAGTTTCAAATGCATACATTCAGTAGAAAGTATATAGTGGTATTATGATTCCAATGATTTGGAGACCTGGCTTCCTTATAGCTATAAATCCTTTTGATTCTCCTTTATAATCCTGAGGATTTAAGAGATTTATTAAGACGTCTGTGCATATCCTTCCTGTCTGCAAGTATCTACCCTTCTCTATCTTTAGGAGCAGACACAAGGGAACGATTGGTGACACCATTTTCTATGGCTGTGTAGTAAAGACACAAAGCCACCTGGTCTCCTATGTAGCCATCATGAGAAATTCTAACAGCTGTGATATATACTAACATGTTGAATAAATCCCATTCACTAGAATATGTTTAAATTCCTACTCAGATTGGATTTTATTTTTGTGTAATCAAATACATAGTGGAGAATGTCAGAAACTGATTTTTCAGAGGTAAGTACAGGCTTATAGGATAAGCAAAGACATCTAACAAATAAATTAGCTGCAGCAGCCTTGTTGATTTTTAGCTACCCTAGATGATATAATAATTTTACAAGATTTATAAGAGGAATATTATTTTATAATAATCTATTCTGATATGAAATGTGAATAATCTCACATGATCCACTATTAGCCAACTGTTTAACATAAATCATAAAGCTCAAAGCTTTGCCAACTACTTACTAGAACTATAAAACACAAGGGTTTACTTTACTCAATTGTTTAATATAAAGCCATAAAACTCTGGTGGTTCGCCCTATATTAATGCCTTGGACAATTTAATAATCGGTGTTCAGCTGTCACTTAAAAGCCTGGCCTAAGATTGGGTGCCGGGCGCAGGCCTGTAATCCCTGTACTTTGGGACTCTGAGGTGGGTGGATCGCGAGGTCAGGAGTTCAAGACCATTTGGCCAAGATGCCGAAACCCTGTCTCTACTAAAAATACAAAAATTAGCAGGGCGTGATGTGGGCGCCTGAAATCCCAGCTACTCAGGAGGCTGAGGCAGGAGACTAGCTTGAACCCAGGAGGCAGAGGTTGCAATGAGCCAAGATGGTGCCACTGCTCTAGCCTGGGTGACAGAGCATGACTCCATCTCAAAAAAAAAAAAAAAAAAAGAGGCTGGCCTGTCAATTTTTATTTAGTTACATCATAAATTTTAGTTATTTAAATTTTTTTAACTTTAAGAATTCCAACAAATGTCAGACTTAACAACCAAATACATATTATCCCTCCTTAAAAACTCGAAATAAACAAGACCAAAAAAACCCACACAAAATCCCAAATAAGGCCTGTAAGTTCCTTGTAATATCAGTAAGGCTCCAGTTACTTTAATTCTTTGGGGAATTAAGAGTATTCAAGCATGTCCATTTCCCTCATTAATAATCTATTATATTTGACCAATCCAAAACTCCAGGCAGCAAATATACATGTTTTCACTGATTTTAATTTTGTCTCTCTCAGAATGGTCACGATAAAGCTATTTGTTTTGTTTTGATTTTTATGTATAAGAGAGAATATTTCTTCAGCCCCAAATAAAAGCAATTACTTCCCTTTGGGGATCTCCAAATTGTTTTCATAGGTAGTAATACTTTACAACTCCATAAAATAAGGACTAAATTAAAATTTAGGGGAAAAGCTAAAACTGAAAAGAGATGCATGAAAAATAAATGATTACGATATTAGCAAAACAAATGTAACTCATTCTTAGAGCTAAAACAGTTTCCAAGAGAATCAATACAGAAACAAAACTGACTGTTGGTCTGATTTGCTAATGAGCATTTCAGTTCAATAATAGCAGATGGCATTAGAGAAATGTTCAATGCTCCCTGGACCTATGGCTCCTACGTCAATCTGCACACACACACAAATATTGTTTATCAAATGAGTCATAAAATGAGAAGATTATAAGCGTTCAACCTAAGATAGACTTTCAGAATCCATTTTATTGATATAAACAGAATGCTAAGACTGAGCAATCTTTGTCCTCTCTTCCTCGGGAGAAAGCTAAACCAATTAAAACATGTTTATTAGAAGCTGCATGACATGCCGAAAGAGCACAGGGCTGTGGGTCATATTACATAAATTCTATCATTTACTAACTGTGAGTTTAGGAACAAACCACCTTAGCTTCTCAAAGGCCAATTTCTTCACTTTGGTCAAGAAATGGGTAAATACTATTTTCCCTTCAAAGAATTGTTACAAGGAACAAATAGAACTATGGATTTGAATTCATTTTTCAGGGAGAGCACACAATTCCAATATGAATTTAATTCAACTGTTAAGTATTACTCCCATGATTGTCATTTATCACAGTTGTACGTGTTTATCTGAAGAGGAGACTAGCTATCTCTTACACCTGTTAACACATTGTTAGTAGGCTGCAAAGCAGCTGAATCAGCAGAGAAAGTTAAGACACAGCCAGTGAGTTTGCTGTTACTCTGATTTTCATCTCAGAGATTCTTCAAATGTTTCAGATTTGGGAAACACCCATTTGAAAACATTATGTTGTAGAAAATAAATATGTAGGAAGTATACAAGTTTCCTTTTTTCCCCTCGTCCTGGGGAGTTTATGTCCCCCATAGAACCCACAAGTTAGAGTTCCCATATCTTAATAATTCCTATTACTGTTTTTATCATTAACCCCACACACACCAAAAAACAAAAAATGAAACCATTAACATGAGAGAAATAAGACGGTTTTCTCTGAGGTAAAATACTTGGTCACTATGCAGGAAATCTGAGCAATTGCCAAGTCACCTTAAAAAGATGAGTGTTCCAGACTTTTAAGATGTGAATAGAATCTAACTGAATATATAATGGAATTGAAAATGTGACTAAAAGAATAGAATATCAATCAGAAAGAAAGAAAATGGCATAATTTGGCATAAAAGCCGAGAAAAAGAGACTACAAACAAAGGTTGGCAGGATGAACGCCAGCTCTGCTGAGTGGAGAAGGCTTACCCGAGGCATCCCACAATTGGATTCCTACAGCACTGCCGTCACTGCCGTGGCAATTGCACAGTGGGCTCCGTTAGCACAAACATTCCATTAGCTTTTGTCCTGGCTCCATGACCGGTTTTCCGTTAAGCAATGGAAAGGGGATTTTTCCCCTGAGGTGGGGATTAAGAGTGAAAGAAATTAGGACTACAGAAATCCTGACTAATGAAAAATCCAATGGGTGGGGTTAAGAAGGGTGGTTTCAGTGTGAAAAGTCCACCAGGAGTTTAAACCTAGGAATGTACACTCCACCTTCACGTTGCCAAAATCCACAAGTCAAGCATCACTGTTCAATCACAGCATCACATTTCTTTGCTAACAAATGATCCACAATATACTCATATATGACCAAATGGAGCATTTATGTACATCTGAAAGGTGATAGATGATTATTTTCATTAAAAGAAAAGAACAAAACCTCCCAGAAGAAGAGAGATTAAAACTTTTGCTCAGTGACCTGTTTGACAACATAAAAGTACTGCCTGACCTGGGAGGAGAAGGATAAACTCCACAGCAAAGACACTTTCAGTCCACTAGTGAGGGTTTTAAAGCTAACTGCAGGCATCAGCGCTAGCTGTGCACCTGCTGTAAGTAAAGGACTTATATTTAGCAAGTTAACAACTTTCAGGGCATAACTATCATACCCACAGAACTTATGGAACCAATCATGGTGCCAGGTACATAGCAGCTCAACAAATATTAGTTGAAATAATAAGTCGCAGCCAGTTTGCTTAAGGGCTCATCTGAAAAAGTAAGAATGCTAAATGTACCTACCTTGAAAGTTCCTGAAGAGGTTTAAATGAGTGAATCACTGTAAGGTGCTTATATGCCCAGCAAATAGTAAACTCTTATTGGGTGTGTTAAATTAAGATTAATCCATTACAACTGGTGATGTGGAAAACTAAGGAGAACATGAAAGTCATGATCTCAACTATTTCCATTTCCATCACATTTTATAGTTTAAATGTGATTTATACTTTAAAAGTAATTTCAACAAAGAAATAGATAAAACTCCAGTTTATGAAGTCTGAAAAAAACTAAGGTTTTTTTTATGGATCAACAAAACAGTTGTTGAACAATTTAAATGTATGAATACATATTTATAATCCTTGTTTCCGTGAGAATGTTGTTTAATTTTTTTAAATTAAATGTACTGGTTAATTTTCACATAATATAACATTAAAGCCAAAATTTGGTCCCCTTCCTCCATTTATTTTGCAAGCCTGAAACTGCAATTTGCTAATTAGTAGCACATATAATATTCTTTATAAACACCAAATTTCAATTTTCACACCATTAACTACTGAACTCTTAACCATTATCTTCAATATTGTGAGAATCTTCTCTTTTAATCTACTGCTTAATGGAGTGATTTTGCATTGGTACATTATTTGAGGAATATTAGTTCTATATATCTTTACTTCGTTCATATGTGAAATCTGAGGTATAATATACTGTACTTTTGATTATTTTCAATAAGCAGACCGGCTGACATTTATTACTCCAAGTAAAACTATTACCCTTGAAGTCTGTAAAACCTGGATGCTTTTTGGTACTTAATACCTTGGGTTTAAACTATTATGATGGCCCTATAATTTATTTCTTTGCTTCTAATCTCTTCCTCATTAAGTCCATCTTTTGGACTCATATCAAAGTGATCTGTCACAACAACAGACATACAAAAAATGTCAATTCCCTATCTAAAAATCACCCATAGTCCTCTATTGTCTGCAATATGAAATCTGTATTTCTCATGTAACATGAAAGGACCAGTAAATCCACTGCTGGCTGACCATGTGCAGCTCACAGCTGAAGTCCTTTGCTCTTGCTGATTCCTCTGTCACCTGTGCCTATAATATTGTTTGCTCCAGATATCCAGTTGCCTCAACCCCTCATCTCCTTAGGTTTTTACAAATCTGTCATCTTCTACAGTTTCTGATCACTTCATTTCAAATTACAGCCCACCCCCTACACTTCCTATATCGATATTTGAAGTCTATTTTCATGAAGATATTTCATATTAAGTCTATTTCCAGGTATCTACATAGGATATCTGAATCCATATCAGATTCCTATATGGATATCTAAAGTCTCTTTTAGGTATCTATATAGGATATCTGAATCCATATGAGATATTCTATAAGGATATCTAAAGTCTATTTCAAACACACACACCAATCACTACCACCACCATCAGTTTAAAAGCTTCTTCTGAATCCTTGGTGTCTGGCATATAATAAGTATGTAGTAAATATTTGTGGAATAAAGGATGAATGAGTGAATAAATGGATAGTTGTTAGGCCATATAGCTCAATGTTTTTACCTTACTTTTTATTTTTGCAAAACTAAATTACTTGCTTACATGCTTTTTATAAACATGTGTAAGTTACCAAGGCATGAGAGAACATAGCATGTATGCTGTGTTTCCTGCCTCTCTACTCACTTAACATGGAATCTATTCATCTATTTAACAAATATTTTTTGTTTGCCTGTTATATGTTGGGCATGGTGCCAGGAATTAGGAATACAGCAGTTACTAATACAGAAAATGTTCCTGACCTCACGAGGCTGTTATTGTATTAGGGAGATGATAGATATTGCACATATAAAAACTAAATAACTAAACCTGGAATTATCGATTGTGATGATTACCATAAAGGAAAGAAAATGATATTATAGAAAATAAATGGAGTATGGAGAGAGGTGCAATTTACATGGATGCTCCAGGAGACTTCTTTTTATTGATGCTGACTGCAGAGTTGAGAAAAAAGCAGTCATCTTTGTCACAGGAAAAGGAAAGAGACAGTGCAAAAGCCCTGAGGCGGCAAACATTAAACAGTTTCTTTGATATAAACCTAAATTTTTGCCGCCCAACTCCTAGTTTTTAAAATTGAGTTCTCTGTCCACAATGATCTCTTTTACCAAAATACAGAAGTAGAAGAAAGGCTGAGTTTTCAAATACCTTCTCTAAGTGTCATGATCCCTCAGGCTGACGTAAAGCTTCCTGTAGGCTCATATTTTCCCTGCGTATTAGAATATTTTTTACATAATGTTATTGTAACTTACTTGTTTTTTCTGTATAAGACAGAAAGTCCTTTGAAGATAGGGACCATACCTTTTCATCTCTGTGCCAGTAGACCTAGCGCAGTGTCTAGTACATAGAACACAAACAATAATCGTTTGAGTAAACGAATGTAGGAAAATCTAAAAAAATATAGGCCAGAACCATAGCATCAGAACTACAGCAACTTCCAATCTTCTTCCAGTTTCTTTTCATTCAAGAGAATAGGTCTAAATTTTGACCAAAATCTTCTATGGCTAATGAATGTTTTACTAAAACTCTAAACTCTCTTACATTTCCTAGTTTCTCAAAGTGTGTAAATTATTTCATTCTAGTTTGCGTGGAGACAATTTTCTCTCTATAGTCCTTGAACAGGCATTTGACCAAATAAATTTTATTTTATAATCAAGAAAAGTCAAAGGAATACCTTTTGAAGATATGGGATCACCCATTTATAACTCTAAATGTTAACCTCAAGGAACATTTTGCAAGATACTGATAAGATTTATTATTTATTTGATGTTTTCTTAAAGGATGTTTGATGTAGGTGGACAGAGATCTGAGAGAAAGAAGTGGATTCACTGCTTTGAAGGAGTTACGTGCATTATATTCTGTGCCGCGCTTAGTGCCTATGACATGGTTCTCGTGGAAGATGAAGAAGTGGTAAGTCTAAACAAAGCCAGGGTTAAAAATAATCTTAGCGCTTTTCAGAAACACTATCACATTGCCCAACTCATGAGGGTTTTCCAAAGATTGGTGTTAGTTCTAAATCCTTGTTCATGATGCCCAATATTCACATTTTGCAGATAATAATCCTACCCATTCTCATTTCTGATACCTAACAGAATAGAATGCATGAAAGCCTTCACCTGTTCAACAGTATCTGTAATCACAAGTATTTTTCAACAACTTCCATTGTCCTGTTCCTCAACAAAAAAGATCTCTTTCAAGAAAAAGTAACCAAGGTGCATCTTAGTATCTGCTTTCCAGAATACACTGGTAAGATTCTTTTCTTTTGGTTCCGTAGTAATAAATTTCTGTATAAACACATATTTCCTATCTGGATCATGGCATTTAATACTTACAAGGATGAGGCTTATGATCATTTTTGAGTCATGTTTAAGATCCAAACTGAAAAAAAACTGACAAATAAAGAAGAACCCTCTCTACATTGTCTACATTAAAGCCAGGCCCTAATGAAATAAACCTGAAGGGGTTAGATGGACCAGGGTTGCTACTCCGTAGAATGTGTCAAATGACATTGCAAACTGAACTGTCTTCAAAATTATAACAGGAATGCAAATCTTATTACAAATTGGCATTTTTAATGTATTTCCCACTGAACTCTTCTAATGCTATAGTAGATCTCAAAGGTTCTTCAATGTCTGAGGTGTTTCTAGAGACATAGCACGAATGAATTTGGGAATGAATAATGACATCATTTTTTTCTGGTTTTCTTGGATCTTGGATTTTAGTGTTGCTCCTGTTAGTCAGAGACTGTAAATGTGACATTCCACAGGAGGACTGTTTCTCCTTCAGAAAGAATTTTTTTCTGTTGTTGTGGTTGTTGTTGTTTTGTAAATAGTTGGATGCTCTGTTGGTAATAAAATTACCTAAGAAAAAAATATTTATTTTACTTTTTTGACATGGAGCTCCCTCTGTTGCCCAGGCTGCAGCCTTTGCCTCCCGGGTTCAAACGATTCTACTGTCTCAGCCTCCCAAGTAGCTGGAACCACTGGCACATGCCACCACACCCAGTTAATTTTTGTATTTTCAGTTGCAGTGGGGTTTCACTATGTTTGCCAAGCTGGTCTCGAATTCCCAACCTCAAGTGATCTGTCCACCTTGGCCTCCCAAAGTGCTGGGATTACAAGTGTGAGCCATTTCACCCAGCCATATTTATGATTTAAACAAAAATACAAATCCAGTTTCACCACTTAGGTATGTTAGGTTACCCAGATGTTACTAGGAGCAAGGCATTCTGTCAAAACAGATATGTATGTTGGTCAATCTACAATCAGGGCTTGTATCTTTTTTCTGTAATTATAAATATCTATAATATATTCACACATTTATCGTGTGACTAATTATATTTTGCATATAACAAATAATATTCACATATATTGAATATTACTAATTAAATATAAACTCAAAATTAAAGATTTTATATTTTATATATATAATAGGATTTATATCTTAGAGCAGTTTTTAGTTTATAGAGAAATGAAATGTTTCAACAGAAAGTACAAAGAGTTCCCATATACTTTCTTTTTTGTTTGTTTGTTTGTTTGTTTGTTTTTTGAGGAGTCTAACTTTGTCGCCTAGGCTGGAGTACAGTGGCACAATCTTGGCTCACTGCAGCCTTCACCTACTGAGTTCAAGCTATTCTCCTGTCTCAGCCTCCTGAGTAGCTGGGATTACAGGCCTGCGCCACCACAAGCAGCTGATTTTTGTATTTTTAGTAGAGACGGGGTTTCGCCGTGTTGGTCACGCTGGTCTTGAACTCCTGACCTCAGGTGATCCACCCTCCTTGGGATTACAGGTATAGCTGGGATTATAGGCATGAACTGCTGCACCCTGCCAAGCCCATCATTTAATTAGGGTTCACTCTTTATGTCACATAGTTCTATGTGTTTTGACAAATGCAGGTCATGTATCCACCATTACAGTATTATATAGAGCAGCTTCACTGCCCTAAAAATCCCGTGTCCCCTATTCATGCCTCCTCCCTCCCCACACTCCTGGCAACCACTGATCTTTTTACTGTTTCTATCCTTTTGCCTTTTCCAGAATGCAGTATAACTGGAATTAGATGACATGTAGCATTTTCTTACTGTCTTCTTTCACTTAGCAGTATGTATTTTTAAGTTTCCTCCATGTCTTTTTATGGATTGATAGCTAATTTTTTTATTTCTAAATTAATATTCTATTCCTTAAATGCACCACAGTTTAACCTTTCAGCTACAGAAGGACATCTTGGTTGCTCCCAATTTTTGACAATTATGGAAAAACATGCTGTAAACATCCATGTGCAGGCTTCTGTGTAGACATAAGTTTCTAGGTAAATGCCTGAAAGTGTGATTGCTAGATTGTATGGTAAGACTATCTTTAGCTTTGTAAGAAACTGCCAAATTGCCTTTCAAAGTGACGGTACCATTTCGCATTTCCACAAGCAATTAACTCCTGTAAGTCCATACCCTCACCAGCATTTGGTACTGCCAGTGTTTTGGATTATAGCCAGGTTATATGGCTTTAAAGCTTGTCCCTTATGGAGTTTTGCTTCTAGTAACAATAAAGTAGGAAACAAAGACTTATTTCTTTAGAAAATCTTTATGCTACTGCTCCATCCCTTGTCAAGTCCCCACAAAGCATATTGTTATAAAGCCATCAACAGATCATTTTTAGTTGTCCTGTATTTTTTAGCCTACTTATAGTATTTCTGCCTTGTCTCAATTGATTCATTGTGCTTCCTGCTATTGGACTAAACTTTCTCAAGCAGAGCCTTCATTGTGTTAGTGCTTATAACACATCAGTCAAGACCACCTCTCTATAGCCTTTTATGTCTCATCCTAACTCCTTTGTCTTGTAAGTAACATAGTCTATAATCTAGCCCATAGCATCTCTTCTACTTGATTTCCTACAATTCCTCTACAAAAATCTTTCATTTCTATCCAACTAGATTCTTCAAAGCTCAATCTGTTTCCCTTCTCTTCCCTCAGGTCTGGCGGTATCATTCTCACTTTTACTATTTGCTTTCACTTACTTTTCTCTGTTGCAGCTGCCTCTCAACGTCCAGCCCAAATACCACCTCCTCTGCACCATAGTCATCTCGCTTATCCATTCTTTTTCTCTTTTAGCTTGTATAAACATTCACACCCATACTCACAAACATGCACACGGTATTTGATGTTTATGTAAGTTTGTATCAGTCACTCTTTTTTTATTAATATTTTGGCATTTCTACTGTATTGTGAGCTTTCTGATGCAGAGTTTACCTTGTAGCCTCTGGGAGCTCCCACCAGGGTAAGCACAGTTCCCAGCACCCTCACAATTGACCCTTGCCTTTATGATTTTGCAATACTTAGTATATCAAAGTAAAATCCTAAAACTTACTGTTACTATTTATAGTCTGTTCTTTTTAACATGCGATTAATCTTTACCTCTTAAAATATTTTGTTTAACAAGGGCCAAATACATTTGAAGATGCAGGAAACTACATCAAGAACCAGTTTCTAGACCTGAATTTAAAAAAAGAAGATAAGGAAATTTATTCCCACATGACCTGTGCTACTGATACCCAAAATGTCAAGTTTGTGTTTGATGCAGTTACAGATATAATCATCAAAGAGAATCTGAAAGACTGTGGGCTTTTCTAATCAACCGTTTTCTCTTCCACTTTTGCTCATGTATGCTTTTCAAGATATAAAAGAAAATGTGCTGTGTAATGTGTTTAGTTTGAATAGACATTAACTTATCTAGACACATAAGTAGCATTGTAAAGCAAAAAGGTTTTCTCACAAAAATATTTATGTATTATCATCTGTATCTGGATAAGTTTAAATTTCTTTGGGTCATGGGGAATGGGAGTGCCATTGATATCCTTATATCTAAAAACTGATATATTTTGGTAACAGTTCCAGTACATATCAATGACACTGAATTTTTTTGGAAATAAACTTCTGCTTGTGAACTATTTTTAGTAATAAGATAATGAAAAAATATGAAACAATATTATTTCATTGGCCGGATTTTGAGAAGCATTCATTTTTGATGATAATGTAACCATGCCAGTACCGCAGAGGCTTTTGGTTTTTTTGTTTTTGTTTTTGTTTTAAGAGACAGGGTCTCATTGCATTGCCCAGACTGGAGTAGGTGGCACAGTTGTAGCTCACTATGGCCTCAAACTTCTCAACTCGAGTGATCCTGTCGCCACAACCTCCTGAGTAGCGAGGTCTACAGGTGCATGCCACCATGCCCAGAACACCTGGCCTCGAGTGATCCTCTCTTCTGGGCCTCCCAAAGCCCTGGAATTACAGGCATGAGCCACTGGGCCTGGCCTAGAAAGACTATTTTAAAATAAAGAGCATGAGGCGTTTATTAGTCAATTACCCCTCTGTTAGGCAGCTGCAAATGAAACATTCTCTATATATTTCTTTGTTAATGGGGAATTACATTTGCAAAATAAATATATTCAGTTTTATCTCCTATATTGTTTTCTTTAAAAAAAATCATTAATGCTGAATTTCTCTTGGAATTGAAAATTTCATAATTTATTTTTTTTATACTCCTCTGGTTGAAGAGAGGGGGAATTGTATGGTCAAATATGTAATGTAAGACTTTACAAGTAAATAATCATTTTTAATGGAATGCCCATTCGCCACATTTTATTCCAGATTGGCATGGAACATTATGACAACTGATGACCACATGGGCTTTGGGATGAGAACTCTGGACTTCAAGAGAGAAAAATAATTTAATGTTTTAGCACTAGTACATTTTGTGTTTTGTGAGTAAGAAGTGGGAAGGAAAAACAAGCAGATTTTTAGAAGATAAATGTTGAGCTCCTCCACTGGTACTGTATAGTCCATTCTATCATATTTGCTTGTAACGGTCAACGTCTACTTTTTAAAAAACCGAGTTGGTGCTTGACAAACGAAATCATGTTAATTATCAAGAATAAAGGTGATTTTTTTTTTCTTTTTAAAATTGTCTACCATTTGCAAACATACTTTTAAAGCATGTCTTGGCCAGGTGTGGTGGCTCATATCTGTAATCTCAACACTTTGAGAGGCCCAGACAGGCAGATCATGAGATCAGAAGATTGAGACCAAGTTGGCCAACATGGTGAAACCCCGTCTCTACTAAAAATACAAAAATTAGCTGGGCATGGTGGTGGGCAACTGTAGTCCCAGCTACTTGGAAGGTTGAGGCAGGAGAATCGCTTGAACCAGGGAGGCAGAGGTTGCAGTGAGCCAAGATCACACCACTGCACTCCAGCCTGGTCATAGAGTAAGACTTTGTCTCAAAAAAGAAAAAAGAAAAAAATAATCATGTCTGAATATCATTTATCCTTCTATACTTCTGAAAAGTGATACACACTCACAATATTAGGTCCGCATATTAGATTTATAATGACTCTTTTAAAAATATTTAATTAAGGTTCTATAAGTTAGGTGAGTTGTAGGGAACATAAACAATTTGCCAGTTTAGGTGGATTTAGGTAACTCTATCTCTCAGTGTTGTTACTTCATTTATCTGTGACATGTTTTACTTCTAAGCACATAAAGATAATCAGAACTCAATAAATAATCTTCACTAAAATGCCTGTGGCCTTTTTTCCCCAAACACAAAGCAATTATCAACAAATACTGTCAAATTTTAAAAATTATATTAAAAAAGTAATTTGAAATTCCAAGATATCAAGCACACAGGAAAGAAAGCATGAGCAATCATTTAGTTGAGGCATTCCATAAAGTTTTCTGGCTGAGAACCACTAACTGTACGACGACCATTCAACATTTTGCTAGGAAACATTCAATACGAGATTTTAAATAAATATTACAAATCCTGTATTTCATCCATTGCTTTGTCTTTCCTCCCTTCCCAACCTACTTTAACCTGTTTTCTTCCCTAGGTGTGAAGAGAGACTCTCATAAAGGAAAATATATCATTTGAAATGTTACTGACTTAAGTTTAAGATTCATTTTTTTAGACAATGTAGGTGGAAAGGGTGGGGTCGTAAATGGTTCAATTTGCCTTTCAAAAGTGCATAACTCATTTTGACCTGTGCAAAGTGACAGGCATCCATATTTATTTCTGAAAGATTGTTCTCTGAGAACATTAAACCGTACGTTAAATGACCAAAATGAAAATGGAAGTTATCCTGAATTATTTTAAAAAAGAAAACTCCTCCCAAAAGTATGTTTTTACTTAAAGAAGTGTTTTTTTTTATCATCACAAATATTGTCATGCTAAACATGATTTCAAATTAAGGAAAGAGAATTTTTAGTAAAGAAAAAAATTAAATATGTGTTAGTATTAATTCTTCAGTGATCGCAGCCTTTGAAATTTAATTATTTCAGATTTCACTTTTAAAAGTTTAATATAAAAAGAGCAGAAGCACAGCATTTGGGGCTAATTTTTTAAAATAACAAAATAAAATATGAAAAAAATTTGCGTTTACCCTGAGACCCGTAATGCTGGTTAAAATGTAAACACCCATTTCAAGCTGAAGCTCGGGCTTCTACCGGTGCAGTCAGCGCCCTTGCTTGGCAGCTGCTGGTCAGTCACACACTCAAATAGCAAAAAAAGAATGCCACTGAAACTCGGTCAAACATGATTATAATGCCAACACACTGCAATACCTCAGAGACAAGATGTGGGCTTAGATATAATAGGGTCATTAACAACCAATCCTCACAGCAATCTTCTAGAAGCATCAACTGGCCAATAGGTTAGACTTTGGATCCTGGGACTAGTGACTAGAGAGTTGAATAAAGATATACTCCTGTGTCAAAATATTATGGCCGTGGCTGGGAGCGGTGGTTCACACCTGTAATCCCAGCACTCTGGGATTACAGCACTCTGGGAGGTGGAGGCGGGTAGATCACCCGAGGTCAGGAGTTCCAGACCAGCCTGGCCAACATGGTGAAACCCCGTCTTCTCTAAACATACAAAATTTAGCTGGGCATAGTGAGGCACACCTGTAATTCCAGCTACTCAGGAGGCTAAGGCTGGAAAATCATTTAAAGCCAGAAGGTAGAGGTTGCAGTGAGCTGAGATTGTGCCACTGCACTCCATCCTGAGCAATAGAGTGAGACTCTGTCTTTAAAAAAAAAAGAAATAATACACACACACACACACACACACACAGTATGGAAGCACAGAACTCCACAAAGATGCTGTATGGAAAAGGGGTTTCAAATTATGTGGAATCGCCAACATTTACTATGAATATCCAATATCCTATTGGTTAAAAAAAATTATGAACAAATAATACTCAATAATAGA
Organism: Saimiri boliviensis; assembly: GCF_048565385.1. Taxonomy (NCBI): domain Eukaryota; kingdom Metazoa; phylum Chordata; class Mammalia; order Primates; family Cebidae; genus Saimiri; species Saimiri boliviensis. The sequence continues at coordinate 57,058,903 of NC_133458.1, read as the reverse complement.
CTTAATATTAGTCTTAAAATATTACTTAAATAGGCAAACTATTTTCTCAGGCTGAAAGCCTGTCCTAATACAAATTTCCTACCAGATACCATCCTATTCAATTACAAAATGTGTTTTTAAACACTTGCAGAGAATGACTTAGGATTGACTCAACCAAACACTTTAGACATGAGAAAAAATACATCTTTTATGATGATTTATGTGTCTTTACTACATTATGCACTTCAGAATTAGAAGTAGACACATTAGTTAAAATGTATGAGTACTAAAAATAAAATGTTTGCAAGAATTATGGAAGAAACTGAGAATCCTCTATCTTAGAAAACCTTTAAAACAGGAAAACAATTCTCTGCTTGGGATGAAGTAAATATTAACAAGATAATATTAATATAACCAATTTAAGCCCTATTTCCATTAATGCTTTCTGACGTTCTTAAAACCAATCTACAGCCACATGGGGGCACACTTACATCACAGCTTTTTCCCTACAACTATTAAAAATAATACATCTAGATGACCAATAACTTTAATGAAACAAATAATAAAATCTTGTTATGAATCATACTACATTTTTTGCTTTTAACTCAGTAATATATGATAACATTCTGAAAATCATAATATGTAACATTTTAGTCAAGCTTATAATTAACAAAGCTACTGAAGTTGCTCCAAATTTGCAGGGGTACAAAGACACATAGTTCTTTTCAGGGTCTTGTTACTTTTCTGGTCATTTTCGAACTGCTGTTTTAATCTAAGTAACTATTTATTTTGTAAATGTGTTTTTCAATTGATCTATATTGTGTTTAAAATCTTGATTTGCTCACAGTGACTAGTAGGAGAAATATAATTTGATGCCTGACAACTACTGTGTTTTGTGAGTTCTAATCAATTGATTGCATATTAATGTATATCTTTTTAGCAAATTATAGTAAAATCCCATTCTGCTAAAACATTCCATTATTCTGTTTATTACAACTTTTTCCCAACAACCACTTCACCAAATCAAGAAGAAAATAAGTGCTTTGTGACATTTTTCTTTATCACCACTGCTGCAGCCACACATTTTTCATTAATAATAGCACCATCTTTATTTTAAGCCACATTTGTCACACTAGTTAAGTAATAAATAGAGCCAAATGAAAGAAAAAGGAAATAAAAAGACCCTAATTTACTTCATGGGGGAGAGTAATGGCCTTCTAATTATTACACCTTTCAGACAAGGAATAATATATGAGACACTGGCAAAGCCAGTATTTTATGTGAAAGACATTTATATTTTGTTCCAATATTTGTCAGATTGGAACAAAACCAAGCACACATATGTGATTGAAAATAACTTTTTTTTTCAAAGTACACTGCTGTGAGTTTTCTCCTCTGAAAAAGAAAAATGATCAAGTATTAATTGCAGTACAATATCAAAATTGATGGAGAATATTTATATTTAATACATTAAAAGCCTTAGCTGGGAGAAAAGAAGTAGATGATTCATTTAGAGTTAGCATTAGAAAGTTCATCATATAAACCACTCCATCCTAAATGCCAAAGAAAAAGATGATCTGGACCATGATTATCTTATTCATTAAAAGTCTGAATATTTTATTACACTTAAAATATTGGTATACAAGCATAAATTTATATAAAGCACAAGGTAGGTGAGATAATTTACCAGCAAAAGAAACAATCTTACTTCCCTGGAAATCAGAGGTCCGTGAATTTGACACTCCACCTGAAACCATAAATGCTTAGCCTCTATTCAAGAAATAATCACTTACATTTTTATTCTCACACATGGTGTGCGCTTCAATGATACATGTGGCAGAATAACATAATCATCTACACTTTTGGAAACAAAAGGTAGAGAATTTTATAATAAAAACATACATAGGCCAGGTGCAATGGCACACACTTGTAATCCCAGAACTTTGTGAGGCTGAGGTGGGAATATTGCCTAGGCCCAGGAGTTCAAGACCAGCCTGGGAAGCATAGCAAGACACTGTCTCTATTAAAAATACAGAAACTTAGCAGAGCATGTTGGAATGTGACTGTTGTCTCCAGCTACTTGGGAGGCTGAGGCAGGATATCATGAGCCCAGCAGTTTGAGGTTGCGGTAAGCTATGATCATGCCACTGCACTCCAGACAAGGCAACAGAGTGAGACCCTGTCTTTAAAAAACAAAAAAGTATATCAAAAACAGACACAAATCCTTATTTTATTTTCACAATTGTGTTCTTTTTTAGACATAAAAGGAACACTGTGACAGGGTTCAGTACAGGTACCCCAAAATGTAGCACTTTGGCTTTTGAGAAGACAGCTTAAATAGGAAGGTCTCTCTGACTTTCTCTCACCATTCCCCAGAAGCAGGTCATGAAATGATTCTCTGACCTTCCTTTAAAGTAGGTCAGAAAGCCTTCGTTCCAAAGGGATACTTCATATACCAAAAGGAAAGAAAGAAAGACATAGGGACACCAGGAATAATTTGAACAGGCCTTGCTAACATCCCCTCAGCTTATTACCATTAGATCATGCCCTCTCTCGTTCAATCGTCCTTGCACATGGCTGTTGTACTCGTCCATGTCCATTTTTCATACTGCTATGAAGAAATGCCCAAGACTGGGTAATTTATAAGGGAAAGAGGTTTAATGGACTCACAGTTCCACATAGCTGGGGAGCCCTCACGATCATGGAAGAAGGTGAAGGAGGAGCAAACGGAATGTCTTCCATCGGGGCAGGCAAAAGAGCGTGGGCAGGGGAACTGCCCTTTATAAAACCATCAGATCTCATGAGACTTGTTTACTATCAGAAGAACAGCACGGGAAAACCCCACCCCCATGATTCAATTACCTCCTACTGGCTCCCTCCCATGACACAGTAGGGATTATGGGGGCTATAATTCATGATGGGATTTGGGTGGGGACACAGCCAAACCATATCAACTCCAACCTTCATTCAATGTAGGAATTAAAACACACAGCTTTCTCTGCTTCTTTGGGTTTTAATTTCTGAGGACTCCTGTGTCACATACATCTTGTACTGAACTCTCATGCCCTTCTTTTGTTAGCTTTTCTTTTGTTATGGGGGTTTCAGCCTTGGACCTAGCCACAGATCAGGAAAAGATATTGCTTTTCTCCCCTACAGCTGCTTGATGATCTAAAGCCACAGCCAGGCTGCTTTGCTATGTTTTTCCAGGATGTTTTTACCTTGAAATAGGGGTGGACGTATCTACACGGTTATATTTTGGACTCTGGACTCCCAGAAGGCTTCATTAAACTTAGATTCCAACAGCAATCACTAATCTGGTATTTCACTGTAAATCTGTGGCAAAGACTTCTCCTGAACTGTATTTTCCCTTCTGGGACAGGTGACACAGTCACTGTAGGGAAGCCTGGGCTATGTTTAGGACTTAATTTTAAATCCCAGTTTGAGCGCCAACCTGCTGTGAGACATTGAACAGTTGTTTATCTTAGGTGATCACTTTTCTTACCCATGAATAAGCGGAGTAGATTAAACAACCACCACAGACCAACATAAACTCAGCTTCTGAGTCAGAAATTTCTTTCGAAAACGGATACCAGAGTAAGCTTGTCTTAATAGTTACTAAAAGAAAACAAAAACAGAAGAGGAAAGGCATGCAAAAGATTCTCAATGAACATTTAAAATATGACTTTTATGTTTAAAAATTGTGATTCCCTTTCCATTTTAGGTTTAAACTGAAGGCATAAAAGTGTTATTTATTTCTAAGGAAAAGAACCAGATATCTAATATTGCTCCTAGTAAAGATTTCACAGGCCAACATTTCATTGTTAAGCCTGGTAGATCGTCTCTTGTCATCCAAGGCAGGGACAATAAATTAATGTATAAAAATTTTATTAAAGAAAAATATGAAAACTTGGTAAGTTACCAAACATCACCAACCTGAACACATAAAATGAGCCAATGTATGTTAGCCCTAAAAAATCATAATGAAAATAATAAAGGGGATTTTTAAAGGAATAATATGGTATTCATTTATAACTATAACGTCTCACCTATGTAAGAGAATTAAAAAGTATTTGATAAATTAATAAATGATGAGTCCATATTTCCCATAGTGACCTCTCAGCCTGAAATGGAAATGTTCCAAACTTCAATATCCCTGTCAATATAGGTCTACACTCCCTGCATAGCTGGTTGCCTGAAAGTAATAGTTAAGTTTTACTTTTTAAAACTCGTAGAAGCTGAGATCACTCCTAGGTTAAAATAAAGTTTCAGGAGTGCAGGTACTCAGAGAAAATGGCCTTGATTTCACATGTTGAGACCTTTGCAGGATCAAAGTCCACTTGCAAGATTATCTGCCAGGACTGCCCTCTCCTCCACAAGCCCTGCTGGCGCCTACTCATTCTTCAAGTCTTAGGTTAGAGTTCACTTCTTAAGCTAGGATTCTCAAACTTCATGGAATAGAAGTTCATTCACCTGTATGTACGTCTACACGTCTTCATAATTTTTCTTTTCTTTTTGTTTTTTAAGACAGAGTCTTTCTCTGTCACTCAGGTTGGAGTGCAGTTTTCTGACCTTGGCTCATTGCAACCTCTACGTCCTGGATTCAGTGATTCTCACACCTCAGTCTCCCAAGTAGCTGGGACCACAGGCATGCACCACCATGCCTGGCCAATTTCAGTATTTTTAGTAGAGATGAGGTTTTGCCATATTGACCAGGCTGGTCTCAAACTCCTGGCCTCAAGTGATCCACCCCTCTAGGCCTCCCAAAAGGCTGGGATTATAGAAATGAGCCACCGAATCTGGCCAATAATTTTACTTTTTACCACTTACTAAAGCTTGAGAAATATTTATGTGTGTAATTTTTCAACATATTTATTTCTCCATTTTACTACATACTTCCTGAGAGCAGAGACCAGATATGGGTTTTTCCCAACTGCTCTTTACACAAAGTAGAAATGTATGAATATGAATGAATATGAATTAATAAACCAATAAGCCAAAGATTATTTACCAGGTTCTCCTGGAGAGTTCCTTATTACTCTTTGCTTCCAGAATGCCATATTTTCTTGTTTTTTCTCCTGTCTCTCATGTTTCTTCTCCTCCAGCCTCCCTGATCATCATGTAAATATTAGTATTACTAAAAATATTCAAATTCATTAGACCATCTTCTCTTCTCATTCCATATATTCTGAGAAATCTTAAGTCTTTCATGGCTTCTTTTTTTTTTTTTTTTTTTTTTTTTTTTTTGGCAAGATTAGTCTCTTGATCCCTACATGCCTATCTTAAGTAGCTCTCCAAACATAGGCAGACAAATAAAACTCAATATTTCCAAAACAAAAACAAAAACAAAAGAAAACATGACTTATTAGCTCCACCAAGGCTATCCCTCCTCTCAGTTATTCAAGCTGGATTAGCTTTGATCCTTCTTCATTTTTTTCAAAAATTGAGATGGTTTCACTCCTGTTGCCCAGGCTGGAGTTCAGTTGCACAGTCACTGCTCACTGCAGTCTTGACAGTCTCTACTTCTCAGGTTCAGGGGATTCACCTCAGTCTCCCAAACAGCTGGGACTATAGGTATGCACCACCACGCCTGGCTATTTTTTTTTTTTTTTTTTTTTTTTTGTATTTTTAGTAGAGACGGTGTTTCAGACTGGTCTTGAACTCCTGGCCTCCCGAAGTGCTGGGATTACAGGCATGAGCCACTGAGCCTCACCTATTCTTTTCTTTCGCATCTCAAATTATTCAACATGTTTTGTTCATTCTACATTCTCATTCTAACTATTTTAAAAATTATCTGCTTTTCTCCATCATCATTGCCCCTTGCCTTGCTCGCCTCTCTTGCAGAGATTCCTGAAACACCTTCTTTTTTTTTTTTTTTTTTGAATTTATTTTTATTTTTATTTTTTTTTTTAATTGCATTTTAGGTTTTGGGGTACATGTGAAGAACATGCAAGATTGTTGCATAGGTACACACATGGCAGTGTGGTTTGCTGTCTTCCATCCCCTCACCTGTATCTGTCATTTCTCCCCATGCTATCTCTTCCCACCTCCCCACCCCCCATCCCTCCCCCATTTCCTTCCAACGGACCCCAGTGTGTAGTGCTCCCCTCCCTGTGTCCATGTGTTCTCATTGTTCAACACCCACCTATGAGTGAGAATATACAGTGTTTGATTTTCTGCTCTTGTGTCAGTTTGCTGAGAATGATGGTTTCCAGGTTCATCCATGTCCCTACAAAGGACATGAACTCATCGTTTTTGATGGCTGCATAATATTCCATGGTGTATATGTACCACATTTTCCCTATCCAGTCTATCATCGCTGAAACACCTTCTTAAACTGGTGGCCTCCACTCTTGCCATTTCCATTGTTTTCACCCAACTGCCAGATGCCCTTTCTAAAATGCAGAACGATTACAAGACACAATTTCAAATGCTTCCATGGTTCTCTAATGCCTATAAGAACAACGTCCAGCTGCCATAATGTTTAAATGTCCTTAATGACCTGGCATCTTTTTACCTTGCTAGCCCAATCTTTTATCTTTATAAATACAATGGGAAACACCCTCTCTCCCAGAACATTCTTCTCCCTGTTGGCTGACTAACTCACTCAACCTTTAGGTTTTTACATTTTTAAGGAGTGCTCCCTTCACCTGCCAGTTCTTGGCTACCTGGCTGTCCTATGTGATCTCTGACCAACTTGTACTTCCTTCTTCAGAAGTCTTATCACTATAACAGAGTCAAGTAAATCCCTGTGAATAGTACACAAAATAGACAATCCACATTTAAATAAGCACACTTATGCATATGCTCTGTTACTGTGTGTGTAACAGGGCATTTGTATGTATATAGGTGTTAAGTTTTCCAGTTCTGTATTAATGCTCCTGGTGGGAAAGGGAGAAATAATAAAACTATCTAAAGAAAATGATGTATTATGAGTAAAAAGCCATCATTTTTTTTCTACCCAATTCAGACTTTTAAACAGTCTTGAGTGCATTTAGTAAAATTTCCAATTGGTAAGCTTTACACATTTATTTTATATTCCAAATAAAGCTACATAAATGTTAGCAATATCTGTAATCCCAAAACCATTTACCAATTTCATTAATGTAAGAGTTATACGTGTTTCTAGAGAGGAAACCAGACCCTTCACTATTCAAAGAAATAATGATAGAATCCTAAAGCCATGTTAGAGAAAGCAACACAACCTTTGTCTTTGCCACCTGATAGATGTTTCTGTAAACAGAGATCCATCTCAGTGTCTCAGAAGGGTTGAGGTAAGATTGCTGAACTGAGAGCAGACTTGCAAATCAAATGGATTTTGAGTCTTTTGATAACAAAGCACAGCACATTAGAAAGGTCTGTAACTATTTATCTGTCCATTATATAAGAAACACGATTCCTGAAATATGTTTAGGAGCATTCTTTCAGACTAACTGCTTGCAAAAGCAGAATTAGGACACATGAAACACTGTGCTTATAGCAACAAAACACAATAGTAAAGGAATCAACCTTCAAAATCCTTAACATTTTTGTTGTATAATTTTTAAATGTTAGTTTTACAATAAGTACAGTGTAATCTATTTAAATATACTACTTTATTTTTAATAGTCTTTTTCCCTTACTATCTCTGAGCCTTCCAAGGACAGCCTTTGCCTCTTTAACGACAGGACAGATTCTGAACTGTTTACCCAACCACTTTACAAACCTAAAACGTATTTTCACGAAAGTATTAGTACTAAATCAGAGCTAGTAACAACCTCTACTATAAATGACAACTGTCTGTAACATTCCAAGAGATAACAAGGCATATATCTGATTAAAGTTCTATCACAGAGCTTTGTAAAATGCTTACACTTCAAATCTTGCAATATAACTTGGATAACTAATAAATAGGTTAATGACTTTCTAATGTCTACAGTTTTAAGTAGATAATAGGGGAACTCTTATTTGTAGCTTTTAATAATATGAATGTATTTTGTTTTCCTTTGAATTTCTCACATTTATATTATATATAACATGTAACATATGTATAATATATATTACATAATATACATTTATATACATACATAACAAATATACACATTTATATAATACATTTTATACATATATTGTACATTTTTTTTTAGACAGAGCTTCACTCTGTCACCCAGGCTGGAGTGCAGTGGTGTGATCTAGGCTCACTGCAACCTCTACCTCCCAGGTTCAAACAAATCTCCGGCCTCAGCCTCACAAGTAACTAGGACTATAGGTGTGCGCCACCATGCCTGGCTAATTTTTGTATTTTTTTCTTTTTAGTAGAGACATTTCACCATTTCAGCTAGACTGGTCTCAAACTGCTGACCTCAAGTGATCCACCCACCTCAGCCTCCCAAACTGCTGGGATTACAGACAGGCATGAGCCACCATGCCTGGCCTAAAAGATTTTTATATAAAAGAGTTTCCCTCAATGAAATGTACAAGAATATATTTAGCCATTTACGAGAGATTTCTGTTGAGATTCAATAGACTCTGGAGGAAGTTTAACAACTGTGATTTTAATACTAAAATTATGAATGAATATTCATGGATTCATGCTAAGAGAAGTAAAAAATATCCAGTTCAATAAGAATTTCTTGTGCATCAATTTTTAGATGTATGTATCTGAAGAATATGATCATTTTTGTTATTGAAACCATTATATATATGTACATAGATGTAGATATATGTATGTATGAGTGCACACCATGCATGTGTGTGTAACTAAGGTAAGTCATCGTAAAATTTTCAAGTTTCTTCTATTATCCTTCCTTAAATTTATAAACTCATTAAGCCTAGTGACTTTAAGGGTTTTGTCTTCTAGCTGTAAAGCATCAAGTTGCTGAATATAGTCAACTACGTCATCTGATGCTTCCAGAAAATCTAAAACACTTTTGCCAAATATAGTTATAGAAGTGTTTTTTAAAAAATTAACTAGCGAAACCTACCATTTACTTAGTCCTTCTCAAGCTCACAAATTTAAGTTCAATTGGTGAGGATTGTACCTTTTTGTACACAATTCATGGAGTTTCATTACTGAAAAATTGAATTTAAAACTTCTGACAGAATCAATAAATTTTGACTGTTTCTATACTCCATCTGTGCTATCTCTTAGTTGTATTTGAATTCTAAATATATAGACAGTATCACTTTCTATTTTAAAAGAGGTTTGAGAGGCAAATTTTTACCCATGCATAATGACCAGACCAAATTGCAACCAGCTTGCAATTTATTAAAAACATGCAGAACATGAATGTCAAATGTACACAATTTGAATTTCTGATGATCATTTAATAGTCTAAAAAAAGTATTGTGATGTTTACCTGCTGAAATAATGTTTCCACTTTGAAAGGCTTTTTTTTTTTAAGCCTAAATAAAATCTTACTCCATGAGAGGCCTATCTTCAAACTGTCTCAGCAGAGGCCTAGAAGATGTCTGTTTGTATTACTTTGTGATCTATGATAACAAAACACCCAGCTGAGCTCATAGCATTTTACGAGTGTTCCAAATACAGGAGGTTGAAATATTAAATACCCACATGCTAATTGTGACATTAATCTCTAACCATCAACTGATGAAGGATGTTAGGGTTACACAGGAAAGATGTTTTAGTTCAAATCACTTCATCAAGTAGCTCATGTAGGGCCATATTTTATTAAGGTTCCAACAGGAGATGTCATGAAGCGAGGAAGTACAATTGAGTATAAATTCTGACAGTAAAAACTCTGTGTAGACATGCAAGCTGTGTAAGCAGACTATAATAAAACTGGTATCCAGAACTCAAACATTATTTCTTATTTAACATCTAGCTGAATGTGGGTTTTTTGCTAAATAGGGTGTTTTCAGACTGTAAGGGGATTTGTTCCTTTTAAACCCTGGTATCTTAAAGCATAATGAATAGTTCAACTGTATTATAGACTATTCGGTCTTCTGAGGCAGAATATTTTCAACACAGTTTATTCCTTTCTTTTTTTTTTTTTTTTTTTGAGACGGAGTTTCGCTCTTGTTACCCAGGCTGGAGTGCAATGGCGCGATCTCGGCTCACCGCAACCTCCGCCTCCTGGGTTCAGGCAATTCTCCTGCCTCAGCCTCCTGAGTAGCTGGGATTACAGGCACGCGCCACCATGCCCAGCTAATTTTTTGTATTTTTAGTAGTGACGGGGTTTCACCATGTTGATCAGGATGGTCTCGATCTTTTGACCTCGTGATCCACCCGCCTCGGCCTCCCAAAGTGCTGGGATTACAGGCTTGAGCCACCGCGCCCGGCCTTATTCCTTTCTTAATGTCTTGTAATCATTGTGATGAACAATAATTACTATGCAAGGCAATGGCAGTCTGAGTTTCAATTTAGGCATGTGGGTTTCATTTTATTCATTGCTATAGAACTTATGTATATGAAGAGCTAATATTAGTTAACAGGAGCAGAAAAGCCCTTGGCTTTGAAGACAAAAAAATAAGAGAAGTATCCTTTCCAGTGTGGAGAGAATATAAATAGAGAAGAGCAGCACCAGGTAAGGAGTCTTCAGTTACACATCTGCAATGATACCTCGGCTGTCTCACTTATTCGCTGTGCAGCCTGGAGTGAGGCCCTTAACTCCTCAGTATCTGCATCTATAAAATGAGGAAAATAGTAACAGCTACAGCTCAGAATATAGAAAGAAATGAGATAATATGGGTGGAATGCTTAGAGGAGTGCCTGATACATGATAGAGATTAATAATTATTAATGTAAGGGGCAGTTAACATGTAATTATAACATATATGATAAAAATGTAAAGAGTTTTGTGGGGTTTTTTTAATTTTTTTTTTTTTTTTGAGATGGAGTCTCACTCTGTTGCCCAAGCTAGAGCACTGTGTTGTGATCTCAGCTCACTGCAACCTCTGCTTCCCAGGTTCAAGCAATTCTTGTGCTTCAGCCTCCTGAGTGGCTGGGATTACAGGTGCACACCACCACACCCAGCTAATGTTTTGTATTTTTAGTAGAGATGGGGTTCCTCCGTGTTGTCCAGGCTGGTCTCAAACTCCTGAACGCAGGTTATCTGCCCATCTTGGCCTCCCAAAGTGCTGGGATTACAGGCATGGGCTGTCACTCCCAGCCAAAATATAAAGAAGTTTTGTAGTATTCGGTTGACCTGGCTGGGGAAGGGGAAAGGCTTTGAAGAAAATAGAGGTAAAATGGAAAGAGATTCGGAAGAAGCATCCTCTAAAAGTTAACATATTGATTAAAAGGATGATCTGACAGAATTTTTTTGTATCTATTGCAAATATTGATTCATTTTACCAGTAACATCTGGCTTTAGCAACTCTTATTACATCTTTGCCATAATTATATGTAATAATTATATTCATTGTGTTAGGCCTATGGATTATTTTTATTAATTTATTTGTTCACCTATCCTCTACCCATCCACCCATCCACTAATCTATTCATTTATTCATTCAATTTTTCAACAAATATGAATGGGCACCTTAAAAGTTACTATGCAATGATTAAGATTCAATGTGAGGCATCTGTCCTCTCATACTGAGACAACAAACACTCAATCTAACATGCTGTAGACTGAGTGCTTGTGTTCCCCAGAAATTCATATGCTGAAGCCAAATCCCCACTGAGATAGTATTTGGAGGTGAGGTCTTTAGGAATTGATTAGGTCATGAGGGTGGAGCCTGCGTGAATGGGATTAATGCTACCATAAAAGAGGCCCCAGAGAGATTCCTCATCCCTTCCACCATATGAGGACATGGAGGGCAGGCAGCCTAGTATAAACCAGGAAGTGGGCCCTTACCAGACACCAAATCTGCCACTACCTTGATCTTGGACTTCCCAGCCTCCAAAGCTATAAGAAATCAACTTCTGCTCCTTATAAACCAGCCATTCTGTGGTAATTTGCAAGGGATTAATTTCCTCAAGCAAGTTTTTGACATACAAAGTTAAATAAAGTTCAACATATTTCTTTACTGCTATGCATCTTCAAGAAAAGAATACACAGTACAAGAACTCCTTCCTTTCTGAACTCATATTTATACAACTCTTATTTTAGAAAATTTGATTTGGGAAATATTACAGATGTTAACATCAATAACATTATTGCATGGACTTTGTGAGTGCTTTTTGGAAAAGAACTTTTCTACTTCATTTTCAATTCTGTTCAGCATAAAGTGGTCCCAAACTAAATTTCAGTGAAATAAGGGGACCATTTGTATACCTGTAGATAGATCACATACATGGGAAACAGACTTTCTCACAGTAAAGGGCAGCTTTGATGACTGACGAAGGCCAGTTCACAGAGAAAGAGTATTGTCCTGAACCTGGTAAGGCCACCTTGTGGATAATAGGTTTAGCTGCTGGTAAGCAGCTAAACCTTTTCTTTCCTAAATAGAACTTAGATAATATAGGAAGAGATTTTGTACTGCCATTTTCTTTATGGAAATATAAAAAGCCCTTGGAGTTCTTCAGGGACTTGACTTTTATCTTGACTCTACGTGGTAAATTGAGCATGAAATAAAGATAGCTATCTTTAAGTTATAAAAGATAAAGATGGCTATGTTTAAAATATGAAATTGTAATGTTTAAACCCAAATTCTATAGTCAGAAATCTTGACTGTTCCAAAATTGGAGCCATTAGAATGTTCTTAATCTGATTTATGATCATTTTAACATGACAAACAAAATACAAGATTCTCTCTCCCTTTCTCTAGGAAACCACTTGTCTCTTTGTAAAAAAATCAATAGGAGGTTATTCATCTGAGCAAATTTCTTCCTTGACACTCTAATTTTTCACTAAAATGCTGTTGTAATAATCTTAACATGGCTTCCTCAGCCTAGCTACTTTCCAGACAATTTAGCCCACATAGTTGAACCTAGAAAGATGTTAGCATTTAGATTAAGATTTCCCAAAACAATGTGCGGCGAAATGTATGAGACATAATTGCACCATTGTGGATAAGAATAAATCATATATTATTAGGTACAACCACACCATCAACATTCATCCTTAACTAGTGTCTCTCCTAACTCGAGACATAAGTAACAATTCCCTTATCACATAGGAGGACAAACACGTCTCTGCCCTTAGTAAAAAATTGGTCAGATAAAATACAAAACGTACATATGAACCAGGGAATAAGAAGAGAACAGTTGTATGTCTATCATAAATAAACTTGATTTTTGGACTGAATCAATATAAACTAACGGATAAGAGAAAGAAAGGAAGGTAAGAAAGAAAAGAACACAGCTTCCTTAAGACATGTGTGGGCAATGTCATTTTTTTCTGATCAATATGTCTAGTATTAATATAAATACATTCGCAGTATTAGACTGCTGTTTCTCAAATTTACAGATTCAAAATCACTGGGTTTCTACTCTGATTCTATTGCTCTGAAGAACACTCAAGAATTTGTGATTCTCATGATTAGGCAGTAGGGGAGACATTGCTTTAAACATTAAACATCTAAACAAAATGCTGATTTGTGTTGTTTTATTGCCACTTATATTTTTTCAGTTCACCTGTGAACAAAGCACTTACTATATTCAAACTTAGTTGCAGGAAATGTGAGTGGATCACATTAGTGTCTGTTTTTAAAATAGTTACTGTAGTAAAGGGTATACACTATATATCTCAAGCTGAATTGTAGGATAAAGGTTATGTTTCCAACTTTGACTAGGTTAAGCCATTCAATTATTCATTCAGAGACTTAATATACATTACACACCTATTATAAAATAGGCACTGTGCCAAATTACAGGGCTGCAATGATGAGCAAAAACACATATGAGTTCTACCTTCATGGAACTTCTAGTCCAGGAGGGAGAAAGCCATTACATAAATTAATTACATAATACATATAAAATGTACAAGTTATGAAAGCAATAGATATTATCCTACATGTGCATAGCATATAAATGATGATCTAGTCAGAAGAGTTAGGAAATTTTAAGTAAATTTGAATTGAGAATGAGGATTCAGTTATGACATCGAAGAGAACTCTTCAAGGGTGTAAGAAATGCATGAGCGAAGGCCCTAATGTGAGAAAAATCACAGAGCATGTAAAAATCAGAAGCGGCTGCAGCTAGAAGAGGAAGAGCGAGAATGGAGCGAGGTGAAGTTGGAAAGATTAGACTATGTGGGGTCTTTTAGACACATTAGAAATGTTGTCTTTATTTTTTATTTTATTTTATTTTTTTTTGAGACAGAGTTTTGCTGTTGTTACCCAGGCTGGAGTGCAATGGCGCGATCTCGGCTCACCACAACTTCCGCCTCCTGGGTTCAGGCAATTCTCCTGCCTCAGCCTCCTGAGTAGCTGGGATTACAGGCACGCACCACCATGCCCGGCTAATTTTTTGTATTTTTAGTAGAGACGGGGTTTCACCATGTTGACCAGGATGGTCTCGATCTCTCAACCTTGTGATCCACCCGTCTCTTCTTGGCCTCCCAAAGTGCTGGGATTACAGGCTTGAGCCACCGCGCCCGGCATGTTGTCTTTATTTTAAAAACAAGCGGTCAGTGGATAGCATAATAAAATCTGAAATTGGAGAAGTTAACTTGGTGCTGCGGAAAAATGACTAAAGGGAGAAAGAGTGTGGTTGTCCATAACTATTCAAAATGCTCCTAAAGGACATAACAACTTGAATGAGGGCACTAAGGGAGGAGAATAAGAAAAGCAGACAGAAGTATGATGTATTCTGGAGGCCAAATTAACATATCTCATTGATAATTCATTACCATAAAATCTGGTAAGGGATGGTCGGCTGTTTCAGAGATGGTTGTAATATGCAAAGGTAGGAAACAGTAGAAAAGGATCAGGTTTGAGGAAGAGAGAAGAGCGTACGAGAGTAGTTTCGAACATGATTAATTTGAGAGTCCTTCAACATATCCCAGCACAGTTGAGCAGGCCATTGGAAATTCTGGTTTGGAGCTCAGAGGAGAAATCTGGACTGGAGACAGACATTTGTGAATCATCAAGGGAGGAGAGTAATAGAAACTAGTGCAAATAAAGTTGTCTAAGGATATGGAATAGAAAGCAAAAAGAGCATGGGCTATAACCTTGAAGAACTGTAATAGTTATTTGGCAAAGAGGAGGATATTGCAAAGGAAACTGAAAAGGAAAGAGCAATAACAAAGGAAGATTCGAACTAGGGAATGTGAAATGATACAACATGGGAGAATTTTTCAAAAGAAGAGCAATTTATTATAGCAAATATGGGAAAAGGTCAGTTCAGATAAGGTCTGGAAAATATCCATTGGAATTAATAATGCAGGTGTCACAGACAAAGCTTTGACAAAGCAATGCAGCTGAGAGTCATGGCAAAATAATAGTCATGATTTAATTAAGTTAAGAAACAAGAGGATAATGGCGGCAGTGAGTGGCACCTTTTCTTTTTTAGATGAGAAAGCTAAAGGGAGTGTTGATTTCAAACAACATTCAACATTTCAACTATTCTATGTCCCAAATTTAAAATAGTGATCATTCCTACTTTCCTACTTTTCCTTTTATATTTCTTTTACATTTATATATTTTCAGTTAAATGAACCCTGAGCTTCTCTGTCAATGAAGCTAGTGGCTCTGCTCTAACACTCCTCTCTACCAAGACTTCAGAAGTCCTGTCCATCCTCACAGGGTGTTGAAAGTTGTCTCTCCTTCCCCTTCTGTTCAATAAGTATGCGACTTAATATCACCGGATGATTCACCCTGGTGAATTCCTATCATTATTTACTGAAAGGTTGATTGTACTGGCTTTAAAATCATCTCTGTATTAAATTAGTTTACAATATTTTCCATTTAAGAAGGGTTTAAAAATAATTTTTCAAGGGGAGATGCAAAACAATCCAAGTTTATAATCATTTAGTTATAAACTTAACCTCCAATAAATAATTTAACTTTTTTTAAAAAAAACAAAATTTGCTCAACTAAAATTGAAGAGTATACCTTCCTTCATGGATTTCCATGAAAGTTGAATGAAATAGTGAATCCAAAGTGCTCATTAGAGTTCCTGAACATCACAATTATCAATGATTATCAAATAAATTTCAGTGTGACTTATCCGAGCATAATGGCTTTCTACTCCAACTCTACATGTAAAAATTAATAAGAATGACATAAAATTCAGGAGAGAAAATTAACATTTGAATTGAAATTCAGATTAGCTCAAAATCATGAAGATACAGTGCTCTAAACTTTATAATCATCCCCATCAGATTACTATGAAAAGATACATGGTGTGCTATTTTAACCCAAGTAAAAGTACACTAGTTCAAGTAATGTGCGATAACATTCCTATCATTATTTACTGAAAGGTTGAGTGTACTGGCTTTAAAATAATCTGTGTTAAATTAGTTTATAATATTTTTCATCTAAGAAGGGTTTAAAAATAATTTTTCAAGGAGAGATGCAAAACAATCCATGTTTATAATTTGCCTTTATCACTTTTACTTTTTATATTAAGGACGAACAAAAATATTCTACACATAGAAAAGGAGATAAAATTGTGACTCACTTCTTTGGGTTTGCTAATCAAAAGAGAAAAGCAAGCATATAGCTGGAGGAAGAGATGAATGACAGAAGATAAATATCCAAGAGCCATTATACCAAAGGAGGGTGAAGACTTAGTAATGAATTTTAAAGCCCCGTGTCTACCTTTTGCATTGTTGTGAGTGATGTCTTTGATATCTCAAACAGAACTAAATAAGAAGGAGGTGACCTGTCAAAGTAAATAGAATGAAAGGAACATCTCTTTATATGTTCATACATTTTTTGCTGTAAATTTGTAAGTCTTCTAAGATGGAAGCAATGATTCCAGAAAAAAGTGTTGCCAGGCGTGGTGGTGCATGCCTGTAGTCCCAGCTACTTGGGAGGCTGAGGCTGGAGGATCTCTTGAGTCCAGGGGTTCTGGGCTGTAGTGTGCTATGCTGATCTGGTGTCTGCACTAAGTTCCGCATCAGTATGGTGACCTCTTGAGAGCGGGGGACCACCAGGTTGCCTAAGGAGGGGTGAACCCGCCCAGGTCAGAAACGGAGCAGGTCAAAACTCCCATGCTGATCGGTAGTGGGATCGTACCTGTGAATAGCCACTGCACTCCAGCCTGGACAACATAGCAAGACCCTATCTCTTTAACCAAAAAAATGTAAAAAAAAAGTTAAAAAAAAAGAAAAAAGAAAAAAAGAGTTGAGGCAGGAGTAATAAATGAAGGTAATTTCAATATTCTACAGATTAGTACAACATGATATAAATAAGAATAAGGATAAAAAAATTATAAGATTCTGCTTATGATGAATAAACTGCAACTTTCTATAAGAGAGGTGCCCTTATTCAGTGAAATCCTGAGAGGAATCACAGACACGAAGTGAGAGAAATCCTATTATTTACTCCTCCCTTCTTCTCTCACCTGCTGCCTTTGAAAGAAGTACTATTGTGTGATACGAATCAACTCAGCCTATTCTTCAGGAAGGTAAAATCTGAAGCCAGACTCCCTGGGTTCAAACCCAAGCTCTACTACTTGCTAACTCTGTGACTTAAATGCTGAGCTTCAGTTTCCTTATTGTTTGTTTGTTTGTTTGTTTGAGACAGGGTCTCAACTCTTTCACTCATGCTGTAGTGCAGTG
This sequence comes from Saimiri boliviensis, assembly GCF_048565385.1. Classification (NCBI taxonomy): domain Eukaryota; kingdom Metazoa; phylum Chordata; class Mammalia; order Primates; family Cebidae; genus Saimiri; species Saimiri boliviensis. The sequence goes on along the minus strand of NC_133458.1, from coordinate 57,041,312 downwards.
GTAAAAACATGGCTCACTGCAGCCTTGACCTTATAGACTCAAGCGATCCTCCTGCCTCAGCCTCCTGAGTAGCTGGGACCATAAGCACATACCACTATGCCCAGCTAATGTTTTAATATTTTGTAAAGAGGATGTCTCATTATGTTGCCCAGGCTGGTCTCAATCTCCCAGGCTCAAGCAATCCTCCTGCCTTGGCCTCCTAAAGCAGCTGGGATTACAGGTGTGAGCCACCACACCTGACCCAGTTTCCTCACTGTTAATATGACCATAATAATGGTTTTCTAACCTATTGATTTATTGGAAGTAGTATACTAATGTATATAAAGTACATAGCACAATGTTTGGTACATATTAAACATCAAATGGGTACTAGCTGTTATTTTTGTGATTGCAGCCTTTTTACAAATACAGAAGTGGCAAAAACTACACTGAAAAGCCTCTGAAAGACTCCCAGTTTCCAGTCTCACATTGAAGGAGCTTAGATGAGTTCACTCTCTCCTAAGGAGTAAAGTTTCAGTTGGCTATTCTGAGACTTTTTCCCCTCCAGATACATTTTAGAATCTGTTGTTACCCACAAAATAACTTACTCGAGTTTTTATTGGCATTGTGTTTAGTCCACAAAGCAAGCTAGAAAGAACTGAATCTTGATCGTATTGAGTCCTTCTATCCATGAACATGCAATGTCTTATTATTTATTTAGTTATTTGGTTTTTCATCAGCGTTCTTATGTGTGGACATAAGTACATGTACACAAATGTACTTCTAAGTGAGGGCATAAGTTACCATCGACAAGTGTTTGTAGCAGCTTTATTCATAATTGCCAAAACTTGAAAGCGACCAAGATGTCCTTCAGTAGATGAATAAATAAGCAAACTGAGGTACAACAGAGTATTATTCAACTCTTAAAAATAAAGCCATAAAGCTATGATAGGTCATGGAGGAAACTTAAATCCATATTACTAAGTAAAACAAGCCAATCTAAGAAGATTATACTCAGTATGATCCCAAGTATATGGCATTCTGGAAAAAGCAAAACTCTGGAACCAGAAAAGAATCCATGGTTGCCAGGTTGAGGGGAGGCAAGAACAACCAGACAAAACACAGATTTTTAGGGCGGTGGAACTGACTCTGTATATTATAATCACGGATACAAGTCATTCATTTGTCAAAACACATAGAATGTACAACACCAAGAATTCAGCCAGCCCTGAATGAATTAGACTTTTTCTCCATTGCAATTTCTCTGTCTTAATAAATCAGGGCAGTGGGCAAAATTAATCCATTGGGTGGCTACACAAATTTATGTTACCTTTTCTCCCTATCTTGACAGTGGGTAAAAGGAACCCATTGGTTGATTACAAAAATGTATGCTACCTTTTCTCCCTCTCTGTCTCTTTCTCTTTCTTTTTCCTCTACTTCCTCCTTCCTCTCTTGTTTTATTTTGTTCTCTTATGCTTCATGGTATACCTACCCTTCTTGTAACATCTGAAAACTAGCAATAACCTCAGTATCACCCAAGCTGGTCTTTCTATCTCCTAATACTCCAAAGTCCTGCAACTAGCCCTGCTAAATGATCAGAACTAGTACCTTGAGCCTATTATATGTTTTCAAGGGTAAGTCTCAGATAACCGAAATGATGTTAGGTCATGCTTGCATTGCTATAAAGAAGTACCTGAGACTAGGTCATTTATAAAGAAAAGAGGTTTAACTGGCTCACGGTTCTGCACCTTTACAGGAAGCATGGTGCTGGCATCTGCTCAGCTTCTAGGGAGACATCATGAAGCTTATAATCATAGCGGAAGGCAAAGTGGGAGGGAACAGACTCACATGGCAAAAGCAAAACAAGAAAGAAAGGAGGTAGGGGTGGAGGAAGCCACATACTTTTCAACAACCAGATCTCAAGTGAACTCAGAGCAAGAGCTCACTAAGGGGATGGCCCAAGCCATCATGAGGTATCTGCCTGCATGACCCAAACACCCCCTACACAGCCCTGCCTCCAACACTGGAGAGATTTCAACATGAGATTTGGTTGGGGACAAATATCCAAACTATATCACAAACTCTAATAACGTTCTTAATTTTCTGAACTTAGTCACCTTTACAGATACATTGAGGATTGTCCAGTTACTTTTTGTTGGGAGACAATTCTCAATGAGACTCTTGTTTTTCCACATTCAGGCATAACAGCCAATTTGCTCCACAACTATCTTTTTAGGAAGGCTTTTATAAACAGAGATCCAGGGAAAGATGGAGATAGAATTCCTCTGAAGAAAATTTATATACTTTCATTTACTTCCATGGATAGAGACATCTTTCTTCCCAAAAATGCTCCAGAACAGTAGGTTAGAGACATTTCTCTCTTCTTCTGGGAGGGGATAAGCATTGTTATGCATTCAATTGCATAAGAATACTCTCACATTGAATTTTTGTTGTTGTTTTACCTTGTGCATATTTTGCAATTTACCTTTTCTGAGCTTCAGTCTCCTATGTGCAGAATTCTAATAATACTAGAATCTGTATTTTTGGATTCTGTGAAAGATTATTTTGAGACATTATGGCTACTAATGGCAATTAATTAATTATTATAATTGATATATATTAATTCAATACATAAAAAATCACCTTTTTGCATTATTGCGTTTGATTACAGATATTTAAAAACTTAATTTGTAACTCTAAATTATAAACTCCTGATAGCATGTTTTACAGAAATCAACACTTCAATAAGATTAAAATGCTTCCTGTATTTTAAAAAATGAAAAATATAATTATCTTCTTATTTGTTGCGAAGTTTATGGAACTGTTTGTTTTCCCTCTACTTTTCTTCAAATTTCTACAATTATTAACATGTCTTTCAGTTTGTGATATGTATAAGCTGATCATGATTTTCCCCAAAATCTGCCTTCTCCAAGTTTGGAGGAAGATTCCGGTCCTATTATTATCTAAGAGGTTTTGCTTGTGATACGTTGGTCTAGCTGATCCAAGCGGAAGATTGCTTTTAATACTATTATGGGGGATCTTCTTTTGTAAGAGAGACAATGGAAGCAATTATAAAACATCTGGAGAAAACAAAAATATAGGAACAAGACACAGGGAATGCATGCAAATGTGGAAGGTCAGCTTGAAGGACAGGGGCCCTTGTCCAGGTCATACATAGAGATATGGGATTCACAGAATATGAGCCATATTATCAACTCGATAAATAAGATTAGCAGATTTCTTTACTGGAACAATGAAAGATAAAAAGGGAAAAGGAAAAGTGTAAAGAAAAGCATGGGTTTTATAACGGCTCTAACTACAAACCTGAGATGAGTGGGGGATTGCTATTTGGGAGAAAAGATAAAGGTCACAGTCGTCATGAGCCAGACAAACATACCACATCGAAATCCATACTGAAGAACTTTCAATAAAAGGGAGAACAGCAATCATTTCATTCAGAATGAATAACAAAAAAAGTTATGACTGAATATATAGTGAGAGGATATCTGAAATTGGAAGAGCTTTATGAAAGGATTGATGCAGGATTTTTCTCAGTCCCTTTGCTGGACTCATGGCAGGGGCATCTCCTCTACTCGGCCTGCTGCACTTAGCCCCTTGTGGGAGGGAGCATGAGACAGAGTGAGTGCAGGGCCAGGGTGGCTGCGCAGGGTGGGGACGCAGATGCAAGCTCTGTGCAGGGCCTGTGGCTAGGCTAGGCATGTTGCCTCAAGGGGAATGCGGCAGCACCTAGGTGAAGGTGCCTGTGACCCCAAAGCCCCAGAAACGGGTGTTCCAGTGCTCCTTTAGTTCTGCTGTCCACGGACGGTGGTGTGTTAGCAGCTCAGTGGGCCCTTTGCCTTGTCACATGGGGCAGCTGCCCTCCAGCAATGAGGGCAAAGGGCTGGTGTGACAGCCTTTCTGGATACTCGCACTTTGTGGGCCCTGAGCTCTGGTCCAGCATCCAAGAAGATTGAAGTGACATGGACGGTTGAAAGTTGGTGAAGGCAGAGAATTTTGCTGACCAATGCCAATGGCTCTCAGAGGAAGGGGGCTGGAGAAGCGACAGGAAGGGTATTTCGGTCATCTTCCCAAAATCAGGTTGTCTTTTCCCGAAGTCAGTTCATTTCTCCTGCTACTGACTAAGTCTGGGGTCTTTATAGGCACAGGATGGGGAGTGTGTGCTGATTGGTTTGTGGTATATAAAAAAGGGTAAAGTGAAACCACCACTCAAAGGTGGGCACAAGAGCATAGAAAGCCAATCAGGAAAGGGTAGGTATAGGCAAAACAGGTGAAGGCTGGGGATCAATCAGAGGAAAGCACACCAAACAGGAGGACAAATTTTCAAGCTGGTCCCAGGATTTAACTTGTGTCTTGGCTTTCAGGCTCTAAACTGTCTTCAGCTTAGAGGTGGGTTTCACCGGGTACCTGCCCCTATCTGCCTAGGCATTTGGTTCCTTCCTGTCACTAACAGGATGACCAATTAATAAAGAAATTAGGCTATGAGGAAGTAAAAGTCTTAATAAAAAGACTAGAGTGATTTTGTTATCCCTTAGATAGCTCATATTTTGCATTAACTCATGACGTGCTTCTTTTTTCTTTTGGGTGCTATTACTTCCTAGAACAATTACAAAGTAATAGTACCCAAAAGAAAATGTTCTGTGGCTCTCAGGTTTGCTTGGTCTCTATTTGGGCCTGGAAATTCCAGTAGCTCTATTTGCTCTAATGCTGCATTCCCCTTGAGGCAACATGCCTAGCCTGGCCGCAGGCCCTGCACAGAGCTTGCATCTGTGTCCCCACCCTGCGCAGCCACCCAGGCCTTGCACTCACTCTGTCTCATGCTCCCTCCCACAAGGGGCTAAGTGCAGCAGGCCGAGTAGAGGAGATGCCCCTGCCATGAGTCCAGCAAAGGGACTGAGAAAAATCCTGCATCAATCCTTTCATAAAGCTCTTCCAATTTCAGATATCCTCTCACTATATATTCAGTCATAACTTTTTTTGTTATTCATTCTGAATGAAATGATTGCTGTTCTTCTTTTTATTGAAAGTTCTTCAGTATGGATTTCGATTTCCTATCTGTCATTCACCATAGGTCTCTCCTACTCTGGAGAAATACTTAAAAATCATGGATGTTTTCATGCTGTCAATATCTAGGCTTCATTTGGTCTAAGAAACGCCGAGACCTGTGTAGTTTGACAAAGGACGTGCCAAGAAAGTTAAATATATCTAGTTCTCCTTTTCCCATGTTTGACATTTGCATGGAGGAAGGCAGACAGGGAAAGAAGTTGCAAATATATTAGCATTCTTTTTGTTTTTCTATGACTGATATACCCCATGTGTATCATTTAGGGAATGTGTGTACATTTAGGGAAAAAGTCTTTACATGATTACAATAAGCCCAGATCTCCCTTCTTCCTTTTTTGCCTCTGATTTAAAGGCAGGGATGTGTCTTTAAAAATGTACACGCTTTAGGATTCAGCCCTGTTGCTGCATGTGTTAATAGTTCATTCTTTCTATCACTGTGTAATATTCTATAGTACTGATATACCATAATTTGTTTATCCATGCACATAGTGATGGACATTTTAGTTGTTTCAAGTTTGGGGCTATTACAAATAAAGCTGCTATGAATATCCATGAACAAGACATGTTTCCACTTCTCTAGAGTAAATACCCTGGAGCAGAGTGACTGGGTTATATGACAGGTGTATCTAAGTTCTGAACAAATGGTCAAACTGTTTTCCAAAGTGTCTGTACCATTTTACATTCCCACATCCATGTAGAAAAATTTCAGTTGCTTCACCCTGCCGGCACATGGTTTGGTGTCAACCTTTTAAATTTTATTAATTCAAATATGTTATATATTAGTATCATTGCAGTTTTAATTTTCATTTCCCTGATAACTATAATCATTGAACTTTTCATCTGCTTATTCACCATCCTTATACCTCCTACAAATTGTATGAGTTCACTTAAAAAGTCTTGTAAAGAAAGTAGTACAATGAGATACTATCTCACATCAGTTAGAATGGTAATCATTAAAAAGTCAGAAGACAACAGATACTGGAGAGGATGTGGAAGAATAGGAACACTTTTACACTGTTGGTGGGAATGTAAATTAGTTCAACCATTGTGGGAGACAGTGTGGCAATTCCTCAAGGATCTAGAACCAGAAATATCATTTGACCCAGCAATCCCATTACTGGGTATATACCCAAAGGATTATAAATTATTCTATTATAAAGACACATGCACACATGTTTATTGCAGCACTGTTCACAATGGCAAAGACTTGAAACCAACTCAAATGCCCATCAATGATAGACTGGATAAAGAAAATGTGGTACATATATACCATGGAATACTATGCAGCCGTAAAAAATTGAGTTCATATCCTTTCCAGGGACATGGAAGAAGCTGGAAATCATCATTCTCAGCAAACTAATACAAGAACATAAAACCAAACACCACATGTTCTCATTTATAAGTGGGAGTTGAACAATGAAAACTCACAGACACAGGGAGGGGAACATTATACAAAGGGCTTGTTGGGGGTTGTGGAGCTAGGGGAGGGATAGCATTAGGAGAAATACCTAATGCAGATGACAGGATGATGGATGAAGCAAACCACCGTGGCACATGTATAACTAAGTAAAAAACCTTCACGTTCTGCACACATACCACAGAACTTAAAGTATAATAAAATAACATAATTTTTTTTAAAAAAGAAAGAAAGTGGTAATGACTGAAATCAAGTTACTGATTGCCTTGGGATAAAGTGGAAGATGGGATGAGTTTCAAGGGGCACAATGCAACTTTTCAGAGTTATGGACATTTTCGTTATCCTCATTAAGGTGAGTGTTATACAGATATATAAAAAGGTCACAACAAATTAAATTGTATACTTTAAATATATGCAGCTTATTGTATTTCAATTATACCTCAACTAAATTATAAAAAAATCCAAAAACTGTATTATAAGTAAACTAAAAATAAAATTCTAGGCCTTCCAACCAACTGAACAGGCTCCTCCTCATAGCCAAAGGCATTCTAAAGTTAATTTGAAAAACTAGTTCAGGCCATGATGGGAAGTGATGATCTGACATGACTCATTATACCCTACTCCCTTTGAAATTGAAGCACAGTTGACCAACATTAACATGAAAACAGAGACCTTAAGACTGATAGAACAGTCTCTTTAAGAAAGAAACATTCCCTGGTAAGAAACATTCCCTTCTACAGATTCTAGCTGCATAATGGGAACCTCAGTCTCCATAACCTCTTATCTTAACCCAGACATTCCTTCCTATTGACTTTAGACAATAACCTAACGCTTTCATCCAATTGCCAATTAGAAAATTCTTGAATCCACCTGTGACCTGGAAGCCCTTGATTTGAATTGTCTTGCCTTTCTGGACTGAATCAATATACATCTTACATGTATTACTTGATCTCTCATATTTCCCTAAAAATGTATAAAACCAAGCTCTGCCCAGTCACCTTGAGCACATGTCAGAACCTCCTGAGGCTGTGTCACTGGTGCCAGGCCAGGCGTCAAAGCCTCAGCAACGGAAAGTGGTTAACTCACAGGTAGTAAGAAGTATTTACCAACAGTTACCAGCAGTGAATCCATGCAGGTCTGCAGCAACCTCAGTTCCTGCCTTCTCAGGAGAAAGAATTTGACTGAGAGCCATAGGCAGAAGAAAAGACTGAGGCAAGTTTTAGAATAGGAGTGAAAGTTTATTAAAATGTTTAAAGCAGGGACAAAAGGACTGACATTATACTGGAAAGAGAGCGAGCAGGTGATTGGAGAGAGTCAAGGGCCCTGTATGACCTCTGACCTGGAGTTTTGTATGTTGGCATACATCTCGGGTCATGGGTCCCTTCTCCCCTAATTCTTCCCTTTGGGTGGGCTGTCCACATGCACAGTGGCCTGCCAGCACTTGGGAGAGGAGCATACATAGTGTCTTTAGTGAAGCTACATGCATGCCCATTTGAGACATTCCTCCCTTACCACCTGAATATCCCTAGAAGGCCACATACCAGTTAAACTCCACCATTTTGCCTCTGACTGTGCATGCTTGAGCCCACTCATCGAACTCCTAAGGTCTTACTGGGAAGATGCTGATCAGAAGTTTCAGGTTTTTTTGTATTAATTGGGAGACTGCCTTTTCCTGGTGCTGTCTGTGACCAATTATTATTTTAGAGAGAGAGTTAACAACCACTTCACCATCACCTGATGGTCACCTGACATTCCTGGTTGGGGACGGGGGGTGGGGGGGATCCCTCTCCTGCTGTGTTCTAGCTACCTCCTATAATAGTAATATACATAAAACTCATGTTTGGCTGCTGAACTGAAGGAAGTCATACTTTGTTACCCCAAAATATATTTATTTTGACATATTTTGAAATGGCTGCCACAGGACAATCAGACTGACGTGGCCCTGCAAAGCAATCTTTTGTGGCAGAAATTTGCATCTGCGGAGAATCTCCATTAACACAGCTAATCTTTCCTAGATCCCTTTCTAGGCATTTCCTGGATCTAGTAAAGATTAGCCGAGAGAGTCTGATACTTCTAATGTTCCAAAAAGAGACACCACCTAATCTCTCTGAGGGCTGCTACCTCTGAGGCATGTGAACCAGAGCAACTCCATCTTGAATGGGAGCTGGGTAAAATGAAGCTGAAACCGATTGGGTTGCATTCCCAGGCAGTTAAGGCATTCTAAGTCACAGGATGACATAGGAGGTCAGCACTACATACTGGTCAAAAAGACCTTGAAGATAAAACAGGTTGCAGTGAAGAAGCCGGCTAACACCTGCCAAAACCCAGATGGCCAGGAGAGTGACCTCTGGTTGTCCTTACTGCTGCACTTCCAACAGCACAATGACAGTTTACGAACGCCATGGCAACGTCAAGAAGTTACTCTATATGGTCTAAAAAAGGGAAGCATGAATAATCTACCCCTTGTTTAGTATGTCATCAAGAAATAACCATAAAAATGGGCAACCAGCAGCCTTCAGGGCTGCTTTGTCTATGGAGTAGCCATTCTTTTATTTCTTTACTTTCTTAATCAACTTCCTTTCACTTTACAGACTTGCCCTGATTTCTTTCTTTTGTGAGAGCCAAGAACCCTCTTTTGGGGTCTGGATTCGGACCCCTTTCCTGTAACAGTTTCATCTACATAACAAGACCACCTTTACTGGGCAAGCCTTTTATTCTGCCCCTCCTGTCACCTATCTTGCCACAAAAAACCTGATTTAACAGCATAAACTGTTTCTTCTCATGCTCTGAGCCAACTGTCTTTCTACAACCTCAAAATGGTATGTGAGCTTCAGTACCTTACTTGGGGGTTGAGTCTTCCTTCTGAGGGTTCCTGTGTATACATGCCAAATAAATGTGTGTGCTTTTTCTCCTGTCAATCTGCCACATGTCAGGGATTTCTGAACTTCATAAGGCCAAAGACCTTATCACCTACACAACAAAGCTTATTTCTTAAGGGTAATTTTGAATGTTCTAAAGCTAGAACTAGTGTATTGAATTTTAAAATGTTATGCTTACTTAGTGAAAAAATTTAACACTGTCCAGAAACAATATTTATCTTTAACCAAAAAGCTTAGTCACTAGAAGATGTGAATTTCTCTTCCATTTTTACATTTCTGGTTTGTGTGAAATGAAAACAACCATAATTTTTCTTCTGTTTGCTAATACTTACACGTTCAACACCCCCAAAATAATTTTTGAAACAAAGCATTTAATGTAATAGCAGTGTTATGAACCAAATTCATAAAATCACAAACAAAGGATGTGTTATATTTATAACAAAAATGTGGCATGGCCCAGGGGCCTTCTAACAAACAAAAGAAAATCTTCATTTTATACTATCATTATGTCCTCTTTCGTTTAGTCAATGACAAATAGTACTTTCTTATTTATACTCCAAAGTTTTAAATGCTAAAATACCTTTTATGTGTCAACTTCCAAGCATTGGTTTTGCAATATTTTTCTCATTACTCTGAATTTGAAGAATTACATTTTAAGAATATTAAATACAATTTATTTGCTCTTTACATCAATCTACATTCAAGAGCATTTCTAAGAAACTCTCTTATGCTCCTTAAATTGAATCGATAAAATAGCTCTTTTAACTAATGCATATATAATAGGGAGAAAAACTATAATCTACATATTTCATTAAATGCTTTCTGAAGGCAGGATTCAATTATCAGAGGTTCTGTTTCTTTACTACTCAGAGTCTTCAAAAGGTTTTCTTCGTCTTGCTTTATTGGCGATAGAGTAGATGGTTGCATAGGTGGTTAAGTGCTGCTCCCTACTGGAGGATGACACAGCCATAAATTCGTGAGTAAGGCAACAACGAGCCTTCGCATCATTGTTTACCCAGCTCCGTTCAAGACAGAAATTCAGCACTCAGACATATTTAAGCTTTTATATTTTATGTCCCCCCCCAGACTATGGTTCTAAGTATTAAAATAGGTTACAAATCTAGTCCACGAACATATGTCACACTCACTCTAAATGTCAGCAAATGATGTTCTCTTTTATTTATTTATTCATTTTGAGACAGGCTCTCACTGCCCTCCCGGGTTGCAATGCAATGGCATGATCTTGGCTTGCTGTAGGCTCGATCCCCTGGGCTCAAGCAATTCTCCCATCTTAGCCTCCCTCATAGCTGAACTACAAGCACATGCCATTGTGCCTAGCTATTGTTTATCATTTTTGTAGGGTTAAGTTTTTGCCAAAGTTGACCAGGCTGGTCTCAAACTCTTAGGTTCAAGTGATCCTCTCACCTTAGCCTCCCAAAATGCCGGGGTTACAGGCATGAGCCACCACACCCAGCTGATGTTCCCTTTCAATTTATGGAAAAGATTCAGGCCAACATAGCAAAAGGACAGAGTATGATTTAAAGTTTAAGGTATGAGTTAAAGTCTGATCTGTCTAACTCTGTTCTTAACATATCCATATCCATCATTCTCAGCCACATTTCAGCATGTGTTCTAAAGCCTCATGGCCATTTTATTTAGAGAGCTCAATGACATCTTTTCCCCAAATGGTCTCCTTAACAGAGCTAGACAGGTGTGGCTTTAAAAAATACCTTCAACTTTACCTTTTGTGATCTGGGTTCTATCAAACTCTCCACACATGGTGTTCTGTTCTTAACAGAGTTAGACAGGTCTGGCTTTAACGCATACCTTGATTGTTCTGTGATATTAGGTAAGTTGCCTAAACATTAAGCCTTACATTTTGTCATCTATAAATGTGAGTTATACCATGTAATGTTGGTTATCTCATAAGATTACTGTGAAAATTAAATTCCATGCAGAAAGCACTTATCATGGTTCCTGGAATATAATATATGCTTAATGGGTGACAAAATAATAATAATAATTCAATTAGCTACTCAATATTTTCTGCAACCGAAACCAAAATTTCTCCAAAAGCAACTTCCCTCCCTTCCTCAGGATGTACCTATGAGAATGGTGTCAGTTTCTCTGGAACGCTCCACTCACATGTGTGTTCTTTGTCTCAAGCTCTATCACATCACCTGCTACTTCTCTCTATTAATGATTCCCTCTTTTAAACTTCTTTTTCTATATACTGACTTTTCCTCCCTGAGCACAAACAGCCTTTTCTGTTTTGAGATATAGCCCTATCACAGCCTTTTTTTTTTTTTTTTTTTTTCAAAACCAAAATTTCTAAATACTAGTCTGCATTTTGGCCTCTTGCCTTCTCTTACTCCTTGTTACATAGGACTACTTTTCTCACCCTACTGGAACGCTTATTTTCAAGGTCACTGACGTTTGGTCTCCTCTTTGCCATATTTAATATCCATGTCTCTATTCTTGCTCTCCATGAGCTATTTGCAGCCTTGACATGGTTTTCTTCAGTTTCAGAACACAGCTACCTTTTCCTCCCTTCTTAAATTTCCCCTTCACATTGACTGCTTAAATATGGAGGTACCCTTGAATCATCATTTCGCCTCTTTCCATTTTGTTCTGTACTGTTGTTTCTGATCTTATCTTTATTTTTATCTCATCACTCACTGCCCCTCTATGAATAAGTCTCACATCTCAGCCACATTTCAGCATGTGTTCTAAAGCCCGATGGCCAACTTTTTTAAAGAGCTCAATGATATCTCTTCCTCAAACTGTCTCCTGCTCTTAATATCCTTATTTTTGACGTTTTGTACCTTAGGCTCACGTTCCTAGATTGATCTTGATTTATTTCACCTTCCTCTTCCCTATCATCAAGCCTGTCAAAAGTCTTAAATCTCCAAAAATGTTTTCTTTTCAAAATCCACCCTTCTTTTGTTTCTATTCCCAGAGCTTCAGTTCTAGTTAGGGTTCTTATCACATGATCCCAAACAATAATTGTCTCCTACCTGAACTCCCTGAAGCTACATCCTCTTCATTCAAAGTGGTTCAAACACTTTTCTAAGTCCTGTCTTTCTAACCCAGTGCTTTCTATATTCCTCTTTTGCTCAAGAACTTCCACACTGATGTCATTTCAGAGTTTTAAAGAGTCAAAAGGAAATTAAGTTTGGAAAGTAAGTTAGGAATCACATATTCAAACCTACTCGTTTTATTAATGAGAAAATTTAAATCTAGGCAATTTAAGTAGTTTACCAGAGGTTGCAAAGTTAGCAGCAAACTGGGATTTAGGCCTCAGATGGCATCAATTGATTTTTCTGCCCAATTGGATAATTTGCTGTCAAAAGATTAATACTAATTCCTCAGACTAGTACATAAGATCTTTCATAATCTGGGTTCTATTAAACTCTCCACACATTGTGTTCAGTTCAGACAATTGGGTTTATTCATTGTCTCTTAAACACACCTGCACAAGGCTGTATCTGTGTCTTTGCTCAGGATGTATATATACATATATTTGGTCTGAAACTATCTCTCTCCTAACTCTTACCATTACTGTAACAGTTTCGCATACGTCTTCCATTAAGACTTCTCATTAATTCCATCTGTTAATTATTTTCTCTGAGCTACTGTAGTAATAACTGTGTTTTCTTTCTTAAATTTGGCACAGGATTTGTGCTTTTATATTTATTAAGAAAATTGATGCTTTTTCCATAGTAACTCATTCTTCTCCCTTTTTATTGCATAGCAACCTTGTGGTTTCAGGGATTGTCTTTAGTTTCAGGGACAGGTACTATCCAAGACTCTGACTTGGAAGGCTACCACTTGGAATTATCAGGTTCTCCTTCTTTAAAAAGCATAAACTTTGGATATAAGGTCCATACCACTGCCACCTAAGAACAAGCAAAGTCAAGAGCATCAAGGGAAGCAGAGGTAGGGCTTGCTGATTAAGGTATCCTGTCCTCCCTACCTGAGGATGTGACATTGTGATATATTTATTTTTTATTTAACTCAAAGTAATTTGGATGTGTGGCTACCTGTAGAGTAAAGCATACTAACTGAAACGATGCTTCTGTTGTCGGTTCCAACAAGACTTTGCATCTGTGGGCAATGTCATCAGTCTCACGTACCTTTTTATCCTAAGTGCCAAGTACAGTGTTGCCCATAATGGAAATTTAATAACATTTATTGTCATTGGCATAGGTTTATATGCTATGCTTTATTATTCCTATGATATTTTCATATTTCTTGGTATCTTCTAGAAATGCTTCTGAACATGTTCACCTAGCACTTGCCAGGTCCCACTAGACTCAGATCCAATGTGTGTATGTGTTTCTGTATATGTATATATACTGTTACTTAGTAGACAAACTCCTAGTAATTTTTAGAGGATAATTATTGCAATGTCTAATAAATTCAAATCCTGGGATTCCTTGGGAATCTGTACAACTATAAAATAGATGAAAACCTTTGTGAGATTGGCATTAGAAAAGTATTTGACTGCTCCTTGTAGGATTCTCTCTGTATGCCTATATTTACTTTCCACCCCAGACTTCCTGTTCTGGGCATTTTCTATGAAGTGGTTATACCCAAACTCATAGACCTGACATATACCATAATCATTTTATACATTAAAACATTGGTTCTATACTGTCCAATGACTGTGTTTCTTCAGAAATTTCAAGAAGGAAAATAATTAATAGATGCTAATATCTTAATAGAGCAGAGAAAGAAACACAATATATTCATCAGAGCTCTCCTCCACCTTTGAAAAAATATTTGTGTTGACCAGGCATGGTGGCTCACGCCTGCAATCCCAGCACTTTGGGAGGCCAAGTTGGGCGGATCACCAGAGGTCAGGAATTTGAGACCAGCCTGGCCAACGTGACAAAACTTCGCCTCTACTAAAAATACAAATGTTAGTTGTGCGTGGTGGCAGATGTCTGTAATCCCAGCTACGAGAGAGGCTGAGGTAGGAGAATCACTTGAACCCAGGAAACAGAGGTTGCTGTGAGCCTAGATCATACCACTGCATTCCAGCCTGGGTGACAGAGTGAGACCCTATCTCAAAACAAAAACAAAAACAAAAAAACTTGCATTATTATTTTGTGTATTAATCCAGCAAGTGGTACTGCAAGTGAACATTTTGGAGCAAGTCGAATATTACATTAAAACATTAGAAGATTTTTATCAGTATCCACATTGATTTCCTTATCTAATGTACATTCTGTACCTCTTGCCTTTTGACCAGAGCCTTGCTGTCTTGTGTGAGATCACATCTCCCTCAATCTTAAATCATGTGTTATATTAGATAGGACTCTTCAGAGAAACAGGTCAAGAGGATGGATATATATCTAGAGATATTTAAGAAATTGGTTCACATGAGTGTGGGGCCTGTCAAGTTGAAAATCTGAGAGTAGACTGGCAGGCTGAGAAGTCTGAGAGTCAGTGTTGCAGTCTTGAGTCCAAAGGCTGGAAACTCATGCAGAATTCCTTTCTGTTTGGGCAACTTCCGTCTTTGCTCTTAAAGCCCTCAACTGATTAGACAAGACCCATTCACAGTATGAAGGGCAATCTGCTTTACTCAAAGTCTACTGACTAAAATGCTGAATGCATCTTAGAAGTACCACATCAATACACTTAGACTGTTTGACCACAGCCTAGCCAGGTTGACAGATAAAACTAACCATCATGTGAGCTTAGTATAGAATGGACTCACCATTTGATTCCAATAGTCAGTTTGTGACTTGGTCCTATAACAGAAATGTCACCACATCCTTCTAGCTATAGGAATTGGTTTAGGGGTGACTATTAAACCCAATCCAAGTCATAAACAAGCACAGAAATTTTGTTAAAAATGTTAATGAAAATAAAGTTTACTTATCAAATGGATTAGGAACACTGAAGTGTAGCATACAGCTCATGGTAGCATTTGCCAGACTGGAAATTGACCTTGCACAGGGAACAGAATTGAGAGAGAAGAAGAGTAAGGCATGATGACATTACTGTGCTTGTGGATTCAGCTGTAATTGAAGCAAGACCTACCTGTGGACACTCCACTGATATGAATCAACATACTTACTTTTGCTTACATCAGTTTGGATTTTTTTTTTTTTTTTTTTTTTTTTTTTGGTAACTTGAAAACTGGATTAGGCTTTCTCATGAGGTAAAATGTTTCACTTATGCTAACTAGAAAGGAAATCAACCAATTCTAAGACATACTTTGGCTTACTCATGACTATTCTCAAGCATACATTTTTCAAATAATCATATTTGTTTTTGATTGTACTTACCATGCAAATACATGTAGCTAAGTGTATTTAATTGTCCTGACACAGACGTTTTATGACATTTATTATTCTGTTTATATTTGCATACTCATGAAGTAGAACTTTTTTTCTTTTACTTCACAGTTGCCAAATACTAGTTTATTAACAGTTGAATGATAAACTATCTCTTACAAATAAGATTTATAAACTATTTAAAATAGAAAATAGGAGCATGGCTAGGTGACTTCAAGAAGTAAAAAATGTTAAGGCTACTGAAGAAAGCTTTCAGATTTTTAATTAAATATTAATAAGAGAAATGGATATCAACATGCAAAAATAACATTGTCCTCCTAACTCAGATCATACATAAAAATTATCTGACAATAAATCATAGACCAAAATTGAAGAGCTGAAACTATTAAACCCTTAGAAAAACATACATGTAATCTTCATGACCTTGGCTTAGGCGATAACTTCTCAGATATGACACCGAATGCAAACTTAACAACAATAACAGCAAAATAGATAAATTAGACAAAATCAATATTTTATGTTTATATGTCAAAGGACACTATCGAGAAAGACAAAAGACAACATACAGAATGGAAGAAAGTGTTTGCAAATCATTTATCTGATAAGAGACTTGTATTCAGAATAGGCCGGGCGCGGTAGCTCAAGCCTGTAATCCCAGCACTTTAGGAGGCCAAGGCAGGTGGATCACGAGGTCAAGAAATCGAGACCATCCTGGTCAACATGGTGAAACCCCGTCTCTACTAAAAATACAAAAAATCAGCTGGACATGGTAGCGCGTGCCTGTAATCCCAGCTACTCTGGAGGCTGAGGCAGGAGAATTGCCTGAACCCAGGAGGCGGAGGTTGCAGTGAGCCGAGATCATGCCATTGCACTCCAGCCTGGGTAACAAGAGCGAAACTCCGTTTCAAAAAAAAAAAAAAGAGACTTGTATTCAGAATAAAGAACATTTAAAACTCAATAGAAAAAAGATAACCCAATTTAAAAATGAGCAAAAAATTTGGATATTTTTCCAAAGACATACAAATGATCAATAAGCAGCACATGAAAAAATACTCAACATCACTAATCATTACAGAAATAAAAATCAAAACCATTTTGAGATGGCACTTCACTAGACCGGCTATAATAAAAAACACAAAGAATAACTCGTTTTAGTGAGGAAGTGTAGAAACTGGAACCCTCATTCCCTGCTAGTGGGAATGTAAAACAGTGTAACCACTATGGAAAATGGTTTGGTAGTCCTTGGGAATTAAACATAGAGTTACTATGTGATGTAACAATTCCACTCCTATTACATACTCAAGAGCATAGCAAACACAAAAACTTGTGCATAAATGTTTACAGCAGCATCACAATTTAATATTAGAATATTTTCTCTTCCCTGCTTAAAGAAACCCTGCACTGATTAGCAGTCAGTCAGCATTATCACCCTCTCCCATCTTCCAGCAGGATCAATTGTTTTATTTTTTTATTTTTATTTTTTGGAGACGGAGTTTCGCTCTTGTTACCCAGTCTGGAGTGCAATGGCGCGATCTCGGCTCACCGCAACCTCCGCCTCCTGGGTTCAAGCAGTTCTCCTGCCTCAGCCTCCTGAGTAGCTGGGATTACAGGCACGCACCACCATGCCCAGCTAATTTTTTGTATTTTTAGTAGAGACGGGGTTTCACCTTGTTGACCAGGATGGTCTTGATCTCTTGACCTTGTGATCCACCTGCCTCGGCCTCCCAAAGTGCTGGGATTACAGGCTTGAGCCACCGCGCCCGGCCGGACCAATTGTTAATCTGCATTCTATCTCCATAGATTTGCCTATTGTGGATATAGGCAGCTGTTTACAGCAGCATTATTCTCAATAGCTAAAAAGTAGAAAAAATGCCAATGTTCGTCAACTGATGAATGGATCAGTAAAGGATGGCACATCCTTTTAGCAGGAAAGAAGATGTTCTAAAATTAAATTGTGATGATGGTTGTGAAAGCATTAATATATGTCAAAATACTGAATTGTACCCTTTTTCGTTTTAATTTTTGTTTTTTTTAAGACAGGGTCTCATTCTGTCACCCAGGCTGGAGTGCAGTGGCATGAACTTGGCTCACTGCAGCCTCAGCCTCCTGGGTTCAAGCTATCCTCCCACCTCAGCTTACTGAGTATCTGCGAGCATAAGTAGACAACACCAGATCTGGCTAATTTTTAAATTTTTTTTAGGGTTTCACTATGTTGCCCAGGCTGGTCTTGAACTCCTGGCCTCAGATGATTCTTGTGCCTCAGGCTCCCTAAGTGTTGGGATTATAAGCATGAGCCACCAGGGTTGGCCTGATGTGGTGCACTTTAAATGGGTGAATTTTCTGGTATGTGAATTATATCACAATACAAATATCAAAATAAAATTAAACAAATGAATCCACTAAGCATTCAAATAATCTTTCAGAAAATTGATTTTTCTTAAAATAAAGCATTCTTATTTTGAAAGTATAACTAGTCTGGTTTAATTTTATTTTTATTTCTAAATTATTAATTTAGACATTCACATCTTCCTGTGTATTATATATTTACTTTTTATCTAGTTAATCTGGTACTCTCAGTTAATCTAGAATATAGAGAACTTAGAGAGAATTCTGCCCTTATTTACTTTCTTCTAAAAGAAATATAGACTAAAGAAATGTCATAGAATACCAGATCAACTTTATACTTTAATGTGAAACAGTGCATACTTCTTTTTAAATCTGCAGGCCAGGTGCTTTCCCTCATACCTGTAATCCCAGCACTTTGGGAGGCCAAGGCCAGCAGATCACTTAAGGTCAGGAGTTTGAGATGAGCCTGGCCAACATGGTGAAACACCGTCTCTACTAAAAATACAAAAATTAGTCAGGCATGGTGGTGCATGCCTGTAATCCCAGTTGTTTGGTAGGCTGAGGCATGAAAATCACTTGAACCCGGGAGGCAGAGGTTGCAGTGAGCTGAGATCACACCACTGCACTCCAGCCTGGAGTCTCCAGGGAGAGAGTCCATCTCAGACAAACAAATTAAAAAAAAAAAACTGGAATGACAATCAAAGCCTGTAGCATTAAATTTTGTTTACTGGAAAGTTTCTATTCTTCGAATCCACAAATGGAAAATATGAAGTGTTAGATGTTTGTGATCATTTACATATGAGTATACATATGAGTATCCATAGATCTTCTAACAAGGTGATGTATTTATTTGTTGAGGAAAAGATGACACCAAAGACTTATTTTTAACTGTGATTGCCAGTCATTCCATAGAAAACTTGTCCTCTAGGATAACAATGTCAGATTTTTTTAAATGTCATACTATATATGACCTTTGTTTCACCAAGCTTTTTACTCCCACAATACAGTGAAGGTAAGTGACAGGAAAATGGTACTACTTTTTACAAAGTGAATGATCTGTCAAATACACAGTGAAGCCGCTCAACGTCAAGCTTAGCTTGTTTTTAATATCTTACTGCAGACACTGCTAAAGTTAATTCAGCATCAATCAAGGTAGCAGACAGAAATGAGTCATTTGTTTGTTTTTAATAGCATATGTTATTTTTCACAGGAAAATTCGGAGTATTGTTTTTGGTCAATAGATCTTCCTGAACTATTGAAAGCGATGAAAAAACACAGACCTTGAATTAGTCTAGTCTGATCAGAGCTAAGTTAACTCTCTCAATTTTCTGAAATACGCATTCAAAGACAGAAATGCAAACAAATTGGAAAGAAGAAAAAAGATAAGCTTAACAGAGAGAGAATATCAGAATAATGCTTAAAAAAAAAAAGATCAGAACTTTATCATTGGAAATATGTGACATCTCAGAATAATAGGCTGGTTCTCTGTGTTCCCAGACATGGTTAGCAATATTAACAATTTCATTTTCACTCCTTTTCATATGGATGAATAACATTTTCAAAAGCATCTTTGTGTATTGCTAGCTAGTTCTTAATGTTCTCATGTCTAAAGCTTTTTTTTTCTCTTTCTTATTCGGAAATGTTTCCTTCAGAAATTTAATGACTAGCATATTTATGATAAGTTATGAAAAGTACTCCCATGTTTTTTAAAATCTTTCTTATGCTTTATCTCTTACAAAATTTCCTCACAAAATTTGCAGACCTTGGGTATGGCAAATATCATTATATATAATTTACAGATGAAGGGATTGAGGTTTAGGAAACTTGAGTTTTTGCCTATATAGTTTTTAAGTAAAATGATCTAGAAAAATATCAGTCATTTGACTATAAACTTAAATGTTCTAAGATTTTATTATTTCTTTCATAAATAAAAGTATCTTTTCTTTTTTCTTTTTTAAATCAGAAGAGTATTACATGCACATTAAAAATATTACTATAATACACAAATGTATAGTGTAAAAATGTGAAGAGCCCTGAATTCTTAAATTCTAATGCTAACCATTTTTAGGAGATTGAGGTCTATTCTTCTATCTTACTGTGTGCTCACATGACTTCCTTTTGAATGTACAGAGAGAGAAAGAAAGAGAGCAAGCTCTCTGTTGTCTCTTCTTGTAAAGGCATATCGATCATGAGAGCCCTACCCTCATGAGTTTATCTAAACCTAATTACCTACCAGAGACCCCATCTCCACATACAACTGTTTTGGAGGTTAGGGCTTCAACATATAAATTGGAGTTGGGAGAACAAACATTCAGTCCATAACAATAACACATAATTTCCTGCAAATTATTAAACCATATTTGTAAAATATTCTCTGTTTAGTACAAAAGCAATGTATCACTCATTGAATATCCGCATACTAGTTCAACATACAGACTCAGTAAAACAGTTTATTTATTGAGATATTGATGGGCTGGGCACGGTGGCACATGCCTGTAATCCCAGCACTTTGGGAGGCTGAGGCGGGTGAATTGCCTGAGCTCAGGAGTTCAACACCACCCTGGGCAACATAGTGAAACCTCATTTCTACTAAAACACAAAAAATTAGCTGGGCATGGTGGCAGGCACCGGTAGTCCCAGCTACTCAGAAGGCTGAGGCAGGAGAATCACTTGAACCTAGAAGGTGGAGGTTGCAGTGAGCAAGATCGTGCTGCTGCACTCCAGCCTGGGTGACAGAGGGAGACCTGTCTCCAAAAACAAAAATATTGATTTTAAAAAACCCAAATATTCTTATTTATATCATTGTTCACCTGACTTGGCAGTTCTTATAGACATAAATGAACACACTAGCAGATATAAATATTTAACAATTAAGATAGTACTGCTATGAATATTTGTTTCTTCAGAGAAATTCTATGAAGGAATGTCAATCTTGGACTTAAATTTAAGTTAATAGTATAAATAACTTTTTCATCCAACATGGTGGTTGTCAAAGAAAAAAAAGAACTTTTATATCTATCATCTTAATTTGATTCTTTCAAGGACTATGTAAATTAATCAGAGGAAACATATTTAAAATTATTTTTACGTATTAGAAAATTAAAGCAGAGTTAAAAATACTTGTCTAAAGTCATATTCCAGTAAGAAACAGAGTTAAAATTCAGTTCATGGGTAATATACTTTATTTTCTTTGATGTACTTACAAAAGCAGGAAAGAAATAGGCAGGCTTGTAAAGTAGAAACTTATTTATTCACTTGCAACCTAGAGCTTTTACTCCCAGAATTATTTTCCGACTGCTTCTATACCTGTTTGCCCAGTGTCACCTTTTCTTTCCAGGGCGTCTTTCCCAATGCACTTTAAATTCAGATATAGTAACTTTCCAAGTTTGTGGCCATTTCTTTGGACTTGACACTCTAGACTATGCCTTTATTCCTAGCAAAAGACTAACTTGGAAAACCAGAGATATCAGCAGAAAGCAACTGACCTCTGCTGCACACTAGAGTTTCTTCATAATTTAGTGGAGGACGTTCAAAGTTATGGAAAAGATTAGAGATAAATATGTGTATTAGAGATCTGCATATTGTAACCTTCATTCAATTAAAGGTATACAAGCATATGTCTTTCTTAGGAGGGGGATAGTTCTGTTGATAGCTTCATTTGTTTGTTACATCTAAAGAGGTCATTTAACCCTTGTTTATAACTATTCATTTAACTAAATAGAACTTTTTCTATCAAAAAGTAAAAAACAACCAATAGCTCTAACGAGCAGGAATTCAATTCTATGACTTAGAAAGAAACTGGAGCAGGACAAGGATTATCCTCAGAATTTGTGTTGTCAAAAAGCACTAAAACTTTAATCAAGGCAGTAACCAAGATGGATCTCGTGCCTAAAACATTATACTAACTAATACATAGAAAGGTGGAAAAATCACAGACCACATTTGGCCAGGAACTAAAAAGTACATCCCAAGATTCAAGAATAGAATTTAGAAATAAAGTGTATAAACACTTAGAAGTCATTCAATATGCTCCCTCTCTCCACAATTTTTTTCACAATCCCTGACATTTTATTATCTTTTTTTTTCACTTTCTCATATTGACTGAACTATTAATTGAATATTTATTAGAATTAACATGTCTTATTCTACAATGCAAATTTTTCTCAGAGTGATTGGAAGTGGGTGGGGTTATCAGTTACTTACATGTCTGGTATGAATTAGTATAATCTGATTGCTTTACTTTTCAATCCAGTTGACATCAGATTCAGTTTAAAAGTGGGAATCTGAGCCGAGATCAAAAATTGAGCACATGGTACTTGGAAGGGAACAGAGAAGGTGGTCGTGTGTGGGTTCGTGGTGTATCAGGAGGCTTTGCACAGTAAAAAGACACGGAGCACCTAGCAGGGGAAAGGAGAGTGCTGTAATCAGACCTCAGCTACTGAAAAGCAGGATGAAGCCAAAGTCACTCTGTACTGTCGTGAAGTCTCTCTAGGGCAAAGGTCCTGAGGGGACAAGTGAGGCGTAAAATAAGCATTTTCATCTACAATTCTTCATTTTCTAGAGAGCAACATTGAAGTTTCCTGATGACCAGTTCCTGGATCCACACATCTCATCCTTCAGACATCCGTTCATTTTGTGTCCCCAGCTATATCCCAAAGCCTTTCCCTTATGATTCAACCTACTACTCCTTCCTCTGTCTCTTTGGGTTTGACTTCTGCATAGACAAAATAATATAGGTATTAATAGCGCACACAGACTCATTATACTACCTTCCCAAGGCTGTTTGCCATATCATTCTCCTCTGTTGAGCTAAAAACAAAAGGAAGGCTAAATTTGGCATTCAGAAATTACTGAGCTGACCTATTTATTCTTTATCTAGAAAAGGACATCACATCAGTATCAGGACCAAATAGACTAAAAGGTCATATCATAATAAAAACGCTCATTTTGTTTGACTCACAGAGTTCATTATTTTAGTTCATGAAGACTATTCTTAGTTTCTAAAACAGAATCATAAAAAAATTTTTCCAAACTGAGATAGTTTATCTTGACATGGGTAATCATGTGTTTATACTTCACTTTATTCTAAAATGGAAATAATGTTTTTCTTTCCACTCTACTGCAAGAGTTTACAAAGTATTTTTTCCAAGTAGTTCAAAATGTTAATCTTTGAAATATAGACAGATAAGTGTATTCAGATAAATATAAACTAGTAGCTTCTTTCTTGGAATTAGCAATTTCTACTATAAAGAATTATTTTGATCACCATACTAAGGTCACCCCATTGACACTGACTTTGCTGACCCATGTCAGAACTTTGTCAAGGTTTCACACATGTTGGCAATATCCAAATTCATATCTTGATAAATTTTTTTAAAGTTTTAAAAATTGTCTTGCTTTTTGACATCTTACCTTTTTTTTTTTTTTTTTTTTTTTTTTAGGTGGAGTCTAGCTCTGTCACCCAGGCTGGAGTGCAGTGGCACGATCTCAGTTCACTGAAATGTCCACCTTCTGGAATCAAACCATTCTCCTGCCTCAGCCTCTCAAGTAGTTGGACTACAGGCTCACATCACTATGCCTGGCTAATTTTTTTGTATTTTTAGTAGAGACAAGGTTTTACCATGTTGGCCAGGCTAGTCTCAACTCCTGACCTCAGGTGATCTGCCCGCCTTGGCCTCCCAAAGTGTTGGGATTACAGGTGTGAATCAACACGCCTAGCCATATAGCTTTTTAATTTTACTAACTAGTTGTCTAATAATTATTACTTTTTTTTTTTTTTTTTTTTTTTGAGACGGAGTTTCGCTCTTGTTACCCAGGCTGGAGTGCAATGGCGCGATCTCGGCTCACTGCAACCTCCGCCTCCTGGGTTCAGGCAATTCTCCTGCCTTAGCCTCCTGAGTAGCTGGGATTACAGGCACACACCACCATGCCCAGCTGATTTTTTTTTTTTGTATATTTAGTAGAGACGGGGTTTCACCATGTTGACCAGGATGGTCTCGATCTCTTGACCTCGTGATCCACCCGCCTCGGCCTCCCAAAGTGCTGGGATTACAGGCTTGAGCCACCGCGCCCGGCCCTTACTTTCATTTTGTATTTTTATTGGTCTTCTTTCCATCATTTTGTATTATAATCTGTACTCAATATTTTTTAATCCTTAATTCTTATTCTCATTATACAATCTACCTGCTTTTATGAATGCAGCATGTATGGGATATATTTTATGCAGGTTTTTACATGTTACAAACTTTTCACTTTTAGCATTTTATCTCTTTTATCTTATATGTAATTTTATCTCTATTTTTTTACTCCTAAGTATTTATTTTTCTGATTTCCAATTCTCTCATTTTTTTAAAAAAAATGTCACTTCTTTTAAAGTACACTAATTTATTTTGAACTATTTTATTTTTTCTCATTGTAATCCTTTCTTAACTGTCTGCTTTCCATGTATTAATTTGTATCAATTTTTCACATTTTTGCCTATCTTAGTTTATTTTATAGATTGTTTTATGATGGTCACAATAATGATGGCCATGTGTTAGTCATATGGACAAAATCCGCAAAACGAATCAGTCTTGGGAAGCCTTCTCTGATTCAGCTGTCCCCGTAGCCACTTGTTTGACAATCTCGATAGATTTCCTGTGTTTTTAAGGAATGTTTAACCAACGAAGTTCTTAACCAACTCTTAAGAACAAGAGGTTACTTCTCATAGAGAAAAGTATTCCCTCAATGCAGTCATTAGTAACATTTGGTATGATATAAAATAGCAATATTTTTAATATATTAAATATATGATACCAAATCGCAATATTTTAAAATACATCCATTTCACTACATAATGAGCTTGTGCTTGTTAGTGTTTGTTTAATGCCTCTTCTGTGATGTAATAAGCACTGGCTTTGGGGAAAATTCGGTAACAATCTGCTTTGGCTAAGAAAGTCATATCTAGTTGATGAGGGACCAGGTGGTACTGATCCTCCCAACAGACATTCACAGCAGGAAACACAGAAAGTACATGCATTTGCTGCCTACTGATGTATCTATTAGCACTTTCACTCTCTCCCCTTTCCATAGTTTCATGAGAGAATTCTCCTGGTGAATATGTGCCCCCTTCCTCTCTCATTTTAATGGTCTAGGGGAAGCAGGAGAAACAGGACGTTATTTTGAAAAGGATCACTGGTTTACTTATTTGGTGGCTCTCAAAATTTTTGAGAAACTTTTACTGGACCTGGACCCACTACAAAAGATAGAATCGAAGAAAAGGGGAGACAGTTTATTTACTCTGAAAATGTCTTGGGCTCCAAAGAGACAGATAGCTTTCTCTCTTTCCATTCTCTTTTTTACTTTTTCTCTGTAAGTAGGGGTATAAATAAGACATTTCAAAACTGAAATTATGATTATTCTCAGAGAATAAATTTAAAAAGCCTCCAAATGTAAGGAATAAGTTTAGCTCTTTGAAAGAGATGTCATAAGTGTTTGAGAATACCTCAAATTCAATCAAACTAATCCTGAGTATAAGCTTAAGGATGCAAAACTGGAAAGTGAGGGTAAATGAGAAAGCTCTTATCTAGGTAAATTTTTCTCTCTGTCTAAAGTAAAATATGGGCTCGTGAGAAAAAAAAATGGTCTAAACATCATCTGCAAAAAGGGAGACAAGAGTGAAAAAACTGGCAACTTATCTCCAGAGTTATTTAGGGCAGCCTTGTCCCCTGGATACCAGCTTATGATTTATGTTGCAGACATATTTTCCTGGCCAAGGTGCAGCCCTGGGCACTGTGGTTTAATGAGACATTGAGACTCTCTAATGAAATTCTTGTGTTCCCATTGTTTGAATGTCTGTGGTCAATTTCATCATCTGTGAAATGGGAAAAATAACAGTATCTACTTCGTAGTGTTAAGTTTAAAACATCATGTAATTATGTCTCTTAGAACATAGTAAGAACTCAGCAAATATGACATATTTTTAACATTATTATACAATTGTTGAACTTAGGGATTTGTAACTGCTCTTACAGATATTCCAAGATTCCTGCAGACATACATATAATTACCATAGTATTTTAGAACTTTTGTTAAATACAGCAGTGATATTATAAGATTTTTTTATCCTTTAACTATAAGCAAAAGTGCTGTTTCTATGTTTAGCAGTTGTCTAATTCATTATAATTTATAATTAATCAGTTTGTTTTTAAATAAGTAAGGCATCTTGCTCAATGTGACAGCAGACCTTCTACGAAAGTACCCTAATTGTAAACCGTTGTATTAGTCAGCTCGGGCTGCTATACAAAATATCATATGTGGGGTGGCTCAACAAAAAATAATTTTATCACATTTTCAGAGGCTGGGGAGTTCAAATCAAAGTTTAGCAGGGTTCTTTTTCTGGTAAGGGCCCTCTTCCTGGCTTGCAGATGGCCAGTTTATGGCGGTGTCCAATAAGGCAGAAACGGAGAGAACCACAAACATACTTTGAGAGAGAGAGAGAAAGCACTCTCGTGAGAGAGACAGAGCGAGAAAGAGAGAGGGAGAGAGAGAGAGAATCTTTTCTTATAAGGGACCAGTCCTATCAGATTAGGACCCTACCCTTGACCTCATTTAACCTTAATTATTCCCTAAAGACCTTATGTCCAGATGTAGACACATTGTGGGGTAAAGCTTCAACATAGGAGTTTTATGGTGACACCATTCAGTCCATAGTCACTGCCAATCCCAATTAGATAGAATTGTCACTATATTTTGATAAAAAGGCAGCATGCTTCCAGAGTACTCAACTGAGCAGAAGTACAGGAATAATAATACATTCAGCATGCTCTTTTCTTTAACGAGATCAGTGAGATCCTTATATTAGCATGAGAAAACATTCATCTGCATAGACCAAGATAATTTGTTTTCAAGTTATAACGAAACACACAGGAGGAGTGGGGCTATCTGTTATGTTGCAATGTTTAACATTAAGGATCTATTTAATATTTAAAACTTTATAGAGAAAGTTTTTCAATCCCAGGCTACATTTGTATATAAATACTATGCACCAAAATGAATTAAATATATTTCATCATAGAAGGATGATGCTAACTAATCCCTTCTAAAATAATCTCATCTGCACTTTAGTTGGGGCCTTTATGCTTAAATGAAATGTGTTAATTGAAATTAAGTTTCCAGTTGATGAGTAATTTGCAAAAGGCATGCTAAATTTTATAATTCATTTGCTGATCAATATTAGTCACCACAGGTATCCACTTATGTGTTAATCCTCATTTATCAACAAAGAAGCCAATATGAAAGTTAACTCACCTATAAACTAGCCATTTCACATGCATGGAACAATCTGTCAACTCAAAACATCCAATATATAGTCAATTGCACATACTTCGTGTGAGCATGTGCATGAACATATATAAAAATTAATGGTTCTCTGGATAAATGTAAGCAGAAATCTCTTTATAGGAAATCCAGAACTTTCCAGTAATAATGTCTGTATAAGAGATTTTATGTTAACATATAATGGAAAGATTTAATGATAATATAGAACTTGGATAGAATTAGAGGAAAATTATATTCACATTATCTCTAAACTCTGGGGTTTCTGAGAAGGGTGAAAGTCCCAAAGAGTGAGGATCTGCACTTCATAAGATGAAAGATGTGCTGTGAAATGATGGCTCCAGTTCAGCTAAATACATCATCAAAATGAAGCACAAATCAAATAGAAAACACCTTCCCCTTAGGCACTGGAAAATGTTGCTGGGTTTTGTTCTTTGATATCACCTTCTCTAAAGTGTTACAAGGATTAATTCAAAGGCCAATTGATTTTATTTCTAGTTTACACATATAAATACTTAAAAGTATACCTCAAAAGGGAACAATCATATTTCTTCTGAGACTGTGGTTTATATTGTTACTAATGGTTTGCTTTTCTTACCTTTTTTTTTTCTTAACAAATTCTGACTTCAATCATACTGTATTTGTTGTACTTTAACCCTCCCTTTTCAAATTTTTGGGAACAATTTATAAAGCAATAATTTCTCTTAAATGACTTACTTAAATAATGACCCAAGTCATAATTATTTGTGAAATTTTATAGACAGGTCCATAGCTTATTTCCACTGAAAGCATCAAAACATGGCTGGCCATGAGAATAATAAAATGATTTTCTGCTAGGTGTAATTTTTGGCTACCTAGAAAATAGTAATTTTTAAAAAATCTTTAACACTCAATCCTTTTTGGAACAATGTACTTTTCTGTTTTACAAGTGGAAAATAAGCAAAACTGACATATTACTTGGTTATTTTCTTGAAGTAGTTTTGATGACTTAAAAATAATTCACCAAACTACAGAAGTCTAGTACAATTGGATCTTTATATAATAAAACCAGATAAAGCTATATCCCACCAGTTTTTCAGGAAGTGAGTGGAACACTACTGAGTCAGTCTTGTGGCACAGTTTGAACTAATAACCGACACTTAGGATTATCCAAGAAACTCATCTGGGACTGAGACAAGCACTTCCTAATGCTGGTCTCCTGGGCCATCATTCAAATGTATTATTATTCAAGTAGCTAATGAGACAAGAAGAGCTCAAACCATAATTGACTTGTATCCTCTTGGGAGGTCAGCTCTGAGAGTAGATTTAAGTAAATTCCCCAAGTGTACAGTAGACGGAAAGTATTGTAATTAATTTATCAGTCAAAACCAAGCATTCTGAGTAAAAAAATTGCACAATTCCTCTTTATCAAGTCCCAGACTCCAATATCTCTAGGAAAAATTTAAAAAACCAAAAAAACTACTTCTACGTATTCTAAAATACAAACACATAGGTAATTGGAAACATACACTGTGGTGTATGTTTACATAAAGTATGTATATATATATTTTTTTCAAAGAATATAATGCAAAGAAAACAAATGTTCTTCTATATAGTATAGTGTAATCTTAGATATCATAGCTTAGTTATATTAAATATTGTGATATCATTACTTAAACAAATATAATCCTATTATTCCCATTATGTTGCATGTGCTGTGTCCTAAAAACTGAGGTACAGCCATTTTATGGGAATCCTGTCATATACAACAATGTGCATGATTCTGGAAGACACTGTGTTACGTGAAAGAAGCCAGACACAGCAAGACAAATACCTGATGATCTCACTCAGGTAGCGCCTCAGAATGATGACCTCATAGAAATAGACAAAAGAATGGTGGTTACCAGAGGCTAGGTTAGTTGGGGAGCAGGTAGGGAGTTGGGGAATGTTAGTCAAAGGATACAAAGTTACAGTTAGATAAGAGAAAAAATTTGGCGCCGGGCGCGGTGGCTCAAGGCTGTAATCCCAGCACTTTGGGAGGCCGAGGCAGGTGGATCACGAGGTCAAGAGATGGAGACCATCCTGGTCAACATAGTGAAACCCTGTCTCTACTAAAAATACGAAAAATTAGCTGGGCATGGTGGCGCGTCCCTGTAATCCCAGCTACTCAGGAGGCTGAGGCAGGAGAATTACCCGAACCCAGGAGGCGGAGGTTGCAGTGAGCCGAGATCGCCCCATTGCACTCCAGCCTGGGTAACAAGAGCGAAGCTCCGTCTCAAAAAAAAAAAAAAAAAAAAATTAGGGGATCTATTATACAGCATGGTGACTGTAGCTAATGATGACATACTGTGTTCTTAAAAATGTTAAGACTGTGAATAAGTGCGCTCACCACACAGGTGATAACTATATGGGGTAATACATATATCAATTAGACAGATGGATCCATGTTAATTAGACAGATGTAACACTGTGTATATACCTTAAATATTATGTTGTATACAAGAAATACACACAATTTTATCAGTCAATTTAAACAAATAAATTTGAAAAAATAAATAACTGAAACGAAGATATTCCTTCATAAAAACTGATAATTTACTTGCAGAGTTTTTAAAACTAATTGTAAAATATTAGTTCAGCGTGGCTAAAACTATTTTTCCCAAACTCCACTAAAGTAACAGAAAGTATTTTTTAAAGAAAGATAAAGCCACAATCACAAAGCGGAAAGAAAAAGGAGATAAGAGCAGATAAAATATTGCAATATGTTTTTGGAAGACTGAAAACAAACAGATGAGCGGTGCCTGACCTTTGGGAGCAAAGAAGATTACAATCAGAGTACTATTCTGATGAAAAACAAAACCATAATCTCTTGAGAATTTAAAGTCTTGGAGAAGGCAACTTCAAATACAGAGCAGACTCTAGGAGATTTATGAGGGGCTATGTTAACAGTAGTTAGCTTCCAGATTTGCTGCCCGAATCATTACATTCCTCCTGGCCCCCAAAGAGCCTAAGGTTTCATTGTTTGGAATAAGTGAGTCAGAGTGGTTTAAGACTAGTATAGGAGAAGCAGGAGAGTAGCAGGGGGCAAGAGGCTAAGATTGGAGAATTAAACGAATGTTGAAACTCTAAGGGCCTGCCCCCATTCCAGTTCTAGTATGAACTACAGCCAAGTGAACATTACCTAATTGTTTCCACAGGCAAGAGATCATAGATTCTTCCCCAGGAAAATGAAATGGCCTCACAAAATACAACTTTTAAGCCTTGGGATTAGGTAGTAAACAAATAAAAACTTTATTTCACATGAAGCCTTGAAGTCAGCAAATACTTACCACGCATGTGTAGCTACAAATTTACTCAAATGTGAACAGATAGCCAAGGATCACTGGGTATTTAAGGAATGCCTCCAAGATAGAAAAAACTAAGGCAAAGGAAGCAACAGAAGAAAAGAAACTAGAAGAGCCAGAGAAAATATAATACATAAACTTCAAAATTAATATCTTCAGGGAAGGAGCATATGATATTGTGTACATGTCAAAAAAGTAAGATACATAGAAAGTAGCAGAACACTAGAATAAAAATGATTATAAGTTAATACTGGGATAAAAATTCTAAAATTTAACAAAAGAATCTGGAAAAATTCAGCAAAATCTTTCTCCTACACACACACACACACACACACACACACACGCACACACACACACAGATACATACAGACACAGAAAACAACAACAAAAAGACAAAGTAAGAGGTCATGGAGAACAAAAGGTAAGACCATCAGAGAATCATTCTAGGTAGACCAACATCCAACTAAAAGGAGTTTCAGAAAAAGAGAAGGGAGGGAGGAAATTATTATTGTCCAAAATTGAAAGACTGGTGCCCTGGTCACAATTGCCAAGTAACAAGATACTCTAAAATCTAGCTCTTTAAACATTCATTTTATCATGCTCATGGTTAAAGGAGTTGAGAATTTGGACAGGTACCAGGAAGAATGGCCTGTTTCTGCTACAGTTTCAGGACTCTCAGCTGGAAACACTCAATGGCTATAGGTTACTCAATGACAGGGTACTGAAATCATCTAGAGTCATCCTCACTCATCTACCTGGAGATTGATGCTTAGTTGTTTTTTGTTTTTTGTTTTTTGTTTCCAAGACAAGGTCTTACTGTATCACCCAGGCTAGAATGCAGTGGTGAGATCACAGCTCACTGCAACCTCCACTTCCCAGGCTCAAGTGATCCACCCACTTCAGCCTGCCATGACTGGTGTGCACTACTATGCCTGGCTAATTTTTTTGTAGAGACAGCGTTGTGCTTGTTGCCCAGGCTGTTCTCAAACTCCTGAGCTCAAGTGAGTTGGCCTACCAAAGTGTTGTTATTACAGTTGTGAGCCACTGCACCTGGCCATTGTTGACTTTCATCTGTGACCTTAGCTAAAGCCATATGAATTGTGTCTGAAATCTTCATGTGACCTGGGCACACAAAATGGAGATTATAAGGTAGGCAAATTTCTTACATGGAAGCTCAAGCAGCCAGTGTGAATGTCCCAGCCATGCAACATGGAAGCTTCATTATATTTAATGACCCAGCCTTGGAAGGTCACATCATATTCTCACCAATTAA
The DNA here is from genome assembly GCF_048565385.1 of Saimiri boliviensis. Lineage (NCBI taxonomy): Eukaryota > Metazoa > Chordata > Mammalia > Primates > Cebidae > Saimiri > Saimiri boliviensis. The sequence goes on along the minus strand of NC_133458.1, from coordinate 57,009,390 downwards.
TCTTCTTAGTTATAAAGAAGTTGTTATATTCAGCTGAGATTTAAGCAGACGAAACATAGATCCCACCTGTTGAGTGGAGGAGTGTCAAAGGTTTTCAGACATGTTTCAAAACTGCTGCAGTTTGAATGTGAGAATAAAGGTCTAGCATAGAGAATTTGAAAATTTCCTACATCAATGAATGGATAGTAAAATATCAAAATATTTAGAATTAATAGACATTTCTAAATAAGTTTCTAGAAAGGAAAAATGAAATCAAATATAAAAGATAAAGAATAAAAGTGATAAGGAATTTCTGAAGTTTTTTACTAGAATCTAAGATACTAAATCAGTACCTCTAATTTTATACAGAATCAATTAATTTTTGACAATGGGGTCAAGAAAATTAAATGGAGGAAAACAGTCTTTTCAACAAATGGTGCTAAGATGACTAGTTAGGCATGAACTAAAGGATAAAGTTGTACCCCCGTTTATATCACGTATAAAAATTAACTCAAAATGAATCAAATGCTTTAATGTAAGGGCTAAAACTTAAACTCTTAGCAAAAAACAGGTGTAAATGTTTATGAGCTTGAATTAAACAAAAGTTTCTGAAATATGGCACCTAAAGCACATGCAACAAAGAAAAAATAAATTATACTTCATCAAAATTTTAAAATTTCATACATCAACGAACACTATCAAGAAAGATAAAAAAACTGGCTAGCCATATGCAGAAAACAGAAACTGGACCCCTTCCTTACATGTAATACAAAAATTAACTCAAGACGGGTTAAATACTTACATGTAAAACGCAAATCATAAAAACCCTGGAAGAAACCCTAGGCAATACCACTCAGGACATACGCACGGGCAAAGATTTCATGACTAAAACATCAAAAACAACAGCAACAGAAGCCAAAATAGACAAATGGGGTCTAATTAAACTAAAGAGCTTCTGTACAGCAAAAGAAACTATCAGAGTGAACAACCACCTTACAGAATGGGACATATGTTTGCAATCTATTCATTCAACAAAAGTCTAATATCCAGAATCTACAGAGAACTTAAAAAAAATTTGTAAGAAAAAAACAAACCATCCCACCTGAAAGTGGGCAAAGGATGTGAACAGACGCTTCCTAAAAGAGGACATTTATGCGGCCTCTAACATATGGAAAAAAGCTTATCATCACTGGTCATTAGAGAAATGCAAATCAAAACCACAATGAGATACCATCTCATGCCAGTTAAAATGGTGATCATTAAAAAGTCTGGAAACAACAAATACTGGAGAGGATGTGAAGAAATAGGAATGCTTTTACACTGTTGGTGGGAATGTAAATTAGTTCAACCATTATGGAAGACAATGTGGTGATTCCTCAAGGATCTAGAGCTAGAAATACCATTTGACCCAGCAATCCCTTTACTGGGCATATACCCAAAGGATTATAAATCATTCTACTATAAAGGTACATGTACATGTATGTTTATTGCAGCACTATTTATAATACCTAAGACTTGGAACCAATCCAAATGCCCATCAATGATAGACTGGATTAAGAAAATGTGACATATATATACCATGGAATACTATGCAGCCATAAAAAAGAAGGAAATCATGGCCTTTACAGGAACATGGATGAAGCTGGTAGCCATTATTCTCAGCAAACTAACACAGGAACAGAAAACCAAACACTGCATGTTCTTACTCATAAGTGGGAGTTGAACAGTGAAAACACATGGACACAAGAAGGGAAACATCACATGTGGGGGCCTGTCAGCGGGTTAGAGGCAAGGAGAGGGAGAGCATTAGGACAAATACCTAATGCATGTGGGGCTTAAAACCTAGATAATGGGTTGATAATTGGAGCAAACCACCATGGCACCTATATACCTATGTAAACCTGCTCATTCTGTACATGTATCCCAGAATATTTTTGTTCAGGTAGGAAGAGATGACTGCTTAATAAGTATGTGATTTTTTTTTTTTAGTGGGTGGGGTAGGTGGTTAAAGTGTCCTGAAATTAGATAATGGTGATTGTTGAACTATGTGATAGACTTACAAACAGACTAAAAATCCTGAATTGTACACTTTAGGTTGGTTAGTTTTGTGGTATGTGAATTCTATCTATCTCATTAAAAAAGAATATGCCTATATGTGTTTTAGGATAAAAAAAACTTAATGTACATCTGTATTAGCTTGTTAATTGACCCAGGGGAGTTATATTGGAGGATATAGAACAAAGTAACACTATTTTTCATTATAAACTTTTAAGCATTATGAATTTTAACACTACATAAATATTTGTTATTTTAAACTTTATTAAACATTTTGTTATAATTGCTTTAGCACTATGAAAAATTATACAGTTGTTTGATTTTTTAAAGTAAAACTTTTAGATATAGTTCCAAGTATTACTTATTTTGCAAAGTACTTTATTTGACTTAATACACACAACAGAAAATAATCTGGTCTGTGTTATAGCATTTCAAAAAGTGTAAAATTCAATTATAATATATATCGAAGCCACAGATTTTATCTTGCAGTACCAGTTATATATTCCAAGTATATATTGACTTACCATGCAGAGAACCAAGCCATTAATTGTTGACACCCAAGGTGCCTAAATGCACCTCCATTCAAATCAGTAATAATTCACTTTTTTGAGACTATAATAAAAGCATTATCCTAATCTAAGGATTTCTCACAGATGCTAGGAAGAAATAAATCCTCTAAAATGTAGAACAATCCTGGTTTTTATTACTGAGCTTTGTTCCATTTGATTTGATGGAATTATCAGAGATCACATCTGTAGCATGTCGATGTTTACAAGGAATGGTTGGTCTACTAGGAAAGCATGGAAGTGGGATAATCACCAAAACTCAGTGGTGAAATCCAAAGTAGTTGCTTTCTAGGGAACAGGATTGATCTCTAAGAGTCTCATAGCCAGAATATTCCTAGAGTAGAGACTATTTTAGCATATTTGTTTGCTGCCTCACTTATAGTTGTTAAACAGTCACGTATATCACATTGTTAATGGAATAGTAAAGATTTTGATATTCAGCTTCATCCCATTTTCTACCTGTTGGACTGTATTTTGGTTTTGTTTATTTTTCAGGTTAAATTTAGTTTCAGACTTAGATAGATAACATGGGGCCGGGCGCGGTGGCTCACGCCTGTAATCCCAGCACTTTGGAAGGCAGAGGTGGGCGGATCATGAGGTCAAGAGATAGAGACCATCCTGGCCAACATGGTGGAACCCCATCTCTACTAAAAATACAAAAAAATTAGCTGGGCGTGGTGGCGCATGCCTGTAGTCCCAGCTACTCGGGAGGCTGAGGCAGGAGAATTGCTTGAACCCGGGAGGTGGAGGTTGCAGTGAGCCGAGGTCGCACCACTGCACTCCAGCCTGGTGCCTGGGGACAGAGTGAGACTCTGCCTCAAAAAAAAAAATAGATAACATGGATCTGGCTTCTTTATTTCTGCTTCCTCCCTCTGAATTCTTTCACAAAGCACTTCACGGAATATTTTTGTTCAGCTGTAGAGGTTAGACCTTGGCCTTAGTGCCTAGCCTGTGACCAAGTGCATGAGTTTACATCCAGAATGTTGATAACACAAAAACTGATGAAAAATTAATAAAAATGGTTACAATCACAGCAATACGAACAGGAGGAAAGGGGGCCTTAGCAAGTTCAAATTTAAAATAAAGTTGCAGAATACATAAAGCCGAGGGAAGGGTGTCAGCTGACAAAGGGCAGAGAAAACTTCACCTAAAGCATTCTAAATGGGTGCTACACCTGGAGAAGCCATAAAGTAAAGGGGAATTCCAGAAAAACTATGAACTCAGGGAGTGTAAATTGAAGAAGGGCTGGAGTGAGGGTTGGTGCAGTGAAGAGTTGAACTGACTGAAGTCTATAAGGAAGATCCTTTTGTCCAGTACCTCAATACTTGACCTACTCTCACATGTTAAGTTTAAACAAAAATTGTCAGGAATCTTTCTTTTTATTAAAAGTGTCTTAGAAGAACCAGGAAAATCTGCGTGAGGTTAGCATCACAGAGCAGAAACTCCTTCCTTTGGGCATTTAGGGTGCACCTTCGCCATCAGAACTACCGGCTCTGTGACATTCACTCCAAACTGAAGTTATCTGTTAGGAAGTCTCAACTACTTTTCACAGCCCTTAGTCACTTTTTATTGAAAAATATGGACAGATAATAATGGATCATACGATATTTGAAAAAAAGCTTTATCAAAAGCATAGTCAAACAGGTATCAACCTAAAGAAAGAAACTAAGGCAACATTATTGTAAGTAGAGGATTTCTCTGGGCTAAATCTGAGGCCTTCAACTGGAGAGACAGATTCAAATTGCTCTGATTATATGCTTTGATTAGGAACAGTGACAAGTTGGCTTTTAAAAGCAAAATGAAGGGGCAGCTTTTAAGTTGAACATAAACTATTGATTATGTTCATTGTTCTTTGCATTGCAAATTCCAGGAGCATGAAGACAGTGGATGAGGATCATATTGTGCAACTTGTGATAGCATTTTAGGCAATTTATCAGTGAGTATGGAAACTGCAGGGAAGTAAAGAAAGAACTAATTGCCTTGAAACAATTCCCCTCAATGAGGCATGGTTGGGTGGGTTTCCCCAGCCTCATCCAACTGAAGACTCATTCTCATTTCTCTCTGAGTTTGGTAAATTTTCATACTTGACATTCTCCAGACAGCTCTGAGCTCCTTTCTTTTTCCTCACAGGGAAAAATAACCTTGGGGAAAAGAGATAATTTTTAAAAAGAGAAAAAATGAAATATTCTGAATATTACCCTCAGATATATGTGAAGATATTCCATTTGTAAAATAAAATAGAAAACTATGACAAATAGAATAATAGTGAGGTTTTATAACTTAAATATATATTTTCATAAATTAATAATATTACAAAGAAAGGGACAATAGTCGATGATTTCTTATAGAATATAGAATAAAAGTCAAGAAAACAAATACAGAAAATTTAAGAGGAGACAGAATATTCATCCAATAAACTGGCACCTAATTAATAGAAATTTTAAAAAATGAGAATAGAAAACATAGAAAGAAAGAAATTATTTTAAAAATAATGAAGGAAAAGTTTCCAGGACTGAAGGCCACAGACTTGAGCCTTCAAAAGGAAAGGGCATACAAGAGTTGAAAGAATAAATTTTAAAATGACCCATCTAGGTATATAATTTAGAAATTTCATAACATAAAGAACCAAGCTCGTATCTGTGGGAAAACAGCCTGCTGCACGGCAAGAATGACGCCATCTAAAAGCGAAACTGCCATGATAACCAATATTTGACTCCTGTATGCTAAGCTGTTCTGCAGCAACGTCTCTAAGCAACGCCTGGAGCATAGATAACCCCACATAAGCATGCTTATCTAACTGCCCCCCTTGCCCAGCTGCACATGTCTTAACCCTAAAAGCTTGATAACTAAAGGGTTCTTAATGGAGAGTGGGTACAGAGATCCAATCTTGTGGCTGACCTAGAAATTCCTTTGTTCCTAAGTCCCTATTAAATATTTCTTACTGAGAAACTGAATTTGTCAGCCTCTTTCCTTGGCTTCTCAGCTCCCTCAATCTTTGGGGACAGGTTTGTACATACCTGCTTAACACAGAACTTTATCCTGTTTCTCTACTTTGTTTTTGATTTTAATCCCTTGCAATTTACACATTTTCAAAAAATCTTTCTGAATTCTGAATCAAAGTTTATCTTATAAGCTTTTATACCTGATGCTGACCTCTGTCACATGAGGACTTTTGCCAAGAATCTGCCCCAGCCAACATCCCAGCTAAGCGGTCGTGGGCATCTGCATATTGCCTATAACTTATACTCCAATTTCCCTATCACCCCTTTCCAAAATTGCCCTAGATAATCTATTGTGGAGAAAGAGAAAATGTTTTTGTGGAGTGGAAACTTCTAAATAAATTTTGCTGAAAGTTGGGATCTCAAATGAGAGCAAGACTAGGGAAGTTTATTGACAACCGTAAAGATGGTAAAAGAACTCCAAAGATTTACCAAATTCTGAAGGTATGAATCTATATTTCAAGGGGGGAAAAAAAGGCCTGAAACTATGTACACATCTTGCTGTCACAAAATCCAGGGGCCTTGGAGATATGTATTTACATTCCAAAAGATTAAAGTAAGAACACGGGTTCTAATATGGGTTCTTTTTCATTCATGCCTAAGAAGGAAAGACTTTTCTCCATTATTTTTGAAGGGTAGGAGAAGGCAGCTATCTCTTTTGCCCATACAAAAGCAGAGAAAATCAGCTTCTCTCCCTTCTTCTCTTACGATAGAAGTTTGCCTTTCTTTGCGTTATAATCAGGTTTCAACACATTGACCAGGGGTAGCAATCAGAGTAAAGGGAATTACACAATCATTATTTGCTTCTTAAGTCAATAGTAACAATCTATATTTTATCCAGAACACCTCATGCACATTTAAGATAAAATTAATAAAGATTAATATTTAAAGATCAAAGCCTATCCTCACCCTCTTGACTGACTTAAGTCCTCACAACAACTCCAGAGGTTAAAAATCCAAACTCTCAAATGCTATTTATTTATTTTGAGACAGTGTCAAATTCTGTCACTGAGGCTGGAGGACAGTGACATGAACATGGCTCACTGCAGCCTCGACTTTCTGGGCTCAAGTGATCCTTTCACCTCAGCCTCCGGAGTATCAGGGACTACAGGCATACACCACAATGCCTGGCTAATTTTAAAACTTTTTGGAGAGACAAGTTGTCACTATGTTGATCAGACTGGTCTCGTGATCTTGAGCTCAAGCCATCCTCCTCTCTTGGCCTCCCAAAGGGCTGGGATTGTAGGCATGATCCACTGTGCCCCGAAAATGTTACCTTTTTAAGGAGAGAAAAAGGCACTGTTTTTCTATTTGTAATCTACGATAATAACATAATACCTTTCAGAATAAATCTGAGATAACCAAGAAGTAAATTAATGAGTAATTTTTCTCAATGAAAGATGTATAATATTGACTTATTTGGAGAAATACATTTCTAAATGTCATTGATTAAACACAAACGAATGGCTAAAGCCAGAAAATAACATTTCCAGCTGCCTCTAGGCCACGTTTAAGGCTAAAATGAGCTGAATATAATAAATTGTCATTTTATCTCATCACTTCTTCTCTGCCTCCCTGAGTAGAAAGAAATCTACTGTGAAAAGAAAAAAACAAAATATATCAAATATCATTTTGCATTCTTAACCAACAGTAACTGGCTCTTGGCATTTTTGGAGGCAATTAGGATTTAAATTATACTTTCTAATACAGTTTCACTGTAATTTCATTAAGCTTTACAACTGCATGGTGAATATTTATATAATGAAGTTGCCTTCTGCATCATTATTTTATTTCAACCATAAGTATAGATTAGCAAAAGTTTTGAACTACTGGTTGCCATTTTGAGCTTGATATTTTTCTACTCCCTTTGGCCTATGTTTATAGAAAATAAATAATTATCATGCCTGTCATTCCAGCACTTTGTGAGGCTGAGGCAGGAAGATCAAGAGGTCAGGAGATTGAGACCATCCTGGCCAACTTGGTGAAATCCCGTCTCTACTAAAATACAAAAAAATTAGCTGGGTGTGGTGGTGTGCACCTGTAATCCCAGCTATTCGGGAGGCTGAGGCAGTGAGCTGAGATGGTGCCACTGTGCTCCAGCCAGGTGACAGAGAAAGATTCTGTCTCAATAAATAAATAAATAAATAGAGTTGAAGTAATTGCAGTCAAATCATTCAACTTATTACAGATGCAAATTTTGACAAAAATTTAGAGGTAAACCTACATAGAAGATAAATTGGAAGCAACACCCTAAGTCCCAAAGATTTCCTGAATCCATCTTCAGTTTGTCATCCCAATACTTACAGTTTCATTCAGATTTTCCAAAGAGATTTCATTCTTCAATTCAATTATCTCTTTGGTCTATTTGTCTTGCTACCACAACTATCCTAATAATCCCATTTCTAGAAAAATCTGTCTCCTTCCTCTACTCCAAACCCTTGGTTGCCAAGCATTCCTAGGTAGAATCAGAAAGCCTTGAATCTCCTTGTGATTACTAAGATATGCTTTTCTTTTGAATAAGCCCATAATCTGTTTAGAACTCAGTTATTTACTCTAATCAGCCCCCAAAACTCTGATCTCTAAGTAGTTATTTAAAATCCTGAGCACTATCTGCACATCTTTATTTTATGCTCACATTATTACCTTATCTGGTAGTTAGAATCTCCGTTTTTTTTCTCTAGTTAAGTATATGCTCTGTTTTCCAAGATTAGCTGTCTCACTTGTGGTCTTGATTTCATCCTCCTTCACTTCCTCAGGACCTGCTCCATCAAGTATCTTCCCTACCTTTGTGTTTTTATAAAAACCCTCCCCTCTTAAGACTACAGATATTTTCTTTTCTTATAGCCTAAATCTACCCTAGACCATCTGCCAGTCAGACTTGTCTGAAGACTGGGAACCTTCTGATATCTCATGTGGTGCTAAGTGCAGGTCAATCTGTCTTTGTCAAAAACAATGTCCAACAGTAACATTCTAATTGCCTAAATAACAGCTAACCTTCAGTTTAATCTCATTTGGTTCCTCTTTGACATTTTATGTTTTATATTTTAGGCCAATTCTTTCTCACTTTTTATTTTTTTGAGACGGAGTCTTGCTCTATCGCCCAGGCTGGAATGCAGTGGTGTGGTCTCGGCTAATGGCAACCAACGCACCCCAGGTCCAAATGACTCCTATCTCAGCCTCCCGAGTGGCTGGGACTACAGGCACCTGCCACCATGCCCAGCTAATTTTTGTATTTTTAGTAGACATGGAGTTTCATCATGTTGGCCAATCTGGTCTTGAACTCCTGACCTCGTGATCCACTCGCCTAAGCCTGCCAAAGTCCTGAGATTATAGGTATGAGCCACTGCACCTGGCCTCCAATTTATTATTGAAATATTTTCATCCTTGACTACCAAGCACTTTTTTTTTCTGTTGTTCATGCTACTTGTATGACTTCTGGCTTTTAAGTACACTTTATGTAGCACTTTTCTGTTTTTGTTTTTGTTTTTGTTTTTGTTTTAGGCTTTCTCTGAATAATCCCATCAACTCTGTTCTAATAGCACCTGTGAATCAATGAGTGTCAGTTCTTCATCTTTATCTCACTGTCTACCTGGCTCACCGCTTAGGAGAAACAGGGTAACCTTTATTTAGAAACTTAGCCTTGTTAGGGATTTAATTTCCATAAGAAGTTACGTTAGTCCATTCTAGCACTGCTATAAAGAAATACCTGAGATTGGGTAATTTACAAAGAAAAGAGGTTTAATTGGCTCAAGGTTCCACAGGCTGTACAGAAAGCAGGGCTGGGGAAGCCTCAGGAGACTTATAATCATGGCTGAAGGCCAAGGGGAAGCAGGCGCATCTTCACCTGGCCAGAACAGGAATAAGAGAAGAGGGAGCTACACGCTTGTAGAAAACCAGATCTAGTGATAACTCACTATCACAAGAACAGCACCAAAGGGGAAATCCACCCTTATGGTCCAATCACCTCCCACCAGGCCCCACTGCCAACACTGGGAATTACAATTTGACATGAGATTTGGGTGGGGACATGGACCCAAGACATATCAGAAGTCAATCCTGCATTACACAACTATTTTCTATAGCCATCAAGCTACAACATGACTTCACTTAGATAACTGGCAGCTAGAAAATTAGTAATCTATGTATCAGTAAGGAAGAAAAATAAAATACACCATTGTCAAATATTTCTCAATGCTCAGTTGAACAAACCAATAACTACGGAGTATTACCCAGGAGATATGCAGTATCCTCACAGATTCTCAAAAATTTAACCTTTGGATTATGTCAGACCATTAATGATTCTGATGGATTACTGAATTGCTTATTACTTCCCCCTTTTCCCAAATTGCTTTTAGTGAACCATTCTTTTGCATAATAGGTCGGTCCGTATTGAGACATAGTATAAGAAATAGTTCCAGCATACTTATCACAGTTTTAAATTTAAGAATACTGTGGGTGAGAAACACAGTTTTAAAAAGTGAGATAGATTGTAACATTATGATAGAATCTTCAAATTATTAAGAAGAAAAATATACGATTTATTTTCAAAAGCTATACATACCTGTTCTAAATAATAGCTCTCCAGTTTCCTTTTTATAAAAAAAAAAAAAAAAAATCCCATGAAACACATTCTCCATTTGATGTCTCCAGTTAATGGCCTTAAACTGATATCTATTTAAGAATTATGTATATAAATTAATATATTCTATCACATAAGCATCTTAAATAACTCATGTTAATATCACAGAGAAGCTTTGTAAATTCACCCAGCATATACATAACATACTTACAATACATGCTACAGACTGTAAAAACATTATACTCTCTCAAAATGACTCAAAGCAGAACAGGTTTCATTAGGATTTCTTTTTCATTTAACAAATACATTTGCATTTAGATTTCTAATGTCTTCATTAGAAGACTGAAAAATAAATTATTAAAATATTTTCAAACAAATATGTAAAACATCAGAATAATTGGAGGCAATATTACAGAGTGGAATAAATTTGATATGGAAGTTTTTACATATGAATGAATCTCATCATAATTTTGTTACTAATTAGCTAGAATTATTGTTTCACAGAAGCCTTAGGGCTGTAATTTATGTATCTGTAAAAATGAGAGTTATGAATAAAATTAAATTAATATGTCTAAGGTGCAACTAGCACTCCATAAGTTGGTATAGTTTTATCACTCTCAATCATTGGTGGTTAACATATACCTAGGTTAACTTTGCAGTTAGCTGTTCCAAATGTAACTGCTTATTTAGCTATTAAACCCAGTATGTTAGAATATGGTTTCACTTCTAATGGATACTACCAAGAACAACTGGCATGTTTTCTTTGCAAAATGTACATTGAAAGTAGAATCTTATTATATCATTTACTAGACAACTATAGGAAATGCAGTGGTCACAGTTTTAGCTATCACTATGAATAAATGAATTAACTCATGAGATATATTTCATCTGTCTTCATCTATTATGTGAATAGAAGCAATTAACGCTCATGTTTATTTCAAGAGTAACTAATATAGGTGTGAAAGACAAAGAGAAATTTTTAGTTAGTCTAGTTGATAAATTCAGTACTAACTTCTCTGTCATACTTTTGTTTATCCAAAAAATAATGAAGCATATTATAGTAGAACTGTTAATACATATTAATTACAAGGAGTTGAGCCAATATATGAAGGAAAAAGAAAAAGTTAAAAGCAACTATAATTGCACATTAAGATAGTATGATCACTAACATTTTAGTAACTTGCCAGGGAGGCAGTGTTGGATAGTGGCTAAGAGCATCTCCCTGGAGTCAACCTGTCAGTTGAGTTTCAGATCTGTAAAATGCTATTTCAGCCTCCTTCTTTTGTTATTTAGTGTCTGCAACAACAACAAAAAGTGATTTTTTTAAAATAAATTTTAAACTGTTTTGTTCAATTTTCATACTTTATATTTAACCCTGACAATTTTCCCAAAAGCTGTTGTTAAAAATCAGCATTTAGTAGCTACATAGTATTTCCAGCTTATGGATATACCTTAATTGACTTAGTAATTACACTACTATTGAATATTTAGGTTAGTTTTAGTATTCTAATATTATAAATAATTAACTAATTAAATAGACTTTTTAGTCCTGTGTGCAATCAGATTTATAAGTATGTGGTAGTCACTATTCATCTACAAAATCTTTATTCATTGTGGTCTTCATATTTACCTAAGTAAAATTTGAAAAACTACACTTCAAAATTATTGAAATACTAAAATAGTCTCATGCTTTGATATAAAATATCAAAGTTAATTTTATAACAGAGTAACATATCTTTAGGAGAGAATATAAGATTCATAAGTTTTCATATGCTGCTTTAGCATTTAAACACATTCTTGCATATGCCTATACCATGTGTAATTTACTGACATCTTAAGATATTAGATCAGAAAAAATAGGTACATAACAGAGGCGGGGCCACCATTGCCCAGACAGTTCTAACTACGCCCATATAAAAAGGACTACAGGGAAGAGCTCAGGGCAGCTGGGCGGAGCCCACAGCAGCTCAGCAAAGCCCCTGCGGGCAGGCAGTGGCTAGGCCTGCTGCTAGCTGGGCGGGTCCGACCTGAAAAAAAAAAATCAAAAAAGGCAGTAGTGCAACGGAAACTCATAAAGCTCCAACTCCCTGGGACAGAGACAGACAACAGGTGGATAAACCCACAAAAATGGGTAGAAACCAGCGTAAAAAGGATGAAAACTCCCGAAACCAGAACACCTCTCCTCCTAAAAGTGATCACAACTCCTCACCAGTAAGGGAACCAGACCGGATGGAGAAGGAGGGTGATGAAATGACAGAATCAGACTTCAGAAGATGGGTAGTAAGAAACTACAATGAGCTAAAAGAACATGTTCTAACCCATCGCAAAGAAAATAGGAACCTTGAAAAAAGATTGGACGAACTGCTGACGAGAATGGACAGCATAGAGAGGAGAATAAGTGAATTGATGGAGCTGAAAAACGCAACACGAGAACTTCGTGAAGCATGCACAAGCTTCAACAGTCGAATTGACCAAGCAGAAGAAAGGATATCAGAGGTCGAAGACCAACTCAATGAAATAAAAAGAGAAGGCAAGAACAGAGAAAAAAGTGCAAAAAGGAATGAACAAAATCTTCAAGAAATGTGGGACTATGTGAAAAGACCTAATCTACGTCTGATAGGTGTACCTGAATGTGATGAAGAGAATGAATCCAAGCTGGAAAATACTCTTCAGGATATTATCCAGGAAAACTTCCCCAACCTAGCAAGGCAGACCAATATTCAAATCCAGGAAATACAGAGAACACCACAGAGATATTCCTCAAGAAGAGCAACCCCAAGGCACATAATCGTCAGATTCACCAGGGTTGAAATGAAAGAGAAAATGCTAAGGGCAGCCAGAGAGAAAGGACGGGTTACCCACAAAGGGAAGCCCATTAGACTCACAGCAGATCTCTCAGCAGAAACCCTACAAGCCAGAAGAGACTGGGGGCCAATATTCAACATCCTTAAAGAAAAGAACTTTCAACCCAGAATCTCCTATCCAGCCAAACTCAGCTTCATAAGTGAAGGAAAAATAAAATCCTTTGTGAACAAGCAAGCACTCAGAGATTTCATCACCACCAAACCTGCTCTACAAGAACTCCTGAAAGAGGCTCTACACATATAAAGGAACAACCAGTACCAGCCACTCCAAAAACACACCAAATGGTAAAAAAGCAGCAACACAATCAAGAATCTGCATCAACTAACCAACAAAACAGCCAGGTAGCATCAAAATGACAGCATCAAATTCACACATAACAATACTATCCCTAAATGTCAATGGACTAAATGCCCCAATCAAAAGACACAGACTGGCAAATTGGATAAAAAGCCAAAACCCATCAGTGTGCTGTATCCAGGAAACCCATCTTACATGCAAGGATACACAAAGGCTCAAAATAAAGGGATGGAGGAAGATCTACCAAGCAAATGGAGAGCAAAAAAAGGCAGGAGTTGCAATTCTCATCTCTGATAAAATAGACTTTAAAGCAACAAAGATCAAAAGAGACAAAGAAGGACATTACATAATGGTAAAAGGATCACTGCAACAAGAAGAGCTAACGATCCTAAATATATATGCACCCAATACAGGAGCACCCAGATACATAAGGCAAGTTCTTAATGACTTACAAAGAGACTTAGACTCCCACACAATAATAGTGGGAGACTTTAACACCCCATTGTCAATATTAGACAGATCAACCAGACAGAAAATCAACAAGGATATCCAGGACCTGAACACAGACCTGGAACGAGCAAACCTAATAGACATTTACAGAACTCTCCACCCCAAATCCACAGAATATACATTCTTCTCAGCACCACATCACACCTACTCTAAAATTGACCACATAATTGGCAACAAATCACTCCTCAGCAAATGCAAAAGAATAGAAATCATAACAAACAGTCTCTCAGACCACAGTGCAATCGAGTTAGAACTCAGAATGCAGAAACTAACTCAGAACCGCACAGCTTCATGGAAACTGAACAACTTGCTCTTGAATGTTGACTGGATAAACAATGAAATGAAGGCAGAAATAAAGATGTTCTTCGAAACCAATGAGAACGAAGACACAACATACCAGAATCTCTGGGACACATTTAAAGCAGTCTCTAGAGGAAAATATATAGCAATGAGTGCCCACATGAGAAGAAAGGAGAGATCTCAAATTGACACCCTATCATCAAAATTGAAAGAGCTAGAGGAGCAAGATCAAAAAAACTCAAAACCTAGCAGAAGACAGGAAATAACTAAGATCAGAGCAGAACTGAAGGAAATAGAGACACAAAAAACTCTTCAAAAAATCAATAAATCCAGGAGCTGGTTTTTTGAAAAGATCAACAAAATAGACAGACCACTAGCCAGATTAATAAAAAAGAAAAGAGAGAATAACCAAATTGATGCAATAAAAAACGATAAAGGGGATATCACCACAGATTCCACAGAAATCCAAACCATCATCAGAGATTATTACAAACAACTCTATGCACATAAACTAGTAAACCTGGAAGAAATGGATAAATTCCTGGACACCTGCAACCTCCCAAGCCTAAACCTGGAAGAAGCCGAAACCCTGAATAGACCAATAACATGGTCTGAAGTTGAGGCAGCAATAAAGAGCCTACCACCCAAAAAAAGCCCAGGTCCAGATGGGTTCACAGCTGAATTCTACCAGACATACAAGGAGGAGCTGATACCATTCCTTCTGAAACTATTCCAGACAATCCAAAAAGAGGGAATCCTTCCCAAATCATTTTACGAGACAAACATCATCCTGATACCAAAACCCGGCAGAGACTCAACTAGAAAAGAAAATTTCAGGCCAATATCCATGATGAACATAGATGCAAAAATCTTCAATAAAATACTGGCAAACCGATTGCAACAGCATATCAAAAAGCTCATCCACCATGATCAAGTAGGATTCATCCCGGGGATGCAAGGCTGGTTCAACATACGCAAGTCCATAAACGTAATTCACCACATAAACAGAACCAAAGACAAAAACCACATGATTATCTCGATTGATGCAGAGAAGGCTTTTGACAAAATTCAACAACCCTTTATGCTAAAAACCCTCAATAAACTAGGTATTGACGGAACGTATCTCAAAACAATAAAAGCTATTTACGACAAACCAACAGCCAATATCATACTGAATGGGCAAAAACTGGAAGCATTCCCTTTGAAATCTGGCACTAGACAAGGATGCCCTCTCTCACCACTCCTATTCAATATAGTACTGGAAGTTCTAGCCAGAGCAATCAGGCAAGAAAAAGAAATAAAGGGTATCCAAATTGGAAAGGAGGAAATCAAATTGTCTCTATTTGCAGATGACATGATTGTATATCTGGAAGACCCCATCATCTCAGCCCAAAATCTCCTGAAACTGATAAACAACTTCAGCAAAGTCTCAGGATACAAAATCAACGTGCAAAAATCACAAGCATTCCTATACACCAGTAATAGACTTCAAGAGAGCCAAATCAAGAACGAACTGCCATTCACAATTGCTACAAAGAGAATAAAGTACCTAGGAATACAACTAACAAGGAACGTAAAGGACCTCTTCAAGGAGAACTACAAGCCATTGCTCAACGAAATAAGAGAGGATACAAACAGATGGAGAAACATTCCATGTTCATGGTTAGGAAGAATCAACATCGTGAAAATGGCCATACTGCCCAAAGTAATTTACAGATTCAATGCTATTCCCATCAAGCTACCAATGACCTTCTTCACAGAACTGGAAAAAAACACCTTAAACTTCATATGGAACCAAAAGAGAGCCCGCATAGCCAAGTCAATTCTAAGCAAAAAGAACAAAGCAGGAGGCATCACACTACCGGACTTCAAACTATACTACAAGGCTACAGTAATCAAAACAGCATGGTACTGGTACCAAAACAGAGATATAGACCAATGGAACAGAACAGAGGCCTCACAGGAAATACAACATACCCACAACCATCTGATCTTCGACAAACCTGACAAAAACAAGCAATGGGGAAAGGACTCCCTGTTTAATAAATGGTGTTGGGAAAACTGGCTAGCCATGTGCAGAAAGCAGAAACAGGACCCCTTCCTGACACCTTACACCAAAATTAACTCCAGATGGATTAAAGACTTAAACATCAGACCTAATACCATAAAAACCTTAGAAGAAAATCTAGGCAAAACCATTCAGGACATAGGTGTAGGCAAGGACTTCATGACCAAAACGCCAAAAGCAATGGCAACAAAAGCCAAAATAGACAAATGGGACCTAATCAAACTCCACAGCTTCTGCACGGCAAAAGAAACAGTCAGTAGAGTGAATCGGCAACCAACAGAATGGGAAAAAATTTTTGCAGTCTACCCATCTGACAAGGGGCTGATATCCAGAATTTACAAAGAACTAAAGCAGATCTACAAGAAAAAAACAAACAAGCCCATTCAAAAATGGGCAAAGGATATGAACAGATACTTTACAAAAGAAGACATATGGGAGGCCAACAAACATATGAAAAAATGCTCATCATCACTGGTCATCAGAGAAATGCAAATCAAAACCACATTGAGATATCATCTCACACCAGTTAGAATGGCGATCATTAAAAAATCGGGAAACAACAGATGCTGGAGAGGATGTGGAGAAATAGGAACACTTTTACACTGTTGGTGGGAATGTAAATTAATTCAACCATTGTGGAAGACAGTGTGGCGATTCCTCAAGGACCTAAAAATAGAAATCCCATTTGACCCAGCAATCCCATTACTGGGTATATATCCAAAGGATTATAAATCATTCTACTACAAGGACACATGCACACGAATGTTCATTGCAGCACTGTTTACAATAGCAAAGACCTGGAACCAACCCAAATGCCCAACGATGATAGACTGGATAGGGAAAATGTGGTACATATACACCATGGAATATTATGCAGCCATCAAAAACGATGAGTTCACGTCCTTTATAGGGACATGGATGAACCTGGAAACCATCATTCTCAGCAAACTGACACAAGAGCAGAAAATCAAACACCGTATATTCTCGCTCATAGGCGGGTGTTGAACAATGAGAACACATGGACACAGGGAGGGGAGCACTACACACTGGGGTCTGTTGGGGGGAAATGGGGGAGGGGCGGGGGGTGGGGAAAAAAAAAAAAAGAAAAAAAAAAAGAAAAAATAGGTACAATGGCTAAAGATTAGATTTTACAATAACTTCATTCTTTTTGTAGGTATTACTCCAGTGAGGGAATTTTAAAAATATTAAATGGGTCATTAGATGTATAATGTCATGTTAATTATTTTCTATTCTTTTGGAATCTATTATTTAAATATTAGTTTATGTAATACATAGCTCTTATATATGCTACCCTATGTATTCAGAATGCCAATTCTTACGCACATTCTACTCACCATATTTACCTGATAAATAAAATATATATGCTCTTTCTCATTAAGGTCTCAGCTTCTTTTTTACCTATTCTGTACAGCCTTTATCTTTTTCCCTATTCTGTGCAGACTTCTTCATTCTTATTCTCCAGAAGAATTTGTCATTCTTTCTGATTTTACCTTTCCCTTTGAGTATCTGCACATGGCTCTTATTATGCTGGATAGTAAGCTATCTCCCCTACATTCTCTTGAAATTATGAGTTCCTTGAAGGCAGAGTCCATGTTGAATATTTAAACATATCACTAAGCACTCAGCAACTTAAGCATCTTTGCACTTAGCACTTACTTCATTTTGTATATTTAGCACCTAGCACAATTCTTAGCTTAGATCTTGCAGTGAATGAATGAACCCACATTCTACTGATATTTAAAAAGAATCGTATTTGTAATTTGCATGCCCTCTAATACCAAGGATTAAGAGGACTTTACCACACAGAGGATATCATTTGAGGTGCAGTTGTTTCCTTTTTATCTTATCTATTTCATAGACCTAGTTCTCAAAAACATATTGAGAAATGAATGTAAAATGACAATTGGCAATCTTGCAAAACTGGTATTTTTAAAAATTTATCCTTGGCACAGAGAAAATTGTGATCACAACCTGTCACCATACTAAACATAATTTTTATGATGGTGAACACAATATATTTGGTGGGGAATAATTTTAGGAAGACAAAAATCATCACCCTGATTTCTTAAATGAGAACGGAAAATTTTCTCTGCCATCCCCAATATATCAAGGTTATCTACAGAAATTTTTTTAGAGATATTGTATGTGCTAGGGATATTTTTATTTCTAGGGCTACCACAGTGATAATTACACACAGTACAAATTCAAAACTACATTTTTAGAAAACAAATTTAAACTCAGAGAAAGTTTAGAAAATATTGAAGGAAAATACACCTAAGCATCTATATCTCTGGTGAAGACTTATTTTAATTATATTCTAGCAAACTCATGTAATTTTTTGAAAAACAAAATATGGAAATAGGGCTTGGCTTTGGGATAATTTATTAAGAAGTTGAAGGTGACGGAAAAGCATCTCTTCTCCTTTTCTCACCAACATACATTGCTTGGCCTCTGACTCAGAGACCCCAATGTCTATTTCTGTCAAGATGCTTTTGATAACTAATAATTCTGGACCCCCATAAAGTGTTTTCACTGTGGTAGAGATGTTTTGAAGAGGAGGTGTCATGAAAATGTAAAAAGTTTACATCATTAATTGCACGTTTTCCCTTGAGTTTGGCAGCTATAGATGGGGTTGTTATTTGGAAAGGGAATCATTGTTATTCTTAAAGTGCATTCTGTAGCTCCTCATATGTTTAGGCTACCTTGTAGATTGGCATTTTGGGAAAATTTTTCTTTTTCAAACAATATTCTCCTTCTATAATAAATATCATTCCTTCCTTTGTTTTGAACTGGCTGGAACCAGTGATAGAAAGAAGCAAGTAGAATAGAACAAATGTTGACACAGAATATTGTTTACATTTTTTAATAATCTAATTTTAAAAATCTTTAAGAAACAGGATATTTATATATCACCAAAAAAATGACTCATGCATGTAGGGTATATGTTATCATTATTCCCATTTTACAGATGAATCTACTAATATTCAAATCATTCAATGAAGTCAGGTAAGAGAAGGAACTAGGCCTAGAATCTAGGTAGTTTGCTTTCAAATTCCATGTTCTTCCTCACCCTTCCAAAAACTAAAATAAAAGAAAGAAAGAAAGATCTGCAGGCCTCAAAGGAAACAGCAAATAAACCAGTCAACATTGAACATGCTTTTGTCTAGGTTGAACCACGCCTCTTGCACATGCAGTTGCAAAGGTTTAAACAAAGAAATAAGCCACACAGGACTAACACCATTCTAAGAGGAAGTGTTGAAAAGTCCTCTTGGTAGCCACAGAACAGTAGGGGTTCCCAATAACCTAGTAAGAGCAAAATATTTTCAGGGCAGTCATAAGCACAGTCAGGTTCTTAGAAGAGGTAAGCAGTTACATTTGACCTGAAGCTGGGGAGACTATGGCCTGAGCTAACCTAAGTTTATTTCTACTGCGATGACTTGAATGCTTGTAGTCTCTCACTCCCCACTTTGCTACTACATACACTCCGACTGCATTACCTACTGTGTATAATCAGGAAAGTATACAATAAACTGGGCTTTGCACACGTGCAGGAAACACCAAATGCTCAAAAGCGATCTTCCAGCTATTTGTCTTTGACTCCACTGATAACTGCACTTTGCTTTTATTTCTTGCATTCAATTTTACTTGCCCATTCTTGAATAGATATTAACAAAAATTAATAATTTACCCTAAAACTACTTGAAAATGTCATGGTGTTCTTAAAATGCATTGCATAGAAGAATGCGGAGAAAAATATTTTTAGAACAGGAGTTTCCAAACTCTGGGCTATGGACTAGTACCAGTCCATGGCCTGTTTGGAACTGGGCTGCGCAGCAGGAGGTGAGCAGAAGGCTAGGGAGCATTATGGCCTGAGCTCCGCCTCCTGAAAGGTCAGTGGTGGCATTAGATTCTCATAGGAGTGTGAACCCCACTGTGAACTGTACATGTGAGGAGTCTAGGCTGTGCACTCCTTGTTAAAATCTAACTAACGCCTAATTATCTGTGGTGGAATAGTTTCATCCTGAAACCATCCCCCTCACCCCTACCCCAATCCGTGGAAAAAAACTGTATTCCATGAAACCAGTCCCTGGTGCCAAAAAGGTAGGGGCCCACTGCCTTAGAGCATGTTAAATTATTCTGTAAGCTGTATTTTTTTAAAAAACTGATTTCTAGGATTTAATACAAATAAAATATAATTGTGTGCAAATAATTTAATAAATAAGCTATCATACATTTTGACTGAAGAATTCAGAGACAGAAAATACATTCCATTTTTCCATGTGGAATATACTAAAATGCATGCCGATTTCAGTTATGACAAATTATTCCTTTGGAAGCAATGTATATTATACATGTGTATGTAGAATTAATATAGCTTCACAGACTGCAAGAACATCAATATTTTCTACCACCAGATGGCAGAAATAAAGCTATAGTATTTTAGAATCTAAAGATTCAGATTATACACAGAAAAAACTAACTGCAGTCTCCATCCTGATTTTATTTTTAGTTGAACAGACAGAAAAATACATTGCAGCAAAATTTTGCTATGTGTTAAATTTTAAGAAAAAATTTTTTTGATTAACAAAATTTTTTCAATTGAATGGGCTGCCAACTCATTATTTTTCTGTTAGTTAGATCATGTTGCTTTCTAAAAGAATCACTTTTAAAAAGAAGCTACTACCAGATTTGGACATTAAAAGAATTTTCTTTCTAATCAACACTTCCTTTGGAAGGCATTCTAAATCCATACAACCTCTTCTAAGTTGTGCACACTCTCCTTGCTCTACTTTTCCAACATTTTATCTTTCTTAATTTTTCAAAAACTGATCAGTTGTCCATGCTCCCCTGAACTGCTCTAGATTGTGGGGTTTGCTTATGTCATCCTGTTACATATGCTAATATGGCTTCTTGTGATCTTGAATACTGGCAACAGAGGTTTAACTTTGGTTTCTTCCACTAATTTTTATGTATTAGTAGTAGTGAAATAATCATAAAATAATAATAATAACAATAAAAAGTAAATGTCCATATAACATATATTAAGAACTTTGATTCTAGAAATCTGAAATTATTCTCTGATATGGTTAGGCTGTGACCCCACCCAAATCTCACCTTCAATTGTAATAATACCCACATGTAAAGGGTGGGGCCAAGTGGAGATAATTGAATCGTGGGACAGTTCCCCCATACTGTTCTTTTGGCAGTGAATAAGTCTCACGAGATCTGATGGTTTTATACATAGGCATTTCCCTCCACAAGCTCTCTCTTGCCTGCCACCATGTAACAGGTGCTTTTGTTTCTCCTTTGTCTCCTGCCATGATTGTGAGGCCAACCATGTGGAACTGTGAGTTCATTAAACTTCTTTCCTTTATAAATTACCCAGTCTTGGTTATGTCACTATTAGCAGTATGAAAACAAACTAATACATTCTCATTCCAGTCATATAAGGATTTTGATATTTCAGTGGTTTCTTCTTACCTTCTGTAAGAGATGTTGTGAAAGAGATTCCTAGTTAACAAAAATAAATGACCTTTATAAGGTAGAATATTTGATTATCTTTTAGATTAGCTGGGATTTTAAATATCTTTAGTGTAATAGTATCTAATTAATGTAAATTTATTAATTATTTCTTAATAATTAATCATATAATTTGTAAGCAGAATAACGTTGAAAGTTTACTTGGTGCCAAAACATGTTCTTAGCCTTATGGAACAGCTTAATTAAAAAAAAAATTATAACAACCTATGAGACAAGTACAATGAATGTCCTGATTTTACACATTTGAAAGGTGAGTCATATTTAAGTTACATAACTTTCCCAAAACCCCACAGGTAATATAAAGCTGGGCCATAATTTCTACCCAGGAAGTCAGATTCTACAGCTGATGCCCTTAAACATTACACTATGCACTTGAACTACCATATTTGATAAAAAGTATAACATCATCCTGATACCAAAACCTGGCAGAGACTCAACAAGAAAAGAAAGCATCAGGCCAATATCCATGATAAACATAGATGCAAAAATCTTCAATAAAATACTGCAAACTGATTGCAACAGCACATCAAAAAGCTTATCCATCACAACCAAGTAGACTTCATCCCAGGGATGCAAGACTGGTTCAACATACACAAGTCTAGAAACGTAATTCACCACATAAACAGAACCAAAGACAAAAATCACATGATTATCTCAATAGATACGGAGAAGGCCTTCCACAAAATTTAACAGCACTTCATACTAAAAACTCTCAATATACTAGGTATTGATGGGATGTATCTCAAAATAATAAAAGCTATTTACAACAAACCCAGCCAATATCATACTGAATGAGCAAAAACTGGAAGCATTCCCATTGAAATCTGGCACTAGACAATGATGCCCTCTCTCACCACTCCTATTCAATATAGTATTGGAAGTTCTAGCCACAGCAATCAGGCAAGAAAAAGAAATAAAGGGTATTCACTTAGGAAAGGAGAAAGTCAAGTTGTCTCTATTTGCAGAAGACATGATTGTCTATTTAGAAGACCCCATTGTCTCAGCCCAAACTCTCCTTAAGCTGATAAGCAACTTCAGCAAAGTCTCAGGATAAAAAATCAATGTGCAGAAATCACAAGCATTCCTATACACCAATAACAGACTTAAAGAGAGCCAAATCAAGAACAAACTGCCATTCACAATTGCTACAAACAAAATAAAATACCTAGGAATACAACTAACAAAGGATGTAAAGGACCTCCTCTTTAAGGAGAACTACAAACCACTGCTCAAGGAAATAAGAGAGGACACAAGTAGATGAAAAAACATTCCATGTTCATAGTTTGGAAGAATCAATATTGTGAAAATTGCCAAAGTGCCCAAAGTAATTTATAGATTCAATGCTATTCCCATCAAGCTACCTGTGACCCTCTTCACAGAACTGGAAAAACCACCTTTAACTTTATATGAAACCAAAAGAGAGCCCACATAGCCAAGTCAATTCTAAACAAAAAGAACAAAGCTGGAGGCATCACGCTACCTGATGTCAAACTGTACTACAAGGCTACAGTAATCAAAACACCATGGTACTGGTACCAAAACAGAGATACAGACCAAGGGAACAGAACAGAGGCCTCGGAGGCAATGCCACACATCTACAACCATCTGATCTTTGACAAACCTGAGAAAAACAAGCAATGGGGAAAAGATTCCTTCTTTAATAAATGGTGTTGGGAAAACTGGCTAGCCATGTGCAGAAAGAAGAAACTGGACCCCCTCCTGAAACCTTACACTAAAATTAACTCCAGATGGATTAAAGATTTAAACATATGACCCAACACCATAAAAACCCTAGAAGAAAACCTAGGCAAAACCATTCAGGACATAAGCATAGGCAAGGACCTCATGACTAACACAACAAAAGCACTGGCAACAAAAGCCAAAATAGACAAATGGGATCTAATTAAAATCCAGAGCTCCTGCAGAGCAAAAGAAACAATCATTAGAGTGAACCAGCAACCAACAGAATGGGAAAATTTTTGCCATCTACCCATCTGTCAAAGGACTTATATCCAGAATCTACAAAGAATGAAAACAGATTTACAAGAAAAAAACAACCAAACCCATTCAAAAGTGGGCGAAGGACATGAACAGACACTTTTCAAAAGAAGACATATATGAGGCCAATAAACCTATGAAAAAATGCTCATTATCACTGGTCATTAGAGAAATGCAAATCAAAACCACATTGAGATACCATCTCACACTAGTTAGAATGGCAATTATTAAAAAATCTGGAGACAACAGATGCTGGAGAGGATGTTGAGAAACAGGAACACCTTTATACTACTGCTAAGAGTGTGTATTAGTTCAACCATTGTGGAAGACAGTGTGGCAATTCCTCAAAGACCTAGAAATAGAAATTCCATTTGACCCAGCAATCCCATTACTGGGTATATATCCAAAGAATTATAAATCATTCTATTATAAAGACACATGCACATCTATGTTCACTGCAGCACTGTTTACAACAGCAAAGACCTGGGACCAACCCAAATGCCCATTGATGATAGGCTGGACAGGGAAAATGTGGCACATATACACCATGGAATACTATGCAGCCATAAAAAATGATGAACTTGTGTCCTTTGTAGGGACATGGATGAATATGGAATCCACCATTCTCAACGAACTGACAAAAGAACAGAAAATCAAATACCGTATGTTCTCATTCATAGGCAGGTGTTGAACTATGAAAACACATGGACACAGGCAGGGGAGCATCACATACTGGGGTCTGTTGTGGGGGACTAGGGGAGGAACAGTGGGGGGTAGGAAGTTGGGGAGGGATAACATGGGGAGAAATGCCAGATATAGGTGACAGGGATGGAGGCAGCAAACCACATTGCCATGTATGTTCCTATGCAACAATCCCACAAGTCTGATGCATCTTCTAAGTGAGGTGTAGCTACATAGTATAATAAAAACGTTTTTAAATGGTGAAATCTTCTACTTATTAAAATTCATTTAAACATAAAAATGCCAATTTGTACATGCATTCTTAGAAGTCAATTCCTTACATAAAACATAATATATATGTTTGGGTAAAACAAAAATCTTTCATACTTCAGAGATTTACAGTCCTTCCATGGAAAATGAAGTAATAGTCATCCTTTGTCTCTTCAAAGAATCAACAGAAATTGAGTATTTCTAAAAATGAGATTATGTGTATGTTTAATGGCCTGGAACTTTAATTTATTAAGCAAATAATAACAGTTGACTCTTGAACAAACATTCCGTGTTTCTCCCACAATGCTAAGTGCTCCATAGTCATTATTTAAGATATTTTGTGTACAAACCAAAAAGGTACAATACTCACTTTATACATGAGCATGCAGAGGTTGAGAGAGATAAAGTCATATAATCAAGGTGACACAAATAGGAAAGCTGTAATCCACATTCAAACTGAATTAGAAATTATCTCAGGGCAATATGTATAGTTTGATAGGCCCACCATTAAGTATCAAGGCACTTCTGTTTTAAAAACTAAAATTATTGATTAGATGAGAAAACATTACTTAATGTTTTCTTCTTGACACCTCTCATCCTTACTCCTCACACCAAGCTAGAGATAATAAGCATTGCCTCTCAAAGTCACAAAAATGTATCAGCTTAAAAATATAACTAAGAAACAATTATTCAGAGATTGATGAAAATAAGAAAATGTTATTTTTTTCATAAAAGGTGCTTCTTACTGGACAGTAAATTGCTTGGAGAAAAAGTGAAAGTAAACGAGAGTTAATATATAATTTCAACTAAAGATAGTTCCCTCTACTCTGTGTAATTAAGCCAAAAAGGATTTTAAATCAAGGTTATCCACAATGAATATAATTCACTTGTTGATACTCAAGAATTAAACATTTTATGATTACTGTTTTACAGACAAGCGAACAAGAACAGGCGGACTTTCACAGTAGAGTACAATAGGTCAGCAGCAGGTTAAAAAAACAGTTTTCTGACTTCCCTTAGTTGGATTAGTGTGTTAAACATTGTGAACAGATCAACGCATTACTGCAGAACATTTAAAAGGCTGATATCCTCTCTATTTTCTGAAAAACATTCCTTGTATGAGGTTAAAATTCATTTTAAATTTTGCCTTACTATCAAGTCACACTCTGAATTTAATAAATATATCTTTGGAAATTTAAGACAGCAATGCTGATACACGTTGAAAAAATAAACATTGACATTAGTTTGAAGAGGCCTTTGAACATCAGGGTCAGAATTTTAAGGCAACACATTTAAGATGTTTTAGTAAGATAAAAAATATTACTAGAGCTGCAATTTTTGAAAAAAGTCTTATTCTCCAGTATGTAAATGACATAGTATTTCTGCTTACAGAGCAGAAATAGAATTAAGGCAGGTTTGAATCTTAGTAGAGATGTCAGGAATTAAAAAGAGAAAATGAAATAATAGAAAGTGTATTGTGGATACGCAGGGGGTAGGAGAGGTGACAGTTGCACAAAGACAAAGGTGTATACTTCCTAGCTGTGCCACAAAATTGAACTGCAGTTGTGTTTTAGGTAACGTAACTGGAGCTTGATGCTCCTAAGGCTGAATTTTGAAGAGAAATTAATCACTGCAAAATAATATAATCTACCACATTTGGTTTAAAAAATCTGTTTTGCTTTTGCAAGCTTCTTGAGGATACAATCAACCAAGATACACTTTAAATTAAAGCAGATATATGGATAAAACAGAAAAAA
Organism: Saimiri boliviensis; assembly: GCF_048565385.1. Taxonomy (NCBI): domain Eukaryota; kingdom Metazoa; phylum Chordata; class Mammalia; order Primates; family Cebidae; genus Saimiri; species Saimiri boliviensis. The sequence goes on along the minus strand of NC_133458.1, from coordinate 56,982,904 downwards.
TACAAGGATATTCATAAATACATTTCTATTAAGAATTATACTGGGGCATCTGGCCAACAGAGTAAGGCAATAAAAAGAAATAAGTATCAAAATGCAAGAACCAAAACTAATACCATTTGCAAAGGATGTTATTTTCTACATTAACACACATAAAAAAGAAATATTAATCATGAGAGAGTTCAGCAATTTTTCTAGTTATATAAAAAAATAGATATACTAATTTCTGTTTACCAGCAAAAAAATCATATTAATAAAATTTAGAAAATGTAATTTTGGCCTGGGCACTGTGACTCACACCTGTAACCTCAGCACTTTGAGAGGCTTGAGCCCAGGAATTCAAGACCAGCCTGGGCAACATGGAGAGACCCCATCTCTACAAAACTTTAAAAAGTTAGCTGGGTGTTGTGCCATATGCCTGTGGTCCAAGCTACCTGGGAAGCTGGGGCAGGAGGATTGGTTGGGCCTGGGAGGTCAAGGCTACAGTGATCCATGATTGCATGACTGCACTCAGCCAGGCTTTCCCTCCCTGTCTCAAATAAAGGAGAATGTAATTTTGGAGGTAGCATAGCTCTCCATCCTGAAATGTGGGTTATGTATAGTGACTTCCTTCTAGAAGTACAAAATGAGGGGTCCGGGGAAGAGAGGATAATTTTGCAATGGATAAAAAGGACAAACACTACTTCAGATAGATGTTATACCAACAGTTACAAATCATTACACTCAGAGAGTAAGGTAAGTACCCTTGATATGATGTGATGAAAGTGACTCTTTACCCCTGTGGTCTTCCTCCCTCAAATTCATAACCCTAGTCTATTCATGAAAAAAAAATATCAGATGAACTTTATCTGCAGAACATTCTGTAAAATTCCTGACCAATAAGTAATCCTCTAAATAGCCACAGTCATCAACAGCAAGGAAAGTCTGGGAAAGTATCATAGTTAAGAGGAGCCTATAAAGACATGATGACTAAATGTAACATGGTGTCTTCCATGGGATCCTGAAACAGGAAAAGGACATTAGGTGAAATCAAATGAAATCTGAATAAAAGATGATACTTCCCCTTTTATTCAAATTTCATTTGATATGTTAATACTGCTATATCAATATTGGTTCATTAGTGGGAACAAATGTACCACACTAATGTAAGATGCTCATGACTGGGGAAACTGTGGAGTGGGGATGAGGTAGATGGAAATTCTCTCTTATTTGGTCAGTTTCTCTGTAAATCCAAAAGTGTTCTAAAAACTGTAGCCTGTTATTTTAAAAGTATAATTTTTGTTTATAATATTAAAAATGTGAAATACATAGTAAAACTTTAGCAGAGTTACAAAAACTTTATCAGCAAACTTACATAATCATCTGAAAGACATTTAAAAACCCAAGACAAAGTCATGCACCACTTAACAACAGGGATATATATTCTGGGAAATGTGTAGTCAGGTGATTTTATCATTAGGCAAACATCATAGAGCGAACTTACACAAACCTAGATGGTATAACCTACTGCACACTTAGGCTTTATGTAATAAGCTATTGTTCCTGGGCTAGAAATCTGTACAGCATGTTACTGTATGGAATACTAAAGTCAATTGCAATACAATACTAAGTATTTTTGTATCTAAGTGTATCTAAACATAAAAAAGGTACAGTACAAATACATTATTACAAACTTATCGGGCCATGATGATATATACAGTCCATCATTGACTGAAATGTCACTATGTGGCACAAGACTGTATAAAGAATATGCTACAGTCTGAATTTTTGACTTCACACAGTCTGAAGACTGTACAGTCTTTATACAGTCTGAAGAAATGAATTCAGAGTCTTAATATTGTAGAGATATAAATTCTTCTCAAATTGATCAATAGTTTGAATCCAGAGTCAGTCAACCTTCCAAAAGATTATTCTTTTGGAATTTGCAAGGCTGAATCAAAAATGTATATGGAAGTACAAAGACCCAAGAAGAGGTAAAAATACTGCTAAAGAAGATAAAAACGTGGGGAAAAATTCTTTATACCATACATTGAAATGTAATATAAAGTTTGTAGTAATTGAGATAACCTAGCATTGGTGCAGGTATAAACCAATTGAACAGTACAGACATTTCTTTTCTCCCCTCCAGAAAAAGAACCCCACACATATTCAGAAACTTGGTTTATAACAGAACTGGCATTATAGGTTAGTGAAAAAGGAGTTTTCAATAAATGGTCCTGGGACTACTGTTTACTGTTATAAAGGTGAAAAATTAAACTCTTACATTATATATAAAATTATTAGTTGTCTAAGAAATGTGAATATAAGCTATGAAACTTTTAAAAGATAAAATTTATCTTTACGTTGTCAGTTAGGGAAAGATAAATAAGATGCAAAAAGTCACATACACAGGAAATGATTAATTCGATTTTATGGCATCAAAAGATACCATTGATAAAGTAAAACACAAGTCATGAACTGGGAGAAAGAGGAGGAAGTAGCATCCAAAATACATGAAGAAATCTTGTCTATTAAAAGAATATACAGTCTAATAGAAAGGAGCAGCAGAAGCCATGAAAAGGTATGTCACAGAAAAGGAGTCATGAAAAACAAATATACATATAAGATTACATTCAACCTAAACATTAACTGTGGAAATGAAAATTGAGATAACCATGAAATACATTTTCAGACTCACAAAACTGACAACTATAAAAGTCTGACAATATTAAGGGTTAGTAAGATGTGATGCGAATAAAACTTTTCTAAAACAACTACGTGAATGTCAATTGCTTCAAGCATGGAAAACAAATTTATATTCTCTAACAAAACTGAACTTGTAACTTGGTAATTCAACATGTGAGTATTTACCCTAGAGAACTTTGAAAACATGTTCATTTGAACAAAAATATTTATAATAGAATTGAATAGTTACAGAAGTAGCCTAAGTATACATTAGCAAAAGAATAAAATTTTTGGTATATTCACATTGTGTTGACACTAGACAACAGTGAGAATAAATGTATCCACCCTCAAACAACAATATGAAGGAATTTCAGGAACATAATGTGTAATAAAATTAAAAAGCAAATAATATGTAATCACATGCAATGTAATTTCTCCTAAAAATATGCAAAAATTAAACAATATGCTGTTTTGGCATAGATATATGGTAAAAGTCAAAAAGCAAAGCAAAGGAATGTTAAACAAAATTTATGATTCAATTTCCTCTGAGCTGAGAGGAAAGGGAATGAAATTCCAAATGATAGAGTGTATTTCAAGATAGAAATGATAACCATTTCTAAAATCAAATATTAGACAGAGTGTGCATTTGAATTATCATTTCTTATATCTTACACATATTTTATGTTTAAAATATACTCCATATTTAAAAACATGGTTTTATTTCTTATTTATTAATTAATTGAGATGGAGTCTTGCTCTGTTGCCCAGACTGGAGTACAGAGGCACAATCTCAGCTGACTCCAACCTCTGCCTCCCAGATGCAAGCAATTCTCCTGCCTCGGCCTCTCAAGTAACTGAGACTACAGGTGTGTGCCACCACACCCAGCTAATTTGTGTATTTTTCACAGAGACTGGATTTTGCCATATTGGCCAGGCTGGTCTTGAACTCCTGACCTCAAGTGATCTGCCTGCCTCAGCCTTCCAAAAGGCTGGGATTACAGGCATGAGCCACCACAACTGGCAAAACATGGTTTTAAAATATAACCAATAATAGCATGGGATACTCCCAAAACATTTGTAACAAAGTCATTCTACAAAATATCTATAAAACATCTCAGAATAAATTTAAATCGATAAGGCTATTTGTCTAATTATTTTTGCCCATTTTTCTGACAACACATTAGGAACAGAAGGAAAAAACAATCTGAAGTCCCAACTGTTGAAAATCTGAGTCGTTTCTACTTTATTTGCTTTCCCTAAGAATGGTAAGAACTGGGCATGATGGTATGTGCCTTTAGTCCTAGCTACTCCGGAGGCTGAGGCGGGAGGATCACTTGAGCTCAGGACTCTGAGGCTGCTGTAAGCTATAATCACACGACTATACTCTGGCCCAAGCAACAGTGAGACCCAGTCTCAAAAAACAAAAGAAAAGAAAAGAAAGGTAGACAAGAGAATGTGAATGGGTATGAGTGGAGCATAGAACAAGGATGAGTTTTATCAGGCATTTATTTTCATGTTCGTTGCACAGATAGTATTCACGTCACCTGATCAGTTGGAATGCTCAGCAAATCAGTGTTCTTATTAATTATTCTTTTCACTAGTTAATTAAGATTAAACCCCAATTAGTTAGAATATCCTCTCTGCTTCTAACAGAAATCTAAAGATGACATAAGAGGTTGATGCTAGAAATTTGAGATGATCAACAAGAGTCAGTACAGATGAGGTCCAATCTCTCATTTACAAAATCATATAGTACTTTGGAGCTAAAAGCTCCTTAGAGATGTTCTATTTCTGCCCCTCATTTTGCAGTGGCTGCACTGAATCTGAATCTGCTATTTCAGAACAGAGTTAGTACTCTGTTCTTCAAAGGCTCTACTTCACTGGCATATACCATGATTATTGATCCTCATGAAAAGCTTCAAAGCACACTAATGACATTCCTCTGCTTTTCATTTGAAAGCAGGAAAGTGAACTGGCTGGTGTATTTTAGAAGATACTTTACAATTGCAAAATAAAAGGATTGTCTACTTTATCAAAGTTTAATATACTCACTAGAACAAATAAATAATGGAATAGCAATGGTTTCCCATAGAGAGCACTGCATTTCAACTCAGCATGAAAATAAATAATTACCATTGTAAACAAATCATTTTTAAAAACCTAGAATGCTGTTCAACCAAATACACTTAGAGCCGAATTCTGAATCATTTAAATGTTTCAGAGTGCTTATTATCAACAATGAGTTCTAAGGTAAAACTGAGGGATGTCAACATGTAGAAATTAATGAAGATCACATAAATTTTAGCTGCTTTATTAATGCATGGTTCTTCAGAGATTAAAAAAAGCACACAGTGAATTATATGGGTCCTTTTCCATGATTTATGATTCATGTAATGGCTGCTGTAGTTGAACCTATTGACTTGGCTAGAATTTAGTATGATTGTAGCTTTGCAGCAGCATAAAAAGTAATTGCTCATGTCTTAGGAATGTTGTATTATGGAACAAGTGAATGTATTTTTAGAACATAATGCTTCATTTCAATGTCATTTGAAAATCCAGCTTATAAAAACCACAAGGCTGGAAGTTGAAGGAAAATATCACATTGAATTTCTTAGAGAATTATGAGAGAGTAAAATACTATTATAATATGAATATTTTATCGACATTAATAATCTTGCTCTTGTCACAGGTAACATTTATTGGCATGGCCTCAATTCCTGCCAGCAAATTTCAAGCAAACATATAATTTACTCAGAATCTGGACCAACAGCACCTAAGATAGAAGCAAACAACTTTATATCTATTAGACACCCATTATAGGAAATCACAGAAACTACACATTTTCCACTGTTTCGGGTAATTCTTTTAGCTAATTCACTTCTTTCAGATAATTTAGAAGATTCTGTATTTTTTCATAGAAATTCCACAGGTTTAGAAGTTGAGAAACTTAGACTCTTGTGTCAGATCTGCTGTTATTTAGGGAAGTCACTTTACCTCCTTTGGCTTGCCTCAATCTTCTACAAACTGGAAATAATAAATTTATTCTTAGTTTCCTAAACAATCTGTTCATCAGCATCAGCCATATTTAAGGAATTTCTTAAGAACCCTGATTATCAAATTATCAGATTTAGGTAAGTCCTACAGATTTACCTTCTTTTTATTTAAAAGACAAACAAACAAACAAAAACCTCCCCAGGTGATCTTGATCCATAAACGGATTTGTAAATCAATAAGCAACGTAATTTCAAAGGAACTTTCTAGCTCTGTGATTCAAAAAATATACACTTGTTGATGAAGATTACTATTCAAAGCACACTCGTTTTAGAATTGTAAATGACTCTGGTTGCATTCTTATATATCAACAACAGTCAAGCTGAGAGCCAAATCACGAACAACCTCCCATTCACGATTGCCACAAAAAGCATAAAATACCTAGGAATACAGCTAACAGGGGAAGTGAAAGATCTCTACAGGGAGAACTAGAAACCACTACACGAAATCAGAGATGACACAAATGAATGGAAAACATTCTACGCTCATGGATAGGAAGAATCAATATCATGGAAGTGGCCATACTGCCCAAAGCAATTTATAGATTCAGTGCGATTCCCATTAAACTACCACTGACATTCTTCGCAGAACTAGAAAAATCTATTTTAAAATTTTTATGGAACCAAAAGGAGTCTGAATAGCCATGGCAGTCTAAAACCAAGGCAGTCTTAAGCAGAAAGAACAAAGGCATTGGGAACCCTAGGTGTTAGGCTCAAACGTCAGTGTTTTAGGAACTGCTGAGACGGTGGAACAGTCCATTTATCTCAGAACTTGGTGGACAGCTTTATAGTTTTTTGATACCTTTTCAAGATAGACACTTGAGCTATATTCTTGGGGCTTTTCTCTTGCAGGCATGTTGGGCTCACCTCCTGGTATGATGCCTCCTATAGGTCTCCCAGTGGGGATACCCGTGGAAGGCGGACTCCAATGGGCATACCCCCTCTGGGAATGCAGCCTCCTCCCTCTGGGATGCGACACTTTCTTTGACTCTTGGCCACAGAGTATGGAAGTAGCTCCACAGAGAGGAGGGCTTGATTCCTCAGGGTCACATTACCACAGACCTGTTTGTTTGCTATGCTGCTGTTCACAGAGTCTCTACAGATTGTCTGGTTTCCCTTCCCCTCCCCAGAGAATGTGCCCATCAAGGCCCTAGACTCATCTTGGCCCTCCTAGCTCCCTGTTTCCCATAAGGCTGTGCATAGTTCTTTTATTTACTTGTGGTCTATGAAACTGATTTATAATAAACTTTTAAGAGAATATTAAAAAAAAAAAAAAAGCTGAAAGCATCACACTACCCAACTTCAAACTATACTACAGGGCAGGGCTACAGCAACCAAAACAGCAAAGTACATCAGTACCTTGAACAGACACATAGACTGATAGAGTACAATAAAGAGCCCAGAAATAAGACCACATACCTATAACTATCTGATCTTTGACAAAACTGACAAAAATGCAATAGGGCAAAGGATACACTATTTAATAAATGGTGCTAAAATAACTGGCTAGCCATATGCAGAAAATTGAAACTGGACCCCTTCCTTACACCATACACAAAAATTAACTCATGATAGATTAAAGACTTACATGTAAAACTCCAAACTATTAACAACTCTGAAAGATAACCTAGGCAATACCATTCAGGACATAGGCATGGGCAAAGATTTCATGACAAAGACACCAAAGCAATTGCAACAAAAGCAAAAGTTGACAGATGGGATCTAAATAAACTAAAAATCTTCTGCACAGCAAAAGAAACAATCAACAGAGTAAACAGACAACCTACACCCTGGGGGATAATTTTTGCAAACTATGCATCTGACAAAGGGCTAATACCCAGCATCTGAAAAGAACTTAAATTGACAAACAACCCCATTAAAAAGTGGGCAAATGCCGGGCGCGGTGGCTCAAGCCTGTAATCCCAGCACTTTGGGAGGCCGAGGCGGGTGGATCACGAGGTCGAGAGATCGAGACCATCCTGGTCAACATGGTGAAACCCCGTCTCTACTAAAGGTGCAAAAAATTAGCTGGGCATGGTGGCGTGTGCCTGTAATCCCAGCTACTTAGGAGGCTGAGGCAGGAGAATTGCCTGAGCCCAGGAGGCGGAGGTTGCGGTGAGCCGAGATCGCGCCATTGCACTCCAGCCTGGGTAACAAGAGCGAAACTCCGTCTCAAAAAAAAAAAAAAAAAAAAAAAAAAAAGTGGGCAAATGACATGAACAGACACTTCTCGAAAAAAGACATATGTGCGATAAACAATCATAAGAAAAAGAAGCTCAGTATCACTGATCATTAGAGAAATGCAAATCAAAACCACGATGAGATACCATCTTACATAAGTCAGAATGGCTATTATTAGAAAGTTAAAAAATATGCTAGCAAGATTGCGGAAAAAAAGAAATGCATATACGCTGTTGGTGGTAGTGTAAATTATTTCAAACATTTTAGAAGACAGTGTGACAATTTTTTCAAAGACCTAAAGACAGAACTACCATTTTACCTAGCACTCTATTGATCTTGGCTTATTTACTCATAAATCCCCTTACTGGGTATATACCCAAAGGAGTATAAATTGTTCCATTATGAAAAGACATGCATGTGTATGTAGCACCATTCACAATAGCAAAGATATGGAATAAACCCAAAAGCCCATCAATGATGGAATGGATAAAAAGATGTGGTGCATATATACCATGGATACTATGCAGCCACAAAAAAGAATGAGACTATGTCCTTTGCAGGGACATGGATGGAGCTGGAGAGCATTATCCTTAGCAAAGTAATGTAGGAACAGAAAACCAAGTACCACATGTTCTCACTTATAAGTGCGAGCTACATAATGAGAACACACAGACCAGTAAAGGGGAGCAACACACATTGGATGGAGCCTTTTGGGTGAAGGGTGGGAGAAGAGAGAGGATCAGGGAAAAATAACTAATGGGTACTAGTTAGTTACCTGGGTGAAGAAATAGTCTGTACAAAAAACCCACATGATACACATGTACCTATGTAACAAACCTGCATATCTTGCACATGTACTCTTTAAAAGTTAAAAAAAAAAAAAGACTCTGGCTGAGGGCTGGCTGCAGTGCCTCATGCCTGTAATCCCAGCACTTTGGGAGGTCGAGAAGGATAGATCACTTGAGGTCAGGAGTTTGAGACCAGCTTGGTCAACATAGTGAAACCTGGTTTGTACTAAATGCACAAAAAAGGAAAAAAAAAATTAGCTGGGCATGTTAGCACATGCCTGTAGTCCCAGCTACTTGGGAAGCTGAGGCAGGAGAATCACTTGAATCTGGAGGCAAAGGTTGCAGTGAGCCAAGATCATACCACTGCACTCCAGCCTTTGTCTCAAAAAAAAAAAAAAGACTGGTTGCAATTAAATTAATTTTAACATTGAAACTATACAAAAGCAAAGTCCTAAAAAAAATGAGGATTTTATATGAAAAGGTTCAGGATCATTATATGAACATAAACATCACTATAAGTACACATACAGGGCCAGTGCAGATATGCTTGTGACATGAAAATTTAATTCACGTGGGAATTAAATCATGTTACACATAATTCTTATGGGACACTCTCATTGAATAAGGACAAATTTTATTTTATTGAGAACATTATAAAACTTTTTTTTGAGAGACAAGGTCTCACTGCTGTCCATACTGGAGCGCAGTGGAGTGATCCTAGCTCACTGCAGTCTAGACTTCCCACGTCTAAGCAAACCTTTCACCTCAGCCTCCTGAGCAGCTAAGACAACAAGTGCAAGCCACCAGGACCAGCTGATTCTTTTCATTTTTTGTAGAATTGGGGTCTGGCTACATTGCTGAGACTGGTCTCAAACTCTCAGACTCAAGCGAGATTCTCACCTCATCCTCCCAAAGTGCTGGGATTATAGGCATGAGCCACTGTGCCCAGCCTAAGATGTAAGATAATTAATGAACATGTGACCATGTAGTTTTCATTAACTACATGGTCACATGTTCATTAATTATGATTACTACATGGTCATTAACTACTACTGTAGTTAATGAAAACTACATGGTCACATGTTCATTAATTATGAACATGTGGCATTCCCATGTCTCCTGCCTCCCCCTACCCGAACCCATACAAATTAACTGCGATATCTGTCTTCAGGCTTTTAAGCTGACTGATTTTTTGTGTGGAGTTATCTAGCACAAACTGATAGAATATTGGAAATTATTTAAGATAGTAATTCGAGAATAACTAATAACAAACCCTTCTCACTGATGGTGTTGACAGTGATTAGGCCACTGAGCTGATTGTGTCTTGAGACTAGTCCTAGTTGCATTATCAAGAGCAACTTTCTATTCACAACAGCCACAAAATATTCCTTGAATTCTTCTAAAAGCAGCGTCATATCATTCACATATATTTTATAGGAAAGTTAAAAAATAACTTTCACATCATCAAAATAATTACCAAGCTGCCAGGCTCGTGCCTGCCAACTCTGGTTCTCATTGGATTTTTAGATGTGAATCATGTATCCATAACTGTGAGTCCACATTAAAGTTCTGCCAGAGCCTGGCATCAGCCTCTGCACAGACAATCACAAGCCAATAAAGAGGCAATGGAAACAGCACTCTATTGATCTTGGCTTATTTACTCACAAACTAGGAAAGCAGTGGAACAGCTATGTCAGAAGCCTACTGTCTCTTCATGTAAAATGTTGGCCTAAGAGATCTATAGAGCTTTTTAAAAACAAAGAAGGCAGCAAGATTTAAAATAATAAAACAAATAAGTCTTACTTTTATAATTTTACTTGCTGATTTCTTACAGTCCTCCTTAAAATTTTAATTATATATTTTACAATATTTAGTTATAATTTTATGTATACTTGGTCGCTCTCTAAATATTGTGTAAAGAGAATGGGTATTGTGTGAAACCAAAATTTATCAGAGCAGTGGTATCTTCAGAACCTAGCATGTTTGTGGTGGCAGTGTGACTGTGAAAGACCCCCAAGGGAAGGTGAAACTGAAGGAAAAGTGTCATATTTGCATGTTTGTCAGGAGATTCTCAATGCAGTGATAAGACCTTGAAATTTCTCTGTTTTCTCTTAAAAAGAAAGAATATATTTATTTAGCCAATAGGTATTTTTAAAAGCGAGAGAAACTGTGAGACAGCTGTAGCAGAAAAGCAAGTTAACAATAAAGGAAACAGAAAAGGAATTAATATAGCTGATTTGATACCAGAAAGGTCATGCAGGAGGCAGTTTGGAGAATGAACTGGAGAAGGATGAAAATTGAAGGTCACAGGCTTTGTGGCTAAGTTACATTTGCTTGAAGTCAACGATGTGGGGGTGGAAAGGATCGATTGGATTAGAGGGATTTTATGGAGGTATCAATCTTTGCTACCTGGTATACGAGGAGGAATAGGAGGAGGAAATTTTGGTGAGACGACCCGTTCACGTTAAAGCAAAGTTTGAATTGCCTACGGCAAATCCTTGTGAAAATATTTACTTAATGGGCAATTGTAGATATGCTCAGATATCTCTGTCTCATATATATATATATGAATGACAGATTTTGGAGTCATTAACAGGTAAATGGAGTGGTGAACATATTTACCAAGGAAAAGATGAACTGTAAATGGTCTGCTAGAATTGACAGTAGTAATTGTTGACAACAATAATTGGAGATGTTGGTAAATGATACCGCAATTTGATGCTTAGAAGAAAAATGGAAATTTCAGAATTGAAGGGTAAATTATAATGAGGAATTGGAGACAACAAATTGAAGGTATTTTTTAAGAAAATTTGGTGGACAAAGGAGAGTGATGGAAAAGTAGGATCAACATAGATTTGACACAGAAACTTTATGTATATTTATAGACTGAAAAGAAAATCATAGAGAAGGTATGCTTGAAGACAGAGGAGAAAAATAATAAATGATATTTGAGATAAAAAGAAATGGCATTCAAGCTCAGAAACACATGAAGCTTCGATAGGAGAGTAAATGCTCCCTTAGTGCGGGAGAGCTAAAGACAAGAATGGAAATGGGATGCCAGGAAGTTTCTTCAAAGAGGAGAAAAGGCACAGAAAGTCAATGTTATTACACAAAGGTCAAGATTTTTTAAATAAAAATTTTAACTTGCATTATTGAAATGATACATATTTATAGTAAAAATATTTTAATAAAACATTTTAAAAGAAAAATGCAACATTCTTGATATAAACAGAATTATCCCTGCTCCTTGCTTTCTCTTGCATAGTGGTCCACATTGGAATGTTTTATAATCTTTCATGCACCGGGAAGGTCATAAGTATCACTAATATGCTTTAGGTTTCAGCTCAGTCATTTCTATCTTCCTTTTATCCTGAACTGTTTATGCTAACTCCCCAGTGTTTTTCAAACAGTCATCCACATCACTGAATTTTTTCATATTTTCCAAACATTTTTCCTAAATATTTTATTTCTTTCCCAGACTTGAGTTACATTGAAAGCAAGAGCCACATTCCACTCATCTTAAGAATTCCACAACACAAATTCTGCTCTTTAGACATTGGAGACCAGCACTGTAAAACAGAACCTTCTATGACGATGGAAATGTTTCTCTATGCCATCCAGTACAGCAGCTACTAGCTGTTGTGGTTATCACCCATTCAAAAGTGAAACTCAGCAACTGAACTCTTAATTAAAATTAAAATGTGGATTGAACCTACTGTATTGAATAGCACAGTTGTACACAATTAGTACAGTGGTTCAAATAATTATTTTTTAGTTGTTTTTCAAGGCTTATCGAGAGAGCAAATTGGAGGAGAAATGACCAAAATAAAGAGGAAAAAATGTTAAATTAGACAAAGGAACTAAAAAACGCCTCAGTCTTAATTAGAAGACAATCTCTTAACTGCTGTTGACAATGATAGTTTCAAGTCGTCTAAGGAATGGATGTGTAGCCAGGAACTTGTGCAATTTCAATCAAATTTAATTTTTACAATAATTCCAAGAAACATATCACAGACTAAAACAATATAAACAAAAACAAATAAAACCCTTGAGACTCAGAACTATTTTAACAATTTTCCCAAAGCTATTAAAAGGTAAAACTAGAATCCTGACCCATCAATGCCAAAGTCTAGTTTTGCTCTCAGTATAATATTGGAATTATATCCATCACACCATACCCTAAGAACACAAACACACTAACACAACACAAACACACTAACACAACATTTTAGAAAAAATGCTATAAAATATTTAAAATTAAGCAAATCCTTATAGTGAGTAAAAGGATAAATTTTTAACTCATTAGAAAATATTTATTTCCAAATGACTTACGGCCTAATGATTCTGTATAGACAAGATAAAACCATTTTTATTTTCATAATACAAGACAGATAGGGTAAATTTTAAAACCCTAAAAATTTTCTTATATGGCATGCATTAAATTGTTTTAGCATAACATTTCCCCAAATAAATTTGCTACATTTTCTTTTCGAAGAGAAAAATAAAAATCAGTAAATTGCAAAGATATTAAATTCTTTTTCATTACCTCCAAAGAATATAATTATAAAACTTTTTCTTACCTTTTTCTTTCCTGTAAATGTGTGGTATATTCCCGTTGTCCCTCACGACAAACCTCTCTATGATTTCTTCAATGGTTCAGGTCCCAAATGATGTATTAAAAACATATACATCTGTTTTATATTTTCAGAGTGTTCTCCATCTGTAATTAAGAAATACACTGAAACTCCATTGTCAATGCCAACATGAAGACTGAAAGAAAAGATTGGTTTTAAGACTGTTGTCCATGGTCAAAAGAATACACTTACTGCTTCCAAATGTCTATAAATAAATTATGGTTTCTTAAAAGGCCCATGAAATGAAACTTTATTTGTTGTCATTATTTATCTAATTTCTTACTTAAAGGTTATCTTTGTTAGAAATGAAATCAATTTAACTATTTAAATATTTTTCAAAAATAACACATTTTTATACTAGAATTCTTACTCGCTTTCAATTGCCTTTCTCATTCTTTTTACTTTCATTCCATGTTTTCCTTCTGAATTATAATTGTATATTCTATTCTAGATGAAATACTCATATTTCTCTAAAACATGGCTGGTAAACAAAACCATGTAAGAGTGTCCATAAGAGGGAACCCCAGATCTCTTTCATCTGTGGTTTTTAAAGTTATCCTTGGCTTTACTAAACCATGGGTTGCTATGGCTGTTGTCATCTCAGTTAAATACAGACTCTAATTTAGATAATCATAGGATAAAACCCAAAGTGACATACTGCTTCAAATAAAACACTGATACCCCTTCATATACACAATGGTGGGAGAGACATACTGAATTTAACCTTCAACCAGTTGTCTGGGTATTGAACTGTTATTTCAGTAATCAGTATAAACAACCAGAGAGAAGCAAATCAGAAGGAAAACAACAAAAATTTCTGCATTCTGTGTTTCCTCAAGCAAAAAGGACTTATTAGGAAAAAAACAAAACGCTTTTTTTTTTTTTTTTTTTTTCGAGACGGAGTTTCGCTCTTGTTACCCAGGCTGGAGTGCAATGGCGCGATCTCGGCTCACCGCAACCTCCGCCTCCTGGGAAAACGCTTTTACTAAATGCGTCAACATAATCAAGAATGTGTGTTGTGGCATTTATCTGAGAGAACCATGTTGTTGGATTTAACGTCTTTTATCCCAGCCCAACAGGTTTGACTCAGTTCACATTTATTGACTGTTGTCTTTAGATAAAAGGTTTTTGTAAATGATTCATTATAAAAAGGTGTTCTATAAACTACTATAGGGTTTGTTCTTTCCTCAGCGATAAATAATTTATTTAAAAAAAATGATAAGAGAATCCAAAACACCATGGTATGGAAGCAATCTTTTTCAGCTGGAAAAACCTCTAGGTGACTGCCCACACCACCTGGTAACTCCATATTGACAGACAACGCAATAATTAGGAGCAAACAAGTCACACAAAACTACAGTTTACATAGGCTTTATCATTGCAATTATATTAGGCAGTACTTTTATAGTAGGTAACTAAAGAACTGGAAAAGTAACGTGTTGGGTATGATTCCAACTAACTGACCAAAAGCAAAAACTAAACGTTTACAAAACAGCTTTCTGGCCCACTAGTTATTAAGCTCTCTAGGTAGTCTTACACTGAGTCTTCACCAATCACCATGTGCCCCACCGCCCCTCTCTCCTTTTTTTTAAATGGGAATCTCACTTTTTCACCCAGGCTGGAGTGCAACCTTGGCTCACTGCAACCTCCGCTTCCCATTCATCACGTGCTCTTAATTAAGCCTGGGCATACACAAGTGTGAATTCAAAGCAACTCAACTGATGATATTCAGTACCCAACTACAGATTCTAGGTATGCTAAAATATAAATGCATAATGGATGGTGTAGGTCCCCCGTCCAGAACCTCCTTACCTGCTTGTGCATTTCTCTATCAGTGGCTTTGAGATTTGACTCTTACTGTCCAGCAGCTAGCTGCCCCGTCCTTGAAAAACTGTCCTTCAACAAATATTGACTGGCACAGGGGTACCAAAGGAAGCCTCCTTGCTTTTGGATGGATGAACCCTGTGACGGACTAACCCCGTGGTGCAGTTTGTGCTCCTGAGACGCCACGCAATCAGGGTAAGGAGTATCTCCAGCTGAGACCACGCTCTCAATCAGCACTTGGCCTTTTCCTGTTTTTCTCACCTCTGTCGTTCTGAGATTGCGTTCCAAATAAATCACGTTTACTAAATCCCATTTTCTATATATTTGAGTCCATTTCCGTATCTTTAAAATGGAAATAATATCCCATGCTCCAATGTATAGTTGCAGTATTTTATTTAGGTAATGTAAGAGTTGAAAAAAAATGTTTTTCGCTTGCCCACTCTTTATCTCTGAGCTTTCTACAGAAGAAAGAAAAACACTTCTAAACAGGTCTACCAGTGAGCCAGAATTCTTTTTCCTTTCCTTTTCTTCTTTTTTATTTCCAGATTGAAATCAACGAAGAGTTATTTTTATTTAATGTGAATGAATCTCGATAAAGTAATTACCAGTGTTTTAAATAGTTTGACTCAAAATACATTTATTTTAATCGTAGCATTCCATAGTTGTCATTTGTGTCTAGATTGAACAATTCATAGACAGGTACCATGTCTGTTGGAATCACCTTTGCATCCTTAGCGTTCTTTTCAGTGCCTGGCATAGAGTCAGCAGAATATGAATATATGTTGCTTCAATGGTAGTTCCACTCAAGGCATCAGAATCATATGGGAGTGGCAGGGCGCCATGGCTCATGCCTGTAATCCCAGCATTTCGGGAGGCCAAAGTGGGAGAATCACCTGAAGTTAGAAATTCAAGACCAGACAGGCCAACATGGTGAATCCCTGTCTCTACTAAAAATACAAAAATTAGCCAGGTGTGGGGGCAGGTGCCTGTAATCCCAACTACTCGGGAGCCTGAGGTGGGAGAATTGCTTAAACCTGGGAGGCAGAGAATGCAGTGAGTCGAGACTGCACCATTGCACTCCCACCTGGGTAAAACAGTGAGCCTCCATCTCAAAAAGAAAAAAAGGAACCATATGGTAGTGGCAGTGTGGGCTCTGAAATCTGACAGAAACATAAGTCTCCTCTCCATCTCTTAGAAGTTATGTAAATTTGTTGCTTACTTTCTGGAAAATTCATTTTCCTAATCTTTAAAATTAATGTAATAGTATTATTCATCTCATAGATTATATGGGAATCTAACAAAATAATGTAATTAGCATAGTAAGTACTAGATACATATCAACTATTGCACTGAAATAGTATTATAGTCTGAAATTTAGACTCCCTATATAAATAGCTGATCATCAGAAGATAGTTCTCAGAGTTACATAGATAGACGAAATTTTTATAAGACTTTCCAAAGTACAATCCATAGCAAATTAATGGTAAGTAAAAAGCCTAAAACCAGGATTTATACCACATTGTCTGAATATCAAAGAAACATAATAAGATATAAGAAAAGAATCAATTTCTAAGCAGAAAACTTCATTAAAAGACAGATTAATTTCACCAATACAGAAATAAATGTTGGTCATAGCCATTGTTTTGTGCACAATCGTTTAACTTAACCAGTAACATTCTTCTCAGTGGAAATTTACCTCATGTTTTTAATGACAATTTCTCTCTCTCTCTCTCTCTCTCTCTCTCTCTCTCTCTCTCTCTCTCTCTCTCTCTCTCTGAGACTTAGTTTCACTCTTGTCATCCAGGCTGGAGTGCAATGGCACAATCTCAGTTCATTGCAAACTCTGCCTCCCAGGTTCAAGCAATTCTCTTGCCTCAGCCTCCTGAATAGCTGAGATCACAGCCTCCCATCACCACACTTGGCTAATTTTTGTATTTTTAGTAGAGACAGAGTTTCACCACATTGGCCAGGCTGGTCTTGAATTCCTGACCTCGGGTGATTCACCTGCCTCGTCCTCCCAATGTCACCCAGGCTGGAGTGCAATGATACAATCACGGCTTGCTGCAGCCTTGACTTCCTGGGCTCCAGTGATCCTCTCACTTTGGCCTCCTAAAATGCCCAGATGATAGACATGACCCATTATGCCTGGCTAACAATTTCTGAAATAAATATAAAGATAACAAGATATTTGGATTTACTACTTGGATGGTAACCACATTTTAATGTCTAAGTGCATAACTGAAGTTAAATTTTGACAGTGGCAAAAAAATCAAATAAAAGATAAAAACTATATTGAACTAATGAAACAAAGTGACCAGGAGAAAGAAAAAAAAAACGACACCAACCAATCAACAAAACAAAAACAGTACCTGGAAAGCTATTGCAGACTACGGAAGCTGTTATTGATATACTGGAATAATCAGATAATAATGTTAGGCATTCTTCATGACATTACTTGGCTACTTTTATTTATTTATATTTTTAAAACTTAAGGTTTTTTAAAAATAATTTCAACTTTAATTTTAAATTCAGGGTATACACGTGCAGATTTCTTATCTGGGTAAATTACATGATGCTGAGTTTTGAGGTATGATTGATCCTGACATCACAGTACTGAGCATACTACTTAATCATTTTTCAACCTCTGTCCCCCTCCTTTCTCCCTGCTCTAGTAATCCACAGTTTCTATTGTTGCTGCCTTTATGTCCATGAGTACCCAATGTTTATTTCTCACTTATAAATGAGAACATGTAGTATTTGGTTTTCTGTTCCTGCATTAATTTGTTTAAGATAATGACCCCAAGCTGCATGCATGCTGCTGCAAAGAATATGATTTAATTCTTTTTCGTGGCTGCATAGTATTTCATAATGTGTATGGAATTTTCTTTATCTAATCCACCATTGATGGACACCAGGGTTGATTCCATGTCTTTGCTATTGTTAATAGTACTGCGATTAATGTGTGCATGTGTCCTTTTGGTAGAAAAATTTATTTTCTTTTGGCTGTATATCCAGTAATGACATTGCAGGCTTCAATGATAGGTCTGTTTTGAGTTATTTGAAAAATCTCCAACTGCTTTCCATAGTGGCTGAACTAATTTACATTCCCAGAAATAGTATGTGTTTCCTTTTCTTCACAATCTTACCAGCATCTATTTTTTTTCTTTAATTTTCAATAATAGCCATTCTGACTGGTATGATATGGTATCTCATTGTGATTTTGATTTTCATTTCTCTGATAATATTGAGCATTTTTTCAAATGTTCATTTGCTGCTTGTATGTCTTCTTTTGGTAAGTGTCTGTTCATATTTTTTGTCGATTTTCAAATGGGGTTATTTGTTTTTTGCTTGTGCAATTGTTTAAGTTCCTCACTGATTCTGGATATTAGACCTTTGTCTAACATTTTATTCCATTCTGTAGGTTATCTGTTTATTGACAGTGTTTTTTGCTGTGCAGAAGCTCTTTAGTTTAATTAGGCCCCACTTATCAATCTTTATGGTTGTTTTGATTGCTTTTGATAACTTACTTATAAATTCTTCCAAGGCCAATGTCCAGAATGGTATTTCGTAGATTTTCTTCTAGGATTCTTACAGTTTGTGGTCTTAAATTGAAATCTAAAATCCATTGAGTTACTTTTTATATGTAGTGAAAAAATAGGGATCTAGTTTCATTCTTCTGCATATGGCTAGCCAGCTATCCCAGCACCATTTGTTGATTAGAAAGTCTTTTTCCAATTGCTTGCTTTTGTCAATTTTGTTGAAGATCACATGGCTGCAGGTGCACAGCCTTATTTCTATGCTCTATTCAGTTCCATTGGCCTCTTCATCTGTTTTTGTGCCAGTACTATGCTGTTTTGGTTATTATAGCCTTATAGTATAGTTAGAAATCTGGTAATGTATGCCTCTGGCTTTGTTCTTTTTGTTTAAGACTGCTTTGGCTACTTGAGCTCTTTTTTGGTTCCACACAAATTTTGGAACAGTTTTTTCTACTTTCATGAAAAATGAAATTGGTAGCTTGATAGGAATAGCATTGAATCTGTAGATTGCTTTGGGCAGTATGTCTTGGCATTTTTTAATGGACATTACAAATATATCCCTTTGGGTCTCCTAGATCTGTCTTATATAGACTTACCTAACCCAAAAGCTATATTTATATTCCTCATCTGCTTAGTATAAAGATCTTCATTTAGACATGTATTAATGTCATAATTTATTAAAGCTGAAATTTTAAGAAGTGAATAAATTTTCTGCATCTTATGTCAAACCACTATTTGATTATTATTCAATATTCTTCATGAAATCATAATTTCCTCTTAGATATTATTATCCAGAAATACTTTATTCTCCTAATGACTAATATCTTCCCTTTTATAAAAAAAATACTATGTAACCCAACATACCCAAAAAGCAGTAAGATAAAAGAAAAAAATATATTGACTTTAGAGTGAGACTCATGTTTCTATTCCTATAGCAATGTGACCTCTCTGAGTCTCAGTTCCCTCAAAATTCAACTGGTTAAACTCTATTAGCTTTCAAGGTCTGTGAATAATCTTCTGTGGCTCCTGTCTCCACCCTCTGGGCCTGAGGTTCTCAAAGGGTCAAACAGAGGATGGATACAAAATGAAAGAAGGCTGTTGAAGTACCCAAATTTCACAGGTAGAAAATAGGCTGATACAACCACATGGTAATGTAAATTACTATAGCCACTGTGGTAAGCAGTTTGGGGATTTGTCACAGAATTGTGAACGGAACTATCATTTGACCTAGTGATTTCATTACTGGGCATATAGCCAAAAGAAAAATAAATTGTCCTACCAAAAAGACTCATGTACTCTCATGTTCGTTACAGCACTATTCACTCAAATATGCCCCTTTGGGACTTCTTGACCCAAACCTAACCTAAGTGGAACCAACTTAAGTGCCTATCAACAATGGATTGGATAAAGAAAATGTGGTACCTATACACCAGAGAATAAAAAGGAAGAATGGCTCAAAGTCTAGTGTCTTAGGCCCAGAATACATACAACAGATGCTTAAAAATATATATATGAGAATGACAAATAAACCCATGAAAGATGTTCCATATTATTTGTCACTACAAAAATGCAGATTAAAACCACAATGCTATATGGCTGGATAACCACCAAAAAGGCTATAAACAAAAGGCAATATATCAAGTGTTGATAAAGATACTAAGAAATTTGAACTCTCACACATTGCTGTGTGAACGTAAAATGAAACTGAAAACAATTTGTAAGTTTCTAATAAATTTAAACCTACATTTACCGTGCAACCATAGTTCCACTCCTATTTACCCAAGAGATATGAAAAACTTTGTTCCCAGAGAGGTTTGTACTCAATAATATTCAAAGTAGTTGTATTCATAATAGCCAAAAACTGGACAGTAACATAATGGCCAAAAAAAAGTCTATCAACTGGAATGTAAAAGCAAAGTTGGTATATTCATTAAAAGTATTACTCAGCAACACAAAAGAATGAAATACTAATAAAACAACATGGGTAAATCTCTAAATTATTATATAAGAAGCCATACAATAAGAAATATATGCTCTAAAAATCAATTTTACGAATTCTAGAAGAGATAAACCTCTTCTAAGACAGAAAAATCAGTGTTTGTCGGGGGCCGAGAGATCAAAGGCAAAGGGACTTGGGAGAACTTTTTGGAGTGAAATAAATGTTTTATAATTCAGAGGTGTCCAATCTTTTGGTTTCCCTGGGCCACATCAGAAGAAGAATTGTCTTGGGTCACACATAAAATACTAACACTAATGATAGTGATGAACTAAAAAAAAAAAATCACAAAAAAGTCTCATAATGTTTTAAGAAAGCTTATGAATTTTTGTAGGGCCTCATTCAAAGCCATCCTGGACTGTGGATTGGACAAGCTTGTTTTATATCATGATTGTGGTGATGTTTATATGACTGTGTATGTTTTCCCTAACTCATGAAACTGTAATCCTTAAAACTGCTAAATATTGTTGTATATAAATCATACTTCAATGATTTAAAAAATCAAATTAACATCAAGAAATTTAGTACAATTTTTGGCATAGTAACACCCTCACTAGATTGTATTCTGATTTTCCTTCTTAGAGGGTGGAAAAAATGAGTTGCAGCTGAACACTCAGAATTGCCTCCAAAAATCTGGATATGCCCATAGTAGTATCTTCCTCAATTGAATGTTATTGGCTTAGTGTTTCCTCTATTGAAAATGAGGTGGTGGAAAAGGTGAATGTACAATTGAGAAAGAGAAACTAATCAGAGTTTTTATGATAGTTAAATGAGAGATTATAAGGATATCATTCAGAATAATAACAGTTTGAATGGGAAGATATGCTTTGATTCAAAAAATATATTGATAATTTTCATAATTATGAACTTGCTTTCCTATGCAGGCATTCATCCTTGGCATATATCCTGCAATGTCATTCTTTTCTGAGTCATATGGCCCAAATGACATATTTGAAGACACTTATAATAGTTACACTAAATTTTAAAATGCTCTTTTGAGTCACAGTGACATAAAAAGCCAATATCACCAGCAGTCAGTGAAAATTAACAGATTGCTCTCACTTGGTCCTGTATTATTCTATTTCTGTTCCACTTGCTTTGTTAAAAAAAAAAAGAAATTAAGAATAAGATACATTTTTTTAGAGTAGCAGAACTCACATTTCAGGGCAAAATGACATATAATCAACTTTTACATTTCATTCTCTTCACCAGAGCAAGTAACAGTGATCCAAACTAGGAAATCAGAATTAAAGGATACTTTAAGAAGGGTTCTAAGAAAAGACTTCCAGGAAAAAAATTCAAGCAGTTAAATGGAAGTATCCAAAAAATATGGCACTTCCAGCCATTACAGGGGTAACTTTACAGATTTTCAATGCCTAACAGTCTACCAAGATTCATCCTGTTCCAATTCAAATAACATGCATTCTTCATCAAAGAAAAGCAAGAGAAACACAAAATCCTGAGTAAATTTGTGGGCAATCTGTTTCCTATTCTGAAAGAAGAGTAAGTATTTGTAGCATTTATAAAGCATACTACAAAATCCTGTAACTAAAAAAAAAAAAAAAAAAAAAAAAAAAAAAAAAAAAAAAAAGAAGACTCTGAATGGCATCTTTTTCTAACTGCATCAACAAACAGCTGGCTCTTGAATGGATGTTTGGCTGAAATATTTTACCGTCCTGGGCACCACGTTTACTTTGACTGATTCAAGGAATTTTCAGAATGTGGACACAACATCTGTTACCAAGGTATGTGGAACACATCTCTTCCAATTGCTCTCCCAATAAGGGAACCATGCACTTTTTTTAGATCAGCAGAACAACACAATTTTGAAAATTGGATGGCATGATCTCCTGCATGAGAATAATTGATTAGTCCAATGAACTAATTGTTGACTTACAGTTGTCTGAAAAACTGAGTTAGTGACTTAGCGTAAAAGAGCTTCTGAGTATCAGAAATAAAGTAGGAAATACTTTTAAAGTCAAACTGAATTGATAGTTTTTACTTTTTGACATTACTAACACTACAAAATTTTTATTCTAGTAATCTAGGATAAATGTGATTTGGGACTAAGTACAGACAGCATAATGGATATTGTGCATCCAAGCACTAATTTGCTTATTTTACGCTTCTTCAAGCCCCACGTGGAGATCTAATGAGATTTAAACTTAAGTTGCAATTTGCCTCGTACAATTTTTGCCTTATGCTTTAGTTTTCAGAACTTTCCTTCATAGAATAGCAGGGCAGAGGCTTCCATTCCTGCCCACCGTATACCCATCAATTCCTGAACGTGTTTTCGTTCCTCAAACATGGCTCTCAGTTTTCCATTCAACAACTATATCTGACAAATAAATTCAAGGGCTCCAACCAAGTCTGGAATTGAAAGAAAATCGAGTTATGTAAAAGCAAGACTTGAGATAGAAGAGTTGAGAGTCAATCATGGCAATAACAGAGGGAAAAGAAGAAAAAAGAGAGATGGAGAAGATTATGGAGAAATGAGAGGATCTAGCAAAGTAGCTAAGCAGGGGAATGTTACAATCAAACCTGCAGTTTAGAAAGATTGTTTTGGCAGCTATGTGAAGAAAGGTTTGAATTAAGAAAGACTAAAAGAAAGAAAAGGAGAACTTTATAGCAGTAATTTATGTATGGTATTTGAGAATAGCAGTAAGAAAAACTAAAAAAAAATTCAGACATTTATGAGTCACTAGTTCATGTCATTAATTTAGAATAATGATTATATTATTATAATTGTAGAGACAAAATTTCCTGCCTATATGAAGGAAAACTTAATGACATTTGTATTTCCTTTACCCAAATAATTCCCAAAGGATTTGAGAACTGATTTCTTAAGAAAAATTGAGAGAAATTCAGAAAAATGTGCTTAAATTTGTGTGTATGAAAATCTAAATTTCAATCTTTTCTTAATTATTAAAATTTATTTTTAAAATATCAATTTCTTGACAAGGAAATTAGATACAACTTACAAATGTCTTATTCAGTTGGGTCTGATACACTGTTAAACCCATCCACTTTTTTTTGAGACTTCTTGCAGCCTCAATTTCTTGGGATAAAGTGATCCTCCCCCCCCAGCCTCACCAGTAGCTAGGACTACAGGTGTGCACCACTATACCCAGCTAATTTTTAATTTTTGGTGGAGACTGGTTCTCACTCTCTTGCCCAGGCTAATCACTGATTTCTTTTTTTTTTTTTTTTTTTTTTTTTGAGACGGAGTTTTGCTCTTGTTACCCAGGCTGGAGTGCAATGGCGCAATCTCGGCTCACCACAACCTCCACCTCCTGGGTTCAGGCAATTCTCCTGCCTCAGCCTCCTGAGTAGCTGAGATTACAAGCACGCGCCACCATGCCCAGCTAATTTTTTGTATTTTTAGTAGAGACGGGGTTTCACCATGTTGACCAGGACTGTCTCGATCTCTTGACCTCGTGATCCACCCGCCTCAGCCTCCCAAAGTGCTGGGATTACAGGCTTGAGCCACAGCGCCCGGCCTCACTGATTTCTTAATTTCAGTATTTTGTATTTTTTTAAATCTAGAATTTCAATTTGGTTGTTTTTTTTTTTTTTTTTTTTTTTTTTTTTTTTTTTTTTTGAGATGGAGTTTCGCTCTTGTTACCCAGGCTGGAGTGCAATGGCATGATCTCAGCTCACTGCAACCTCTGCCTCCTGGGTTCAGGCAATTCTCCTGCCTCAACCTCCTTAGTAGCTGGGATTACAGGCACGGGCTACCATGCCCAGCTAATTTTTGTGTTTTTAGTAGAGATGGGGTTTCACCATGTTGACCAGGATGGTCTTGATCTCTTGACCTCGTGATCCACCTGCCTTGGCCTCCCTAAGTGCTGGGATTACAGGCTTGAGCCACCGTGCCTGGCCTGGTTCTTTTTTAATAGTATCAAATTCTTTGCCAAAAATCTCAATGTTGACTTTAATAACTTGAACAAAAATTTTTTTATAATATCATTTCTTATATTTCTAATATTCATACTAACTGAATCATTGATTAGTCTGCTTCTACCCACTATTTTTTTTTCAATTCTCTTTCGGTCCAATTACTTTATCTTTTCTTTAGACATGCTATTTATTTTTCATGAGAATAAGGAATTATACTCCACACATGGAAACCAAGTAAGATCAGGGAAAGAAGAAATATTTTTAAACACACAAAAGTAAAAATATACAGCAAATTCAGGTTTATCTTATTATACTTAGTCACTATTTTATAACATTTACACAGGTCAAGTTTTTAGATGATTCCCATGAGTTTACAGGATCCACAGAAAGCCCACAAAGACCTGAAACTCAGGGTCACCGGGAAGGTAAGGTGAGTAGAGACCAAGAGAAGACTCCCTCACAGGTGAAAAGTTTTGGACAGTTGCAGTCCAGGATCAAAGCAGTGGCCAGTTTGTCAGTAGAGAGGGCAATCAAAAAGTTCAAATCTAAAAGCAGCCTACTTTTATCATGGGGAAAAATTGGAAAGCATTTGTGTAGGCAGAGGTTCAAGAGGTTGAAAAACTGCTGCTGGCAAAGGCAACTAGAAAGTTCATGTCCAAACAGTTTCACAAATTACCCCCGTGTAGTTAAGTCTAGCAATCAAGGAACAGAATTAAGAATTCCAAGGAATTATCCCTTTCATAAGTGTGTTTCAATTCTGATCATTTATCACACACTAATTGAACCATCAATATATCTCACCTTTACCATAGCAATCACATTTTAACTTACTGGTCTCTATGCTTCCACTCTTGTCCTGCTACAGCTTATTGTCCATAAAGCAGAAAGGTCCTTTAAAATGTAGAAATGACATGTCATATCCTGGCTCAAAACTATTCAATGACTTCCCATAACAATTATGATAAAATGCAAACTCTTCATCATAGCCTGCAAGAATTCACAGAACCTGGCCCTGGCCTACCTCACCCATTCTGCATGTCAATCAACCTTCTCCAGCCACATTCTCTCAGGTCATGAGGGTTTATTATACTATTTTTCTTCATAATACTTGTGTGTTAGGCCATTCTTGCACTGCTATAAAGAAATACCTGAGACTGGGTAACTTATAAGAAAAGAGGCTCACGGTTCTGCAGACTATACAGGAAGTATAGTAGTATCCACTTCTTGGGAGGCCTCAGGAAGCCTCTAATCATGGCGGAAGGTGAAACTGGCATGTCAAATGGTGAAAGCAAGAACAAGAGAGAGAGAAAGAGAGAGAGAGGTGAGGGGAGGTGACACACACACATCTTTTGAGAACTCACTATGCTTAACACAGCACCAAGTCATGAGGGATCCACTGCCATGACCTAAACACCTCCCACCAGGCCTCGCCCCCACCTCCAGCATTATATTTCAACATCAATTTGGGTGGGGACAAATATCTAGACTATGTCAACTTATATCCACCAGAACTTGTGTAATAGATTTATTTGTTTCTTTCTCTCCCTCTAGGATCTGCATGAGCAGACAATTTGTTGAGTCTACTGCTCTCTCCAAGAAGATAAAAGATTGACTGGAAAAAAAGAAGTGCTTAGTACATTATTGTAAAATTAGTTACCAAATTAGAAGATGAGAGGTACAAGAATACAAGGAGTGAGAGCTGAAGGAGACTGGCCAGATACTAAAGAACTTCATATCAGTTAAGTTCAGAGAATTGGAGAGGAAATAAAAGCGAAAGGGAGCCCAGTAGCTGTTATTGAACCAGGGAATCAGGATTTCATTCCAGGGGATAAATCCCAGACTATAAATATACTTTCGTTATTGGCCTTAGTTCCTAAGGACTAGAAGCAGGCTTGGGTCTCCAGGTTGTCAGAGTGAGCTTGGGATTAAGGTCAGGGGAAATATCAATAAATTTAGTTGTGAGTTTTGCTGAATATAGAAGCAGATGAGAAAGAATTGTTAGGATAAGCCTAATAGATGTGAAAGAAGCCAATTCTTGCTTATTTTCCTAGCATTTTCCCCTCTCATAAGAATCCTAGAGGTTTATTTATGACAAAAAACTTTATTCATGACAAAGAGGCACTTCCAACAGTTTGTTCATGCCCAGAAAATAAAAATAGGCCCAAGGGAGAATAGACATATTATGTTCTGGAAATGGTTGTTCTACACAATTAATGGTTGAAACCACAGGCTGGGGCTTCAAAGTGAATCCAATTAGTTGAGCAGGAATGTGGTCTCTTTCCTCACATTAACAGGAGAAATGGTTGAAAAGCGGTATTATTACTAAAAACATACACATAATTAATATTTCAGCCTAGTTTTACCTCCAGGGTTTTTGTTTGCTTGTTTTTTGGTTTTTGTTTTTTGGTTTTTGCTATTCTCAAGGGGTAAGAGTCGTTACTTGTTATAAAAAGGTTATGATTTCTGTCTTTTAAAAAGCAGTATCTGGTGTGTTACTCTTGGAAATGATCTGTAGTTAGGAGGCACTCATATGCAAAGCCAACTTAAAAAAAAAAGAGGTTAGAAACCTGCTTAAAAATCTTTTCTGACTTCAAACTGCATCATAAAACTAGTCAAGCTTAACTCACTGACGCACATAACCATTTATGAAGGCAGTGAAGCTTAGGATCATTTTTCTTTACCCTATCAAATTCATGATTCATAATCTGACTGCTTGTTCAAAATGTTAACAGTAAAACTACACTTTACTCATTGCTTTGTATATTATTTCTATAGAGCTGAGGGTAAGTGAAATATAGTGTCCCACAGTAACAAGCAAGAAGCAAGTTGTCCACCATAAATAACAAAAATTAAAACATAAATACAGGTGACTTTTAAAAACAAAGGCTGAAAGGAGGGAGAGAGAGAGAGAGAGAAGGAAGCAGGGGAAACAGGTATAAATACTATAGGCTAAATAAATACTCTATGGCCTCTGCTATTTTTCCTTTCTATGAGCATTTTTCGGATGACTAAAGTTATTCAAAATTTCTCATAGTTTAGAAGGACAGGTTCAGAAAAAGATATGAAGAAATGACAGGAAAAGTGAAACTACAAAACACTGGAGTAGTCAGTGAAGACGGGGGAGGACAGAGAGACGTGGTTTTATTTTTCGCCAATCTCACCAATATTACCTCATAATCCTTTTCAAAGGCTAATTTTTGGTTTGTTTTACTTGTTTATTTTTGTCACTTTTCTATATTTATCTTTTCTATTTTTATTATATGATTTATTATTATTGCTTATGTCATTTCTTTCTTATTTTTATGTTCTGTGGATTGTTTTCTAGATTCTTATGTGAATTCTTGGTTTACCTATTCTTTCCTTTTCTTTAGAAAAAAAAACATAAATTTATTTAAAAACTTATAAAATAGTACATTTCCTTCTAAGTTGTACTTTAGCTTTGTCTTTCAAATTTTGGCAAGTAGTGCCTTAAATATTATAAATAGTGGAAGTTAAACTAAATACTTTAAATAAATTATAATAGGTATTGATCCCCTTTATTATTTTAAGCACAATGGCTATTTAAAAGTATGCTATTTAGTTTCCAAATGGATTAAATGTTTGGCTACATTTTGGTTTTTAATTTGTAATTTTACTACACTAAATTAAAGAAAAGTCAAAATTTTTATTCTATGGAATACATTTAATTTTTCGTCATAATATTTTTTCTTTTCTTCCTCTTGCTAGAGTTTTTTGTTTTTTTTAAATGAGATGAAACTCAAATAGCATACAATTCAGCATTTTCAAATGTATAATTCAGTGGCATTTAGCACATTCACAACGTTGTACAAGACCATGGCTCTCCAGTTTCAAAACTTTTCCTCATCCCAGAACAATACTGTGTACCCATTAAAAACTCCCCATCAACTCTCCTCCCATCTCCTGGCAACTACTAATCTGCTTGCTGTCTCTGTGAATTTGCCTGATAGTTCATGTAAAAGGAGTGGATTTCATGCATGGCTTGTTTTTCTTAGCATGTGTTTGTGGTTCATCCAAGTTTTAGCCTGCATCAATACTTCTTTAATTTTTATGGATGAATAATATTCCATTGCATGTATGGACCACAATTTGTTTATCTATTCATCTCTCAGTGGACATTCTCAATCATTTTTCTATCTTTTGGCTGTTATGAATAATGTATGAAGGTTTCTGTGTGGACATATGATTTTACTCCTCCTGGGCATACATTTAAAGTGAAATTGCAGGGCCATATAGTAATTATATATGTAACTTTTTGAGGCACCACCAACTTGTTCTCCACAGTGACTGCATCATTTTACATCCCCACCCATGTACAAGAGTTCTACATTCTCCACAACGCCTGCCATATTTGGCTCTTTCATTATAGCCATCACAGTGGGTATGAAGTGATATCTCATATTGTGGTATTGATTTGCATATCCTTAATTACCATTCATGGTGAACATTGTTTTTTGTGCTCATTGCACACTTGTACATTTTCCTTGAAAAAAATGCATATTTATGTCATTTATCCATTTTTTTTTTGGATTGTTTGTGTTTTTCTTCTTTAGTTGTCTTTTTTAGATTGGTGAAAAGTAGTTGCAGTTTTGCCATTACTTTTAGTGGCAAAAACTGCAATAATTTTTGCACCAACCTAATATATATCCTCCATACTAAATCCTTATCAGATATTGATTTGCAAATATTTACTCTGATTCTGTTGTCTTTTCACTTTCTTGGTGATGTCCTTTGGTGAACAAACATTTTTAATTTTTATGAGGTAAAATTCATCTATTTATTCTTTATTGCTGTGATTTCGGTGTCAAATCTAAAAACCTATTGCCATATCCAAGGTCATCAAGATTTACCCGTATGTTTTCTTCTAATGATTTTATAGTTTTAACTCTTATATTTAGGTTGATATAAGCATTTTGAATTAATATTTTTATATGGAGTAAAGGAAGAGTTCAAATGTATTATTTTGCATTTGGCTGTCCAGTTATTCTAGCACCATTTGTTAAAGAGACTATCTTTTTCTCATTGAGGAGCTTGGCACCATTGTCAAAAATTACTTGGCCTCAGATGTTTGGGTTTATTTTATGACTCTTAATTCTATTCTGTTCATCTATATGTCTATCTTTTTGCCAGTACCATACCGTTATGATCACTGTAGCTTGGAAGTTAGTTTTGACATTAGAAAGTATGAGTCCTCTAACTTTCTTTTTCTTTCTCAGTAGTGTTTGGCTATTTAGAGCCCCTTGAAGTTCCATATGAATTTTAGGCTTAGTTTTTTCATTTTTAGAAAAAAGGGGGTCATTAGAATTTTAATAGGTATTGCATTGTGTCTGTAGATTGCTTTGAAAAGAATTGCCATCTCAACATTAGTAAGACTTTCAATCCATGAACATGGCGTATCATTCTAGGACATTATTTTCTAATTACCTATTTTAGTAAATATTCAATGTATGCTTAAATAAAGTATATTCTGTTTATTGAGTCTGGAATATATATTATATACATAATAACTCAAACCTTTAACTGAACAGATATCTGGTATCTCCATTTAATTGTTTTGTCTATTTTATTCTATTTCTTCCTGAGAAGCATATGTTGATACCTTCAACCTTAATTGTTGTTTTATCATTTGGTATTCTTGTCAGTTGCTTTATGTAATTTGAGGCCATATTGTTGAGTGAACATATGTTCACCTTTATTATATATATTTGTTCATTATTTGTTATCTTTAGTATTATATATAACAAACCTTTTTAGAAAAGTAATATAGAATAGTACACAGATGAAATTGTAGTCTTTAAAGCCAGACACCCAGAGTTCAAACTGCCATTCTATCACTCTTTTGCAATTTGCCTCATTTTTATGAGTAATTTGTTTTTTCCGCCTACAGTTAATATACCTCAACTTTTCGTGTATCAAGTTATTTTTCATATGTCAAGTGTGATCATGGCAGCTTATTTAGCTTCTGAATTTCTTTTTTATTTTTATTTATTTTTGTTAAAGAGATAAATTCTTACTCTGTAACCCAGGCTGAAGTGCAGTGGCACCATCATTGTTCACTGTCACCTCAAACCCCTGGGCTCAGGTGATCCTCCCACATCAACCTTCTAAGTAGCTAGGACTACAGGCATACACCATCACATCTGGCTAATTAAAAAAAAAATATTGTAGAATCAGGGTCTCACTATGTTGCCAAGCTAGTCAAACAATCCTCCTGCCTGGACCCTCCAAAGCACTGAGATTAGAGGTGTGAGCCACTACCCTAGGCCTGAAATATCAATACTGCCGTCTCAAAATTATTACAAAAATTAAATAAGGAATCACAGATACAAGGTTTATTATGGTGTTATGGAGTACTATCTCTAATAATCTAACCTCTTCACCTGAAATACTCTTACTCACTGTGTGACTATAACTCATGTTCTCAACTCATTTTCAGGTTAACTCCTCTCCTCCAGAATAACTGAGGAGCCTGAACTAACTCTATCCTTTGAAACCTATACCCTGAACATGTTTCAGTAATATTCTGTGACTATAATTATTTGCCTTGTTCTCCTTTCAAGACTGAAATATATGTAAGTAAAAGTCTATATCTTCCATATACATGGCAATTAGCCTCATTTTTATGTTTTCTTTTTCTGCCTACAGTTAATCTACCTTTACTTTTCATACATCAAATTGTTTTT
Source organism: Saimiri boliviensis (assembly GCF_048565385.1). Lineage (NCBI taxonomy): Eukaryota > Metazoa > Chordata > Mammalia > Primates > Cebidae > Saimiri > Saimiri boliviensis. The sequence continues at coordinate 56,951,633 of NC_133458.1, read as the reverse complement.
CATATATCAAGTGTGATTTTGGCAGCTTATCTAACTTCTGAATTTCTTTCCTTTTTTTAAAGCGACAGATATATATATATATATATATATATATATATATATATGTGTGTGTGTGTGTGTGTATATGTATATGTATATATACATTTATGTGTGTGTGTGTATAGATATAGATATAGATATAGATATAGATATAGATATCTTGAAAGCCTAATAAAGTATCTAACAATTTTTCGGGACATACATGTCTGTAGAATTAATAGATAAATGATATGATTGGTCTACAATAGCTCTGTCCATAACATTTCTGCAATAATGAATGTACTTTAGGTCTGAGCTGCCCAATATTGTAGTAAATAGCCACATTTGGCTATTAACCATTTGAAATGTGGTTAGTGTGAGTGAAAATCTGAATCTTAATATTTTTCATTTTCAATTAATTTTAATTTTAATCACATCTGACCTGAGGTTACTGTTTCAAATAATACATATCTTCCAAATTTATGTTGTAAGTCATGTAGTTGAGTAAACTCTCCATTAGCTTTGCATCTCATTCAGAGTAAAAGCCAGAGTCCTCACAGTGATGTAAAAGGACCCACGCATCAGGTTTCTTTTATACAATTCCTCACGGAGCAATCCCTGAAGCTCCATCACAACCATAATGGCTTCCTTGCTGTTACACTCTCACCTCCAGATCTCTCCTCCATTCTTCCCTTGCTCAAAAATTCTTCCTCTAGAAATCTCTATGGTTCCCTCCCTCGGTTTCTTCGGGTCTTTATTTAAGTGACAGCTTTTGAATAAAATCTTTTGAGAACACATAATGAAAAAAATTTACCTCCTTCCTCATATACTACCCCTCTCCTGTTCATTTTTCTCCATAGAAACTATCTGACAAACTCTACTTATTTACCTGCTTTATTGTCTATCACCTACGAGAATTCTGCCCAGAAGAGTGGGGACCATTTTTTCTGTTGATTCATTACTATCTCCTCAGCTGCTAGAATAATGGTTTGCATAGTAAGTGTTTAGCTAATATTTGTTGAATGAGTGAAGAGATGTACTGACAATTTGTGAACACTGTAAAAAATCAGACAGAGAGAGTTGTAACTTACACTGCTTGCTCCATGAGTCTATCCCAAATTTTATGTCCCAATTCAATGAGGTTAGCTTATATGAATTTCAGAATTCCAACATCACAAGAAACCCTGCAAGATGGCATGAAAAAAATAAAACTAGAGAGAGATTGATTTATTCATCCTAACCTCTTATATTTCAAGGACTTGTTTCTTCAGAAATTTTTCTATAGCCATCTGGAAATGTAGAAAAGAATTGAAATAAAGTTTGGTTTTGTAGACAGTTCTTACAAGCAAATAATGATTTTAGATTTATGTTCTCTTCAATTTTATAGTTACTCCTTAAGTGCCTTTAAATGTGTTATGATTGTGCTATTGTAGATACATTCTGAGATTCATGGCACACTGTGTTCCGTTTTGGGGTTTGGTTTGTTTGTTTTGCTTTAGTTTATTTCTGTGTTCAGTTTTAAGGATATAAAGTTATATCCTACAGCTGGGATAGTACTTTCCACTTCATCTCATTCTTTCTTCTGAAACCGACACCAAATTTAAGCTCATCAAACATGCAAAAGACATTAAGAACCATAAGATACATCCGCTTCCCCTACTATTATTCTTATCCAAGTGTTTAGGAAAAGCTCAAATACCCAGCTGGTTCAAAAGCTGTGTTATTCACTCTTTTGGCTGATTCGGGCGTGAGCAAGTATGGTTTCTGTTATTGTCCTGGAATGCCAGCATCTAGGTTCATTAAAACAGTACACCTAGGTTAGAGAATATATAGACCCCTTCAAGGGTATGCATGGAAGAAAAGAAAAAGACAAAACAGACATCCTGAACATTATCCAGATTACAGATATTCAACCAAAACCAGTAGATAATACAAACATCCAAAGAAATCTCTGAGTAATTTGTGATTGCGTACCCTATCCATTACCTATAGTCCAGGAATATGTTTTGCCAAGTAAGTATTTTCAGTCTCAAAATGGACCTATGGAAAAGTTAAGAAGTGGCTAAATCCCAAGGAAGTGTGTGATGGTTAATATTGAGTGAAAACTTGGCTGGATTGAAGGATGAAAAGTATTGTTCCTGAGTGTGTCTGTGACAGTGTAGCCAAAGGAGATTAATATTTGAGTCAGTGGACTGGGAGAGGCAGACCCACCCTTAATCTGCGTGGGCACCATCTAATCAGCTGCCAGCATGGCTAGAATAGAGCAGCAGGAGGAGATGGAAGAGCAGACTTGATGTGTCTTCCAGCCTTCATCTTTCTTCCAGGCTGGATGCTTCCTGCCCTCAAACATCAGACTTCAAGTTCTTCAGCTTTTGGACTCTTGGACTTACACCAGTGATTTGGCAGGGACTCTCAGGCCTTCAGCTAAAGACTGAAGGCTAGACTGTCAACTTGCCTACTTTTGAGGTTTTGGGAACTGGACTGGCTCTCTTGCTCCTCAGCTTGCAGACAGCCTACTGTGGGACTTCACCTTGTGATCATGTAAGTCCACACTCTTTAATAAAATTCCCTTCACATATACATCTATCCTCTTCATATATGCATCTATTGCTTCTGTCCCTCTAGAGAACGCTAACACATACAGATTTTGGTACCAGATGTGTTTCCAGAGGAAGAGAATTTTAAGGATGGTTTTTTTTTAATTGGTTTGGGGGTTTCTGGAGTTGGCTGCTTAATATGATTAGACCCCAAAATGCTAAGGGCTCTACTTCTAATACTATGGAGAACGCTGGTAGTCCTTGGCGTGAACTGTTTAGAGAGTTATGCAAAATAAATGCATTTGATACTCCTGATTCACTGCTTATGAGAGGTGAAGAGTTCAGTGATTCTGTACATAATACCTTTGACCATATGTGGAGAACCAAGGGATATAATAAAGTTTATTGGTTGCTCCTAAGTTCACTGGAGAAAGTGAAAAAAGAAAAGGATGATCTCGATGATTTTTTTTGCAGGGGGAGGGGCGGGGGGGCATGGAGTCTTGCCACACCTGGCTAATTTTTTGTATTTTTAGTAGGGACAAAGCACATACTTAATCTCAAGTCTTCTAAGACTGCCCTGAATGAAGGTCTTATCTTCCATAAACAAAGGACTAAAACTACAGAAAATCAGACACAAGCTGTAATCATGCAAGTGGCTGACCTGCAGTGAAAGGTGCATGCTCAGCCTCACCAGGTGTCTACTGTTAAACTGAGGGCATTGACTGGTAAAGAATGAAACCCTGCAATTTGGAATGAGGGTATATGGGAGGACCCTGGTAAAGCAGGGGACACTAAGCTTGTAAACTCTGATGAGCCTTTTTGGTCAAAAACTGTGAAGATAATTGTATCTCATATGAATGCTCACTAAAGGGTGACCTCAGCAGAGGAGGATTTTCATAATCAAGTGGATAGGATGACTTGTTCTGTGGAGACCACTAAACCTCTCTCTTTCTCCTGACACTCTGTCATCTTTCAGTGGGTCCATGAACAAAGTAGCCATGGTGGCAGGGAGGTTACACATGGGCTCAGCAACATGGACTTCCACTCACCAAGGCTGACCTGGCAATAGCCACTGCTGATTGCCCAGTTTGCCAGCAGCAGAGACCAACACAGAATCCTTGATATGGTACCATTCCTCAGGGTCATCAGCCAGCTAGTTGGTGGCAGGTTGATTATGTTGGACCTCTTCTGTCATGGAAAGGGCAGCAATTTGTCCTCACCAGAATAGACACTTACTCCGGATATGGGTTTTCCTATCCTGCATACAATGCTTCTGCCAAAACTATCATCCCTGGACTCATGGAATGCCTTATTGGCCATATGGTATTTGACATAGTAGTGCCTCTGACCAGGGCACTCAACTTTATGGCTAAGAAGTGAGGCTGTGGGCTCATGCTCATAAAATTAACTGGTCTTACCACGTTCCCCATCATTCTGAAGCAACTGGATTGATAGAACGGTGGAATGGCCTTTTGAAGTCACAATTATAATGTCAACTAGGTGACAATACCTTGTAGGGCTGGGACAAAATTGTCCATAAGGCTATGCATGTCCGAAATCAGTGGCCAATACATGGTACTGTTTTTCCCAAAGCCAGGATTTAGGGGTCCAGGAATCAAGGGGTGTAAGTAGAAATGGCATCACTCATCATCACCCCCAGTGACCCACCAACAAAATTTTTGCTTCCTGTTCCCACAACATTATATTCTGCTGGTCTACAGGTCTTAGCTCCAGAAGGAGGAATGCTGCCACCAGGAGACACAACGATGATTCTAAACTGGAAGTTAAGGTTGCCACCTGGACACTTTGGGCTCCTCCTACCTCTAAGTCAACAGGCTAAGAAGGGAGTTACAGTGTTGGCTGGGGTGATTGACCCAGACTGGGTCAGGATGAAATTAGTATACTACTCCACAATGGAGGTAAGAAACAGTATGTGTGAAATACAGGAGATCCCTTAGGGCATCTTTTAGTATTACCATGCCCTGTGATTAAGGTTGATGGGAAACTATACCAACCCAGTCCAGGCAAGACTACAAATGACCCAGACCTTAAGGAATGAAGGTTTCGGTCCCTCCACCAGGTAAAAAACCACGACCTACTAAGCTGTTGCTAAAAACAAAAGGAATACAGAATGGGTAGTAGGAGAACATTTGTTTACAGAACATGTATCTGTCTTTTTTTTTTTTTTTTTTTTGGCAGATAGAGTCTCACTCTGTCACCCAGGCTGGAGTGCACTGGTGCTGTCTTGGCTCACTGCAACCTCTGGTTCCCGGGTTCAAGCAATTCTCCTCCCTCAGCCTCCCAAGTAGCTGGGATTACAGGCATCTGCCACCACACCCAGATAATTTTTTTGTATTTTTAGTAAAGATGGGGTTTTACGATGTTGACCAGTCTGGCCTCAATCTCCTGACCTTGTGGTTTGCCTGTCTTGGGCTCCAAAAGTGCTGGGATTACAGGCATGAGCCACCGTGCCCAGCCAGAACACGTGTCTTGTAAAGCCGAACTTGACTGCATGTAATTTTAAAACCATTTAATGGCTGGTAATTATGGTAAAGCAGTGTTGAGAAAAAAGGAAGAAAAGGTACCTAAATGGAATGAAAAGAAGAAAGAAGGAGTCAAGAATCTATTAGGAAAGGGAGTGAGAGAGACAGAAGAAACAAAGACAGATAAGGTAGATAAGGAAACAACTGTGGAAACACTGTTTACCAGGGGGAGAAAAGGAGAGAAAGAGGTAAGAGAAATCTGTATTGAAAAAGCTCAACCAAAGAAGAAAGTAAATATACCATCTCTGTTCTCAAGTTTTTAAAAAAGCAAATCCACATAGACACACAAAACTGGATGTATTGGATTCTAATGAATTTTTAACAATGAAAAATAATTTCAACTTTTCCCTTTTTCTTTCTTTGCTTTTTTGTTGTTGTTGTTGTTGTTGTTTGTTTTTTGAGACAGGCTCTCACTCTGTTACCCAGGCTGGAGTTCAGTGGTATGATTATGGCTTTCGGCAACCTCGACCTCCTGGGCTAAAGCAATCTTCCCACGTCAATCATTAGAATAGCTGGGACTAAAGGCACAGGCCACTGTTCCCAGCTAATGTTTGTATTTTTTGCAGAGAAAGTGTCTGACTATGTTGCCCAGGTTGGTCTGGACTCCTGGGCTCAGGCTATCCCCCACCTTGGGCTCCAAAAGTACTAGGATTACAGGTGTAAGCCATCACACCCAGCTACTTTTTCTCTCTTTCTTTTTTCTTTACCTATTCTTCCTCTACAATTTCCATAAGAATGGTTGTATTTTAACATTTTATAATATATATGGGAAGCAACTTCACCTAGTCCAAGCTGTTCACAGAGTTCTCCTACTGCCATGGCCGAATCATTTACTATGGCTCCCCACTGCCCTGAGACCAAATGGCTGACTTCATGAGAGTAGGGACGGTGTTTTATTCACCATGATAAACCAGCAGCTAACCTAATTCCTGACATGTTGTAAACACTTCAAAATATTAACAAATAAAATAAAATAAAATAAATCAGATGTCTTCATCAAATTTTCTTGCCTCCTAGCTAAACTTTCAAATACAGATAACAAATGAAAACAGCACAACTCCATTTAGAACAGAAAAAAGGGAGGGAGGAGATGAAGATGACGTAAGGCATGATACCTCCTATTTTGCATTATATTTAAGATTCTTTTCATTTTAACTCACAATTTACCACAGGAAAGCTAGAAGTTTTTGTTTTTCCTTTCTACATATTTCAGCTTAGAAATGTTATTTTTAGCTTATATTTACTTTAGCAAAATCACATCACAGCAAAATGATTGGGCACCCTGTAACATTTATAATGAAGGGATCTTATGTGTCAATCGATGGTGTACAGGCATGTTACTCAGAATACTGCTCCCTTATTTTTCTACATAATGATTACATTTGGGAGAACTGGCCTTTTTCCAGGTTCAATGCGCTTTGCAGTTGGGATCTTACATCCACTTGATGAGGTCTTCTTGGCAAGGTTACCCTACAGCAAAATCATGACATAGAGAGTAAGGGCTCCTTGACTTTTGTCCTCCATTTCTGCTCCTTGCTGTCAGCCCCCCACACCCTCATACTATCCCAGAGGGCATTGCTCTCGGGTAGTTGCTCCCTCTTCTGCCACTCCTGATAGACTGTATTCCCAATCTGCTTCCCATGTAAGCACACACGTGCACGTGCAGACCCCCACACACATACCCACTCTCTCTCTCTAGCACCCCTTCCAGTATGACATTCTGAGGTTAATCTTAATGTCTAACTCTTTGCCAGAGTAAATTTACACTTAAAAGAAATCAAAGCATATATGCAGATGGTTAAAAATCAAGTAATTTAGAGGCACTTATAATGAAAATCATCAGTTGCCTGTTTGAATTCCAGTTTCTCGTTTTAGAAGCAGACAGAAATTTTATGGCTTTTGGCTGCTTATACTGTTATATCTTCATATTTTAAAAAAATCATTTCTACACATAATTTACTTCATGCTTTAATCTCTAAGAATTTATCTTACACTACTTCTCACCTCTCTCTTTCCTCCTCCAATATATTTCTACCATGTCCTTACTTCCCCTGTAATTCAAATCACAGTCATTACAAAAGTGGAAGTCTCAAATATCCTACAACTATTATCATTATTATACAGCCATGAAAACCCATATTTGTGAAGACCAGTTAATGACATGGTAAAATACTGACCACTCAAAATGAAGTGGAAATTTAAAAAATACATATTTATCAATATGGTATGATTCAAATTCTATAAAATATATAGATTTTATGCAATAAATTTCTAGAAAAGAAATATATAATAGAGTTGTAATGTTCATCTCAGTAGAATAGGATTATGGATTATTTAAATTTTCCTGTTTATATTTTTCTACATATGTCTAAAACAAATACGTCACATACAATTTTAAAAATTAAGAGAGAAAGTAAACCCTTGGTAAGTACAAGGAATTAATACCTATGGTGAAATTTTAAGCCAGTGGGAAGGCTAATTTCAGGCCATATTCTTCCCATTATATAAGCTTTGGAATGCTTATCTCACCCAAACCCTTCTTTACCACCGAAAATATGCAAACTGATGACAGGCCAGAGATCCAAATCACTATAAAAATTCAGGACATCATCAGAACTTTTAAAAATGAAAATCCAACAGTTTTAATTAAGTGCATAATACATATGTATGAGTGCATTGTCTTTTGTAATAGAAGACACAGCTGTTTGCTATGGGTTTGAAATCCAATTTAAAATTTTGTAATCCTATGCTAATGATCTAAAGAAAAAAGTAGTAGCAGACAACAACATTTGCGTTAATATTGAACGTTCTCAATGCCGGAGGAGTCCTCACTATGTCAGTATTAATTAAGAGCATTTTCTTTTACAGTAGCATATTTTCTTATGGCTGTGTATCCCATCTCTAAAAGAATACCAAATCACTTTTAACGAAGAATTCTTTGTGCATTGCTGAATTTAAGAAATTGTATCTTATTCTCAATATTCAAGATTATATAATCTAATGAACACAGTTGGAAATATTTTACATAAAGCAGGGAGGGAGTAGGACTGGCTGAATTATGTTCTCTCTAGTCCCCAAGAAATTACAGCTGACCCGTCCACACCCTGTTCTGTCCACAGAGCTTCCTCCCTCCCTCTGGGCATGGACAACTGAAATAGGATTTTTCAGATCTGTTTGCATCAGCCCACATCCTTCCATTTAACTTCTGGCCATCTATCCAACCGCCCTAGAGTCAGCCTGGCCCTTCCCTGCTCAGAGAAAGCAGACCAATGGTAAAACTCTTCACGTGAGTCTCCTTGACCCCCTAATTGACTAGCCACATGGGCCTGCCTAGGAGTTGGAATCTTCTCCTTGAAATCAGGAATTTGTGATTTGCTCCTTATTTGGCCTGCTAGCAATGTCCCTGGCTTTCTGCTCCCCTTGTTTTTCAGCCAGAGAAGACAGGAGGAGCTGCCTGTCTCTCTGTTGTTTCACTACTCTGTCAGCTTGAGGTCCCTGTGAAAGCTAGAGACTGTCGTCTTCTCAGTGCCTAATTAGAGTTCCCTACTCGCAGGGATTCTTCCCTTCCTCTGCCCCAATTCCTCCACCAAAGTCAGGAGTACCTTCAACCAATCTGCAGTTACAGTCCAAATTAGGATCTCTGCTGCCTGGGATTGCATAGAATCTTGGCCCCTCCTTTTTAGTTTTATGGCCTTGATCAAGGCACTTTTCTGTGCCTCAGTTTCAAGATAAATTCCTCAGCACTTTTTGAGACATGGTCTGGCTCTGCCACTTACGCTGAAGTACAGTGACAGGATCACAGCTCACTGCAGCGTCTACCTCCTAGGCTCAAGCAATCCTCCCACCACAAGCCATCACACCCAGCTAACTTCTAAATTTTTTGTAGAGATGGGAATCTGGCTTTGTTGCCCAGGCTGGTCTTGAACTCCTGGGCTCAAGCAATCTTGCCACCTCAGCCACCCAAAGTGTTAGAATTATAGGCGTGAACAAACACACTCAGCCAGGACTTGCCTTCGTGTATGAAGATCCCCGGGAGAACTGAGATCCAGACAAAATGTTGGGCCTAACTCAGAACAAAACCTGTGTTAAGCAATTTGTTCATTTAGCAAAAAGCCTTTAAGACTTCAGGTGAGCTCATAGCAAGGGTCTGACTCAAACAAGTCTCATTTGAAGAGGAATAGGTAGATTACGTGTTTCGGATGATGACTTGATGACTCATTAGACTTCACGCATCCCGCTGACTCAAATCTGAATAAGTATACTAGCAGGTGGTGATACAGCTACTGGAAATGGCTAGGCTCTTGGCTCTATTCCAATAGCAGTACTATAATTTCATGCCTACAGCAAACCTTTCTGCAAATTACACCCACACTATAATCAGCTGCAGAGGCCTTTTGTGACTATTTATAAAGGACACCTTTTAATTCACCCTTATAATTTAGCTGGTAGCATCTGCTGGAAATGTTTTAACAGCTATGCAATGCAAAGCCACTTCTATTAAGGGCACTGTATCTCTTCTAAGTGTATAGTACACCACACAGCCATGAAGTGCTAACCAGTACAACTGTCATCAAATTCTGATATAAGAATCAACTATTTCTCCCTTCCCAGCAAGAGCAAACATTTTGGAAGTGCCACAAAAAGGGTCTGGATTGCATTGGTCTGTGTTTGCCCAAAACCAAAAAGCATAATGAAATTTGCAACCTTAAAGTCATACTCGGCCAAGTGCGGTAGCTCATGCCTGTAATCCCAGCACTTTGGGAGGCCAAGGTGGACGGATCACAAAATCAGGAGTTCGAGACCAGCCTGGCCAATATGATGAAACCTTGTCTCTAAAAATTTGCCAGGTGTGATGGAAGGTGCCTGTAGTCCCAGCTGCTAAGTAGGCTGAGGCAGGAGAATCACTTCAACGTGGGAGTTAGAGGTCGCAGTGAGCAGAGATCACGCCCCCGCACTCCAGCCTAGGCAACAGAGTGAGCCTGGGCAACAGAGTGAGACAGCAGAGTGGGCAAACAGTCGTGCTCAGAGAATCCCCATTAACCAGTTTAACTTCTTATCAAACAGGCACATGGAGTGCATCAAAGTTGCTCTAGAGCAACTAGTGCTCATTGGTGATCTGAAGATCTTGTTAAAATGCAGATTCTGAATCAGTACGTTTGGGATAGGGCCTGAGATTGTGCTTTCTAACAAGCTCCTAGGTCACACCACACTGTGAATAGCAACAGAGTTGGTGGGAAGGATGAGAAAATTTGGGGAGAACTGTGGGTCTAATTGACACATATGTGAAAATGGTATCACTGAATCTTTTCAGCGATTATGAAATCCTAATGGAAATTGAGATCTATTGAAATCAGCAAAGCTGATCCTTATACTGTCAGTCTTTACACTCATTATTTTTACCATCATCATCATCACCATAAAAATAGAGAAATAATATCCATAAATAGATTCATGAAAATAGGTCCATGAATATGAATAAGAGGGTTTGCAATTGCACAGATGTCATAAATGTGCGTATTTTTGTAGCTCATTGCTATATTAGAAAACAAAACTACACTTCATTCAGATTTAAAATAAAGGAAATCAGCTATTAGTCTTTTAGAAGGTCAAACTTTTATTCCCCAATGTTTTCATTAATAAAGTGAAAGAACTTTAATTAAATGATCTATAACTTACTATGTGAAAAATACTGAGATTCAATTAATATTATTTTTGAATTTCAATAGCTTTTGAGGAACAAGTGGTTTTTTATTACATGGATGAATATTATAGCAGTGAAGTCTGAGATGTTAGTGCGCTCTTCACCCAAGTAGTGTACATTATATCCAATATGTAGCTATTGATCCCACACCCACTTTCCACCCTCCACCTTCTGAATCTCCATAGTCCATTATGCCACTCTGTAATCCCTTATGTGCCCATTGCTTAGCTCCCACTTGTGAGAGCGTATGATACTTGGTTTTCCATTTCTGAGTTTCTTTCCTTAGAATAATGGCCTCCAGCTCCATCCAAGTTGCTATGTAAGACATTATTTTATTTTCTGATGAGTAGCTTTCTATGGTACATTTATATAATATTTTCTTTGCCCACTTGTTGGTAGATGGGAACTTAGGTGGGTTCCATATCTGTGCAATTTTGTTGCAATAAACATTCATGTGTAGGTGTCTTGTTAATATAATGACTTCTTTTCCTCTGGGTAAATACCCAGTAGTGGGAAATCTTTTTTAAATTCACGTGTGCCATCTGTCACATCTGAACTTGAATAACACATGTTATACCACATACACCAAAGTTCCTTTTCACACTCCCCAAAATTGAGATGAGTAATAACAAAAATAATTTCTTATCACTCTCACTAGTACTTTATTCTAATCATAGTAACAATGATACAAAGTGAACAACCTTAAATATTTGAGGATGAAACATGCTTGGAACTGAAAACAGATTACTTGTCTACCAATAGACCTACTGCTTTAGTTTGTGATGTTAATATTTTTTATAGAAGCTCAATTTTCAAAATATATTTATTGCATATTAAAAATAATATATAGCAGAAATGACCTTTGACTTTTGAAGAAATTCAACACTATTTTTATGAAAGTTTCACTAACTGTTTCAGCAGAAGTAATTTAGGATATTTATGGTAAAACACCAATTTAGTGACTATAGCTCCCCAAAACTCATATCAACTACGAGTCCTTTTTCAGACAACTCGTCTATAATTTTTTTTCTAATAATTTTCTTGGACTTGCTAAGAACCCCTCTGGCTTGTGGGAAGTGCTTTGAAAAGCAGAAAATAAATCAATTATCATGAAAGATTCTATGTATTCAACTTTCAATTATTTAAATACTATCTAATGTATAGTTTCAAGGATTCTGTCTTCATTCTTTCTGCCCAATTACCTATTTATTTGCAAAATAGAAAAAAAATAAGAAAGGGGGGAAATTTCATCTATATAGAACCATTCTTTCATTTTTATAATGTATGAGAGCATATTAGGATATTGAACACAACAATTAAGTATTATTATATTTACTTGCACACTTTGATTATTTGGATTTTTTTCTACTAATATTTTCACCTTGGCAAAAGAGAATATTTATAATAATAATGATGATGATAGAGAAAGATTATAAAAATGAGCAATTGTAAAAAATTTTAATCCTCTAAAATGTCATTGTTTTATAGAAAAAAAATCTCCAAGTGGTTTAGTAACTTGCCTACGGTCACACAGCTAATAGGTGACAAACCTGATACAAACTCTGGTTTTCTGACTCCTAAGCCCATAGTTTTAATGTATCATGTGCATTCCTCAAATTTCTGCCCCAAAATATTTGAATGGCTTCTTATAGCATAGAATAAAAAGTGTAAGGCCCTATTTAATAGAAACTAAAAGATACAGGATGCTTAAAACTTTGGTCTATTCTGTAGAATAGACCAAAGTTTTAAGCATCCTGTATCTTTTATTTTAAGAGAAAATTTTAAAATACAACAAAAATACCCCCTTTTTATTTAACTATTTGTTTATTTTTATTTTTTAAGAGGAAATAATTACTTTAGAACAGAAAGACAAAGGAAGAATGTGAAATTTAATAGATTTTCTTTTTATAAAAATTGCCTGATTTTTCCCAAGATATTTACAAGGTAATCTCTCCAAGAGATTAATTTCAGGTGCATGTGAAAATACAAAATGAAGCAAGTGTTTCTACATCTATCTCCCATCCCCCAGATCCCCCTCCCCAAGACACAATGTTCCATTCTAGGACCTGTAAAGGTGCTCAGCACATAACAGGTTCCCAATAATTATATATTGTTGATGACTGAAATGCCCATGGTGTATACATACCCAAATAAGCCTATTTTCACCTTCAATTGCAAGGAAAACTTTTGGGTCACCAAATGTAATGCATTCGTGTCAAGCATTTTGTCATCAATGCAATTCAACCATGTCCACCTCACCACCTCTTTAATGTCAAACTTTTTTCCTCCTTTTCTGTTAGGAAATTCCAATTGGTGTACCCTCCTTTCTTTTTCACTGCGAATGTGCTTCATCATATTTATTGACACTCACAGGGACATCAAGGTAACATCTTAACTATGCAAGCTCCTATTACACTTGCTAAAGTTTTTGCAGCATCTTACGTTCCTTTTATTACAAGAACTTTATTCTAATCCTTTCTTAGACTACAACATATGCTACATGTGATTTGGTTAATGAAGCTATAGTGTCAACACCCTTAGCAATGTCTACATTGGCCCCTGGATATGATGTTACTCTGTCTCTCAACACTTAAGCCACAGCTGACTTCTGAAGTGTCTTATTGTAATCATACAAACATATAATCCTAACTAATTCAACTAAAAATTTTACATAAAGGCTAATTAACTCACATGATATTCCTGAAGGACAGAAACATTAAAAATATATACATTTAAAACGATCAGGCTCAAAAAGGATATCTATACTAAATTTACGTAATACAGTTTCGTTACGTGTACATTTTTCTCAAATTATACTCATTTGAAAATTTTCACCAAAGGCAGTGACGATTAACCATTAGCAGTGTGCAGAAACACCTTAGCTCATATTTTAACAATTAGCCTTAGGACTTGTTTTCTAGAAACACAGGGGATTTTAACAGAGGGAACCCTTGGGTGTTTTTTACATTACAATGGCTCTTTTGATACTTTTTAAATTTTAATTGACAAGTAATAATTGTATATATTTATGGAATACAATGTTGGGATGCATTATGGTATACAGTTATGGGATACAGTGTCTAAATAAAGATATATATTGTGGAATGATCAAATCAGACTAATTAGCATAATCACCACCTCAAATAATTATCATTTATTTGTGGTAAGAGCATTTAAAATCCTCTCTTTTAACTGTTTTAGTACATTTTTACCATCTCAGAATCTGCTTTCTACTTTTGATGGAGAAATTGTTCAGCAAATTTTACATCTTTCTCTCTCTCTCTCTCTCTCTCTCTCTCTCACACACACTCACACACACAAACACACACACACACACACACACGAGCTATAGTGAGATACCTTTCCAAAAACTGATATTCAATGAGAGAACATCAGCAGTGAATTCATCACCAGATAAATCTACCTAAAAGTCAATAGTTTTGTTTTTTTACCTACCATAATATTCTTATGCAAAACCAATGACTGACAAAGTTTTTTGGGCATAGAAGTTATATAACTGAAAGGACATGATATTGAGAAAACGAGTTTAATGTATCCCTCAAGGATGGCAAAAAACATATTCATCTAGTTGAATTGAAATAAAAAATAAAATAATATATGAAAATATAGATAATCCCAAGACTATTATCTCCATGTAGTCTGTAACCTACAATTTATATGGAATTATATATTTAAACACAAATTAGCCCCATTGATGGGAGTATCTCAATGTATTATAATGAGTGGTACAGCTCAGATAAGTCAATGGTTCAATTAGGCAGGGGTATACCCACATCACCCTTACTATATATTGAGCCAGGAGAATTAAATGTACTATTTTCATTTTCTAACCTATAACCATCATTTTTTTTCTTTCCAAATGCTCATAAAGAATCTATTGAGGGAGTTGAGTTGCCATTGAAAATTATGACAACATCCATCTCTCAGATTTACTGCTCACTCTCATATTATATTTGGAAATTTTTCCTGTAGGATTTTCAGAACCTTGTCAAATCCTCTGCTCTTAAACTTGCCATTTCTACAAAGTAGTTCTTGATGAAGTTTTGAAATGTTGTGTTTTCTCACCACTGTGTTCCTTAAAGAGAGCTGTAACTGACATTTTGAAAGCAAAATGAAACATATACATTAGTTTTATTTTAAAATTCGACAAAGCACATCTTTTTTTTCTTCATATAATTAATTGAGTTACATTTTAAATGCATATATCATTTGTGCACCTGCAATAATTTTTTCTTGTATATGAAAACTCTCCACTCATCTCAATATGATATATAAGGGTCAATTGTGACTATCTTAATTCATAACTTTTTCTAATCAACAGTGTTTAAAAGCTAAGAGTGCAATTTAACTGCAATAAACACCATTCTCTGAATATGTTTTGAGATAATTAATCTCCCAGATTTTCTTATCAGGAAGCGCAAGATTAGAGTAAGAGAAGTTTGATACTCTGGAAAGAGTATTTGTCATTCTTGACTCCTTCCATTATGTTATCTCATATGCACTTCATCACTGTATTAGTCTGCTTTGCATTGCTTTAACAGAAAATCACAGACTGTGTAATGTATAACAAACAGAAATGTATTTGGCTCATGATTCTGGAGTCTAGGAAGTCCAGGAGCATGGTGACAGCATCTGGTGAGAGCCTTTATGCTCTATCATCTAATGGTAGAAGGTGGAAGCACAAAAGAGGGTGAGAAGAAGAGCTAGAGGGGCCAAACTTGATTTTATAACAAACCTACCCTCAGGATAACTAATCCATGTCTGTGACAATGACATTAATCCATTCATAAGTGCTCTGCTAACACAACCTAATAACCACTAATTTGGCTTCTACCTCCCAACATTGTTACAGTGAGGATTGTTTTCAATACACAAACTTTGGGGGACACATTCAAACCACAGGAGTCACCAAATTTTTCAAAATATCTTGTGAGTACATCTGCTTTTCTCCTTCACTACTATCACCACTCTAATCCAGGCCACCAGTACCCCTAAACTAAAATACCATAAATGGTTTCCTTGCATGTCATGAGATTTATTTCCAAACCATTTCTCCTACTACACCACAGGGAGCACTTTCAAAATGCATTTCAGATAAAATGTTAGTGTGTCCTTATTGTCCTCAGTGTAAAATACAAGAACCCAAGCATAAAGCCTACCTCTTAAGTTTTAATATTGGCCACATATTTACTCTCTAACAGTAAAAATCAGCTGTGGCCCGTCATACTTCAAGGTCTTCATGTCTTTTCTTATGATATTGCTTATGTCTAGAATGCATTTGCATGTACGTGCTCATGCACACACACACGCACACATGTGCACACGCACACCCAAAACGCATACACCCTCTTAAGGACATAATGTAGATTTTGTCAATACCAGAAATCTACCTTTGATTTCTTCTCCCATTCATTTTCAGTTACACATCATGATCACTCATAATCACTGGGAAGTTTTTTAAAATCACATTGCCTAGGCTACGGTAAGATTAAATCACAGTAGGATCCAGGTATTTGTGCTTTTTAAGCTCCCCAGGTGATTCCACTGTACACCCAAGGTTAAGACTCACTACATAAGAGTTCCATCTAACTATTTTTCCCAACAATGTGTCCTATTGAATTCATCCCTCATATTTCACTGCCACATCCATTAGAACCTCTGTTTTGTCTCACCTAAGCTATATTTCTCCATCTTGGCTATAGGTTATTATG
Source organism: Saimiri boliviensis (assembly GCF_048565385.1). Classification (NCBI taxonomy): domain Eukaryota; kingdom Metazoa; phylum Chordata; class Mammalia; order Primates; family Cebidae; genus Saimiri; species Saimiri boliviensis. The sequence continues at coordinate 56,935,102 of NC_133458.1, read as the reverse complement.
AGGGGCATTGTCAGTGCTTTGTCGAAATCCAAGGCCTCAGTTATTTGATAAATGTTTTGTTAATGTGCTGAATTCTTTCAAAATACCTATCAATCCTAAATCATGTAAGATTTTTCTTCATTTGGCAAAACATCTCTACAAATTAAATATTTTTTCTTTGATATTAATATTACTATAAATATGATATCACCTATTTAAACCATTAAGGACCTTAAAAAAGAACGCTTTAAAAGGCAAGTCATTTTATGTGTGAAATATATTATTTCATGAATATGTAAATGTATGCTAATAATTTTTGTACTTCTCATCCAAAATCTCAGAAAATGACAAAATACAATAGGACCCCCACAATATTCACATCACTTTTTTTAAGTTTTATTTTTTTAATTGGCAAATAAATTGTATAGACCTATCATGTACAACATGTTCTAAAATATGTATACGTTGTGGAATGGCTCAGTGAAACTAGTTAACATATGTATTACCTCGTCACTTTTTAAATGATTCTGTTTACTTACAAACTCAGTGCTTCCAAAATAGTTTCTTTCTTACTGATTTTTCTTTTTGGATAACAATGAGCATACCACACAATGGCAAAGCATTTTTCCAGGTGCTGTTGTGCCTGGGGAGATAGCTATACCAGGACTCAGGACCCATAAGTCCTGATTTTTAGCTTTGGTTCAACATATATTTAGTCTGTGACATTGGGCAATGTTTTAACCTTTCTAAGCTTGAATTTTGTAAACGTAATATAAAATGAAAATAAGTCTGCAGGCTGGAATTTCTAAAAGTATTATAAAAACTCGATGAAATAGGTGTGTGTTCTTCCTATAGAGACGGATTCAAGACTCAAGGAATAATTGTAAAGAATTTAGCACTGTTTACAATAGCAAAGACTTGGAACCAACCCGAATGCCCATCAGTGATAGACTGGACAGGGAAAATGTGGCACATATGCATCATGGAATACTATGCAGCCATAAAAATGATGAGTTCATGTCCTTTGTAGGGACATGGATGAAGCTGGAAACCATCATTCTCAGCAAACTGACACAAGAACAGAAAATCAAACACCGCATGTTCTCACTCATAGGTGGGTTTGAACAATGAGAATATATGGACACAGGGAGGGAAGCATCACACAATGAGGTCTGTTGGGGGGATCTAGGAGAGGGACAGCAGCGGGTAGGGAGTTGGGGAGAGAGAACATGGGGAGAAATGCCAGATATAGGTGATGGGGAGGAAGGCAGCAAACCACACTGCCATACATGTACCTATGCAACAATTTTGCATGTTCTTCACATGTATCCCAAAACCTAAAATGCAATTATATATATATATATGAATTTATTGAAGGGTCTATTTACAAAATTGTGGGCAGCATAAAGAAACTAACAGAAGACGGTAAAGTACCCAAGAACTAGTTACAATAAGAAGGAGTTACCACCCCCAGCCCTCACAGGACAGAGGAGGAAGCTGTTTCTAGAACCAGGTAAGAGTTGAACCTGTGAAAAAGGGGTTTGCTGTAGCCATGAGTAAGGGAACACAGACATTGCCAAAAGCCCAAATAGAAAGGGGAGGAGCAGGGAATAAACACCCTGACCCCCGGTTCCTCCCTTCCTCTGATCACCTGCTGGTAATTTTCACTGAGCAAACTACCCAAATTCAAAAGAGTCCTAGTAATGCATTCTGCAGAGGTGGCCACCAGGGTTATAGAGCAGGATAAAAGGAGATAAATGAATAATATTGAAGAACAATTGGAGAACAGTGAGCACGATATAAAAGCTGTTTTAACTAAAAATGTGTTCAGTAAATTGTTTAAAAAATATTAAATGAACATGCAATGTAACAGTGAAAGCTGTCATTCTGTATGATACTATAACAATGGATGCAGGTCATTTTACATTTGTCCAAACCCATAGAATATACAACACAAACAGTAAGCTCTAGGCACATTATGGCTTCAGTGAAATATAACATATCAATATTAGCTCATTAATTGTAACAGATGTACCACACTAATGCACGGTGTTAAGCACAGGGGAACTTGGTGGCAGAGCAAGAGATGTACAGGCACTCTCTAAACTTTTCTCTCAGTTTTTCCCTGTAGATGTAAAACTGCTGTTAGTTTTTTTACAAGTTATTTTCATGACCAATATTCACTGAACATGTCTGATCATACCCCAATTTCCACCAAACTGTTGCATCTATGAAGATGAATTGATGATGTAACCACCATATGACACTGACTTACAAGAGGTTGACTCGCAAGCCTGGGAAATAAATTTCCCAGATGTATTTCTGGGAAACCTCCAATTGCGGTGAATTAGTGTGACTTTCTCTTCTAAAATGTCCATTTCTATCCCTTGATTCACTAATTTAGAAAGACAAAATCCTCTCAGTGAAAGTTTTTCCTAACATACTTCGTATCATCATTGCTCTTGAAGTGGGTAAGTTTTCACTTAAAGCTAAGCAAACTTACTTTCATCATATTTTAAATGTGAAAGTTCTTTGCCCCTTAAAGAGAATGGCAATATAAATTTGGAAATGTTTTTGTGGTGGTTGTCATAACAGTAGATATATTTTGCAGGTAATTTTTCATTATAGTGACAAAGGAAATAAAACATTTTGGATCCAAGAAATCCCACACAATATGATTGAAATATATTCAGCTTAATATCCAATTTCAGTTTCTCTTAAAATCATTTATTTCAACATGATTTATCATATTCTTATGATAGGTGCTCTAAAATGTACATTGCATACCAAAATCATGAGAGTCTACATATTGATATCTAATATAAAGGTCTTAGTGTTTTGTATTATTTTGATTAAAGCAGACAGAACCACAAGTGTTTGTGAAATCCTGTTACTGTTCTCTTTATATGAGAATTTATATTTTAAGCACAAAATTATAGATGTTATTTAACATCAGATAAGAAATCAAATAACAAATTATGTAAACAAACAAAAAATTAGACTCCATGTCTCAAAGCAGGTACTAGATACCCAACAACAGAATTTAGAAATTGTTCCTAATGGCACTCGCAGTAGGAACAAGTGTGGTTGGAAAGAATATGCAGCCAGCTGTCTCTTCTCTTTCTCTCTCTCTCTTTTTCTTCTTTCCTTTTTTTTTTTTTTTTTTTTCGATATGGAGTCTCGGTCTGTCGCCAGGCTGGAGTGCAGTGGCACGATCTCCACTCACTGCAACCTCCAACTTCCGGGTTCAAGTGATTCTCCTGCCTTAGCCTCCTGAGTAGCTGGATTACAGGCACCCGCCACCACACCCAGCTAATTTTTTGTATTTTAATAGAGATGAGGTTTCACCATGTTGGGCAGGATGATCTCTATCTCCTGACCTGGTGATCTGCCCACCTCGGCCTCCCAAAGTGCTGGGATTACAGGCGTGAGGCACTGCGCCCAGCCCAGCTGTCTCTTCTCTTGAGTATAGGTAGACTTATCCTTTCTCTCCTTTCTCCCTCCCCACAACAGTCCCCTGAAGTCCAATCACCCTGCATCCCTGTGTCAGAGGAAGGCTCTGATAAGTGGTTTTCTCCAGCGGGCCTGCTTTTGTCCTAACGGGTTATCACCAGAGAGCGCAGAATCTCCAGTCTTCAAGGTGCTGAGGTCTAGCAGCAACAGCTGAGCTGCTTGGTGCCTCTGAGAGATTTAGCATAAATGGGGGCAGTTCATACGGTTTATTACTTTGATGATAACACTGAGTTCTTAGTCACAGAGCAATGTTTCAGATGTGTTTCTATGTTGTCACCTTTTGCACCCTGTGCGCATAAACGCGAACAGTGTAAGGATATAAATGACTCTCCTTCTCGTCTTATCTGGGTTGTTTGTGTGCACACCCTAGTCCTGGGAAGGCTGAGGAACAAACTGTCACACGGAGACATGAATGCTTTCTGGTTTGCAGCTGCAGCTGTTGTTTGCAATGCCTGATGCCTTTCACAAGCTTTTTTCCTCATCCACAGCTATTCAGTGACTTTGTTTGAAAAAGCTTACTCCAAACTCTGAGCTAGTTGATCTAGCCCAGTGACCTCCCAGAAATCCACAGCAGGTTAAATCTTCCATGGGATTTTAACACAGAAGAGTAGTAGCTCAACCACTGTTAAATATATATATATATATATATATATATATATATATATATATATATATGTTTACATATTATATATATATGTTTACATATTATATATATATGTTTACATATTATATATATATGTTTACATATTATATATATATAGGCCCTCTTTAATTTCTTATGCAATAAATAATTTTTAAAGGGCCATTTCAAAAACTCAATCCAGGATTTGCCCCTTTGGCCAAAGGGATTCTTTTCAGCTGAGCCTCCTAAGAATTACTTACACAATCTCTTGTTATTTAAGGAAGCAAACTTTCAGCCAAGGACGGACACTTTGTAAAATTAAGATGAACAATAACATCTTAGTAGGTAATGGGTTCAGAAACTACTTCACAATTTGTTCTTGGCAAAATTACCAAGGGTTCTGGGACTATGCAACAACGTGGGAAAACATTTAAGGGAAAGAATGCAGGATGCAGCAGGAAAACAGATTACAGCTCCCTCAAGTGAGAAGTGGACTATTTCTTCTCCTGTAGCCAATCTTTGCATTTGTTCCTGTAGATCTTGGGAGAAAATGAATAAGGACGTCCAGTGGAAGTGTTGGAAATGTGTCAATGACTTTATTTTTCCTTGCCCAGGAAAGAGAAATAGCAGGGAAAAAATTAATTTATTCATAAAAATAGGTGCAAAACAAAGAAAATATGCACACCTATCATAAAATCCCTCTTTGATATTTTACAACTAAATTATAAGCATAACCACCAGCAACAGCACACATTACATACAATGGTAAGGTAAGAGAGAGGAAAAAAACATAGATTGGTTAATATACATGAATTTAAACACACACACAAGGTAAACAGATTAGCCCCAGAATCATAGTGAGGGTTTAAGTTTTAATAATTTCAGAGGTAGAAATGTTACAAACTTTAAAAACAGCATTGTTTGAATTTATTTATGTTTTTTTTAGACTGACTTAGTCTTATGCAAGCCAAATAATATCTTTTTAATCTTAACATTTCGTTTCAGTCCATATTTGCCAACATGTGCACATGTAAACAAAGCAGAGATGAAAATACACATAGCAACAAGTCATGAGGTCAGAGTTGGGTTCTATAACTTCCTTCTTCCAGTATCTAGTTCTTGTTCTTTGTCCCTCAGCTCGCATTTCTGGTCTGGTTGTTATTCTTTACCTGGTCTGCGACCAAACATTAGTCCTAATGTGTTCCTAGTAGTATTAGCATCAGCAGTGACAACAGCAGCAATAGGCACTAGTAGTAACGGCTAAGAGTGTGTCAAAGCAACCCTAGCAACCCTATTTTCCCTTGATGATAAAAATCAGTCATCTCAGACATTCAACTCTTCCCTTGTCCATTGAGTCAGTGGTATAAGGAGCTCAAGGTGTTTCCATGGGATTCTCAGTTTCCAGTTGAATAGAAACATTTTTTCGTGATAATTAAACGCAAGAATCCAGCAGAATTCAAACTTACAGGAATGGGAAACAACATTTTTAGTGAGTGTATTGCTGAGGTAGCAGGGCAGGGAATACTCCCACTCCAGCCCCTTCATTCTCAAAGCCGTGTGTCCTGACTATTGCAGAAACAGCATTAGGTATTTATTAGTCGTTGCTATCAATTGCTATTGGAACATGTTGTACATCCTGTCAGATGGCACCTAGGAATTACAAGCTTTTATTTGTATGTTTTGGCTCTTCTTGTCCTCCCAGCAGGTATGTACTATTCCTTCAGTATACCATCGGACTATTTCATTAAGACAGCATCTTCAGGCAATGTGGTACATGGTAGCACCAGTAAGTCTCAGGGATATGAGTCACTACTTTCACTGTAAAATGAGCTCTTTGTTCAGAAGCCGTATTATGTGAGATACCAATGAGAGAATAAGGTATTATGTACAGGTGGTGATGCTGGTGAAAGCATTGTAGGGGAAGAAATACAAATTTATATCCAAAGTATCTTTTCTAAAGGCAATGCGTTCTTCCCTTCCAGAATGGCAGAGGTCCAAAGTAATTATTCTGCCACTGAATGGCTCACTCGCCACACTAGGAAATGGTGCTATACTGGGGGCTTAGTTTGGTCTACACAACCGGCTCTTTCATTCTTTGGCTGTCCTGTGTGCCACATGAGCTTTGTGAGAATAAAAATCTTTGTTTAGGCTTCATCTTCATTATGGCCATTTTATTCATGAATCCAGTGATGAAATGACTAAGAAGAGAGGCAAACTGACTTGTATAGAATGGGTTGTGTACCGCTGTTATTGAAAGCCTTCTCTGGAAAGTTTTTGTGAGTGTTCACACACATACTTTCCCCAGATATCTGTGTTACTGAGCCTCCTACCTTGTATTCTGTGTGATGATTTCCTGTAGGAACTATTACGAAAGAGAGAAAGAGTTTATATAGTCCTTAAGTAAGATGAAGAAGACATCCTACTGTCCCTGCCATATGAAAGCAAATTTCTCTCTGTTGATTTTCACTAATTGTATTTTTAAAGTTCCAGATAAATACCTGAATATTAGCTATATACTGGATACTAGGAGCTAAATTGATTTACTCCAGTAAAGATACCACATCTACAACAGCAACCAAAATTAGAGTCACCACCTCATTAGTTTCATGACAATCAACTGATATTCTGCAAGATCCGTATGTCTTCACAAAACAAATAGGCAAGTTAGCCAGAAATGAGATATTTGAAAATTTATTCTGCATCCTTCACATATTTGATAGTGGCAATAGTCTGCAACTGCCCTTGATTTTGGCCTTAATTTTCATGTATTGTTTTACTAGAGAGAAGCTCTCCCTCAGCTTCTATTTCTCCCTTCTTATTATAGTGGCTGTTCCTAAAAGGCAAAAACCGAACACGGGGACTCCATCAGTTGCCAAGTATATCTATTCCAACTTAATAGACTTTAGTAGACATTCCAACTCGGTAGACATTATTGGCAGCCAAAATCTCACGTATTGCCTGATCACAGTAAAACCAATCTCACTGAAGCAGTTTGAAGCTCCATGTTTTAGGGTCAGTTTGGGACTTACGTCCAAAAAGTGTCTTAGAAATCTGGTCATTTGCATTATTCGACGCATGATTCCCCCTGGTAAATTGCCATAGGTTAGTTGATGGAAGGCTGAAAGGATTATTTATAGTACCTACTAACAATAATTTTGTTGGGGTCCTCCTGAAGGGAATCTGCTTATTCTTTATTCAAAAAGTTCTGGATCTATGTACTAGATTAAATATGGCATTTCAGTGAGAGTCTGTGACTCTGCTTTGTAGTGACCCAATTCATATCTCTAATCATTAAATCCATAGTTGTATCTTTCAATCAAATACCAGATCGAGTATATATTACACAAAATGCTAGTAGGCTGCTCAAGTATCAAGACCTAGACTCAGCGAAGCACTCTGTTCTACCCTTCTTCCCTTTATGATAATTGAACATCCTTGTGTCTGGAAGTTTAGTGCTACTACTCAGCTTCTGTCATTCTGAGATCTTTTATTTCTTTAAAATCAATGAGCCCATGTAAGAGGCTCAATCTGTCACAGTCTTTCCTGCCTGCAAAGAACAGCCACCACTACAACACTGGATCTACGTTCCCTGGTATCTCTTGAAGCTTTGGTGAGGGAAGTATTCTCTAAATCCCCCTCAGAAATACAGTGAGTTTCCCATGAAAATGTCCTCCAACATTCCTATATCCCTAAGCTTTTAGATTCATTAGTATGCATTAAACTAAGGATATTCTGGCACCTCAACCTTATTTAATTTAGGTCACTGCTATGTTCAGATTTAAGTCAACAGACTGAATAAACTAAGAGAACCACTCCCATCTGCTTGAGGTCACAGTCACACCAGAACCTCCGGTAACAGCGCCCATATCCGTAATCTAATCTGGCACGTGGTATAGTATTTTTGTGTGTGTACGCTGTTTCAAAACATTTACAGTCATTCCTCCCTACATTCGTCCCCTGGTTTTTGTGGAGGTAAATTTGAAAAATAATGTTTCTGTTTTCATGTATGTGCCATCTCTCCTGGATTAGACTTTTTAGTTATTCCCAACTTGTCTTGCATCATCCTCTAATTATGGATCTGGAATCAATGAGAAGTAGTGGGTCTTGAATAAAATCAGCATTGCCTTACAAGAGGACACATCACTGAGGTCATTTAGAATCTTCAGGTGATAGACTGGATAGGGAAAATGTGGTACATATACACCATGGAATATTACGCAGCCATCAAAAACGATGAGTTCACGTCCTTTGTAGGGACATGGATGAACCTGGAAACCATCATTCTCAGCAAACTGACACAAGAGCAGAAAATCAAACACCGTATATTCTCACTCATAGGTGGGTGTTGAACAATGAGAACACATGGACACAGGGAGGGGAGCACTACACACTGGGGTCCTTTGGGGGGAAATGGGGGAGGGGCAGAGGGGTGGGGAGGTGGGAAGAGATAGCATGGGGAGAAATGACAGATACAGGTGAGGGGACAGAAGGCAGCAAACCACACTGCCAAGTGTGTACCTATGCAACAATCTTGCATGTTCATCACATGTACCCCAAAACCTAAAATGCAATTAAAAAAAAAAAGAATCTTCAGGTGAAGGAAGACTAATGTTCTCAAACAAAAACGATGAGCTGCTTCTGATGGAAATTAAGAATCAATGGCATAGGCAGTTTGAAGTCCTCAGGCTTTTTGGAGTCCATTGAAAAGTTTTCATTCCAATCCATGGAATTCTATTCTTTCTTAATCAATACCCCAACTTTTAAGTTGAAGCCCTAGCATAACTAAGAATTTAATTTTCCTTTTAAGTTTGCAAACTACATGATCAAATTCTATTTCTGGTTTAGTGTTCAGTTCCTCTGTAAACACAAGTTACTAAAAATGGATTCTTAAAAGCAGTCATAAAAGTTTTGCTTTTCTGATTGTGTCCTGACCTTGTCGTTTTTCTTTCTGTAAGTTCTTCAGAGCCTAATCTTCATTAAGCACTTATTTCCAACACGTACCTATTGCTATTGTTTTCTTTCAACTACCAGTATCCTACTTTTCACTGATGATGGGTTCATTATGGCCTTCCAATGGCAAATCACAGATTCTCATCGGCAAGGATCTGTTTTTTGAACAAGACTCTTACATTATCTATCATATCAGTCAGAGTTTTGTCAGAAAATCAGAAGACACGTAAAGTATAATAAGCAAGGAGAAAATTAATAAAGCCAATTATAACCTTATAAAACCATTTGAAAACCTGATTTGGAAGAGACAGCAAAGCTCTGCTACATTCAAGAAATTGGGAAGTAAAGAATTGCAAGAAACCACTACTTCTTTCCTCCACTGACCTCAGCATCAAAGTGGGCAATTCAACTGGACAATATTTGGAAAACACAGTCAAAAATTTCAATGTGCTTTGTTATAATCCCACAAATCTATCTACTGCAGCTCACCCAATACATCCTTTTCTTTTTTCTGCAAGGAGACTGCTCTCCATGGGTCTCTCACATTTCTGCACATCTTGCAAATAAAGGCACTCGCTTTATTTCAAATTATCTTCTCAAAGATGTTTATAAAGCAAATGACAGAGAAAATGTCTCCCTCTAGGAAAAGACAGAGACAATGTCTCCTTCTAGGGTGAAGTCCAGATAGGATTACTGCTCATTTGAACAGATTCAGGTACCGTAGTTAAGAATTCCTCTCTTCTACCCCACGCCATTGTGCAAGCAGGTATTACCAAGACCTCTCTGTATTAACCTGTGGGATTTGTGTTTTTCAGAACCAATGCAAATGCTGATACTCTGGTTTTTGCTGTTGTTCTGAATAATAAAGTCCTTAATATACAGCATAAGACTCTCATGTCTTCTGCCAGCTTCCATGAAGCAGTGGCAGACTAACATGATACAGCTTGCAAAAACGGTAAAATTTCAGATGTTTCCAGTTCTTGATGCTCAATTTCATTAGTCATAGAAGGACCTCTGTTTTCTGCGATACAAAAAAAATAGCACAGAAACAGGCAAAATTAATAAGTATGGGCTGCCCAGCCCCCCTTTAAAAATCATCTAACGGCTCTTTTTATTGACATTAACTTTAAAAACGCCATTGGTTTTCTTTCTTAGATCATTTTTTCACACCTCATTCATTTTATCTTTTATATTTACTAAATCCTTACTTGTAAATTCTGATTTATATATATTGAATGATTAATTTGTTGCTCTGTACTTGACTTTTAGTTTAAATTAGAAGCAAAAACACAACTCATTTCTTACTGATTGCAATTTTCTTTTTTTCTAACTCCTTAAGTTGAATGCTTTATATATTTGGAAACTAAGTATAAGTTTAGTTGCATTTCATATTTTTCCTTTGAAGTATCCTGATTTTTATCAGTTTCTAAGAAATATGTCTTGTATAATCTGATTTCTTTTTATTTTATTTTAATTTCATTTTATTTTTTAAGTTCCGGGATACATGGGCAGGATGTGCAAGTTTATACGTGCGCCATGGTGGTTACCTGCACCTATCATCCCATCACCTAGGTATTAAGCCCAGCATGCATTAGCTCTTTTTCCTGATGCTCTCCCTGCCCCCACTGCCCTCCCCTGACACGCCCCATTGTGTGTTGTTTCCCTCCAGGTGTCCATGTGTTCTTTTTGTTCAGCTCCCACTTACAAGTGAGAACGTGCAGTGTTTGCTTTTCTGTTCCTGCATTAGCTTGCTGAGGTTAATGGCTTCCAGCTTCATCCATGTCCCTGTGAAGGACATGATCTTGTTCCTTTTTATGGCTGCATAGTATTCCATGGTGTATATGTACATTTTCTTTATCCAGTCTATCATTGATGGGCATTTGGGTTGGTTCCATGTCTTTTTTTTTATTGGGAATAGTGCTGCAATGAACATACACATGCACGTATCTTTATAACAGAATGATTTATATTCCTTTGGGTACAAACCTAGTAATGGGATTGCTGGGTCAAATGGTATTTTGGTTCTAAAATTTTGAGGACTCACCACACTGTCTTCCGCAATGGTTGAACTAATTTACATTCCCACCAACAGTGTAAAAGGGTTCCTATTTCTCTGCAACCTTGCCAGCATCTGTTGTTTCTTTACTTTTTAATAATTGCCATTCTGACTGGTGTGAAATGGTATTTCATTGTGGTTTTGATTTGCATTTCTCTAATGGTCAGTGATGTTGACCACATGTATAGTTTGTTGGCCACATGTATGTCTTCCTTTGAGAAGTGTCTGTTCATGTCCTTTGCCCATGTAATGAGGTTATTTTTTTTTCTAGTAGATTTGCATAAGCTCCTTGTAGATTCTGGACATTAGGCTTTTGTCCAACTGACAGATTGCAAAAATATTCTCCCATTCTGTAGGTTGTCTGTTCATTCTGTTGATAGTTTCTTTTGCTGTGTAGAAGCTCTTTAGTTCCATTAAATCCCATTTGTTAATTTTTGCTTTTGTTGCAATTTCTTTTGACAATTTCATCATAAAATCTATCCCCATGTCTATGTCCTGATTGGTATTGCCTAGAATTTTTTTCTAGGATTTTTATAGTTCTGGGTTTTACATTTAAGTCTTTGATCCACCTTGAGTTCATTTTTGTATAAAGGTAGAAGGAAGGGACCCAGTTTCAATTTTCTGCAGATGGCTAGCCAGTTTTCCCAGCACCATTTGTTAAATAGAAATTCCTTTCCCCATTGCTTGTTTTTGTCAGCATCTTCTTTTATAGATCAGATGGTTGTGGATGTGTGGTTTTATTTCTGAGTTCTCTATTCTGTTCCATTGGTCTATATGCCTGTTTTTGTACCAGTACCATGCTGTTTTCATTACTTTAGCCTTGCAGTATAGTTTGAAGTCAGCATGATGCCTCCAGTTTTGTTCATTTTTTTAGGATTGTGCTGGCTACATGAGCCTTTTTTTTTCTGTTCCACATGAATTTGTATTTTTTTTTCTTCCTAATTCTGTGAAGAATGTCAGTGGTAGTTTAATGGGAATAGCACTGAATCTACGAATTGCTTTGGGTGGTATGGCCATTTTCACAATATTGATTCTTCCTATCCATGAGTATGAAATGTTTTTCCATCTGCTGTGTATTCTCTGATTTCCTTGAGCAGTGGTTTGTAGTTCTCCTTGGAAAGGCCTTTGCTTTCCTCGTTAGCTGTATTCCTCTGTATTTTTTTCTCTTTGCGGCAATTGTGAATTGGAGTTCATTCATGCTTTGGATCTCTTCTTATCTATTGTCGGTCTAAAGGAATGCTGTTGATTTCTGCACATTGATTTTGTATCCTGAGACTTTGCTGAAGTTGCTTATCAGCTTAAGAAGCTTTTGAGCTGAGACAACGGAGTTCTATAGATATAGAATCACGTCATCTACAAACAAAGACAATTTGACTTCCTCTCTTCCTATCTGAATATCCTTTCTTTCTTTCTCTTGCCTGATTGCTCTGGTCAGAACTTCCAATAATATGTTGAATAAGAGTAGTGAGAGAGGGCATCCTTGTCTTGTGCTAGTTTTCAAGGGGAATGCTTTCAGCTTTTGCCCATTCAGTATGATATAGGCTGTGGGCTTGTCATAAATAGCTCTTATTATTTTGAAGTATGTTCCTTCAATATCTGGTTTATTGAGAGTTTAAAACATGAAGTTGAATTTTATTGAAGGCCTTTTCTGTGACTAGTGAGATAATCATGTGGTTTTTGTCTTTAGTTCTGTGTATGTGATGATTTACATTTATTGATTTGCTTATGTTGAATCAGCCTTGTATCCTGGGGATGAAGCTGACTTGATCGTGGTGCATAAGCTTTTCGATGTGCTGCAGTTTGCCAGTATTATATTGAGGATTCTGCATCAATGTTCATCAAAGATATTGGCCTGAAGTTTTCTTTTTTGGTTGTATCTCTGCCAGGTTTGGTATCGGGATGATGCTGGCCTCATAAAATGAGTTAGGGAGGAGTCCCTCCTTTTCAATTGTTTGAAGTAGTTTCAGAAGAAATGGTACCAGCTCCTCTTTGTACCTCTGATAGAATTCAGCTGTAAATCCATCTGGTCCTGGGCTTCTTTTGGTTTATAGGCTATTTAGTGCTGCCTCAATTTCAGAACTTATTATTGATCTATTCAAGGATTCATGTTTTTCCTGGTTCAGTCTTGGGAGGGTGTGTGTATGCAGGAATTTATCCATTTCTTCTAGATTTTCCATTTTATTTGCATAGAGGTGTTTATAGTATTCTCTTATGATTGTTTGTACTTCTGTGGGGTTGATTTCTTCTTTGAAGTAATAATTTTTAGAAAGTGTATTTGTGGCCAGGCATGGTGGCTCACACTTGTAATCCCAGCACTTTGGGAGGCCAAGGCAGACAGATCATGATGCCAGGAGATCGAGATCAGCTTGGTCAGCATGGTGAAACCCTGTCCCTACTGAAAATACAAAAATTAGCTGGGCATATTGGTGAGGGCCTGTAGTTCCAGGTACTTGAGAGGCTGAGTCAGGAGAATTGCTTGAACCTGGCAGGTGGAGGTTGCAGTGAGCTGAGAAGCTGAGATCATGCTGCTGCACTCCAGCCTGGGCAGCAGACCAAGTCTGAGTCTCAAAAAAAAAAAAAGGAAAGAAAGTGTATTTGTGATTCTTCCCTTTCATTCTGAAATTTGAAGGGTATTTGCGCAAAGAACTTGTTATGCCAAATGTTAAAGAGGAGAGAGCAGGCTATCTGAAAGAACTGTAAACTTTTGCATGTTTGAATTAAAAAATATTGGTTCAAGGTACAGTACACATCCAGATGCATAATGTTTTGCAAAAATAGAGATTTCTTTTAGATCTTTGTGCTTGTCCTAAGATCTGTAAGATGTCTTATTTCCTTTCTCTCAACATTCTTTGGAATTGAAGTTGGTACAAAATTTCTAAAAGGTAATTTTATAGCATAAACAACAAAAGGTTTAAAATCTGATCAAAAATTCTAATTTTACTACTATATCATAAGGGAATAATTTCACATGTTGGCAAGGATATATTCAAGAGAATAGTCATTGTAGAGTTCTTTCATTAGTGAAAGATTAAGAACAACTCTAATATTCATGACTAGATACTTGATTGAAAAAGTGATAAATCCACTACTTGAATTCTGTGTATTATTGAGAATAAAGACTTATATATCAAAAAGGAATGGAAACGTGTTCATGATAAAGAATTGAGTTATATTAAAACAGGTTTTGTTCCAAGTTAAATTAAAATATGTGTATATTTTGTAGTTGTGTATGCATGAGAAGTATGAAGACTCCACATCAAAATGGTATTTAGAGATTATTTTTCTTCTTTTGCTTTATTTTCTAATTCGTTCTAATGAATGTATATTATTTGTGCAATATATATAACATTAACAACAAAAGTTTTCTCACTATTTTTTCTTTCTTTTTTGTTTGAATGCAGGGTCTCCCTCTGTCACCCAGACTGGAGTGCAGTGACACAGTAATGACTCACTACCTTGATCTCCCAGGCTCAAGTGATTCTCCAGCCTCAGCCTCTCAAGTCTCAAGTAAGTAGGACAATAGGTATGTGCCACCATGCCCAGCTAATTTTTTTTTTTTTTTGAGACAGGATCTATTGTCCAGGATGGAGTACAGTGTCATGATCATGGCTCACTGCAGCCTTGACCTTCCAGGCCCAGGTGACCCTCCCACCTCAGCCTCCCTGATAACTGGGACTACAGGCATGTACCATCACACCTAGCTTATTATCTGTTTACTTATTTATTTATTTGGTAAAGATGGGGTTTGGCTGTATTGCCCAGGCTGGTCTTGAACTCCTGGGTTCAAGTGATCTGCTCATCTCAACCTCCCAAAATGCTGGCAGTACAGGCATGAGCCACCATGCCCAGCCCTGATTTTTTAAAATTTTTGTAGAGATAGGGTTCTCTCACTATGTTACCCAGGTTGGTTTCAAACCCCTGGATTCAAGCAATCCAAAGTCCTAGGATTACAGGCATGAACCACCACACCCAGCCCCTTTTCTGTGTTTTCAATGTGTAAAAGTTGCCGGCTGCTACAGATGGAGGTAAAAGGTCGTTTAAAGAGACAAACTATATGAATTAGAAATGTTCATAAAAACCTACTGAGGCCTCACAAGATGAAGATTTAAAAGACAAAAGTACAAGCAAACTGCAAGATCACAAGCAAGATCTATGTCTTAGCATTAGTGTTAAGTAATCTGAAATGCCTTAAGGATACTAAGGCAATCATATTAAAGAACGCTTTACTTTTGACTTAATTAGAGCTAGATTTTAATTACAGGGGGAAAAGTAGGGTCATAGCTCTTTTCAGTGCCTAGCTTCAGGAGGAGGGTTACATAATTTGGAAAACAGAATCTAAATGTTCTACATTTTCATTTATATAAGAACCGATTTAAAAAAAAATCAATAACCCAAAGAGGCCACCACTGCTAAACAGACACTGCTAACCTAAATTATACAATGTAAAAACCTCATGGATGTTGCCCTTCCTGAAAAGCAGCTTTCCTGTTTTCCCGCAAATTTAGGAAATACCCAAAAGTCCCCACTGTAAATGAGAGTGCCTAATTGTCTGGGGCTTTTACCTTTGAACTTTTATCCTCCTAAGGCACCATTTCCTTGAATCCTAGTCTTGGTTCCTACTGGGCCAAATTCCACTGGCATCAATCCAAATACCAAGAATATTATAAACATTCACATGGATCCAACATTATCTACATGCTTTCTTAATTGGATCATTGTCATTCTGTACCTGGACTTTAATGTTGGCAAACTGCCATTGAATTTTTCTATAAATAGGTGTCCTCTGCCACCCATCTATAAACCAATTTCTATGTTTTTATTGTCGTTATATTAATCACACCACTCTATCACCAATATCTAGCTCAATGCCATTACCATCTCATTATTTTACTAATATATTGCCTCAATGACTATTTTTCAGGGCCTCAAAAAAACCTTTAATCCCTTTACATTGTTTCTCTTGCACAGAGACAATAGTTGAATCAATTTTAAAAAAATAAATTCAGAAACCAAAAATTACATGGTACATCGTATTTCCAGTTTAAATCAGCCAATACCAAAGTTATCAACCAAATACAAGACAGCAGACTATTTAATAGCAATTATATATCCTAAAGTCAGAAACTTTTTTTTCCGAAACAGAAACTCAAGGTTTCCCATTCTTTACCCCACTTAACTTTTTGGAATAAAATGATTTCTTCCAAAGGGTCCTAAAGAATCTTTCTCCTTAGACTTTCCGTACAACTTGTTCCATTTGACAAAGAAAAAGCAGAGTCTAAGAATAGTTAAGGTGGTAAACGCAGAAGTTACTGGGGAACTGCTTCAACAGGGGAAAAGGTACCTCAGTACGGAATTGGGCAAAATTATGAATACAAGGCAATGTGGGAATTTATAGCTAAAGAGCAGTGTAGTTGGTGAATGGAAAATTATAAAGAGGAACACATCGGAGGTAAGGATGGATTTTGGCTGAACCTACTTTTTTTTTTTTTTTTTTTTTTGTTTTTTTGTTTTTTTGTTTTTTTGAGACGGAGTTTCGCTCTTGTTACCCAGGCTGGAGTGCAATGGCGCGATCTCGGCTCACCACAACCTCCGCCTCCTGGGTTCAGGCAATTCTCCTGCCTCAGCCTCCTGAGTAGCTGGGATTACAGGCACGCGCCACCATGCCCAGCTAGTTTTTTGTATTTTTAGTAGAGACGGGGTTTCACCATGTTGACCAGGATGGTCTCGATCTCTCGACCTCGTGATCCACCCGCCTCGGCCTCCCAAAGTGCTGGGATTACAGGCGTGAGCCACCGCGCCCGGCCTGGCTAAACCTACTTACTATGATTCTTGCTGAAAGCAGGCCAGGGGATCAAACATCAACTGGAGGATGGTATGGATGAGGAGTTTGGTCAGATTAGAGGGTAATTAAGATATCAAGGGTGGGGGGTTCTGATGAACCTACTTAGCACAAGTCTTACTAAAATTAGGCTCTTGGAGGATATTTCCAAGAATATTGAAGAATGTGAGTCTAATTCGGCTCACAGCAAGCCGACTAAAATTTGGTCCAGGAAAAAAGAATCAATGTCAGTTCTTCCTCTTATTAAAGGGAAGACGACACATTCTTCTTTCTTTGGAACAATGAAAGTCCATTTCTTTTTTGTTGCCTTTTATTCATTAAAGACTAGCTGAACCATCTCTTGGAACCTGATAATATAGGATATTTGCTGGATAGTGCTAACAGTCAGGAATACAATGAAAAGAATTTCTATGAAAATAAAAGTAAAATAAAGATAGTAATTGGAAATTTCATTTGAGTTCAGGGGGCAACCAATAGAGAAAATTTCTAAATGTTTGTCCTGAGGATGAAAGTGGCAGTCCCACAGATGTCCTGGATTGTGTTTTGAATGTCTTTGGTCATGGCATCAGGAGTTCTGGTAACTTTCTGAGTGACCCAGCAGGAGGCGCAAAGTTTGCCCACACATAGTGTGTTGCAGTGATTTCTCCCAAGTTTATATCAAATCATCCAGCTTCAGAAAAGCGCAGTTTCATTTCTTAGTGACTCCCAGTCAGGAGGCTGGGAGAGAAATTGGAAACTTTAGTTTTCAGAATTGTAGCCATGTCAGAGGAAAGTAGAATAATTGAGAACCCATGAGGTTTTTTGTTATTGTTGTTGTTGTTTGTTTTGTTTTGTTTTTGTTTGTTTGTTTTATCAGTACATAAAATTTACCTCTACTGTTACTCCCATTTTGATTTTTGTTTACAAAATATGCCTAGTCTCATTAGATTTGGCCTGATTAATTACATATGTGAAGCAAAAATGGTACGTGACCACACAGGTCTTTTTGAGTTTGTTTTGCTGAAACTTTTCATCAGGAATCTCAGATTAGACTTTTAGAAGTCTCTTGAGGCTAAGAAGCCAAGCCAAGAACTCACTGACAGATATGACCTTGGACCTATAGATTTGGGCAAATTCCTCTCTTCTTGAGGTCCCCGAGATACCGCAAAAATCCTGGTGCTGCCAGTAAGTGACTTTCCTTATTCACTTTGATGCTGGGAATCCTGTAATCCAGGTATCAAGGTGGTTTTTCTAAGAGGCCTTCGTAAGTATTGGCTTCACAAAGTCAACTTTACTTCCTTAAACCAGATTCCATGCACATAATTCTCAAATTCAGCATTCCAGCTAAAACCTTGCTAACATAATCAATGTTCCCAATTATGTCCTGTTACAAAGAGAACAGATTCTTACTAAACTTATGCCAATAATGAGTTGCCACGAAAATAAGAAAATTCAACGAGCTTCCAAATTCTGGAGGCATCAGTAGGGAGAAAGATAATTGTTCCATTTCTATTTACAAAAGTGTACTAAGAGAAATAGTTTCCTTAAATATGGAAAATAAAACATTTAAAAACAGCTATGCTCCAAAACAAAAACCACTCTGCTTGATCTTAGGTTTGCAGTTTCATTGAAACCTGTCAATATCTCCACTAACGTTCGGCAAATCCTTACTCAGTCCAGTGGAAGGATCTCAAAGTTGTTTAAACAATGGCTTCAGGAAGCATTCTGGCCAATAGCTACTTACAAATGTTTTCAGAGAAGAATTAGAGTGATAGCAGGATAGCAGTGGGTAGGGAGAATGGGGAGGGAACATCAGGAGAAATACCTAATGTAGATGACAGAGGAATGAATGCAACAAACTACTATGGCATGTGTATACCTAATGAAAAAATCCTGCACGATCTGCACATGTACCCCAGAACTTAAAGCATAATAAAATATAAAAATAAAGAAGAATCAGAGTGAAGCAAAAACTATCTGGATGAGAAATTTTTTAAATGACCACGATTAAAGATTTTATAGGAATTAATTTGACAACCCGGTACAGTGGCTCAGGCCTGGAATCCCACCACTTTGGGAAGCTGAGACGGGTGGATTGCTTGAGCTCAGGAATTGGAGACCAACCCGCCCAACATGGCAAAACCCCATCTCTACAAAAAATACAAAAATTAGCCAGGTGTGGTGGTGGATGCCTGTAATCCCAATTACTCTGCAGGCTGAGTGGGAGAATCACTTGAGCCCAGGTGGTAAAGGCTACAGTGAGCTGAGATCACACTGCTGTACGCCAGCCTAGGCAACAGAGCAAGACCCCATCTCAACAACAACAACAACAACAACAACAATGAGAAAATGAAAAAAAAAGAAATAATTTGACAAGAAAATTTACTTATTTCTGTGACATACAACATTTAAAAAAATAACTGGAATTATGACGGATGATAACATTATATCAAGAAACATGAAAGGCAAAGGTAGTGACAAATTTCTATTGAATTTCTGAAATACTAGTATTAATAGCATCTACCCATATAAATGTAACGTAGGAAAAGGTAAACATCGCTTCTTGTTTTACAATGTTCCCATGTACTTTAACATATTAAATAAATTAAACTATTTTTAAAGTTTCTCTTTACAAATCCTTTGCAATTTCCCAGGGAGCCACATGTAAATATCAGTCAGTTCTAAAACAAGATTTCATTTAGGATTTGATTTTGGGAAGGCAAAATTGTGAAAATGTTAAAATCTTTAAGTCTTTTTAAACTGAGACGTATCAATTCTCTTTAATAAGAGATTATTAAAAGGCATGCAGGGCTTAACACCTGGGTGATAGGTTGACAGGTGCAGCAAACCACCATGGCATATGCTTACCTATGTAACAAACCTGCATGTCCTGCACATGTATTTCAGAACTTAGAATTAAATTAAATATGAAAACAAAACATGGTAATAGCCAGGCACAGTGGCTCATATTTATAATTCCAGGATTTGGGGAGGCAGAGGCAGGCAGATCATATGAGGCCAGGAGCTCAAGACCAGCCTGGCCAACATGGGGAAATCCCGTCTCTACTAAAAATACAAAAATTATCCAGGCATGGTGGTGCATGTCCTAGCTACTCAGCTACCCGGAAGGCTGAGGCATGAGAATCGCTTGAACCTGGGAGGCAGAGGTTGCAGTGAGCTGAGATCCAGCCACTGCACTCCAGGCTGGGCAACAGAGCAAGACTGTCTCAAAAAAAAAAAAAAAAGATACGGTTAACATAAAGCACAGCAACTCCCCACCCCGCAAAAAGCCTTTACAATCTCTTACTAAGAACAAACCAATAATCCAAGAAAACTTTGTCACTTTAATTTTTCATCAATATGCTTTGGTATTAAAGTTTTTAAAAAATGAACTTATAAAGAAATCCATTCAAATCTTCAGCCAATTTGGCCACACATAAAATTTCTTTTTAAAGATTCTTTTAACACAAAACTTCTACATTTTTTTATATCCATTCAAGATTTGCTTTCTCCTACATTTTCTTCTTTCTCATTTTGGAACAATGAGTCATTCTATTTTAGAATGAAATAACTTGTGTTTCACTTAACAAAAACACATTCTGCTTATCTCATACCTTTTTAATCAAAAACACATTCAATTTTTTGCATATTTTACATGTCAAATTGTTTCTCTTCACCTTTATTATTTCTGGTAGTCTTATTTCCATGTATTGATTAGAATTTTTAACTGTTAGTAACCTCCTTTTACAGAGAAAACTAGGAAGGATACATGCGAATTGTCTGTCACATACAAGTATTATGTTGCAGGCTAGCAAATTTATTAATATATCATTTCACTATTTTTGAAGGCATATATTTTCTCATGGTATAAGTTTTCATTAACAGTCTCAGATAGGTTTGATCTCTCTATAGCATATAAAGATAAAAAGCTAAAATTATATAGACTCAAACTTACGCTTAGTAGTGTGTGTTTCAATAGTTCATCCTACCTAGAAATTCTTTTTTATTTTTTTCTGTAGTGCAGTTTATTATGCAGAGTGAAAGGACAGCTTCCACAGCATGGAAGGGGATTCAGAGCGGGTGCCGCTGGAGGCTTGGGCAGCTGGAGATTATATCCCTGAGTTATCCCCTCTCCATTCTTGGTCTCATCCAATGAGAGGGGTTCTTTTTTTTAAAATATATATATATATATATATATATATATATATATTTTTTTTTTTTAATTGTACTTTAGGTTCTGGGGTACATGTGCAGATCATGCAGGATTGTTGCATAGGTACATACCTGGCAATGTGATTTGCTGCCTCCATCCCCCTGTCACCTATATCTGGCATTTCTCCCCATGTTATCCCTCCTCAACCTCCCTACAACCCCACGCTGTCCCTCCCCTAGTCCTCTGCAACAGACCCCAGTGTGTGATGCTCCCCTCCCTGTATCCATGTGTTCTCATTGTTCAACACCTGCCTGTGAGTGAGAACATGTGGTGTTTGATTTTCTGTTCTTGTGTCAGTTTGCTGAGAATGATGGTTTCCAGATTCATCAATGTCCCTACAAAGGACATGAACTCATCATTTTTTTATGTCTGCATAGTATTCCATGGTGTATATGTGCCACATTTTCCTTGACCAGTCTATCATCGATGGGTATTTGGGTTGGTTCCAGGTCTTTGCTACCGTAAACAGTGCCGCAGTGAGTATACATGTGCTTGTGCCTTTATAATAGAATGATTTATAATCCTTTGGATATATACCCAGTAATAGGATTGCTGGGTCAAATGGAATTTCTGTTTCTAGGTCCTTGAGGAATTGCCACACTGTCTTCCACAATGGTTGAACTAATTTACACTCCCACCAACAATGTAAAAGTGTTCCTATTTCTCCACATCCTCTCCAGCATCTGTTGTCTCCAGATTTTTTAATGATCGACATTCTAACTGGCATGAGATGGTATCTCACTGTGGTTTTGATTTGCATTTCTATAATGACCAGTGATGATGAGCATTTTTTCATATGTCTGTTGGCCTCATATATGTCTTCTTTTGAAAAGTGTCTGTTTATGTCCTTCACCCACTTTTGAATGGGTTTGTTTGTTTGTTTTCTTGTAAATCTCTTTTAGTTCTTTGTCAATTCTGCATATTAGCATTTTGTCAGATGGGTAGCTTGCAAAAATTTTTTCCATTCTGTTGGTTGCCAGTTCACTCTAATAATTGTTTCTTTTGCTGTACAGAAGCTCTGGAGTTTAATTTAGAAATTCTTAATGAATACCTATCATATAACCCTAAGGCCACAAGCCACCAAAAGGATTTTGGAAACTGTTCTTAGGAAGAGATACTATAAGAACAAACATAGCTAGCCATCATGTCCAGTTATTTCACTGTTAATTATTTTTACCTTATTGTCTACTAAACCTAAGTAGAATAAAAACATATACTCACATACAATACTGAAAACTCAAAAGACACACTGTTCTTATTAAATCAACATATTAAGCTTATTTACCAAAGACTTACCCAGGTCATGTGAATTTGAATTTGTTTCTATATTTCTAGGAGTTTAATGAGTATTGAATATATACAAGTGCTCATTCATCTCTAAGCCAAATTGAATAGAACACCTCTAACAGATTTTATAAATTAATTTGGTAATACCATCCAGAGGTAAGAAAATGTTATGTATGTAGAATACACATGTTTAGACATATATAAACATACAAACACAAAACAAAAATCTTACAACTTTCATTCTAAAATTTTAGCCATGAGTTAAAGATACCAAGACAAAACTCACTGGTTTACATGAATACATTGCCCGTCTTTACTCCATTTTATATTTATATCTAAATTGTGTTTCTGACAGATGGAATAATTTAACTTCACCTACTCAATATGAGGCCTAAGGTTTTTCACCAATATCTGTAGGGGAGACATTTAAGATTTTTCATTTGCCCTAATCTATAATCTGATGGAGGCTGTTGAGTCAATTTTCTTTTTCCAATTATTAATAGCTCTTTTTTCCATCTTTCTCTTTCCAACCCCAGAAAGTTGCTTTTGGGGATCTAGAGACCCTTCCAAATTCCCACTAAGGGCAGAGGGACTGAAGTTCAAGTTGCTGGGGGAGCTGAAGTGGGAAGGCAGAGTCTGGCAGCATGGACGGGGGGAATAGAGAAGGCAGAGTTCTGAAGGGAACACATCAAAGGATTTAAGAGAACTGATGGGATGGTCAAGGGTGGTACAAGGATAAAGGAGTTGTGAAAGCAATGGAAGGGGTAGAAGGGTTAGAGAAGCTGCCGCTATCAGGAGATCTTACATTTCCCAAAGAGGCCACTGAAGCTCCATATTATTCTTAGTACAATCATGCTAACAAGAAAGAAAGCAGAGAGAGTTGGTGGAGCACAATTCAGCAGGGGCTCTAGAAGGGAGTTTCTAGTCCACTGAGAAGCTCCCATGTTCTTAAATAATGGTGGCTCTATACTTACCAACAGAGAAGACTGGAACTCTAACCTGGTGTCTGTTCTTGATGAGCACAGAGGTTTTAACCAGCTCTATTTCTGAACTTGGCCAGTTCACCTCTCCTTAGGCAACCTGGTAGTCCCTGGCTCCTGGAAGGTCACCATATTGATGCCGAACTTAGTGAAGCATCCGATGAGCATAGCTCACTATAGCCTAGAACTCCTGGGCTCAAGCCCTCCTCCCACTTCAGCCTCCTGAGTAGCTAGGACTACAGACGTGCACCATCACTAACAGCCCAGCTTCTGCTTCTTGCAAAGACTAGTCTAGGATTCTAACTCAACTTCACTTTGCCCAGGACTCTAATACAGCTTCTTACAAACAGAAAAATCAAGAGCTCTATCTCCAGCTTCTGAAGTATACTCAAAATGTTAAGAATAGAAATCTGTCCTAACTGTGTGCTTCAAGGGACATCCAGAGCACTGGTTCAGAAGTCAGACTCACCAATGGATCCCTGTTTGATCAGTCAGGAGACAAGATAAAGACTTCAAATGTGCACATTTGGGGTCCAAAGAGAGAATTTCAGGAGTCCAAAGATGAATCTGATAGAATCTATGTTCTGTTACCATAACTGTTAAAGAAAAAAACAGAGCCTGATGGGAGTTAAAGCAGAAAAAACAAATTTTACTCCAACACCATTGCAATAAGGAAAAAGACACCTCATTCCAGAAGTAGGCTCAATTCAAAATACAAGAAAAAGTGGGAATTTATAGCCAATGAGCAGGATGGAGCTCAGTGGATGGAAAATTATTAAGAGAAAACATCAGGGACAGGAGGACACTCTGGATAACCTGATCTAACAGGATTCTTGCTGAAGACAGGCCAGTGTGATCAGGTACCGCCTGTAGGATGATGAGGGATGAGAAATTTGATCAGGTATCAAGGGTAATTCGACGTCAAAGATGGGGCATTTTGACTAAACCTACATAGCGAGATTGTTGCTAAATTTGGGCTCTTGGAGGTTACAAGGAGAGGTCTTGTTGGGCTCAGAGGACCCTGCCTAAAGGTTGGTCAGGAATCTTTGTCACCTACTTAACCCTGGGTATGTTTCCTAACTATTTGCCTCTCTGTTTCTCAAAGATCCTCCCTGGGATCTCTTAAATGTTGGTAAATGTGGGGAATGTGGTCTGGTGAAGAATAACAGTGTTTACTTGGATTAATTTAAGGACCCTTATCTAATATATCTCAAAGATGGGAACTGGGTTCATCAAATCCTCCAGAAAACAAAAGACAAAAGCCATTTTGAGATTAGTTTCATCCTTATTTTGCTTTTTGGGTCTTTTCCTTTGGTATATGCTGCTTTACTTTTTTCCATAGTCTAGCTTTTTCTTCTAATAAATTGCTGCTTGATCCAAAGTAGCAGCCCCAGTCTCTCGGCTAACTTACTTCAAAGTCTTTATCTCAGTTCACATTATTGGAAGAGTATATGATTAGTCTGGACAAACAATGAATTAATCAGTTGTCCATTATTTTTCCAACCCCCTGTGGCTGGCCAAGTGTTCCTAAGATCAGGAAATACAATGCATTTTCTCTTAAGGGAGCTTTGTACAGAGATCACAGCATTATCTGTCTCCTGAAAAATAGGCATAATTTTCAATGAACAATTATTCTAATTAGACATAAATGCTGTAATCACTGTGAAGTTGCACATGATACACTTTTATTGTTACTTAAAAATTATTTATTTTTATAAAATTATACATTTACATAAGGGCAAACAGTATTATATAGTATGGTTCCCTATTCGACCACTCCCAACTTCTACTTTGCCTTTCCTGAGCCAACCAAATTTGACCTTCTAAAGGTTTCTCTTGCATTTGTGTCTCTCAAGTAAAATGTATACAGGCTGCTATCAATTTTACATATTAGCAACTGAGCTCCTTTTATGACAAAAAAGGGTTAAATTTTCTTATGTCACCAACCTCTGCTTCTCCTCTTCCTGGTACCCAGGATTTACATCTAATCAATTATTTTATAATTTTGAGTAAAATCAGTATTTGATATTTACATTATTATGCCCGTGAAAGTGTTCTTCAAAGCCGAGCATTGTAGCACACTATGATTAAATTTCCCTTACTGGTTTTTCCTTTTCCTTGAGTAAATAATGACTTTGATTCTGTTTTCTATTGCCCGAGTTTCTTTTTATTCACTCTAAATTCTTGCCACAGCTTCCAATAATCTCTATAAGCAAATTTTCAAAAAGTCAACCTCATCAGGCTCTCTCACTATACCTTTTTTTTTGGAGATATTCCTTCTGGAGACCACCATTCTTTGTGTTTTTAGACTGGCTATTCTCTAGACCAAATGCACATACGTCACATGAAGATAATCTTCCTGCCATCCCTGGAATTTTCTTCACATTTCTCCTGGATTGGATTTCTGATTCCTTAACCTTATAACTTTGTTTTTCATAGATTTACTTTCAGTGATACATATGCTACAGTTGCTTTATCGGGTTAAAAAGAAGAGTACATGGAAGAAATGAAAAAATAGTAGAGCCACTTGAAGAAACAATTTGGTAGTTTCTTATAAAGATATCATATATTTACTATACAACCTAGTAATTCTACTCCAAGATATTTCCCCAAAAAATATATCCGCAGAAAGACCTATGTGTAAATATTTGTAACAGTTTTGTTCCTAACAACCAAAACCATAAAACCACCCAAATGTCTATCACCAAGTGAATGAATAAACAGGTAGTGATAACGCCCATATGATAGAATACAGCTCAGCAAAAAGCAGAAATGAGCTACTAACACATGCAGCAAGAGAGATGAATTTCAAAAGCATCATACCAGGCGAAAGAAGCCAAACACAAAAGGCTACATACTGTATGCTTCTGTTTATATGACATTCTGATGCAAGCAAAACTAGAGGGACAGGAATCAGAGTTGCTGTTGCCAAGTGGCTGGGGGTGGGTGAAAAAGACTGACTACCAAATGGCTTGAGAGAACATTTTTGGATGATGGAAAAGTTTTATAATATGAATAGGTGGTAGTTATATAATTGTCCAAACTCATCTCAATGTACACCTTAAAAGGATGAATTTTACTATATGTAAATTATACCTCAATAAATCTGACTATAATAAATAATAATAATGCTACAGGGCATATTCCAGTGACATGGCAACAACAGCAACATAGTTTTAAAAATTGTTTTGACTTCCTACATAAAAACAGACAAAGAAACATCTGATAAGAATCAAAAACCTGTGGGAAAGGTTTGCTACAAAATTCAGGGACAATGTGCCCAAACAGAAGCAAGTGAGGACAAAATTCTAACAATGTCAAGATCTGCATGGGATTAGTGTTTCTGTGGAAACAAGAAGAGGGAACAGCCTCTGACTTACCTAAGAGGAATATCCCCCCAAAATAGCCAAAAGCTATTCATCAGAAAGCTTAGCAGGCAAGTTTGAGAAGAGCCAGTGAGGCAGGGCTATGCCCTCCACAATTATGGGGAGAGTTGAAAGGAGAAACTGAAGGCGCTTGAGCAGTCTAGCCCTATGCACTGTGAAAACTGACCTGGCAGAAGGTCCTTCCAGAACAGAGCTCCGTACTGAGAGGAACTGCTCTGAAGAGGAATAAAAACTGATTAGGACTGAGTCAAAAGAGATGAAAACCAGAGCCAGCCTAAAATCTGAGTGGAAACACTGAGCATGTGTGTGAGGCTTTTGAACAGTGCAGAAAGATGGCTCATGGACCAACCACGTGGGTTAGTGTCTTTAGTTCTTTTCCCTTGAGTGGATCTGATTTCCTAAAATGTTCTCTGCCAGTCTTTTGCCAGATGGATAAAGGTTTGGCTTAAGTGTTCTCAGTGAAGAAACAGGGCTGGAGAATTCAGTCGAACCTACAATATACATCTGGTCACTGCAGCCCCTGTTTTCTATGGGATAGCAACACTATCACCTGTGGATAAAGGTTTGGCTGTAACTGTTCTCAGTGAAGAAACAGGGCTGGAGAATTCAGTCCAACCTACAATATACATCTAGTCACTGTAGCCCCATTTTCTGTGGGATAGCAACACTATCATCTGTGTTGGTTGATCTCCATGCCAAGACCCTCAGTCATATCTTCTCCAGGAAATAAATCCCTTGTTCTCTGACCAAGGGGATAGCGTAGAAGTGGAACTAGAGATCAAACTGCTTTGCAGTTTCCCTCAGTTTTCCATTTCAGCTTCTCACCCTTCCCTCCTAGCTCACAGACATGTAGTGTTGCCTATTCTTGACTGTTTGGGTTGTTCTCTGCTTTAAATCTGGGGGATTCTCAAATCTCTCCACTGCTGCCTTAGTAGTCTTCTTTCTCAGCTGTTCATCATGTGACCACAGGCTCATCTATTTTGCAGCTTTCACTGACTTTGTATATGTCATGAATTGCCAGGACAATCAATCTCAGTTCCTTTATCCCAATTGCATGGCTTAATATTTACATATTTCCATGGGATTCTCTCTTGGTTATTTGAGTTGACACTGCTGGAAGTGTATCCCTGATCTACCCAATTTGTATGCAGCACACAGTAATTTGCCATAAAAGGGTTGAAGATGTGACACAAAATACAAATCACTTAAATCCTCAGGGCGGGGCATGAAATCGTCTCTAGCGCCCCAAGCCTTTCTTCCTCAGACAGTGACCCAGGAAGAGCAGACTTGAAAGTATGCCCAAAGTCTCTGCAACCGTGAACTGGAGAAACATCCAACACTTACCGTTCTACTGTAAGGAAAGAAATCCTGTATCAACTGGACATCCATGTCAGCAGCCACTGTGGATGTGAGGTTCATGAAACTGCTGCATGGTCTATGTTCCATGTGCCCAAAGAGTATGGTGTGCAGATCAAAGTCAAGGGCAAAACCACCTGCACGTATATCTGAGGGTTCTGTCCCTTTTGCAATTCAGGTGCATTTCAGAGTCATCCAAGCTAGTAGCTGCATCATAGCACTAGCAATGTTATGTGTATTCTATAAATGAAAGATTTACCATGATTTTGAAGTTCTTCATTTCAAAAAGTTTAATTGGGTTTGGAATCTATTATAATTATCACAAGAAATGCTATCATTAGATTATTAATGAAAGATCTGTAGAATTCTTTCTATGTATATAACTTCAATAGTTACACATTTTTGAATGGTTATAAAGTGTGTTTAAATGATTTGTTCATGTCTGTATGAGCAGATTTTTCTCGATGGTTACTATTAAGAATTTGAAAAGGTTGTAATTTAAAAGTCTTGATAAGGAGCTATGTGTAGCCCTTTCTAGCATAAAACCCAATTTTTAAAAGTATTTTTTTAAACAGATATAAGCTCAAGTTTCTCATTAAAGGATTTCAACAACTCTTTCTTGCAAATTTCATATATATTCAGTATCTACATTTCTTTCTAAACTTTGTGCTGTATTACCTTGCGTATGAAAACTGTTTTAAATTATCTCCAAGCTCCTTATGAAAGCCTCTGGATCCCTTCAGTTTATCTCAGTGTCTTAGACTGGATCTTCTAGAAACAGAGAATTCCAGGCAGAAGGTTTATTGGAGAATGCCCTCAGGAAATACACAGAAAGGAAGTGAGAATGGATGCAAGACTTGACAGAGGGAGGAGGTGACTCACATTGCAGTTACAACTGAGGCCTCAGCTTATCCTACCTGGAACCCTAGAACTGAATGAACTAGAGTTGTTTAAAATTGAGAGGAGAGACTGAGTCGATGCATTTATTCCCGCATCAGCCATTCATTATGCCTGCTGGGAGAGGGCATAACCTTGAGTGAGGCACACTGTGAAATGTCAGAAGCCTATTTCCGCAACAGCTTGGAGATGGGTAAGTCAGCCCTGGGCAGAACACGACAGAATCTGCAGCACGGACTGCTCAGGAAGTGCTGCTCAGTTACCATAGGAATTGAATCAACGTTCATGGGATTGTTTACATGGGCCTACTTTTTCTGAAATCCTCTGTACCTCCTGAGTATTATTTCATGCTATGGATAACACTATATATTTTCATAGCACTTATTATTCTATAATATTATAAATTAATTTATATGCTGTCACTTTTTTTGTGACTGTTATGATGTAAAAATGTGAGGAGATGTTGACAGCTTAATTATTTTATCACCAGCACCTAGATCACTGACCAGCATATAGTGGCACTCAATAAGTATCTGCTAAGTGAGTAATAAAATGAATCAATGAATGAAAATGCACTATTTTTCTTTTTTCTTATTTTCTTAAGCTGTGCTTCTTAGCATCTTATTCTTCAATAAAATGTGATTGAATGGAATGGAAATGCCACAAAGCCACTCTGAGTAAGTCCCTTGGACCTCGAAGAAATTCACAGATTCGTGAAAGATCATCTGATGAATTGTCCGGTCCAGGAATTTACTGTTCACATTTTAAGAAAAAATTTTTCCTTAATTTTAACCTATAATTGCTTTAAATTTTTTAAAGTGCTTTTTAAAATTACTAGTCATCTTTTAGAATAGAAGTGTCAGTTCTATAGAAAATGAAGTTCCCCATATATGTAGATTTTTCAATGTACTATACTCTTTTCAACAGTAATTGTTATCTACTGGAGTAAATTTAGAACTGAGGAACATAGGCTCATATCTATTTTCCACCTCTTATCTCTTTCAGGATGTTGCCTTACTCTGATAATTCTCTGATTCTCTTAGTCGAGTTATAAATTTCCCTTCTGAGTGTTGATAACTTATCTGAAAACTCTGTAGCACAATATATATCTTCCGAGTGGACTTTTGGCTATCAGTCTGTTCAGAAATTATTCCATCTGCTTCTACGGTGTCACTAGGGAGAAATGGCCACAGCCGTGTTTTTCTTCCGGGCTTTAGTCAGATGATCAGAGATTCCTTCTTTCTTAGATTTTAAAATATGTTTCAATTTTTCCACTTATCTCTTCTAATCATCTGATTGGTTATTACTTTCAGATCTTTTTGTTTATTTCATAGTCCATAATACATGCTGAGTTATGGGACTTGTGACATATTTTTGGAATAATTTTTAAATAATGTAGTTTTTAGACATTCCAAGTAGAGAAAACATATTTCTTCAAATTAACTGAATATATATTTGTTGATAGTTGAATTCCTTTTTCTTCTTAATTTTTCTTTAAGCTTTAATCTTCCTGGCTGTGCATCTAAAATGATCACTTATGTACAATTTTCCTTCAATGCAATTAATGATCTTTCATATGTACTCCTTTTGTTTCTTTTATTTTCAGGGCCTTTTGTTTCAAAAATTATCATTCACATTGCCACTGTTGAAACAGTTTAATTTAATCAAAGGTCCAGATAGTGGAGCACCATTTACAAGACTTCTTTACAGGACTCTTAGTGTTTCAATCTTAGTCTTTCTACAAATATATGAATAGAGTTCTTAGAAGGAGCAGCTAGGTTTGTCTCTGTCCTGATTCTAGTTAGATCTTCCCATTCTTGTGTGGGAGCTCTCCTGTAATTTTTATGTTTGACAATGATAGTTCGCTTATTTCCAAATGTTAGGGTGAGTTTTCATTCTTAAAACTTGCTCAGTAATCATACTACATAATAATTATTAACATTTAATACTACTACATTTTAAGCATCATTTCTACTTTGTAAATCATTCCATTATTTCCTTTAGTCTTTCTTATATTCCTAACAAAATATTATTACTATCAATTTTACAAACGAAACAACCAAAATTAGCTTGATTAATCAATTGTCTATCATGAAACCACCAGTATATGAGGGAACTGGGCTTTCAAATCTTAGCTTATCTGTGATAATTAACTGCCTCATATACATGTCCTTTCTTAAAACGATAACTTCCTTCCTCCATTAAATCTATTAATCCATAATTATATTGGTCTTGTAATTCTTACAACTCTGTTTAAATCTGTGAAAAAGAAAATGCAGTGCAGTAATTGCTGGAATTTGCTTTGCCCAGCGCAAATTTCTACGACATGAGTGTGATTAGGGGTAGGAAGCAGTTTGGGAGAGAACATTCTAGGGCTGAACACTTTTTGAGAAATGTTCCTACATTACTTTTCCAGATTCCAAGCAAATTTCCCAAGGTAAATCAATTGTTTATTCTCGAGGCTAAGATCGCTGCAGTTTACTAATGTAAATTAACTTTTCAGTTAACCATCTTATGTTCTCTCTGCATGACTTATCGATTCTTCATTGCTACCACTATCACCACCCTACTTAAAAAAAAAAAAAAAATCCTGTATTCAATGTCCGTTTCCCAACTTGCATTTATTCAAGAGTGACTTTCTCAATGTCTTCCAAATAAGGAGAGTAAATTAACTTTTATTTATTCACAGTGCCCTATGGCAGGGATGGGGGGAGAATCTGTAAGTTCTGCTTGTAATACCCAATATTTTTGGTAAAATAATGACTTCTTCAAAGCTTAAGATAAACATTGAACACGAGGCTGATATAGTTTGTATATTTGTCCCCACCCAGCTCTCATGTTCTCACCCGAATGCTGGAGATGAGGCCTGGTGGGAGGTGATTAAATCATGGTAACAGATTTCTCATGAATAGTTTAGCACCTGCTTCTTGGTACTGTCCTAGTGATAGTGAGTGAGTTCTCACAAGATCTGCTCGCTTAAAAGTGTATGGCACATTCCCCCTCTCTTTTTTCCCTGTTCTCACCCTACCATGTGCCTGCCCCTGCTTTGCCTTCTGCCACGAGTAAAAGCTCCCTGAGGTCACCCCAGAAACAGATGCCGCTATGCTTCCTGTACAACCTGGAGAACAGTGAGCCAATTAAACCTCTTTTCTTATAAATTACCCAGTCTCAGGTATTTCTTTATAACAAAGCAAGAATGGCCTAAGACAAAGGCAAAATAATAAATCAAATGAAATGAAACAGAAAAAAGAGAGAATTGAGTATTTTGATTGGGAGTAAGGCCGTTACTAGATTTACCTGGAAAATTAAACAAATGAGAATTGCAAATCACATTAGAAAATGAATTATGCTATCAGATAATTAACATTTATAACATTATAAAATTAATTAATACAGTGTAGTGGTGGCTTAAGAATCTAGGGAAATATAAGAGACAGCTCCAGAACCAAGGTTAGAATCTTAATACAAGATTTAAAATATCATAAATCCATAGGAAAGGATGTATTATTTCTAACATTGTGCTTGGAAAATTATTTATTTTTTTAAAAAGGCCAATTACCAGTTTGTGTTACATTCAAAATATATAGAAACTTGATTGAAAGGTTAAAAATAACAACTGGAACTATAACATACATGTGAATATTTGCTGCATGCAATTGGAAGATTTTCTAAGCATAACATCATTGTAATACATCATGAAGATGATATGTTTACTTCATAAATAAAAATTTTAAATTTTCATATCTCAAACCCATTAAAACTTTCCATACTATTTAAAAGTTTATTTCTCTTTATATATCAAAAATTAAGCAAAATGGCTAAATTTATGAATAAATATTTTATAGAATTTATATAATTAACTAATAGACATATGGGAAAAAAAATCCCACTCATGATTAATTAGATAAATGCAAATAAAGGAATACCAGCTTGTCATAACAGCCTATAAATTGGCAGCAAGGAAACTAAGGTACTGGCTATTGCCACTTCAAATATACGGTCCTCACAAGGTAGTAAGTCAGGTATCTGACAAAAAAATTAGGTGTTACATATTTGCCCAAGAATAATGAAAACAGGAGGAAGTAGGTACTTCTGGTTTATATAATTATTGAATCTACATCTCCACTATTTCTTTGGCTGGAACAAGGGCAATTTCAAGACAGTCGAGACCCATTTGGGGCACAGAGACCTTACCAAATACACAACTTTGGAATATAGGTGGCAACTATTTACAGATACTATGTACATTATGTCTACATACACATATATATGTGTATATATGTGTATGCCTATATGTATATATACACATACATATGTATGTCATATATATTTATATATACCTATATAAAATAGATAATTAATCTAAAAGTAATGACTGCTTAAGATTCATTAGTGCCTGTGAGTCCTAATATTTCACAAAAGTATGCAAAGGTTAAAAATGTATAATGTTAGTCAGAACTGACATAGTAAATATCCTTATTATTAGAGTAAAAATTATCATTCTTGAACTCATTCATGAGTTTTTCTTTACAATTACAATATAAAAATAATCCTGCCTCATGAATTTAGTTTTTCTTTCTTAGCTTCTTTTCACCTTTTATTTGAGCCACAGAAATACAAAATGAATACTATGGTTATGTTTTAATT
The DNA here is from genome assembly GCF_048565385.1 of Saimiri boliviensis. NCBI lineage: Eukaryota > Metazoa > Chordata > Mammalia > Primates > Cebidae > Saimiri > Saimiri boliviensis. Next base: position 56,901,398 of record NC_133458.1, on the reverse strand, counting down.
GATTATTTTCCCAGGTTGTATTTTCACTAGAATTTTTTGTTCCAAGTCATTTAATGAATTTCCTAAGAATGAGTCTGTTCAAAATAAGATGTCTTGGATTATAAGCATATTGTGCATGTGCTTGGGGAAAAAAGAAAAAGACAAAAGAGAGAAGTATTTTTCAAAAAAACAGATGAGTAAGTTTATAGCCAAAGGGCAGCACATCTGATATGGTGACAGGCTTTGCAAGCTTCCTGTATTAATGGAGTTTCCATAGCAGCCACCGCCTCACATGATAGTTTAAAATGATTTGTAATTGCCAAGAACTTTTAAAGGGAAACACACCCAACTCTGGTATATTTTCGAAAATCAACTAAATGTTTCTGAATCTAGATACACGCTATGCCTAGCTCACAGGATCAGTGAGTGATATATGTCAGCGTGCTTTGGAAAGTGAAAAATGCCGCACAAATGCAGAGTATAATTAATTTACAGAATCATCCACTATCAGAACTAAAAGACATGTTAGAGACCACCATGTCCCAGCCTCTCATTTCACAAAGGAAGCAAAATTCATTAAACTTGTCCACAGGACCATATCAGGAGAGTGGCAAGGTCTTTACGAGAGCTTGGGTCATGTATCTTTATGTCTAATGTCCTTTATCTCCTTTCTATGCCTGTGGTCAGCAACTGTTCTGAGATCCACCACGCCCTTTCCTCTGATCCACCACCATAGTACCCTGATCACTCCAGTCTTCAGGGGACACAGAAATGCACCGATCAGGCTCCCTACCAGTTGGCCATATAGAACTTTAGGTTCATCTTTTTCACAGCTGGGAGTCTTACTCTTAATCCCGCATTGAGTCCTGAGCATACTCTTTTTTTTAAGCTCTCTCAGGCTTTTCAGCGATTGAGAATAATCTCTGATATAGCCAGAACTTTTAATAGGAATCTCAAGAGTCTAGAAGTGTCTAGGCAGTATGTAAATCAAATAGGGAAGAAAATCTGTCTTCTGAAAGAGTTATCATCTGAGTACTCTTAATTTAAATGACATCACATTAATAGTCAATTTTAAATGTATATGATTTATTGGGGAGCTCTTTATAGATCTAACTTAATTACGAAATAAAAATCTCTTCAGGGAGGCAGTGTTATCCCCATTTTGCTGATGAAAAGAACTGATTTTCATAGATAATAATTAACCTTTCCATTGTGACACTAATATTGACGCCAGGATTTAAGTTACATTTTGGTTTTGCTCTTTTTAATTAGCTGTTTTTTCCATTATTCAATAATGTCTACACGTCAGAAAATGACTTTGTTTCAGTCTTGCTCACAGGCCTCATGTCATGTGCATATGTGGACTAGAATGGAATAATCCTGACACAGAGATCGAATTCTTAGAGATAATCCTGAGATTCTCTGACCTGTTAGAACTTGGCTTCTCTGCCCATTTCATCTGACTTTAGCTGCGAACCTCAGTTTCTGTCTTCATCTTGTCGCCTACATTTGACTCAGTTGCTTAACGCTTGGCTGTAACACTGATTCCTGATGACCATCTCGGTTTGATTCTACCAGCCCGGTAGACAGACCTCACCTAGCCCGTCCAGATCTGGTTAAATAAATGCCACTAAATCCCTTCCTCCAGCAGCTCACCCTTGATCAAGCATTGTCTAATCCTAGTTGACAAATTCATTTAGAGTAGAAGGGCCACTGTAGAGTTTGTGTTATTTGTTTTTCTGGAGCCACAAAAACTTTTGAGGGAGCGACACCTATTACATCTCTTTTTCTAGGGTTCCATGCTCATAGAATGATTAAATAATAGGGTAAGTTCAGAAAGCTATCTGGATCACCTGGACCAAGCCCCTTAGTTGACTACGAAGCAGCCTAGGGGCCGATTAGGAGGGACACTGAAATGCAAATGTGAAGAGCTGAATGCAGAGGCTAGTCAATTTACATGTCATATGTATCATCTAATATAGCACTTTTTAAATTTGTTCACATTTGCTCTTCCCTCTAGTATGTAAACTCCAGAAAGAAGTGATCTATTTCATCACTAAGATATACCTGTTAGCTAGCACTGCCTAACTTTTAGGCAATGTTCAATGATATATATGCTGAATGAATAAACAAGTAAATACCATTTACAAGAAAGTACATGAAAGATAATTAAAAGTAGACCTGCTGGTTTAGAAATACAGCTTTAGTTAATTACATTCAGTTTCTACTTCTTTATATGAGGCCACCTGTCTCTTCTTATCCCTGCCCAGTGGAATTAATTTTACTTGTTTGTTGGAAAGAAAATAAAACAGAGTTGGGACTTCTGATTTAAGGGAAAGAGCCTGCTAAAGATAGGGTACAAATGAAATGACACCATACATCTCAAATTATTGGCTTATCCATTGCAGAAAATTAGCAAATGAATCTTTTTAACAGTAATAGTTTCAATTAAGGCAAAACATTTGAAAACCAATAAATGTCTAAGTCCCAGGCAGTAATATGGCTTTACAATAATTTCTCTCAATTTCTAATTTTAAAAAATGTCTTTTTATTCTTCAGGTAAACTAAAATTAAAATAAGTACATGAACACCACTAGGTAAGACTAAGCTTAAAAATTTAATAAAATCAGTGACTCAAGCCTGTAATCCCAGAACTTTGGGAAGCCAAGGAGGGTGGATCACCTGAGGTCAGGAGTTTGAGACCAGGCTGACCAGTATGGTGAAACCCCATCTCTACTAAAAATACAGAAATTAGCTGGTGGTAGTTACTCGGGAAACTGAGAGAGGAGAATTGCTTGAATCCAGGAAGCAGAGGTTGCAATGAGCCAAGATCATGCCACTGCACTCCAGCCTGGGTGACAGAGTGACACTCTGCCTCAAAAAAAAAAAAAAAATTTAATGAAGTTGAAAATAAGTTAAACAGCAGTAAAGGAAATCTGAAGACATTATCTCAGCTCCTGATACAATTGCTGCTAAGTCAGACTTTGTAAGATCTTTGAATGAAACGTGCTGCCAGATTTCTATGTTATGAGTTCTAGATCATTAGCTTCATTATCTGAAGCCTGTCTAGAGGATAGACAGATAGATAGATAGACATTAATTTATTCCTGTTGCAAAATAAGAATGGTTTACTCTGTTTTATACTGAAAAAGCACACAAAGAGCTGGTTACTACTCTATGTAACTATTCATATGCTAATGTTTTACACATGGTAGAAATCAACAGTGATTTATTCTCACAAGTATTTTAATTTCTTGCAATTTATGAAACTTCTGATAGTAGGTAATACTCTGATATTGTAGGATATAGTACAAATATTGGCATCACTAAACTAGAAAACATTATGATGACCTTGTCTACTTTGTAAATGACTTTTTCATTATATGTCTGTATCTACAAACTCCCACATCCTCCCCTTTTTACCTCCCCGATACTCTATCTATTCTTTTGCCACAACTATCAATCCTTGTCAGGAAGATCTTACACTAGACTACCTCTTATAAGAAGTATTAGCACTTAAATTTTAGATGTGGAAAGATCTTCCTGAGATCATCAACCTCATCATTTTATATGTATTGTTTCTGGGACCTAGAAGACATCAGATCACCCAACTGGTTTTGTGACAAAGTCCTGACAACTAGTTCTCAATCTAATTCCTTTTTATTTTAATTTTTAAATTAATTACATTTATACAAATCAGTTTTTAGTTTGTTCACTCGTGTTGTTAGCTTTTTCTCTTTCTATGCAGAATATATGAAGATATCAATGTTGAACAAAGTTCACAAATAAATCACCCTGTGTCTAGTTAGGCTGATGCCATCTTGCCCAAAAGTATCATCACTGAAAGAAATCACATCAACCCTGTCAATCCATAAAGACAGGAATAGTTATTCAAATAAACTTGGCATGTCTTGGCAAATCACTCAAATGTTATGAATACATCCAAGAATGCTTTGGCAGAGAGAGCAGGGTTTAAATCTGCAGCCATTTCAGAGTATATTGCAAAAAATAATCAACTGATATTTAAATTTCTTGAACTTTAAATAGTCGTATCTAATGCTACTGCCATTCTTCATGCTGTCAGATAAACTACATTCTTCAGGCAGTAACATATACCAAGGGTGAGATGCTTGTCAGTCTCTGAATCTCATAAGTGTTCATTACATGTTGATAATTGATTAAACCATCGAACAGGAAGAATAGTGGAAAAGGGGTATGAGCGCTGGAGTTGACCTAAATCCTGTTTCCCTTTTACTAGTTTTATAAATTGGACAAGTAATTTTTCCATCCTTAGTTTCTTTATCTTTAAAAAGAAGCTGATTATACCTCAGAGGATTGTTGCAAGGATTAAATGAGATATTGCAGGCAAAGTGCTAAGCTAACACCTGGCATGGGGGAGAACTCAATAGATGTTAGCTATTATACTTAATTCATCAATTTTTTTTTTCTTAGATGTGAAATGAACTGCAGAGAACACAGTTTTACAAGCACAGCTTGTTGAGCCTGAGTTCTAGCTACTGCCCAGTTGTGTGACCTCAGCCAAGTAAGTTAACACTCCTGTTACTGTTTCCTCATAGTGAAAATAATCTCATATATCTTATGATGTGTTGTGAGGTTTAGATGAGTCAGTAAATACAAAGCATTAATAACAGTAATTGATATACTTAGCACACTGTAAACATTTGTCATTATCCTGGATCATAAGTACAAAAAAAGTAGTCAGAAATATTCCATTCCACAGACTTACTTGAATGAGAAATAAAAAGTTTTGCCAGCCATTTTCAGTATTCTTTGAAACAAAGTATTTTATCATCTTCCTGTACCCAATAGTTATGATTCTCTTTAACAGGAAATGGTATGAGATGAGAATATCTATAAATGACATATTTTTTTTCAAAGTTTACTGATGAATTACTGTTTGGGCTTTTCCAGCATTGTGTTAGATTAGTGGAATTCCCACGCAAGTCCTCCGTCGATTTGTGAGGTTGTAAGTAGAAGAGAATTAATTAAGTTACAAAAGAGTACAGATGTCTACAGATGTCAACATTTGTATTACATGAGCCGCAGTTCTGCTAGGCAGAATCTATCAGGCATCTTGGTTAACAAATCCTTACAACAAAGGTTAAGATACTCGACCTAAGCGGGAGCTGCCAAAATGAAGTTCAATCCCTTTGTGACTTCCAACCGAAGCAAGAATCGCAAAAGGCATTTCAATGCACCTTCCCACATCCGCAGGAAGATTGTGTCCTCCCTCTTTCCAGAGAGCTGAGACAGAAGTACAACGTGCGATCCATGCCCATCCGAAAGGGTGATGAGGTTCCGGTTGTACGAGGACACTGTAAAGGTCAGCAGATTGGCAAAGTAGTCCGGGTTTACAGGAAGAAATACGTCATCTACATTGAACGGGTGCAGCGGGAAAAGGCTAATGGCACAACTGTCCACGGAGGCATTCACCCCAGCAAGGTGCTTATCACTAGGCTAAAACTGGACAAAGACCGCAAAAAGATCCTTGAACGGAAAGCCAAATCTCGCCAAGTAGGAGAGGAAAAGGGCAAATACCAGGAAGAAACAACTGAGAAGATGCAGGAATAAAGGAATCTTATATACAAGCTTTGATTAAAACTTGAAATAAGGAAAAAAAAAAAAGATACTCTGGGCCACTAAAAGCAACAGGAAGCTGTTGATGTAATGCAGATTGGAATAAGAATGAGAAAAGAACACAACATCCCTCAGAAATCTAGTTTTCACCTTGCCCTTAACCTTTTCTGCAAGGATACTTTCTTTTTTTTTTTTTTTAGGCTGGATCAGATAAAATGTACGTGTGTGTACAAGGAATAAATAATTTTACAAATATCTTAAAGGAAAGTTTAAAAGGAAAAATCTATAGCCCTGCTCTTTTTGTTGACAAAATGTTTTTCCCTTCTTTTTGTTTTCCCGTTTGCCTAGGTGTAGTTTGTTGTAATATTAAAATTAAAATGTATATGCAAGGTTGTATCATGGTTTTTACTCTTAAAATACCAAATTTTTACATAACCTAACTTGATAAATACCAGTAATACATCCCCTGCCTTTGTGTAAAGCATGGCTCTTTTCAGTTATTTTATGAATTTTTCTGATGTAACTGTTTCTGAAAGACAGGGGAGTTGCTTATTTAAATATATTGAGTCTCTCGCACTTTGGATATTATTCAAACTTTTCCTGCAGGACTGACAGGAAAACTGAGAGCTTATGTATACACTGTATTACAGGCAGGCAAGACAGAAAAAACATGAAAAAAAGAAAACAAGACCAGCAATAAATAGGAATTATAAATATTTTCTACTGTCACTGCTACCCAGGCTGTCTTACCCAAAATATTTTCCTCCTAGTCCCAAGTAATAGGAACCTTACTTTGTCTTTCAAAGTAGAGGCAAAATATGCTCATTATTTAGAGTAACCAGCAATTAGTTAGTTACACACAGTCTATACCCATCCTACTGCACTGCCTGTGTGTTTCTCTGTCACATGATGTCTTAATGTATATGTATGTTAAGATAATCTTCCCTGTTCTCTACTGGCAGATGTGAGGGCACCTACATTTTGCAGCATGGAGAATATAAAATTGATCATGAAAGTAAAACTATAAATGAGGTCATATACTAACAGTAATAAATTACATCAAAGGAAATAGTTATTACAGTCAGGCATACTCTGTAGGGAGTTTTCTCCATGGAGAAATAATTATACCAAGATTGTATATCCATTCTTTCATGAGTAAAGAAAGTAGTGAGTAAAATTTAGAGAAATCTCAAAGAATGCAAAATCATAGCAACAGGCTGTCAAGTAATTATCATTGAATATTTTATGCTGTATGATCTAGATGCCGTCAAATATTTCAGTATAGGTATGTGTGCATACCTACATGTTCATGAACAGAATAAGATAGGCACACACTTAACATATTAGTTATCCTACTTACTATACAGCTCCTTGAGACAATGACAATCTGTGATAGAGCCTGGCCTAACATATTGAGTGAAGTCAGTAATTGTTTCCTACTTCATATGTTTCCAGGGCAGTCTTTGAGCCATTTTTAGATTAGATACTGTTTACTAAGGTTCCCCACTCTTAAAGACAGAGAGCAAGTGGTATGCTAACCTGGAATATGTGCCCATAGACTCCAAAATGTCTATCATTTAACTCTATTTTACTGTAGCTAAAATGATTTGGAGATATAACTGAGATCTCCAACCTTTCACTCTCCAAATTTGTCATGGCCTTAGATGAAAAGGAAAATGGCTATTTATTGAAAGATAAAACCATGACATGAAAGACTTGAAATGTCCATCTGTCCTATTTCTATTATTCTATATTACTTAGAGTTCTTCAGAGAAACACAACATAATATGTGCATACAGAGAGAGAGGTTTATATAGATACTTATTACAAGGATTGTCTTATGCAATTATGGAGGCTGAGAAGTCCCAGGGTCTGCTCCCTGCAAGCTGGAAAACTAGGGAAGTTGATGGCATAATTCAGTCCTAGTCAGAAGACCTGAGAACTAGGGTAGCTAACACTAATGGTGTAAGTTATGATTGAGTCCCAAAGCCCTAAAACCAAGAGCACCAATGCTCAAGGGCAGGAGAACATGAATATCCTAGCTCAAATAGAGAAAGTGAATTAACTTATCCTACACCACTTTATTTTATTTTAGTCCTCAATAGATTGTATGATACCCACCCACATTGGGGGAGACAATCTTCCTTACTCAGTCTACTGAATAAATGCCTATCTCTTTTGGAAACATCCTCACAGATACATCCCGAAATGATTTTTTCTCGGCTATCTGGGAATCCCTTAGCCCAATCAAATTAAGACATTATCACCACACTTTGCAAATCATACCAAATAGGTACAGCAGAAGATCCCAGTCCCAGCATATATTCAAACAAAATTGATGAGATATAAACAAACAGTTTCGTTCAATTTAGTCTATGGGCACATATTCCAGGTTAGTGTACCAGGGTTTAAAAAAAGTAATCTTGAACACAGGGTGTGATAGGTAGACACATAGACACCTGATGGAAACTCATCAAAAATTGTATTCCTGCAAGAAAAAAGTTAAATTAATAATTTAGAGTTAAAATAATTAAAAAGAGAAACTGATAAACTGTCTTAAATTACATTTATTTTAATTTCAGAACTAAATATGACAATTCCAGTCTCTTCAGATAATTTACATGATCCAATGTCCAAAGAAGTGAAATAACTTATTCAAGATAACACTGCAGGTATAGCTAAATCTTAAACTCACCCCTTTGGACTTCTTGTCAGTGTCCTTTCCATTACCTTCTAGTGACATTTAAAAACAGCTATTTATTATGACTTGTGAAAAGAATCTTATGAAGTCTGGGGTGCAGTAAACCTATAATTTACTTTTGTATTTGTCTATCTTGGGGACTGGATCTAATCACTAACCAGTATGTGCTTTCCGATGCCTCCAAAAAGTCTTTTTAGAAGACAATACACTTCCGAAGATGCTATTTTCAGCAGACAATGACAAAGGCCTAAGTAGATTTTTTTCACCAAGATTTTGCAACAGCTGTGACTAAGTGACTAATCTCAACATGCATACAACTCTCCAGCAGAAAATGGTAATATGTAATTTTCTAGTGAATGTTTCTTGAGGAAGGAATACGAAAAATTAAAAAGATAATTAGGGTAGTTATTAGGGGAAGATGGTTTGATGTAAACATTGTATTTACATCTTTGCAATGTCCTGTTTTCATATTTCTGGATAATATGATTGATAATACTAAAGTGGCATCACAGTGCATAGTGAATACAGAATACCCTCTAATGAAAATTTGTTCTGTTTAAATTAAATTGGTTTTAGTCATATATCTAATTTATTCTATTTTATGGCATGGGGAAAGGGCTAGAGCTGTGCTGCTAGTGTTTGGTTCTACCATTGGGCAGTAATTTTTTTTGAAATAACTAAAGATTTTTATTTCTTATTAAAAAATTTAATGAGAGTTATATTTAAAGAACATATAGTTTTATGTTTTATTTTTTAGAATAGATTTATGTTACATTTATACTACAAATTTCCCATGCTTTTTCTTTTTCCTGAATGCACTTTCCCTAAACAAAGAAACCACTCATTTTACCCCTTAGGGAATCATTCCACAGACTAGGAGATGTGAAAATCCAAGCACCTTGGGGTCAATTTCACTCAGGCAGTTTACTTGAATTCAACTGGAGAATATAAGCCATAATTTATGAAAATTTAAGGATTAATACCAAAAATATATCAAATGCTATTGACAAATTCGGAGCTAGAAATGAAAGACAAAACAAGAATCGGTGCTTAGCAGAATTTGGTATGAAATAGAAAGAGAAAAGTAAAATCCGATCAAGGGTTCCAGAAAGACGGATGCACATGAGTTCCTTAGCCCCAGTGCCCTCATAGAAACACCAATTTAACAGCTATTCATAAAAAAGAATGCCTTTGTGAGAATTCCAAAACCCAAAGTTGAGGCACCCTGGTGGAGTGAAAAACTTGCCTGAAAAGGGATAAAAATAACCCTTTTGTCAGAAGCAACCCTTGCCCAATTCAGCACAACACAGAACCAAGAAAGATCTATTGAGCCATGATTTCTTCAGAGGGGTAAAGAGAAATCATGGTAGATGTCAAACTTCCTCAGCATTTTAGGGCATTGCTCTAGAAACCCACTTATGCCCTACCTCATATCACATACTAGGGGAATTGGCATGGCTATACCACCCAGGAACCATTAGAAATAAAGAAAATGGGCAGGGGCTCTTAGCAGCCAGTACAAGCAGATCTCAGAGACAGCCCCACAGTCCCTACCAGCAGCCTTGCCTGACTGTGTCCCTAACTAACAACTTCATCAAACCAAAGAGCCCAGACAATGGCAGTCTTACATAACCATAGAGCCCAGGCAAACAGCTGTGCCCACCTGTGAAGCCCTGCCAGACAACCATGTTCAACAGTAAAACTTTGGCAAAGGGTACCATCTAACCAAGAATTCTTCAGACCCTGTTTTAACTTTGAGCCCAATGGACCTCAATCACAGACCTCATCTGCCTGCAGACACTGCTATTTGTCCCACCCAGAATCCTAAGCTAGGCGGACTGGTGAAAGTCTTTCCCTGCTAAGGAGAGACTATAAAGACTGGAAGAGATAACCACTTCTTCAAATGTGCACACATAAATGCAAGAATATAAGAATCATGAGGAATTAGGGAAACATGATAACACAAGAGAAACTAGAAAGCTTCAATAACTGACCCCAAAGAAATGGTGATCTATGAAGCATCTTAAAAAGAAATAAAAATAATTGTCTTAAAGAAGCTAAGTGAAATATAGGACATCTAAATAAAATCAGAAAAGCAATACATAAACAAGATGAGAAGTTCAAAAAGAAATGAAAACCGTAAAACCAAAGAAATAGAAATCCTGGAGTCAAAGAGTACAATAACTAAACTGAAAAAAACTAATAGAGGGCTTCAACAAGTGACCCAATTAAGCAGAAGAAAGAAGTAGTTAACTTGATGACAGGTCATTTAAATTATGTAGTCAGAGGATCAAAAGAGATAAAAAATAAAAAAGACTAAAGAACCCCTACAGGACATATGACCATTAAGTAGGTCATATACACATTATAAGAATCTCAGAAGGAGAAGACAAAGAGAAGGGGAGAAAAAAGTGTTTCCAAGATTATGAAGAAATTGAAGTTCTTGTACACTGTTGGAGAGAATGTAAAATGGTATAGTCACTAGGGAAAACCAGTATGTAGATCCCTCAAAGAAATAAAAATAAAACTTTCATATCATCCAGCAATCCCACTTCTAGGTGTATATCTAAAAGAACTGAAATCAGGAACTCAAAATGGTATCAGTACTCCTTTGTTCTTTGCAGCATTATTCACAATAGCTAAGGTATGGAAACAACCCAAATTTTTATCAATAGATGAATGGATAAAGAAAATGTTGTATATAAACACAAGGTGGTATTATTTACCCTTAAAAAGGAAGAGTATTCTACCACTTGGGACAATAGGTTTATACCTGGAGCTATTATGCTAAGTGAACTAAGTCCACAACAGAAGGACAAATGTAGCATGCTTCCTCTTACACAGCGAATCTAAAATAGTCAAACCTGTAGAAGCAGACAATAAAATTGTGATCACAAGAGAATGGAGCAGGGGAATCTGGGGAGTTGTTACTATTATAAATGGATATAAAGTTACAGTCATATAGTATGAGTAAGTTCCAGAAATCTGCTGTACAACATGGTACCTGTAGTTAACAATAAGGTATTGTGCAATTTAAAACTTAGTACAAAGATAGAGCTCATGTTAAGTGTTCTCATCACAAATTTTTTTACAAAGAAACAAAAAATAAAGCCTCACCCAGAAACTTTGGGATATGATGAATATGTTGATTACCTTTATTGTGGCAAGGTAACACTGGTATATGCATATGTTCAAATTTACCAAATTGTACACACTAATTATGTGTAGTTTTGTGCACCAAAAATACCTCAATAAAGTTGGGGAGAACTAAATTTGATTTTTAAAAAAGATTAGTTCAGGTCAGGTACAATTGCCTTAACTGGGAGAAGACTTGTCCACAAGCCATTTTTAATATCTCATGACTCATCATACAGCAACAGCTAAGATTAAATAGAAAGAAAAAGAAAAAATGATTAAAAGACTTTCACCAGGCTGGGCGAAGTGACTCATGCCTATAATCCCAGAATTTTAGGAGCCCAAGGTAGGTGGGTTGCTTGAACTCAGGAGTTGAAGACAAGCCTGGGTAACCTGGTGAAACCTTGTATCTAGCGAAACAAAAACAAAACATACTCACACACAGACACACACACATGAAAAATTAGCCAGGCATAGTGACATGCACCTGTAGTTCCAGCTACTGGAGAGGCTGCACTGGGAGGATCACTTGGGCCCAGGAAGCAAACATTGCAGTGAGTCAAGACTGTGTCACCACTGACATGGTTTGACTGTGTCCCCACCCAAATCTCATCTTGAATTGTAACTCACACAATTCCCACGTGTTGTGGGAGGAAGCTGTGGGAGGTGGGAGGAACCTGTGGGAGGAGACTGAATTATGGGGATAGGTCTTTCCTGCACTGCTCTTGTGATAGTGAATAAGTCTCATGAGATCTGATGGTTTTAAAAATGAGAGTTTCCCTGCACAAGCTCTCTGTGACGCCTGCTGCCATCACATAAGATGTGACTTGCTCCCTCTTGCCTTCTGTCATGATTATGAGGCCTCCTTAGCCATGTAGAACTTTGTAAATCCAATAAACCTCTTCATTTTGTGAATTGCCTAGTCTCAGATATGTCTTTATCAGCAGCATAAAAACAGACTAATATAGCCAGATTCCAGCCTAAGTGACAAAGCAAGATCCTGATGAAAAAAAAAAAAGGCACCCACTTGTCACAGGTGAAAAGAGCATTCATTATTCCACATTTCTTCACTTCACATAAATAAGAATGGTGTGAGAAAAACTGAGTTTGTTATTTATCTTGGCTTTTTGATTGTTTGCATAAACTGAAGGGTACAAATCCAGGTGTCCCAACACCAATCTTCGACAAACATAGCGGGCAATATGCATAAAAAGAAAACTTTTTAACCATCATCTGCTCCTGGGGTAACCCACTTTATTCATTATCAATAAACTTAACCAGCAGGAGTTAGGTTCCAGGAGAAGCTCCTGAATTCAAAACTCACTCAAGCCTGACTTATGACTGAAAACTAATACAATCATTTAAATTATAAACCCATCATTTTGAAGACACAAGCACAATTTCTCATGCTTCAGTTCCTCATAGCCAGTGAGAGGTCCAAATTTCTTCACTAGATTTGACTTTCTTATTTGCATCAGGAATAAAAACCCAATTATGTGCTATCTCTCTTGTAAATAGCTATTAGTTCCATTTTTCTATAGTGCCGATTAAGTCTGACGTTTCTTTGTTCATTTTGTGTTTGGATAATCTGTTCAATGCTGAATATAGGGTGTTGAAGTCTCCAGCTATAATTGTACTGGGGCCTCTCTCTGTAGCACTAATAATATTTGCTTTCTATATCTGGGTGCTCCAGTGTTGGGTGCATATATACTTATAATTATTATATTGTTGTTGAATATAACAATATACCGTTATATATAAAGTATATATATGCATTTATATGATGATCTTGTCTTTTTCATAGTTTTTGTCTCAAAATTTATTTTGTCTGATTTCCCCTCCTGCCATTTTTTGCTTTCCATTGGCATGGAATATCATTTTCATCCCTTTATTTTCATTCTATGTGTTTCTTTATAGGCAATGTGTGTTTCTTGTAGGCAACAGATCATTGAATATTGATTTTTATCTATTTAACCATTTGTGTCCTTTAGTTCATTTACATTTAATGTTATTATTGATAAGTAAGGACTTCTGCCATTTTGTTATTTTATTTTTTTTCTGGTTGTTCTGTGTGGTTTTCTCTTCCTTCTTTCCTTTGTCATCATCTTCATTTTAGTGAAGGTGATTTTCTCTGGTGGTCCGTTTTAATTTCTTGCTTTTTATTTTTTGTGTATCTGTTAAAAGGTTTTTTTTTTTATTTGAAGTTACCATGAAGCTTGCAAATACTATCTATAACCTTAATTTTAAGCTGATTACAACTGAACACTAATTGCATAAAAAACAAACTCAATAAGAAGAGAAGAGAAACAAAAACTCTACACTTCAATTTCACCCGGCTGCTTTTTAATTCTCTTTAGGCCTTTTTATTTCTCTTTATATCTTATTCTACTGCCTATGTCTTGAAAAGTTGTTATAGCTATTCCTTTGGACCAATTTATCTTTTAATCTTTCTACCGAAGATATGAGTAGTTTACATACCACAATTACAGTGTTATGATATCCGTGTATTTATTATTACCAGTGAATTTTGTACTTTCAAATGATTTCTTCCTGCTCATTAACATTCTTTTCTTTCAGACTGAAGAACTTCCTTTAGCATTTCTTGTAGGACAGGTGGGCAGTGTTGATGAAATCTCTCAGCTTTTGTTTGTTTGGGAATGTTATTATTTCTCTTTCATGTTTGGAGGTTATTTTTACTGGATACACTATTCCAGGATAAAAGGTCTTTTCCTTTAGTTCTTTAAATATGTTATACTACTCTCTCCTGGCCTGTGATGTTTCCACTGAGAAGTCTGTCAGACGTATTGGAGCTCCATTGCATATTGTTTTGTTTGTTTTTCCCTCTGGCTGCTTTTAGAATCCTTTCTTTTCTTTATCCTTGACCTTTGGGAATTTGATTACTAAATGCCTTGAGGTAGTCTTCTCTGGGTTAAATCTTTTTAGTGTTTCATAATCTTCTTGTATTCAGATATGAATATATTTCTGTAGGTTTGGGACATCCTCTGTTATTGCCCCTTTGAATGAACTTTCTACCCCATCCCTCTCTCTATCTTCTTTTTAAGGCCAATAACTCTTAGATTTGCCCCCTCTGAGGCTATTTTCTAGATCTTGTTAAGTGTGCTTCATTTTTTAAATTCTTGTTTTACTCCTCTGTGTATTTTCAAATAGCTATTTTTCAGCTAATTCTTCTGCATGATCAATTCTGATGTTAAAAGAATGCTGATGCATTCAGTATGTCCATTGCAGTTTTCAACTCCAGAATTTCTACTTGATTCTTCTTAATTACTTCAATCTATCTGTTAAATGTATCTGATAGGATTCTGAATTCCTTCTCTTTATTATATTTAATTTCATTGAGTTTCTTATTTCCAATTTTATGTCTGAAAGGGATTGGTCCCTGGTGCCTGTTTTAGTTCATTTGGTGAGGTCACGTATTCCTGGATTGTCTTGATACTTGTGGATGTTCATCAGTTGTCTGAGAATTGAAGAGTTCATTATTTATTGTAGACTTTGTGGTCTGGGCTTGTTTGTATCCTTTCTTTTGGTAAGGCTTTCCAGGTATTTGAAGGGACTTGGGTGTTGTGATCCAAGTTTTTGGTCACTGTAGCCATATCTGCATTAGGGAACACCCCAAGCCCTGTAATGCTGTGGCCCTTGCAGACTCTTACAGGTACCACCTTGGTGGTCTTGCATAAAATCCAAAAAATTTCTCTGGATTACCAGAGACGACTTATTGTATCTTCCCCTACTTTCTCCAAATTACATGGAGTTTCTCTCTCTTTCTGCTGAGCTGCCTGAAGCTGGAGGAGGGATGACACAAGCACCCCCATGGCCACCACCTCTGGAACTGTGCTGGGTCAGATCTAAGGCCAGTACGGTCCTGTGTCTCACCCGAGGCCCACAGTAACCATTGTCTGACTACTGCCTATGTTTACTCAATCAGCAGGGGGTAAAGTCAGCCAGTCATGTGTCCTCTCCTTTAAAGCAGTGAGTTTTCCACAGTCCCAGGTATGTCTTGAGATGCTATCTGGGAGCCAGGGCCTATGGTCAGAAACCTGAGGAACCTACCTGGTGCTCTGTTCTACTGCAGCTGAGCTGGCACTCACACCACAAGACAAAGTTCTTCCCACTCTTCCTTCCCTTTTCCACCAGCAGAGCAGTCTCACCCCACGGCTACCAAGTCCAATGTCCACAGTGAGTACTGCCAGGCTGCTGCCAATGTTCACTCAAGAAACAAGGGCTCTTCAGTCAGCTTATGGTGAATGCTCCCAGGCCTGGGACTTTCCCGTTAGGGGAGTGGGCTTCTCTCTGGCCCAGAGCAGGTCCAAAAATGCTGTCCAAGAGCCAAGGCCTGGAGTTAAGGGCCTTAAGATCCCACATGGTACTCTACCCCACTGTAGCCAAGCTGTTGCCTAAGCTGCAAGACACAATTCTCTTATTCTTCTCTCTCCTTTCTTCAAGCAGAAGGAGTTCCTCCCTCTCTGTAGCCACCATAGCTGGGAATGTGCTGGGTCACACCTGAAGCCAGCACATTTCTGAGTGTTACCCAAGCCCCATGGCATGTACTGCCTGGGTACTGCTGCTGATTATTCTGGGCTCAAGGGCTCTTGATCAGCAGGCGATGAATCCTGCCAGAACTGGGTCCTTCACTTCAAGGCAGTGGGTTCTCTTCTGGCTCAGGGTGTGTGTAGACAGGGCAACTGGGATCTAGGGCCTGGAATGGGAGCCTCAGGACTCTGCCTGGTACCTTATCCTGTGTGGCTGAGCTGGTATCCAAGTTGAAATATAAAGTCCTCTTTATTCTTTTTTCTCCTCCCCTCAAGTAAGAGGAAGTCTCTGCTGGAGCTGCAAGCTGTGCTGCCTGGGGTTAGTAGAGGGTGGCACAAGCACTTCCTTGGCTGCCCTAGTGTCTCTCCAGGTCATGTGCCCTCCAGGTCATGTGCCCCCCTGCACCAAGTCCACTGACTCCACACTGAGCATGACACTAGGACTTGTCCAGGAATTGCAGTCCTTGTGGCCTATACCACCTTTCAAGTTTATTTAGGACCTACGAGCACTTTAGCCCACAGTGCCAAGGCTGGCTGGAACTCAGTTTCTGTCTGCTGGCATGGATGATTTCCTTCTGGCTAGAGTTGGTCAGAATGCTCCCTCTGTGGCTCCAGCTGAATTCTAATCTTGTTGCTTTCCACTGTGACAGGACAGCACTAAGTTCCAATGCAAAGTCCTGCAATCACTATTCTCTCCCCTCAACGAAATGCACAGATGCTCCCTACATGCTGTGCAGCCACTGCCAGGGGATGGCATTATCAGTTCAAGGCTGTCTTTCCTGCCCTCTTCCATGCCTCTTTCAGTGATATGAAGTTAAAACCAGAGACTGTGATTGGTCACATGATTTTGGTTCCTTATGAAGGTGATTTCTGTGTGGAGATCAATGGAGGCTTCTATTCAGCCATCTTGCTCCATCTCCTGTCTCCCCTAACTTTTGCTAGTATAAAATCATAGGGCAGATATTACCATTTGATTTAATGATTGAAGGTCTTTATATAGGCTTATTAAATTGTTAACAAATATTTAATGAACATGTGTTATGTGCAAGAAAGATGGCTACAAATTATGTTTTCTTACTACCAATAAGAAAAGTTCATATTATTGTAATATTAATCCTATCATAGTTGATAAAATAGATATAATTAAAAGTCATCTTCAAATCAATTTATTGCTGCCTGTTCAAGTTCCTACCACTATTCCTCTTCATTTTTCCCAATGATCAAGATGCTAGTATTAAAGACCTTTTTCTATTCTCTTATTTTACTTCAAAATATATTCCATGATATTGATTATAGTTATAAAATTTTAAGCTAGGAAAATATGGAATCTTGATATCTGAAGGACTTTTGCTTTTCAGCATGTATTAGCTCATTCTTGCACTGCTATTAAAAAAATACCTAAAGCTGGGTAATTTATTTAAAAAAGAGGTGTAATTGGCTCATAATTCTACAGGCTGTACAGAAAGCTTGATGCTGGTACCTGCTTGGCGATGCCTCAGGAAACTTACAATAATGGCAGAAGGTGAAGGAAAAGAAGGTATATCTTACATGGCTGAAGCGGGAGGAAGAGAGAAAGATGGGGCAGTAACAAGCACTTTTAAACAATCAGATCTCATGAGAACTCTATCATGATAGAGACCAGTACCAAAAGAGGAAATCCACCCCCATGATTCAATCGCCTCCCACTAGGCCCCACCTCCAACACTGGGGACTATAATTGAACATAAAATTTGGATGGGGACACAGATACAAACCATATTAACCATTTCAAAAAAGTAATAATCTTATGTTTTAAAAACAATTTTAATAAATATGATTAGTATATGCTCATGGAAAACAAAAATGAAAGGAATTAATACAGAGAAACATGAAAGGCTTCATCTAACTAATTCCTTTCTCTCCAATTGTATTTACTGCTAAATCTTCCATATGTACCCTGCAAGAAAAATTCAATTCCTTTATCTCCAATTATATCTACTGCTAACTCTTCTATATGTAGTCTTCAAGAAAACTTCAATTCCTTTCTCTCCAATTGTGTCTACTGCTAACTCTTCCATATGTACCCTTCAAGAAAACTTCAATTCTTTTCTTTCCAATTATAGCTACTGCTAACTCTTCCATATGTACCCCTCAAGAAAATTCCTGTGAACATACAAGCACATATACATGGGTACATATGTATACTTTATTTTTATCATGGTCACCTATCTTTATTACCACATAGATATCTATTTCATTAGCTGGCTTCCACAAAAAGTGGTTTACTTAACCATCCTCCTGCAAATGAACATTTTTTTCATTGTTTTGTTAAAACCAACAATACTGCAGTAAATATCCTTGTATCTTTGAATACTTGTGTAAATTCTTCTATAAGATAAATTCCTGGTGGTGGATTTCCTAGTCCAAATTTTATGTGCATGTTGAAATTTCATAGATATACCTAAATTAGTATCTTAAAAGATTGTAAAATTTACATTTCTACCATAACTGTATTAAAGTGTCAGTTTATCCACACTCTATCAGCATTGTATATAAAAGGATTCTGCACTGTTTTGACATTCTTTCTTCCCCCATATATGCCTCTATATTTCTTCAGCAAGGTTAAATAACTAGAATCAATGTTCGCATGTTTGATAAGTAGATGAAAGTAACCCCAATGCTTTCCTTTAATGTTAATCTTTTAGAGAGAGAAAGTAAGGGGAGGGAGGAAAAATATCTTATTGCATTTACTGTGCATAGGTCAGAAAATATCCAAGGCACATAGAATGTGAAAACAAAATCTAAAAAAACGAGCTTGGCTTTTATTCCACAAATGTACTGTAATATGCACTAGTTAAAATAAAATCTGTCTTGCAGAGCACTGAATTTTTCAGCAGCAATAATTATCTCTGTTTATTTCATTTTCTACTTTGGGAAAAGCTTATGATGCATGCAGAGTATACATATGAGTTTCACAGATGTGGTCTAAATTACTCATATGCTAAGCCCTTTTATCTGGCTACTGCTGGGTCAATTGCCTAACATAGAACAGAACAGAGTGACAGGAGTTTGCAAAGAATTTGAAACTGAATTTGAGCTTACAGTCTGCTTTTGCCATCAGATACACTATTTAATGTAGTGATGCTTTACTTAAAGTACACGGGTTATTTTTTACTACTTTTTCTGTGTTCTAGCCAAAGAAAATGAACTGGAAAAAATGCTCTAGCAGACATTAAGCCCAATTAATCAAGATAATTTACTCAATCTCATTGTCTAAGTAATGAAAGAATGCACATGCACACACACACACACACACACACACACACACACACACACACAGCTGTACAAAGGGGGAAGAGCAGCAATAAAAGAAGATTTAAAGTTCTTTATAAAAATGGAGTTATTGCTGTGTGGGTATTCTACACAAGAATGTTTAAGATAAAAGAAAGCTTCAGCATTCCAGTAATAATGTTGTTCAAAATTTTTTCAATTTAGTTGACATGCCAATAACTAATTCTATTATTTTGGATATATAACTGTTACATTAAGTTACTTACCAAATAGCTATAAATTACCTTATTGTATATGTAAAAATAAATTTTTAATATATTATTACTCTGCCCCTGTGGATCTGCCTGGCACAGCCCACTCAGCTGCTTTCACAGGCTGACATTGAGTGTCTATGGCTTTTCCAGGCACACAACGTAAGTTGTTGTTGGGTATACCATTCTGGGGTCTGGAGGACAGTGGTCCTCTTCTCACAGCTCCTCTAGGCTGTGCCCCAGTCTCCAACCCCACCTTTGCCTTCCACACTGTCCTAACAGAGCTTCTCTCCAAGGGCTCCGTAGACATCTGCCTGGACATCCAGGCATTTCCATACATCCACTGACATCTAGACAGAGGTTCCCAAACCTCCATTATTGCCTTCTCATTAACTGCAGGCCCAACACCACATGGAAGCTGCCAAGGCTTGGGGCTTGCACCCACTGAAGCAGTGAGCTGAGCTGCACCTTAGCCTCTTTTAGTCATGGCTGGAGCTGGATCTGCTGGGACTGAGGGTGCCATGTCCTGAGGCAGCACGAAGCAGTAAGGCCCTGGGCCTAGCCCATGAAGCCATTTTTCCCTCCTAGGCCTCCATGTCTGTAATGGGAAGGGCTGCTGTGAAGATCTCTGAGATGCCCTGGAGACATTTTCTCCCTTTGTCTTGGCTATTAACATTTGGCTCCTCATTACTTATGCAAATTTCTGTAGCCAGCTTGTATTTGTCCCCAGAAAATTGATTTTTCTTTTCTACTGCATTGTCAGGCTACAAATTTTCTAAACTTTTTAAGCTCTGCTTCCCTTCTAAACGTAAACTCCAATCCCAAATTATCTCTTTGTGAACACATATGACTACACACTTTCATAAAACTCCAGGTCACATCTTCAATGCTTTGCTGCTTAGCAATTGATTCTGCCAGATACCCTAAATCATCTCTCTCAAGTTCATAGTTCCACAGATTTCTAGGGCAGGCGCAAAATGCTGCCAGTTCCTTTGCCAAAGCATAGCAAGCATGACCTTTGTTCCAGTTCCCAATCTGTTCCTCATCTCAGTCTCAGTCCACCTAAGCCTGGACTTCACTGGCCACATCAACATTAGCCTTTTGGTGAAAACCATTCAATACATCTCTGGGAAGTTCCAGACTTTTCCACATCTTCCTGTCTTCTTCTGAGCCCTCTAAACTGTTCCAACCTCTGCCTGTTACCCAGTTTTAAAGTGGCTTCCACATTTTCAGGTTATCTTTAGAGCAGCACCCCACTCTCGCTATGAATCTTCCGCATTAGCCAGTTTTCACAGTGCTATTAAGATATTATCTGAAGGCCGGGCGTGGTGACTCAAGCCTGTAATCCCAGCACTTTGGGAGGCTGAAGCGGGTGGATCACAAGGTCAAGAGATTGAGACCATCCTGGCCAACATGGTGAAACCCGGTCTCTACTAAAAATACAAAAATTAGCTGGGCGTGGTGGCATGCACCTGTAATCCCAGCTACTCGGGAGGATGAGGCAGGAGAATTGCTTGAACCTGGGAGGTGGAGGTTGCAGTGAGTCGAGATTGTGCCACTGCACTCCAGCCTAGCGCCTGGCGACAGAGTGAGACTCTGTCTAAAAAAAATATATATATATACATATATATAATCTGAGACTGGGTAATTTATAAACAAAAGAGGTTTGATTGACTTACAGTTCCATGTGGCTGAAGAGACCTCAAAACTTACAATCCTGGAAGAAGGTGAAGGGGAAGCAAGGCATGTCTTTGGTGATGAGAAAGAAAAAGAAAGTGAGAGAGAGAGAGAGAGGAAGTGCCACACTTTAAAACCATCATCTCACATGAGATCTCACTCACGATCAGGAGAACAACAGGGTGAAACCACCCCCAAGATCCAATCGCTTCTTACCAGGTCCCTCCCTCAACACATGGGGATTTCAATTCAAGATGAGATTTGAGTGGGGACACAGAACCAAACCATGTCAGCATGGTTATACATGCTAGAGACAGAACAGAAGGAAAAATAGCAAAAACATAGTGCTCCTACTCTTTATATCCTAGTGCCTTTAAGAATGTAATGTGATGAATGGCTAGTGGCATATTATGCCATGAAGTACATCTCAAGATAGAAATCAAATGTGCAGAGCAGAAAAAAGAAATTACAATATTCGATGATTTCATGGAACATTAATTCAACCCATAATTCCAACCAGATTCTATCACAGCTTCTAAACTTTTTCACCTGAGAGCATAAACTCTTTTTGGGTTTAAGCTTGTGTATGAGTCTCTAAAAGTACTAATCAAATCTGAAAGTTCCTTACACCCATTTCTCAAACTGTATCTCACACTTAATTTCATCTGGATGATACTCCTGTGGTCTCCCAGTGATCCCTGACCACTTTGCTCTTATGTGATCTCTTGGTGCTCTAGACAACTAATGGGTATATCCACGACATTTATTAGCCATTTTCACATGCTCTCTTGCATTGTTAGTTATCTTTTAATATATAGATTTTAGCTATACTGTATATAGCTTCAAATATACTGTAAATAAGACCAGGTGAAATGTCTGTTTATTACTGGTATTCCTTAGGGAAATGTTAGTACCCTATAGTAAATATTTGGTAAACAAGTAAATGAATAAATGTTCCTTTATTACTTGATTTAGTACCATATAGTAGGTAGATACTGATCTAAAAAGAATTCTCTCTGGGGTTTCTGCCCATAATTTACCCTAGATAGTCTGGGTGAGATTTTTCTAATCTAATCAGTATCCTTTCAATTCATTCAAATAAAATATAAGCATGTACTTCACAGCAAGCAGGGAATACAGTATTATCACGTATTTCACAGCAAGCAAGGATCCCCCTCAGCGATCTTGCTCATCAACAGTGGAGACTCGTATGTAATGAATATCACAATAAAGGATAAAACTATTATGTTAGATGGAGTCAGAATACAGTGGGAAAAGAGAGCTGGGAACCAAACTGAGTTTAAAGTGAGAACAGACCTCTTTGAAGATGTGATATTTAAGCTGAAATTCAATAGTGGGTGTTTTTATTATTTTGATTCTGATCTGATGTAGCTCAACACAAGACGTAACACAGTTCATATGGCTGCAGAAATCCAAGAACCACAAGCATGTCCATAGGCAATGTTTACTACGCTGAGCATAAATGCAACAAAAAAAAAAAAAAAAAAAAAGGAAGAGAAAAAGATACTATGTGATGTAAGAGAAACTAATTGGAAGCTTTTTGGATTAAGAGGGAGGAAAAGAGCAGGAAGAGGAGAAAAAGGAGGTGGGGGAGAAAAAAGAGGCAGAGAAAGAGAAGAACAGAAGTGAATAAAAAAGAAAAGGAGGAAGAGAAGTTTAAGAAGATACCTTTAAAATAGTCCTGATACAAACTGAACTGAGAACAAAGTTCAAACATGACAGCCTCTGATCTCTTCCAGATTTTTGATTGTCTAGATGTGTTTATTAATAAGTTACTAAACTAAGAAGGACACATAAAAACTCTATCGAGATATAATTGATATATAATAACTTGACCACATGTAAATACACAATTTGATTAGTTTTGAGGCACTACATATATATGTATGTACTCATGAAACTATCACAACAATGAAGTTAATGAGCATATATATCACTTTCAAATGTTTCTTAGTATCCCTTTGAAGTCCCTCATCCATGTCACCAGGCAATTAATCAGCTTTCTGTAAATTAATTTGTATTTTCTAGAATTTTACATAAACAGAATTATGCCGTATACACTCTTGTCTCTGGAAAAACACTGTCATATTTTTCACTTGGAATAATTATTCTGAATTTAAATCCAAGTTGTTGCAGAAATTAATCCAAGTTTTTATTGCTGAGTAATATTCAATTATATAAATACCATATAATTTGTTTATCCATTCACTTATTGATGGACATTTGGGTTGTTTCCAGTTTGAAACTATTATAAATCAAGCTGCTTTGAACATTCATATATAAGTATTTATATAGACAGAAGCTTTCATTTCTCTTGGATAGAATCCCTAAGAGTGGAATTATTGAATCTTATAGTAGGTATAATATTTTGAAGAAACTGACGAATGTTTTGCAAAGTGGTTGTATGATTTTACATTCCCTTCCAGCAATATACATGTGTTCCACTTCCTTCACACTCTCCCCAGTACTTGGTTGGTCAAACTTTTCAGTTCTAAACATTCTAATAAATACCTAGGGTATCTCATTGTGGTTTTAATCTATACTTCCCTAATGGCTAATGAAATTGAGCATATTTTCATGTGTATATTTACCTTCCTTGGTGAAGTGCTCTTTCAAATCTGTTTGAAAAAAGATTTTTGTTTTTACTGGGTTGTTTTTTTTACTATTGAGTTTTGAGAGCTCTCTATATATTCTGAATACAAGATGTTTATCAGATACATGATTCTTAATAGCGTACATTTTAAAAATATTTGCTTCAAATGTGGAAAGGAATATGTAAACTTTTATGTTTATTTAAAGTAATATAAAACACAAGGAAAAAACAATAAATTTAGAAGTATTTATTAGAAATAAATATATTTTTATATATCTAGTAGAAATAGATATATAAAAATATAAATAAAAATATATAAGCACATATACAACACATAATTAATAAACTAAAAGATAAGTAAATGAGCCAGTAAATGATGTCTACCGTTGGAATAACAACTGGGTTAGGCTGGAAGTGAGAAGGTGCCGCAGTAAAAGCGACCACACTCCCTTTCCTTGATCTGGCCTTTGTCTCCTCTTACTCTTATAACTGATGGTGGATAGTTGCCTACAGTTCACATCATTAGCTATTAATGACTTGGTTAAAATTTCCTGTTGTTCAATCCACAGGGCCCTCTACAAATCCATTTTAAGCTCCTATTAAAGACTACACAGGAAAAAGATTTACTATTTATGGAGCAACCTTGAACATAGTTTCTGGCAGGCATCTTCAGAGGCAAGGGTTGCGTCAGCTGTGTTTCCACAATTTCAGTGCTTAAGCTCACTAGCTAGTCTAGACAATAATTCCTCAACAAGCATTTGATAAACATTCTATTCTATTCATTTTAATAGAAAACAAAGAAAAAATTGGCTGGAGAGGAGTTTGATTCCTCACTAAAGGAAAAAACAAT
This sequence comes from Saimiri boliviensis, assembly GCF_048565385.1. Lineage (NCBI taxonomy): Eukaryota > Metazoa > Chordata > Mammalia > Primates > Cebidae > Saimiri > Saimiri boliviensis. The sequence continues at coordinate 56,876,776 of NC_133458.1, read as the reverse complement.
TATTTAAGAGACATCAATAATATAGTTCCAAAGGGCAATGTATTAATTCAGATGGTTTTACAATCATTTCCTTCCTAAGATAAAAATTAAAAGGGCAAGGAAAGTTTTTATTAGAGAAGAAATTCAAATTGACACCATGATGTACATCACAATATAAGGTCTATAAAATTACATATCTGCAGAAGGGAATTGAAAATTCTATAATGTTACATGAGAAAAATATGAATAAAGAGACCTAATATTGACTAATTAGTCCATGGTTATCATTATTTAAAATTAAGAGGTTCCAGACCTGAATTTTATGGTTTTATGACTCTAGTTTACATCCTACTTTGCATGTTTATGCAAAATAACAGGCACATATCAAAGAAACAAATGAAAGGCACATAGGACAATTTTATAGTGGCATTCACTCCTTCAGTGTCACAGTTACTACCAGTGCTCAGTATGTCCAGTTCTGTGTGGCATTTCTCTAGCTAAGATTCTTCTTTGCAGTCCTCTCTTTTTTAGGTTTGACCATGTAAGTCAAAAAATAAGTAACTTTATCTGACTCCTGAATTATCTGTATTTTATTTTTATTAAAATCCTGATCCCCCAAAAAATTGCAATGTCATTCTCCTGTTATCATCTGGCCAAGCAGATGAGTAAATGAAATGAATGCACATTTCTAAAGAACTAATATTCATTTTTTTAAACCCTGAAATTGCATTCTTAGAGCAGTCTCAACAACAGCAATAAATCAAGTCTAACAGAGCACATTCTGTCTGTCACACATTCCAAATACAGATCACTCTTCAGAAAAGGGTGACAGTTAATTTCAGAGAAATACATTTAACCTGCTTTTTAATTTATTGTCGTTGTTGTTTGAATTAAGAAAATGTGCTTTCATTTTTGGCATCACAATTCTCAAACATAAAAGCCGGAATTGGTTAATCAAGCAATTGAATCATAAAAGCCAGAATACGGAGTTTAAATAAGAAATTAAGACCCATACAAACTAAGGAGTATTGTTCAATATTATGAAATCACATTTCTTTAGTTGAACAAACTGAAGCGAATATAAATCAATTTTGGAAGACACTGTATTAGACTTTGGGTCCAAGCTTTGACCTCCATCTTTATAAATGAGAGCGCTATGTAATACATATCTTTGGTTACTCTAATGATTAAGCTCCTTTGTCATGTGGCCCAAGAACAGCTAATCTCATACTGCAAGTTAGTTTACAGGAATCAATGTGTTCTAGAAAAAGAATGTGCTGCTCCTTTTCAATAGCAATAGCAATAGCTGCTCCTTTTATCTAGCAATAACTTCTATGAAGCTAAAGCACATACCAATTTGTGGTATATATATCCACACATTTATAGCCTTACCGGAAGATAAGTTTTACATGTGTGTTTTGTCAAGGGAAGAGCAAGTATGCTGTTTATAGTAACTCTCTCTAAAGAGTTCCTAAATATTTGTTGAAAGGATGACTCATTAAGAAACAAATTCAAGTGAAATGATGAAAATCTAAATTAACCTTTAAGGTATTTGTGCCAGGATCAAACAAGCAAATAAACTGAAGATAAGTTTAAATGGCCTTTGAGGGCTTAGTCATTAAATAATAGAATGACTTGAGTGAGTGAATAAATATGATAAAACCCATGTCAGCTCTGAAACAGGAAAATGTGAAGACAGTTTTATTACAATGGGACACTCGGTTTCTGACAGAGTAGTTGGGAAAGTTTGCTCCTGAATGATCGAGACTTGGGATACAATGGTTACTCCAAACTTGTCCATCTTTTTTATACATTCCATCTTTTGCTCTGTCTGCTCTAGTACAATATATTCTTACAGTAATTTTTTGTATCCAATTTTGTTGTTCTCATGATTATACATGCATAAAACCAGAAAACTTATGACATTGAAATGTTTGTAAAATTCACTCTTTCACCTTTAGCTATATAAGTAAGAGCTATTTATTGCTACTCTTTAAGTGAGAAAGAATGTTAATTTATGTCAAGGATAGTCAGTTGGACCCCACCTCTTTTGTTTCTTAAGGAAGTGATTTTCCCCGTGTCTGGTGAATGTGAACAAGGAACTCCCTGGGCTCTGCCTGTGGTATTACACTGTATATGGCTTTTCTTTCACTCCTACTACTATTCAGAGTCAGATTTCCAAAACTATCTGTGTTCAGACAGCTTTCTCATGTTATTAAATGCTGTATATATAAAATCATTGACTAATTTTTCCCAAAAATCTTCATTTCCAGCCTCACTGGTCTCCTTAATTCACCTGCATCTCACACACATTTGCCACTATTTCTAGACTGATAGAAATGTAAATGTTTATGTACACTGTCTAAAAAAATATATTTGAACATTACTTCCAAGCTAACCACAAATAGTTTACTCCGAGAACTCACACAAGTTGAAAGAGGGCTTTTTTTTTTTTAAACCAAATTGTACCTTCCTGAAGTTTAAACTCTGTAGCTTAACACAACAGTTCTCTAGCTGCAGTCGGGGGATCCTGGCAGTGTCTGAGACCCTTTTAGGGTGGCTGCCAGTCAAAAATCAAAGATCTATTCGAAGTTTAGATGCTTTAGATAGATCAATCAATTTTATGTTATAAAGCACGAAATGGATTCAGATTCTACATTGCAGCTAACCTTTAAGAAGATTTTTTGATGGATTTATTCACAGATATAATTCATAAACAACATAATCCAAACATTCTAAGTATATAATTCATTAATTTTCAATATGTTCACAGATATGCACAACCATGTCCACAGTCAATTTGAGAGCATTTTCTTCACCACAAAGAGAAATCCCATACACTTTAATTATTATTCCCCACCAGCCCATCTTCTCAGCCATATCAATCCCTCAGCCATAAATAACCGGTAATCAACAGAAGTTTATATCTCAATAGAGTTGCCTATTCTGGGCATTTCATATAAATGAAACTATACAATATGTGATCTTTCATGTCTGGCTTTTTTCAGTTAATCTAATGTTTTCAAGATTCATCCATGTTATAGCATGTATCACTGCTTCACTACCTTTAATAACCAAGTAATATTCCATTGTATGGATTTACCATAATGCATTTATATGTGAGTTTAAATAATTTATTTTTCTAAAGTATAAAATTATGAGTAGTACCTTAATTAATTTAATGCTACTGAATTGTTTTCTTAACATATGGGAATATAGTTGTTTTCTTCTTCTTCTTCTTCTTTTTTAAGATAGAGTCAAACTCTCTTGCCCAGACTGGAGTGCAATGAAGCAATCTCAGCTCACTGCAATCTCCACCTCCTGGGTTCAAGCAATTCTCCTGCCTCAGCCTCCTGAGTAGCTGGGATTACAGGTGTGCACCACCATGCCTGGCAAATTTTTATATTTTTAGTAGAGATACGGTTTCATCACGCTGATCTGGCTGGTCTTGAACTCTTGTCCTCCTGATCTGCCCACCTCAACCTCCTAAAGTGCTGGGATTACAGGCATGAGCCACTACGCCCAGCCTGTTGCCTTCTTATCTGCAGCTTCACTTTCCACTTTCAGCATGAATATAAGCAAGTACCATACAATAAGATATTTTGAGAGGCAAAGACTGCGTTTACATACTTTTTATGACAGTATATTGTTTTAGTTGTCCTATTTTATTATCATTTGTTGTTGTTACTCTCTTACTGTTCCTCATTTATAAACTAAACTTGATTATAGGTGTGTATAGGAAAGAATGTCGTATATATAGGGTTCTGTACTACCTGCAGTTTCAGGCATCCACTGGGCATCTTGGAACACATCCCTCCTGGGCAAGACTAGACTACTGTAGAGTGGACTGAAAGCAACCTCTCCTTTAACAAAACATGTGACTATTTTGCTATACTGATTTTTCAGGGAAATTGTATGTCTTTATAACCATAATACTTTCTTTATACAACTTTTAAATTCCCCAATATTCAATTAAAATAAAACAAAACTCACTGTATAGCTACATTGTATTTTGTTATCAAGTTCAGTGAAATAAATACTAAAGATTTCATTATAGTATGTCTTGTAATTATAGATTCAAATATTTTGAATTTATGATTGCAAGCACATAATACGCAGTAACGTATACTCATCTATATTTAGGCTATTATGTGGTTGCTCTCTCTCTTTTGCATAATAATTAGATTGGATGTATTTCCTCTTTCATAAATTCCTGAGAGGTCATTAGGTGGAATACAGTTTGCATTTTGCTAGAAAGGAAGTAGCTTCAGAAAATAAGTTTTGGAGACTCAGTCTTCTAAAATTCTTACCGGGTTAAGGGGAAACAAGGAGGAATAAAGCATTTTGGTTTATTAATTACCAAATTAATATTGTGGTTACAAATTAACATTGTGCTTCCAGAAAATAGTAGAAAATGCACATATGATTATGAGCCCTAGAAAAAGGAAGATAAATCTATTTTTTTTTACTTTTTAAAATGTATTTATTTTAATCCACAAAAATTGTACACATTATGCATTATGAGGAAGATAAATCTTAATAAAAAATCAATTTCAACAGAACTTCACAAAAAGGGAAGGCAAGGGGTCAGGTGCTGTGACTCAGACCTATAATCCCAGCATTTGGGGAAGCCAAGGGGCAAGGACTACTTGAGCTGAGGAGTTCGACAGGTCTGAATAACAGGCCTGCCTCTAATTTTCAAAAGCCAGGGAGAGGAAAGAATGACTATGAAACTAGAAAGAAAAGGGAAAAAAAAAGAGGAAAAAGAAGACACCTCAAAATATAATAAATAGTGTGAAGTGAGATGTAGAAATAAAACAACTGTACAAATTTCATATTAAAATAAGAAAGGGCTGAGTTATCCCTTTAAAATACAAGACTGTCATTTTGGATTATCGAAAAACAAGCCCACTTAAAGCAATTGATATAGAAAGGTTGAAAATACTGGAATGGGTCAAAAGATGCTCTGCAAATTCAAACAAAATGAACGTAGGAGTGATAATGTTCATGTCGGTTAACAAGATGGAAGATTAAAAGCAGCAGCAAGTTTAGATTACGTATCCAATTTAAAAATACAGTCTGAGGCAACTTCATAAACACATTCACCAAACAACATAGAAGATAAATGTAAGTTATTAAAATTTATCCAATAAGCTGAAGAGCTGAAATCCATAAAGGAGATTGAAAAGGTGATTAAAGATGAACCATTTAAAAAAAAAAATCGGGGCCAAGTGCAGTGGCTCATGCCTGTAATCTTAGCATTTCGAGAGATCCAAGCAGGCGGATCATGAGGTCAGGCGTTCAAGACAAGCCTGACCAATATGGTGAAACCCCATCTCTACTAAAAATACGAAAATTAGCTAGGTGTGGTGGTATGAGCCTGTAATCCCAGCTATTCAGGAGGCTGGAGCAGGAGAATTGCTTGAACCCAGGAGGCAGAGGTTGCAGTGAGCTGAGATCAGGCCACTGCACTCTAACCAGGGTGACAGAAGGAGACTCGTGTAACAAAAAAAAAAAAAAAAAAAAAAAAAAAAAAAAAAAAAAGCTGGACCAACTGTTGCAAAATAACCTCTAACAAAAATGTAATCATAAAATCTTTTCAATTAACCAGGCCATTTAAAGAATGGAAATATTCCAATTTAACTTTAATATAATACCCTGATCTAGATAGATAAAAGCAGTACAAACAAAAAAGGCTGTGGACTAAATTTTGCTATTGACTAGAGAGGCAAACTTTCTAAATTAAACTTTAGTAAATTTAGGAGGAAAATATTCAGCTTACGGTGATGACGAAAAGTCTTCTTGCTCATTTCATCTAGGACGCCACTGACGGTAAAACACATCCTGATTTCAGAGATATTAAAGTGTCTCTTTTCTCGGGTTCACAGTGTCTTGGCATCGAACACACAGTCATCTTAGCACAGAGCTAAAAGGCATGCAGGAGCTAGGAAAAGAAAACTGGTTGAACTCCTTCTTGCCAATAATTTTGTGTGCACAGTCCCACTAGAGGCAGCTGGAGGTGAGGCATTTTATCACTGGCTTTCCAGAGGGTTAAGGCCAGGAAAGTAGAGCAATGTGTACTTTTCACCTAGTGATGGTCATATGGAAGTGACTACTGGCCAAGATTTAGGAGATAAATTTTGAAACAATGTTTTTCAGCATTTTGTTTTTCCTCATTATTACCTTTTTAGACATTTTTCTAATTAATTCCTATGAAATTTTATTACCGTAAATATGTTATATGATTTTTTGATGTACTGTATAGATATCTGTGATCTATACATACGAAGAGTATGGGTTTTGTTCTCCCCCAAAAAACAGTTTCTGCCCCTTTGGGGAGACATCATTCTCATTGAGAATGCATGTTTTAAAGTTATATCATTGAATATTAGCATTGTGTGATGCAATTTACATTCCTTTTATCCTAATTTGTGAAATGTCATCGGGTCACCACAATTTGTTTTAATCTTTAGGGAAAAAAGTCTCAACACAGTATTTGTGAAGCTACTATGGAGAAATCGTTTAGATTAAGCAATTAAGGAGAATGAGTCAGTTGGAGTTTTTCTGGCGTGAAGTCAATTGCTGGGATGTTTTCCCATCTTTCCCATGACTGGAATCTGAAAAAAAAAAGTCTCATGCCTTCAGAAATAATCTGTGTATAATCAGTAAGTTGTTTGTGTTGCAAACATTCCATGCTCTTATCATATATCTTGTTTAGAATAGAGAGTTGGTATATCACAGAACCAGAGTCAATCAAAGAGGAAATTCTACCATAAAGCTGGCATCACGTGACATTAGCATGTTTAAACAAATTTATTTAAATGTTCTTCATAGCTATATTTATCTTACTACATGTTTAAAAAATAAAATTAAGAAAAATACTTTATAAAACTTCTCACATAAGCACAAAAATACACAGAGAAAAATGTTTCCTCCTCCCTTATAAAAACTCTTCTTTGAAGTAACTCTTGCTCTCAGTTCTCTCTGGACTATGTGCTTTACTTGGCAGAGGAGCGAGTTCTTTGCCACGGTTTTACTTGGGCAGGGAAGAAGCAGGAGGCATGCATCTTCTGTCCAGCCTTGCTCACGTTGTTCACTAATAGTGTCTCTTGCCCCGGTCAAAAGTTCAAGACCCACCTGAGCAGAAACCAGTCTCAACAACAAAAAATAAAATAGTATCTCTTTCCTGCCTACCCAAGGTGAAAATGCACAGCTTTATGCCTCCGTGATGTATTTCCTCTGGCTTTTTAAAGAAACTAGAAATAAGCTGGATATGCTTATTTTATTTACTTGTGCTTATTATGTCTCTAGTCACGCCTATTATATTTGATACGTTGCTTATTTCTTTTCACCCTTAGCAGTAGAAAAAAAATGCTCACATTCCATGTCCTAAACTTTAAAGGGAGGAAATTAGAAATGCAAATAAATGATTTCATCAACATTTCAAACTGCCATATGACAGAAGCAAAGCAGATAGTCAACCAAGTGTGATAGAACTAGGAATTCAGGCAAAATGGTTGGAATCTCATACTTTCTTGCTGTAAGACCTTGACAAATTGGGTTTAATCTGTCTGAGCCTTTGATTCCACTTCTATTCAATGAAGGTAATTGTAGTACCAGCCTCACAGGGTAGCTGTGAGGATTGCAGAGCCAGAAAAGTGCCCCCCAAAAATGTCCAGCATATTGAAAGCATTCAAAAGTGCTTGTTGTTGGTAACAATAATATTATTCTATTTCTTTTGGTTATCTTTATTATCCCCAACACTACCAGCACAGTGCCTTATATACAAGAATATAATAAACTGAATGTATTAATGAATGAACATAATTATGATGTGACTATATGTAACTCCTTAAAATGTGTATAATTATATTAAATACTTTTTCTTTCCTTCTTCCTCTAATTTTCTTCTTTAAAGACAAAGACTCAGGATTTTCACTATCCCTGGAAATAAAGAGATGAGATTTCATAATTTTTCCTTCAACTGTAGATTCACTGTATGGTGCTTAGAATCTCAGTTTAATGGTGACTATCAAGAATGTAAATTATCAGGAACTCAGATGCCTATTCATTTGTTCAATTATTTAAAATTAAAATCTTGGGGTAAGGATGGAGAAAACTAGGCAACAATGTAGATTTCTGTTATGCTATTCTACTTTTTAAAACTTTCAGAAACCTCATAATCCAGGAAATACATTAATTAATTGGTTAGTTTTATATCTCCTTGAAAATAGTCCATAGGGTCTAAAACGATGCTTCTGAAACAACAACATTAAATGAATGACTAGGCAACCTTGTAAAATGTAGATCCTAATTCAGCAGTTCTGGGATGGGGCCTGAGATTTACATAAGCATGTATGTGATGCTGATGCTGCTGCCTGTAAACTACACTGAAAGCAGGAATCTAAGATCTTAAAATATTCTACAATGCTTGAGCTGAGGAATAAATATAATTGTTTTGAGCTAAGACAAAGGATGTAAATTAAAATTTTTTAAAACATAATTTTATCAGCCATTTGCTCTCCCAGGCAAATTTTAAGTTCTTCTCAATATCTATCATTAACTATTGAATATAACAAATAATGCCTTACAAATGGAGATTATAACAGAGAAGTAGAGACAAGTCAACATAAATTGACAACTAAGTATGATTGGCAGGAGTTTTTTTGCTTTCAGTAAAGAGCCTGGGGTTGGGGGAGACACATACTTGAAAAAGCTACTCAAGTATCAGTTTTTAACCAAAAAAGAAGAAAACAGGGGGTTAATATTTGAAGTCACAATTAAAAATAGAAGGCAAACTTAAAAAGTGGAAAAATGTTTGCAATGTACATGATAGATAAACTTTTAAATATATAATAAGATCTCAGATATAAAGAGATTCAGTTTAAAAATGGGAAAATGATTTGAACTGTTGAACAGGTCACCCAGAGGTGAATAAGCACACATAAGTTTTTAAAATATAACTAGACTACTAATTAAATGATTACACATTTAAAATATAAAGCTATTCTTCAAACTGCCAAATTCTGAGACTAAAATTTTCATTCTCAATGCTGTCAAAGATACCATGAAATTGATACTCTTAAACAATGTACTTTACTTAGGTCATTTAAAAAAACAATTTCATAATCTATATCAAGAATCTTAAAGTATTCTTATACCATGTGTCTATTCAAGAACATAAAAGACTTGCTATTTAAAAGTAGAGGCTTTCCGTCCTTAGTCCTGCCCAGTTGTAAAGTGACTGCCTAGTTCTAAATTTCCTAACCTTGGTATCGATGTATTCTTTCACATCCATGATCAATTTGATTTTACTAAAAGCAAAATCACATTCTCAAAGACTTATTTCTTAAGGAGTTGTAATATCAGATGATTCATATGTTCTGCATCACATGCTCTAGATCCATTTTTGCTTTGGCCACTGCTTGGACTAACCAGCTGCATACAGATGCCACTTCACAACATCTTGTTTCCTCTCCAATCTGTGCCTTCTTTTCTGACCTGGAGCTTCTGTGCCATCACTATGTGGGACACCTATATGAATCTATTCAGTTTTGTTTTGTTTTTTTTATGCTGTGCAAACCAGAATATGTGAAGGGCAGCCCTAGGTCAATGGGAAAAAGAAGCAAAAATATTGTACTAAAGCTCCTGATCTACCACTGCAACTGTGGAATTCCCAATCTGCCAGCAACAGAAATGAATGCCAAGTCTTACCTATAAAAAATGGCTCATGGAGCCCAACCATTAATTTTATGTCAGGTTGATCAGTTCGGACTACATTCATGCTACAGGTGACAGCAATTTTCTCTTGCCAGAATTGAAATCACCTCTGGATATCAACTTGCCTTTCCTGTTCACAGTGCCTCTTGACACAACTCAAATACTTACACAGTACATGGGACCCTCCGTAATATAACCTCAGAGTGAATGATCCATTCTAAGAAAGAAGGTAGGACAATAAATGCCTGACCAGGGATTCACTGGTCCTCTCATGCAGTGTGGCATCTTGGAAGCAGCTGGCCTAATTGAATATTTGAACACCTATTAAAGCATCAAAAGCAGCATCTTGGAGCATCTTCTAGGATGAGATGTATGCAGTGAACTAATGCCTAATATTCAGCATTGTGTCCCCAGTAACTAGGCTACTTGAGTGCAAGAAACAAATGATGGAAGCAGGATTGGCCCCTGTGCCTTTGCTCCCAGTGACCCTTTCGAAGAATTTCTATTTCCTCACCCTGCAAATTGAGTTTCTGTTGGATTAGAAGACCTAGATCCTGAGTGGGATTGGGGAAGGGCAGCAAGAAGGGGAAACATCTACCTGTGTACACAGCAAGGGTTTCATTAAAGTAGAGGCTGGTCAGGATTCTCTTATACCAATGCAATAGCAGTTTAAGAAAGGAGTTACAATATTGTTGGACATGATCTGGAATACCAAAAGATGGGTTGTTATAACACAATGTGGGCAGGCAGGAATATGTCCAGAATCCAGAAGTTCACTGGAGCATCCTGGTGTTTTTATGCCTGTTGATGAATTTTATAGGAAATTGCAGAAAATCGAAACTAGCAACATTAAAGCAGCTGAGGGCTCCAAACCCTCAGGAAGCAAGCCACTAGACCAAAGTTCTGGCCAATGGTGAAAAAAGTAAAGGATCATTGATTGATAGAGGAAGAAGGAATAAATCATTTATTTTATGGGACTAGTAATCATTTACTTTAGGACTAGTTGTGGTAGTGGAGAAAGTACATTATTACATTAAGTTTTGCATTTTATTAATGTCATTGTCCCTGAAAAATTTTAGAAATAAACATAATAAAGGGTGGTCAGCCAACATGATTATTCATGTATGTAGTAATAGTGAGGGTGAGAGTCATTAAGTTGTTACGCATATTTAAAATAAGTTAGGTAATGACACACAAGGCATATTTCTACAGATTAATGAACAAGAGATTCCAGAAATAAATTTACAGTTATGTCAGGTTACTATATGATGGAGGCAGTTTATGTAATTGGGAAAAAGATAAATTTTGCAGTGAGTGATGTTAAGGTAACCACATAGGATCCTTCCTTCCTGCATCTGTCATTTTTTAAGTGCTAAAGGAATTGAAGATGTAAATATAAGGTAAATGATAAAAATATTCAAAGAAAATACTAAATAATATATCAACTCAACTACATATGAATAAAACATAACTACAGGGTACAAGTTTCATAAATGCAGTCAGGCTTAAAGACAAAATTGTAAAATAAAAATTGTAACACATGATTATAAGGATAATTAATTATTAAAATTAATAGGAAAGAAGTCAATGATTCAATTAAAATAAGCAAAAGATATTAACCAATTATTTACTAATGAAATATGAATGTTTTTAAAGATGTTCGGCCTTACTTTAAAAAAAACAGTAATAAATAAATTTTAATTTATTTTGGCAGAGATCAAAGCATTCGAAAGTGCACTATGCTGGCAAAGGTGTGGGGAAAAAGCTGTTCTCCTGCTCTCTTGGTGAGGTATAAACTGACATAATCTTTACAAAGGCAATTTGGCAATGTCTACTAAAATCTAAATTGTATCTACTCTGCCCCTTTATAGTATTGTTTATAAAAAATGTAATATTTAAAGAACCTAAATACCCATCAACAAATTATAGTGCACTTATACAATGGCAGCTCTATATAAACTGATATTAAACTATTTCCAAGATATATTATTAAATTTAAAAAGAAAACAAGTTTAAGAATCAGGTATTTGTAATCTTGGAATAAAAATGGATATATATGTATTGTAATATATGTATGTACATGCTTGTATATGTACCAGTTATCTACAGAGAAATACATGTGACCTATCATCATGTTTGCTTCTGGGTGGGGAATGAAATGAGAACCAGGGAGAGATGACCACTTTCCACTATAAACCCTTTTATATTTTCTGAATTTTGTACCATCTATATTTATTAATTATCAAAAGACTGGTTATGTAAAAGCTAATTATTTTCAGCATTACTATGATTTTAGATACTAATTTAAATCATAGTTCAACGCTTCTTAAGACTGTATCCTATAAATACACAGTACTTTATTTGGTAATCTTTCTGTTGTTGAATGTCGTTTTTTCCTAATTTTTATTATAGATTTTGCATGCTTATGTGTAGTTATTTTTTTCCCAGGCCTGTGGTAGCCAACCTCATCTGTCCACTGTTATAATGTGCATATTAATATCCCTCATCTTCTCTTTTACATTAACCCATGTGACATGCCTCCCCAACTTCTTCTCAATGGCTTTAAGCCCAGTCCATCTTTTACAGCCTATTTTTCTTTTCTCTAACTACCCTTGACCATAATATTTCCTTTCATTTACTTTTTATATATTTATTACTTTTATGTGCCTATTTTGTTTCCGTTTATAAAATAAGAATATCAATATCAACCTCAGAGAATATTTGTGACTTTTTCATCTTCATATATCACTCCCTATCACAGTGCCTGACACATGATGTATGTGTCATGTGTCTATTAATGTCCTCTAAATTGTAATTAATTACAATTAATTTGAAGAAATTAATTATAGGCTTCCTATTTGCAAAAACAAAATGTCGTGGGAAGCAAATTTGATTTGGGGAAAATATATATGCATGTAAGTTTTATGTAATTTTTCTCACAATAATATTTTGGTATACTTAGCAATAACAAGGATACCCAAAGATACTATTTTACCATCTAGCATAGAGTTGAAGAGAAAAAGAATTACATAGAATCTTCTAAATATAGTTCAGTCATTAACTGTTTGTTGTGCCATTACTATCTACTGGCTACTGTTTGACCACGATCAGCAAATAAGTAGATTGAATTTCTGATGATACTTTTATTTTCTGTCTAATGGTGTGTTAACTTAGCTGACATTGACTGTCTTAATTAGAATCAGTTAGCGCATCAGAACATTGTTTATCAAGCATGGCAAATATTTGCCTTAACTGCTTGATTTCTGCTCTTTAAAAAGAAAAGAAATGATGTGCTAAGAATGCCTAGTAAGGAGAGGGCCTTCAGTTGAGTTATTACCCAATTGAGTTATTCTGGAGCATTCCAAGCCCCAATCTCTTGATATTTAGATCCCTGGTGGACTTTAATATATATCAAACCTCTTAGTTAAGACACTAAGATACAGAAAAAATAATTGTTTTTGGACATATTTTCTTAAAGTATATTAATAAAATATATTTATGTGCATATTGTATCTATTTGTATATAAATACAGATTATAGATTATAGATGTTGCCTATAAATTAGTAAATTTTTTATCTAGAAATAAAAACATAATCAGGGCTAGATTATGCTAGTAGGAGCATTAATTTTGGCAAATACAAGAAGTTATCCCTCACAATCAATTAAAAGTTCACAATCAATTAAACACTGCATTGAATGCTTAAAGGCGGGTATTGGCAAAGTCAAAAAAGAAAAGGTAGTTTGATGTGCTGATTTTTCCCTCTCTGTTCTTCTAGACTCTGCTTTCAAATTCCCAGTGGATTATATCTCCTGGGTTTACCAACTCTCTGGCTTATTTTTGGTTCTAATCAAAACAGAAAAAGAAAAAAGAAAAGAAAAAGCACCAGCAAGAGATGAGAGGAAACGAAGAAATAGACATCAGAGAATTTATTTCCTTAATCTCTTCCATTCAGGCATACTGCTTGGCTCTGTTGGTGCTATGGTCTAATTTATCTCAGGAACTTTTATTTCCATAGCTACATGTTCTACCAGGACTGACAATATCAGGGGACTTTTAGCTTGAAGGTAGTGGACTGAACGTTCATACCAAAATTTCTGGCTCCCATTCAAAACTGACATTATCGTTTATCAGTTTAAAACTGACATTGTAAAAAGTTCACAAAATAGATGTTAATTAATGCATAGCTGTATCAAGAGGGTAAAGAGGATAAAAGGTCCTTACACCCAAGGCAAAGCAGTGAACAAAGGCTCTCACAAGTGCTAGACCTAAACTAATGGTATCACTAACAAGTATCTACACTAAATGGCGATGGTGCCAACAGGTGGCCAACATCAAAGACACATGGTGAACACGTGACTAAGAATCAGCCACCATCTGAGTAAGGCCAGAAAGGAAGGCAACAAATTCAAGAAACCACAAATTTATACTCAGTAACATACAGATAATATATGTGTCCTAAAACAACTTGCAATAAAAATAGGTACTATCTTCAAAGAGATAAGAGAACTCATGATGCAAAAGTATATAATTAAGGAACAAAAATTGACCATCATGGATATAGAACTTGGAGATCATAAAACTATCAATTGTTTGAAATTAAGAAGAATGAAAACTCACCATAGTTATATCAAATAACAAACTGAACCAAATTGAAGAACAAAATAGTGAACTGCAACATTAAGGAATTGCCTCTGGTGGCAGTGGGGAGACACAGTTGATCCTCATTATTCACAGATTCCATATTTGGGGATTCATCTACTCACTAAAATTTATTTGTAGTCTAAAATCAATAAAACCCTTCTTATTTCAGCTCTCATACAAAGACAAGGAGAGAATGGAGGAGAAGGAGGTAGCACACTGCAGTGCAGGAAGCTCTGGATCTAGGGTTAGGTTGGAAGGAGTTTGGGTCCCAACTCCGGCACTTGTTGATGGCACTTAGACAAGTCACTTAACACTTCTGAATCTCATTTTCTCCTTTGTAAAATAAAGAAAATGGAATCTTCCAGGAAAAAGTTGTTTTTTAGGGTTTAAGGTTATAATCTAAATGAGATTGTACCTGGAAGCAATGGCTCACTGGTCCCAATTCAGTCACTAAAGACTTTCTAGAACACAACTACTGGGGATAACATGAACCAACTCTGGAAATTATCAAAGAGAAGTTAAGAAGCATGTAGACGTTAGCCATTTACTACATGTGGCCTTTGAGCCTCTGAAATGTGATTAGTGCAACTGAGAACTTAAATGTTTAATTTAATTTATATTAAATTAAAATAATCACTAAAAAGATACTCAGCATCACAGCTCATTAGGGAAGTGTAAAATTAAAAAATCAAATTAAGATACTACTATACACCTTTTAGAATTGCTAAAATAAAACAACTGATAATACAACATGCTGGTGAATATATGGGACAACTGGAGCAAAACTCATGTTTCTGGTGGAAATACAAAACAAGACAGTCACTTTAGAAAACAGTTTAAAAAAAAAAAAGAAAATGAAATTTTTATTTTAGATTAGGCTGGCACAGAGTTGCATGCCTGCAGTCTCAGATACTTGGTAGGGTTGCCTGAGGTGGAAGGGTGGCTTGAGGTGAGGCGTTTAAGGCTGCAATGGGCTATGATTACGTCACTGCATTCCAGCCTGGGCAATAGAGCAAGACTCCAGTTCTCTCTCCCTCTTTCTCTCCCTCTTTCTTTCCCTCTTTCTTTCTTTTTCTTTCTTTCCTCTTTCCTTCCTTTCTTCCTTTCTTTCTCTTTCTTTCTCAAAAAAAAAAAAAAAGAAGCATGAAGCATAAATCTAGAAATTTAAAAACATAAATGGAATGCCAGATGAGGTCATAGAAAAATATACTTAGAAATAATAGAAAAAATACTACTATAATGGGTAATAATTTCTCAGAACTTTAGAAATATGATTCCACATATTGAAAAAACTCATATAATGCCAAGCAAGGTCAAAACAATTGAACAAACAAGCAACACATAAAACCTCACACCTGAACACACTGTAGAGTGGCTTCCACACGTTAAGGATGCAGAAAAATTTCTGAAGTCATAAGAGAAAAAGGGTAACACAATAAAGTGTAAATGACTCACACACTTTGAACCACATAATGTGATTGTGAATCAAAATTTATCTGGGAAATGAAAAGATGACTCCAGCTTCTGTATGCAAAATAGATTCAAGTGACACGGGACAAAGACTGAAGTGACTTCATGAGTTTTTCTCTTTTTGGCAGTCTAAAAATGACGGCTTCAGGGTTGCTAAATTCAGTGTGGGAGGAGACCAACAGAGATTCCTGCCCTTCACAAATTGAAAGGCGTCTGCAGACCTGCAGTCAGTCACACATTTCTGGATCCTTCTCCAACATCTACAGCCCACACTCACCACTCTCTCCGCCAAATTCCTGAACCTGTTCTAAATTTCTTCCTGTGATTTATCCCCCAAACAGTGTCATCTTGTTGAACTCACATTAAGAACTCTGTAAAATAGATGTCTATTAAAATGAAAGAGGGACAGTGAAAATGGAAGATAGTATCTGTGAAAGAGAAAGAAGAGAAACAAATTAAAAAATCAATTCGAGCCAACGTATTAGTTATCCTACTTACTATACAGTTGTGAAGATCTATCCCTTTTATTCTTTCTCTAAGTAATAAAATTCTAATAGTTGATGCAGTACAGAGAAAATATATGTTCTTGCAAAGGAGTTCAAACAAATATTCACATTTTTTCATTAAAGCAAAGGCAATTAATTCTCTTCTTGGCAGGCAAGGAAACAGTAATCGTGCCTCTTAAGAAACCTTTTTACCTCTCTTTGCTCCCATTTGGAATTCACTCCACTCAATATATAACTGACAGATTACTCTCAACAAATACAGCTAATTTGGGGCCACTTCCCTGTATAAGAAATTAAATTTGTTCCCTAGTATTTCCAGTATGGACTTTATGCTTTTATTCCTAGATTATTCTTAGTCTTATCATACCTTAACAATAATCTAACCTTACTTCCAAGTAATGTTATTTCTTATAGCTCCCCTAAACAATATTCACTTTAGTTAGAATCTTAACTTCATTCTGTGTTTATGTGTATATGATACGATAATGTTGCATTATCTCTTCAGAATGATTTTTTCCTTCCTACCACTAAGGTCTGAACCATTGCAAAAACTCTTTCTTCTTAGTGATTGTAGACTCTTGGTGTCATGGAGTAAATGAAGAAAAAGAAAGGCAATGATAGACCTGGCTGCTAGAATTTCAGTAATTTAATTGATCTGATGATTATTGATGTTACCGTCAATACAGCAAATAATGAAATGACCCAACTGCTCCTCAAGTTCACTCTTATAAAAAATATAAGATTAGTTTTTCCCACTGTCATCAAAGTTGAGGCTTCTGTAATTGCCTCTATAATGCTTCATCTATAACAGAGTCAGCACTGGTCATTCAGAACATTTACCCTTTGAGTTTCTGTATGCCAAATGATTTTCAAGGCACTGGAGATTCATTGATTATCAAGACATACACCATCCCTGCCCTTCTGGAGTTAACATATTTAGCGGAAAGACAGAATTAATACATAACCAAGATAATTTTCAGGTGATGAGTTCTATCCAATAAACAGGATGATAGGGCAGAAAGTAAGTTGGATAAAAGAGAGACAACTACAGATTGAGTCATCAGGGCAGATTTTCTGGGTTGTGCAATATGAGTTAAAGCCTGGCCAAAAAAAAAAAAAAGACACAGCATTTCTAGAACCTGAGAAAAAGGATTCCAAGTAGTGGTATCAAGAAGAACAAAAACCTTGAGTTCAAAACATTGATGTATCTGGGTAATGAGAGGTTCCAGTGTGGTGGCAGCATAGTGAGGAAGGAAGAAAATGGTATGAATTGAGGTTGGAAAGGAGTCAGGGATGAATTATGCATAGCATTGTGGACCATGATATGGAATTTAGATTTTATCCTAAGTAAAATAAGAGGCCACTGGAAATTTTTACCAGGAGGTTGGCTCTAATTGTCAGGTCAAGATGATCTGTTTCTTCGCTGGAGAAGAGAGAAAACAGCATACCTAGTCTATTTTCTCCTACTTCAGAGAGAGGCTCTGGAGAAACATGAGTTTTGGAATAAATAAAGTGGCTTTTCATATCTACTAATGATGAGCAAAGCATTTCTAGATGGATCCATGTTCTCTAGACATCTTAGCATTAAGGATATTACCTGCAGAGTATCCCTCATCTTAATATCAGTAGATCAAATGACTCCCAAACATTTTTAAAATTCTATATACAAGCAGGGAAGAACTGAGAGAAAACTCTTCTACGACCAGAGAACACTCAAGTTCCTACCAAGGGGATCAGCTAATTGAATAAGAAAGTAGTAGGAGTGAAACAATGCTTCATTACAAAGGTACTAAGCTGGGCAACATTGCCTATAAGTGAAAAACACAACATAGCTTCCCCAATTCTGATGTACTCCCTTTCATCTAGATGGCCTTTGCTTTTCAAGGTCCAAGTTGAACTCGACTTCTTTTATAAAGGTTTATCTTATGTTGAGCAAACACTATCATAAAGTGTAATCTTTTATTATTTCTATAATGTATTTAATTTTATTTTTATCTCCCCACTAAAATGGAATTTCATTTAGAATTACAAGAATGATGGGCAACCAAGAAGGAATTTGGTGAATATTTGATAGAGCTGTTTGACATGAGCTGGTTGGACATATATTTTTAAATTAATTTGACTCACATCTTTTAAATATGAAAATACTCCAGTTTTATGGCATTTATTTTGGTTTTGTAGCACTACTACTGGGAACTATGGCCATTACAATAACCTCAGAATTAAAATGGAGAATTTTGACAATTTTTGGCTTTAGTCTGTGTCTGCCTTTACAGTGAACTGCTTCTAAACACAGATAGCATTTAACAAGAGTAAGATTGCATTCAGTCTGTTCAAATATGTTCAGAAAATTACTTAATCCTAGAAAGTAATAAGCAGGCAATACTGAATGACTATTTGGCAAGATATTGAGAACAAGGAATGAGAATGTTCTAAATAGAAAATACATCAGATACGTAAGTTTTCATGCAAATAGGAGCAGAGATGGACTAAGCAAGAGCTGAGAAAAGTCGGTTCTACCATCAGTAGTTATTGAACTCACCTGACTGTGATGTAAGTAGGCCTAAATGAACATTCCTGATGGAGCGCGTAGTGGATTTTTGACAGTTTTTTTGGTTCTGTAGCATCCACATGCCTACTTATTCACAGCTTCTTTGCCTATTGTTAAACCCCAGTTTGCAGAGCCTTGATAAGAGATAGTGCCCAGCCCCTGAAATGCCACAGGGGGTGATATTTCTCACCCCATCCCAGCAGAGCCAGGAGAAAGCACATACTTCGGGATTAGCCAGATTGACTTTGGGGCTTCTCAGACCATGAATCCCAATGATCTTATGCACAAGTTACAGCTGATATTCCCTGAAGTGGCAGTCTAAACTGGCCTCTTACTGCTGCGTGAACCTTGTTGTGCTCTTAAAAGCTACCTTCAACAGCCTCCTTGATCTTTCCTTACTTACCAAACCAAATCTCCTAACCTGTCCTAAATTCCGTGAGCCTCAAATGTCTTTCTGATGAAATTATAATGACTAATTTTTTTGCTTAGGAGAGTCAGAGTTTGGTTCTAACACTTGAAAGTAAGAAATATGACTAATATCACAAGAAATATTTAATCTTGTCTTCTCAATATCCGATCTCCCTCCAACCTGATCCCAGTTGCCCCTTCAGTGTTTTCCAGTTTCCGATGTTTGCTGTTTCCCAACTCCTAGACCCAAGCACTCAGATGCCTCAATCTTTTTCTTTCAACTCAGAACCTAGTCTTAGACTACAAAACGATAAGGAGAAGATTGAAGCCTAAATTAGAGCAGCTGTTCTTAAACTAAGTATCCCTGAGGTCTGTACGTTAACCATGTATGTTAAAAGTGTAGTTTTGGAGACAATAAGTAAAGCATGAGAGGAAAACCCAAGAATTTCCTTTTTTTTTTTTTGCAAGCTAATCAAAGACCTTCTAAACAGAGTCGTGAAATTACTGTTCCATTTAGTGAATGTACCTGTCTCCATTTGACTTTGAAGGAAAATATCTGACAACCAGCATTTGGATGGCTTTCTGTCTATTTTATATTTCATTCCTATTTACCTCACAGGTGGAGTAACTGAGCAACATGGATTTCTTTGGCCTTCAATGTACAGTTTGCTATGATTTGTGTGTGCCTTCTTCTGTACTTCTTGTTACCTTTTAAATCTTATTTATTTCATTGAAGTCTCTATCCTCTTCCAATCAATTTTAGAGCATTTTGCAAAGATCAGTCTAGTCACTGCTCTACTGTGACAACATAAATTCTACTGCTCAAAGGAATCCTTTCTCTAAGCTGGGACAATGGTAAACATTTGTCATTAGCAACCACTTGCCAAAGAGTCTTGTTTTAAGCTGAAAAACATGTTTACTGCTTCAGAATCGCAGAACGAAAATGTGCATTTACTTTTGCTCTATCAAAAATAATGGCCACTGAGGATGAAACACTTTCAGGGCAACTTGAATTAAATTGAAACTTTTCTCTGAAATAATCTTATTTTTGCCATTCTGAGTAGAATTTCTGTGTAGAAGATAAAAAATTCAAAACATTTTTATGAAGATTCGTATAGTTGTATTATTAGTTATAGAATAAAAATAATCCTGGTTGGAATTTGGAAATGCAAGGCTTAATCCTAAGGCCTTTTTAAAATTTTTTAATTTATACTTTTTCCATCTATTAGGCAAATATAATTCTACTTGGACTGTTTGTACAACTACATGAAAGTGTTAATTTAAGCTTAGTAAGCTTTTAAAACACTCCACAAACAGCAAATAACTGTAACTACTATATAAATATTGTCATAGAAAGAATACGTCATTCAATATAAATAGTGTTAAGGAATAACAATAATAATAGCTTATATAATTTTATGTGTTTATCACTATTCTAAGCACTGTGAATGTGTGTGTGTCGAGAAAGAAAGAGAAACTAATACTCGAAAACCTCCATATTGTTGGATGAAATGAAATAAAACTTGTATTATTGTCCCCATTTTTCAGATGAGAAAACTGAAGCACAGAGAAGATAAATAACTTATCAAAGGTCTCATAGATTCTTCACAGGCACTTTGCATAAATACAGCAAGAACAGAAGATTTTTTAAAGTGAACATACTAATGTTCACAAATACTTGGGAATTGACTGTGGCATCTGGGTAGTGCTATGAGATGGGTTTTTTCTCTTTAAGAAGCTCAAGAAAATATATGTATTTTTTTAATTAAGAGGAGTTTGCACTATTCTCTCACTTTCCTTCCACATCCTATGATTCTAAGATGATTGCCTGCCTTTACACAAATAGCAAAAATAGCCAACTGGAATGCCATGTAATTGCTGGAATTTTAATTGGCTGGGAAAAAGGAGTATAAAATAGTATTATAGTCAAAGCCAGCCTAGATTTCAAAGTAGTGACTATTTAAGTTTGTGATTTATGAAACTCCTCTGCAATGTGTGTTCCTTCTTCAGAATTCTTCACTAGAGAACTACGGTCCTACATCTTTTCATATGTAGTCGAAAATTCCCACTGTTAATATCGTATCTGTATTATATCATTTTTTAAGTTAAATTTGTTCTGGGAAAAGATATGAAAGTCTTCAAGTTTGTTGTATAGTACTATAAATTATCAATGAACATTAACCATGAAATTATACCACCAATAATTTTGAGGCAAATTAGACACTATTTGTCACTAGGTAATGATACACATTTAGCAAAGTTTTAACAATAATGTTTTAAATGTGATCTATTAATATGTTTCTTTTTTGTCCTCTGAAAGACAAATAGGTTTAATAAATGCACATAGATTTCATTTATGTTACTAAGGAATAGTTGTAGACCAACATTGCCATCACCCAAATATAACCACTATTTGTTTCATTTTTAAAAGAAATACAACATAATTTATGCATATGAGAAATACTGTTACCTCCACCCTGAAATTCCTTCCTAACACCAACCCCAGAGTTAATTTTATGCCTCTGTGTCAATTCTTCCTATCTATGTTAAAATTTTCCTCAAAATATGTGTCATCTTAGACAATATATAAGACACACTTTGTTTCTTGTAAAATTAACAGTGGAAATACTGAAAAGCAAACACATAAAAATACCCACCTAACTGAGGACATTTTGCTTTAGTTATCTAGATCTTTTAAGCATTTTTTGTCTCTTTTATTATTAAACTTTAAGTTCTGGGGTACATGTGCAGAACGTGCAGGTTTGTTACATAGATATATGCATGCCATGGTGGTTTGCTGCACCCATCATCTGTCATCTACATTAGGTATTTCTCCTAATGCTATCTCTACCCTATCCCCTCAACCCTCCAACAATCTCCAGTGTGTGATGTTCCCCTCCCTATGTCTACATGTTCTCATTGTTCAATTCCAAATTATGAGTGAGAACATGCAGTGTTTGGTTTTCTGTTCTTATGTCAGTTCGCTGAGAATGATGGTTTCCAGCTTCATCCATGTCCCTGCAAAGGACATGAACTCATCCCTTTTTATGGCTACATAGTATTCCATGGTGTATATGTGCCACATTTTCTTTATCCAGTCTATCATTGATGGGTATTTGGGTTGTTTCCAAGTCTTTGCTATTGTGAATGGTGCTTCAATAAACATGTGTGTGCATGTGTCTTTGTAGTAGGATGATTTATAATCCTTTGCATTTATACCGAGTAATGAGATTGCTGGGTCAAATGGTATTTCTGGTTCTAGATCATTGAGGAATCACCACACTGTCTTCCACAATGGTCAAACTAATTTACATTCCCACCAACAGTGTAAAATTGTATTTATTTCACCACATCCTCTCCAGCATCTGCTGTTTCCTGACTTTTTAATGATTGCCATTGTAACTGGTATGAGATGGTATCTCATTGTGGTTTTGATTTGCATTTCTCTGATGATTAGTGATAATGAGCTTTTTTTCATGTTTGCCAGCTACATAAATGTCTTCTTTTGAGAAGTATCTGTTCATATCCTTTGCCCACTTTTTGATGGGGTTGTTTTTTTTCTTGTAAGTTTGTTTAAGTTCTTTATACATTCTGAAGAATAGCCATTTGTCAGACAGATAGATTAGAAAAATTTTCTCCCATTCTGTAGGTTGCCTGTTCACTCTGATGGTAGTTTCTTTTGCTGTGCAGAAGCTATTTAGTTTAATTAGATCCCATTTGTCAATTTTGGCTTGTGCTGCCATTGCTTTTGGTGTTTTAGTCATGAAATCTTTGCCCATGCCTGTGTCCTGAATGGTATTGCCTAGGTTTTTGTTTGAAGTCAGGCAGCATGATGCCTTCAGCTTTGTTCTTTTTGCTTATGATTGTCTTGGCTATACAGGCTCCTTTTTGGTTCCATATGAAATTTAAAGTAATTTTTTCTAATTCTGTGAAGAAAGGCAATGGCATTGAATATGTAAATTACTTTGGGCAGTATGGCCATTTTCATGATATTGTTTTTTCCTATCAATGAGCATGGAATGTTTTTCCATTTGTTTGTGTCCTCTCTTAGTTTTTGAGCAGTGGTTTGTAGTTCTTCTTGAAGAGATCCTTCATGTCCCTTGTAAGTTGAATTCCTAGATGTTTTATTCTCTTTGTAGCATTTGCCACCATGCCCAGCTAATTTTTGTATTTTTTGTGATACCAGGACTTTTTTGGCTCCCATTGCCTTTTCAGATCATTACTCCTCCAGCCTCCACAAAACTTCTTTCTTCAAGGTGCATACTATACCAACCTATTAGGTCTACCCTCAGTTCTGTCTAGATACAATTCTAAATAACTCCACAAATACTCATTTGTTTTTTCTTCTCAGGAAATTCTCCCAGTATCTTAGTCCATTCACGCTGCTACAAAATACCATAAATTAACGGGTGGCTTATATGCAACAGAAGTGTATTCCTCATATGTCTGGAAGTTGAGAAATCCAAGATCCAAGTACCAGCAAATTCAGAGTCAGGGAGGACCCTTTTTTGGGCCCATCATGGTGCCTTCTTGCTGTATCTTCATATGGTGTAAGGCTCAAGGCAGAGAGGACCTCTTTTATTACAGCACTATCCCCACTTTCCCCAATCATTGAGGGTGTCATCCTCAAGACCTCATCACCTCCTCAAAGTTCCCACTTCTTAATACCATTGCCTTGTGGGGGTTAGGATTTTAACATGTAAATTTGGGAGAGAGCACAATCATTTGGCCCATATCATCAAGTTTTTATCTTCTTCATGAGTACCCTCATCCCACCACTGTTTCCTTCATTCTCCCAAGTACTTAATCCTCCTCTTCGCAACATAAAAATAATTTTAATTTGTACACTTCCCTACCTAGTCTTAGCAGAAAATATGTTTTGCCTCTCTAGGTTAAGGATAATTCTTCCACCTGTTCTTTGGATTTTATTTATTTTCCTTCCTCAAAAAGTGTGATTCTTCATCAACCTATGGCTTCTCCTTTGTACAGCATTCAAACACTTTCAAGACCCACCTATGTTAAACATACAGCTTGCCTTTGATCCCATCTCCCCTAGATTTTATAATACACCTTTTTTATGAAATAGTATGTTATTATAACTTCAGCTAAAATTTGATCTAAAACCTAAGGCCATGTTGCTAATCATATTTCATTGAAACTCTACACCTAGAGACAGACATACATAAAAAGAAGGAACATTTCTTAATTACTTTTAATCAAATTAAATACAACTGTAAGTCTTTATTCATCTGGGATATTGAGAAAGCCAAGATTTGCTTTCCTAAGGACCCTCTACTTTCTAGGTTCACAGTGAATCAGAAAGGTTTACGTGGCACCTGGAAAACAAAGCCTTGACTTAGGTAATCATCTGTTTGCTACCGGTCTCTGACCTCCTCTCCTACTGCTTCCCTGTCCATCCTTTGCAGCCATCTTACCAACTGCTGTTAATTGTGTCTAAGCCTTCACAGATTCCGTCTTCTCTACAGGGATTACCCTTCCTTTCCCAAGCTCTGTAATCGTTTATCATGATTACACATCCTTAAATCATTGCCATTGCAGACTATACAAACTTTCTATCATTATTACTAGATTCTTTGATTGGAACAGGGAATATATTATGTTCCTAAGGAACTTATACTCGAAGGAAGAATTTAAGGAGGAAATAGGTAATTGCAATGATGTATATGAAGTTCAGTGGAAGTAATAATATCAAAGTTCTACTTGTAGATATCTTTTACCTCCTTAGCTATATTCCTAGGCTGGTTTTTTTTTTTTTTTGTTTTTTGTTTTTTGTTTTTTTTTGTGGCTTCTGTAAAGTAGGAGTCTGTTCTTGATTTCACTCTCACCCTGAACAATGTTAGTGCATAGAAATGCTACTGATTTTTGTAAACTGATTTTGTATCCTGAAAGTAATCTAAAGTAATTTATTCTAGGAGCCTTTAGCAGATTCTTTAGGATTTTCTAGGTATAGAATCATATCATCAGCAAAGAGAGAGAGTTCAAATTCTTCTTTTTCTATTTGTACGTCTTTTCTTTCTTTCTCTTGCCTGATTGCTATGCTAGGCTTTTCAGTACTATGTTGGATAGGAGTGGTGAAAGTGGGCAGCTTTATCTTGTTCTATTTCTCAGGGGGAATGCTTTCAATTTTTCTCCATTCATTATATTGTTGTTGTGGGTTTGCAATAGATGGCTGTTATTATTTTGAGGTATGTTCCTTTGATGCCTAGTCTATTGAGGTTTTTTATCATGAAGGGATGTTGGATTTTATCAAAAGCTTTTCTGTGTCTATTGAGATGGTCATATGATTTTTGCTTTTAATTCTGTTTATGTGGAGAATCACAATTATTGATACGTGTATGTTGAAACAGCCTTCCATCCCAAGAATAAAGCCTACTTAATTGTAATGTACTTACTTTTGATGTGCTGATGGATTCAGTTCATCCATATTTTGTTGAAGTTTTTAGCATCTGTGTTCATCAGGGATGTTAACCTCAAGTTTTCTTTTTTCACTGTGTCTCTGCCAGATTTTGGCATCAGGTTGATGCTGGCTTCAGAGAATGAGTTAGAGAAAAGCCCATTTTTCCCTGATTTTTAAAACATAGTCTAAGTAGGACTGGTGCCAGTTTTTCTTTGTTTATCTGGTGGAATTCAACTGCAAATGCGACTGGTCCAGGGCTTTATTTGGTTTGTAAGTTCTTTATTACTGATTCATTTTCAGAGATTGATGTTGGCCTATTCAGAGTTTCGGCATCTCCCTGATTCAATCCTGGGAGATCGCAGGCCTCCAGGAATGTGTCCGTTTCCTCCCGCAGCGGTTGCAATACTGCCTTTGTCATTTCTGACTGTGCTCAGCTCTCTTTCTTTGCTCATCTAGCTAGCAGTCTATCAATCTTGTTTTCAAAGAACACTTGGTTTCATTGATCTTTCCTATCTCAGCTTTTGCATCTCAATTTCCTTGATTTCTTCTCTGATTTTTGTTACTTGTTTTCTTCTGCTAGTTTTGGGGCTGTTTTTACCCTAGTTCCTTTAGGTACAAAGTTACATTGTTCATTTGAGGTATTTCTAACTTCCTGATGAAGGCATTTAGGGTTGTAAACTTAACACTGCTTTCGGGTCATCTCAGAGATTTTGTTTTCTGTCCAGGTTTTCATCAATTTCAAAGTTTTTTTTTTAATTTCTGCCTTAATATTAATATTCACCTAGGAGTTATTCAGTGGTAAGTTGTTTCATTTCCATGTATTTGTGTTGACACTGTTTACTGCTTTGTCACATAGGATATTCTAAATATGTTACATGTGTTATCTTGTATCATTCTCACCACAAATCTGTGAGAAAAACTCAGGCACAAAGAGATTTAGTAATTCCTCCAAGGGCTTACAGCTAATACACAGTGGAGCCTTTGACCTAAAGGAGTCTAACTTCAGAACACATTCTATTAACCAATATACTATACTATTTTAGCTATGCTTAATAGAATTCTTCGAAGGTGAGCAGCAAGTAAGGTCTCACAGCTAACAAAAGGTCGTCACGTCAAAGGTCAGAGGTAAATAGAAAGAGGAGAAATTGAGGAGTGGTGAGAAATAGTCTGGCTGTGGTTAATAAGGAGTGGCAAGATAAAGAGACTAAAACTTCCATAAGAAGTTTGAATTTCAGAATAGCAGTGGGTGTCAACTAGGAGGCTTTTGACATAGTCTGATTAAAGATGAGGCAAATGAAGTAAACTGTTTATAAACAGCTGACTTGAGGTATAATCAGCGGCACATAGTGAAACAGAATATTGAGTGTAAGAACAAGAATGAGCAAAGCAATCTCCCAGGTTTCTAGTTAAAGTAATTGTTGGAAGGTGATGCCTTTCACCAAGATAGAAAACCTAAGAAGATGAGCCTGTATTTTAAAAAAAGAAGATAGTTTCCATTGTTGACATGTTAAGCCTAAATATGGCTTTTCCAAATAACCAGAAAGGAAGATGCCTATTTAAGATACAATCAGTACAAAAGCATAATCTGTATTCACGAGTCATCATTACGTAAACTGAAAATGATTCTACACAACTGTGCGATACTAGCTAGGAATGAGCAGCACTTTGGACAGAATCCTGAGGAAAACCAGTATCTAAGAAATATGCAAAGAAAGAGAACTAACAGCAGAGACTAAGCAGTGACTAGACAGGAAAAAAAACAAACAAACAAACAAAAAAAAAACAAGAGATTACTGTGGCATGGGAGTGGTCTCAAGGAAGCCAGAAAAAGAGCATTTCAGGACGAGAGTGATGACCACAAAACCTGATGTTGGCATAAAGACAAGTAAGATAAAAATCTAAAAAGTGTTCATTGTATTTGGCAACAACTTATAACCCTAGATTCAGTAGATCAGTGAAGTAGTGGAGAAGAGTGACATGCTCCACCCAGATCTCTATAGAACGCAAACATCCACCCCCAGCTGCTCGGAATATCTGTGGTTATTAGTCCTCAGCTGTGTCCCACAGTGAAAATTGCGTTCAGCCAACAGAGAACTTCCCTGCCCAGAGTTATACCCTCCCCCAGGGGTGGCCTGTGACCAAATACTTGCTGGTGTGAGAATACAAAGACCTCTTCTCTCAATTTGAGATAACTCTGAAAGCCACCTCAGTTTCATAGCTTTCATAGCTTTAGCTGAGATTGCAATTGTACTTGCAGTATGAGTAGGTTTCACCCTCTGCCCAGTTCTACCTTCATCACCTTCTTACAAGTGAATCTCCCAAGGATAATTTCCAATAAACTTTCTGCTCACAACTTGTTCTATCAGTCAGTTTCAGGAAACTTAATCTAAGCTAGCTGGTATAAGAAGCAGTCCTACAAAGTAGACTCTAAATTGGGTTTTGGAGGTGGATCTCTCCCTGGCAAGCTGGCAATTACGGTAGCAGTTGTAGTATGGATAACTCGTGCCATGCTGTGATAGCACAATCGTTAAAACTTTCACTGATGGTGAGCTGGGATAGAATACCAGTGGAAAAGGATATACTGACTAATGGAATATCTCTGACACTTAACAGGAATGAGCTAAAATGCATTCTGAAATTGGCTGACTAGGGCTGTTTATCATTGAAGAAAAATAAAGATGGGCTTGAGGTGAGAAATCACCAATTAAAGACAAAATATGAGAGTCAGAGGGACTCCTTGGCAAATTTTATGAAAATCCTAATCTCCTAAAGCCAGAGAGAGGAGAGGATCAGGCTCATGATTTATTTATAAGAGTAGAAGAACTTCAAAGAGATTAAATTTTCAGCTCTGAAATTTTTTCTGTATACTGATAGAGCCCTAATAGGACAAGCAGGGAACCTGGAACGGATAGACGCTATTGAATACCTTGAATTCCCAGATACCAAGACCAGCTCGGCCATAGATACCCCCACCCAGGCAGTGCTGAAAGCATTAAGAAACAGAACAGCAAAGTAGGACTATCTGTGGGCCAACAGCCTTCTGAGCTGAGAGCCTCAGAGACTGCCAGCATTCCAGGCTGAGACCCCTGAGCAGATTCTGACCCACGCATTTATTCTCTGAACAGGTGATTATTATTAACAAACAGGTGTTCTGTGTTTTCTCATAGAACCAAGATAAACTAGGTAAGACCTCGTGCCTGCTTACCACTGATCCAGGACAAACCAGAAAGTATTCTCCACGAGGGAGCCACGGGGGCAGGCTCACATATCCCTTGCTTAAAGAATTGTTTTAATTGGTGTGTGATATACATATACTGTTTTGCTACTTTAAAATGCCCCAAGTAGTTTTCCACTTCGGAGGGCAGCTAGGTTTTCCTTGCCTTGCCATCATTCTTAGCAAACAATACAATTTTATCATGCACTCAGCATTTCTCAGCACCCGGAGTTCCATGAAACCATCGTGCCTGAAGATGTGGCCCATTCCCTCTTATTAAAAGATAGCGGCTCTCCCTTTGCTTGAGGATCTTCTAGAGGCCTCAAATGCATCAGCACCTCACAAAGCAATGTTTGCCCTCTTTAAACTCTGCTCCTACTTCCCTGGCAGGCGATCATAGTAAGGGTTAAATCCAAGCAATGAACAAAGGAGAAGCCAGGTCCTGATGGAAAAAGAACCTAGAACACCACAGTTCTACTCAGGGTCACTGATCACCTCCCTAAGGGGAGCACAGCCATTTGCTCAGGTAACTGTGTATTGTGGAAAGATTTTCTAGATTTTCTCAAGGGTTGTTGGACACAGGGTAATAACTGATTATGAAACTCGGGACACAAAGCACCAGGATTCTCCTCCGCTCCCAGTTAGTATGGGTGCCTATAGGAGGAAAGGTAATAAAGTGCTGGCCAGGTCTGGCTCACAGTTGGTCCAGTGGGGTCCACAGACCCACCTGATGGTTATTTCTGTGCTCCCTGAATTTGTATTTGAAATGGACATATTTGACGATGGGCCCAACCCCTTATTTTGTTTGCTTGACCTGTGAGGTGAAAATTATCTTGAAGGATTATTGTGAATTGCCTTCAGCCCCTACCTTCAGCCCTGATAATAACTTTAATTTTAAAAAATTATCTCAGGAGGAATACCACCCCCAGAGATTTAAATAAGGCAGAGGTGACTATCCATTTAATTTGCAAAAATCAGATAAGTCATGGTGGTTGCTAGTGAGTTGCCATAAACTTAATCAAATGATACTCTCAATTGCAACTGTCAGCAAGGTATTTGCTATGGCAGATTAACATAGCCTCTGGCACATACTATGTAGCCATTAATCTGGAAAATGTCTTCTTTCCCATTTAGAAGATAAGTAAGATCAGGAGCAGTTTGAATTCATGTGCAATGAACAATGCTCAATGGTCTTTCGTCACCACACTCTTTGCTCTCCTGCTGTTGATTATAATCTGAAGGAACTTTAACTATTTGGACAGTTCACAGAGACATTCTTTTAATCTCATGGGATGAGCGAGCTGTGAGTACTATGTCAGAAACTTGGGAAACTCATGCACTCCACAGAGTGGTGGATGCACCCTACAATGTGTTAGCAAACTGTCAGATCAGTAAAGTTTTCAGGGATCCAGTAATCTTGGGTGTGTGAGGGCAAATAAAGGGCAACTGATTGCATCTTGCATCTCTCACAACTAAAAACAAAACAAATCACCACACTGAGTAGGTATTTTAGAGCTCTACTACTGTAAATACTGATTAACCTATTTACCCCAGATAGTGACATGAAAAATTGCTATCTTTGGGTGGAGACAAGAATAGGAAAGAGCTTTTCAGGAAAGAACAAGTTGAGGCTACAGTGCAAACAACCCTGTCACTCAGGCCATACAGCCTGGGACTCTAGTGCTAGAGTTACCTGCAGTGGGATCAAACACTGTATGGATTTTACAGCAAGCCCAATAGATGAGAGCACCGGATGTTGGACCATCAAGTAACCACATGGCCAGAGTTTTCCTCGTGAGCATTATTCTGTCAAAACCACCAAGTCATAAAGGGCTCAAAAAAGCCCAGCAGCAATCCATTGCCAGATGGAGCTGGTACAGCTGGAGTTGAACATGACAGATCCAGAATGCTGGAATGCATAAGCAAACCACATGACATGGGGCCCAGCTCCCCAGTCAGCTGCCAGGGCTGCACAGCTTGTGTCCCTCTGCTCATGCCTGTTGCCTCACAGGAAGCCCCCATGGCAACTTCTGAGAGGGGAAAAGGACAAACAGGACTAACAGATGCGTAAATTACTATGGTGGGTTCCAGCTAGAAGTGGATGCTGCTGCACCATCAACTAACTCAAGCCTGGCCCTGCATGTCACTGGTGATGTAAACCAAAAATACGAAACCCCAAAACCATGTGAATGAACCCCTCCTTTCAGCAAGGGCATTCCAAAATTAACCCCCCCAAAAAAAAGCAAATCTAGTTCAGGCCATAAGAAGCAGGAGCCAGACATGCCTTATTATTCCCTTCTCCCTTTTGAAATTACTGATAGAAGAGAATCTTTAAGTCTGATAAGAAACGTTTGCAATCTATTGTCTCTGAAGCCTGCTGCCCCGAGGCTTTGTCTGCGTGATAAAGCCTTGGTCTTCACAACCCCTTATCATAATCCGGACATTCCTTTCTGTTGATGATAACTCTTTCAACCAATTGCCAGTCAGAAAATCTTTGAATCCACCTATGACCTAGAAGCCTTCGCTTCCAGTTGTCCTGCCTTTTGGGACAAAAACCAATGAACATCTTACATGTACTGATTGACGCCTTATGCCTCCCTAAGATGTATAAAACCAAGCTATGGCCAAGTCACTGTCGGCACATGTTCTCAGGATCTCCTGAGGGCTGTGTCACAAACCAGAGGGCCGTCATATTTGGCTCAGAATACATCTCTTCAACTATTTTACAGAGTTTGACTTTTTCATTAACAGTGAGAGGAAATCTTCCGGATGGGCAGAGCTCCCAGTGATGGATCTGGTCAGCTATTTTATATGGAAAGAGAAACAGGCTGAGGTGAGTGGCACAATCCTAAGATTGAGTGGCTCCTTAAGTGTTGCATTCTAGGTGCCTCTCTTGCCTCATACTACCCTTGGTCCTGTCTGAGATCAACGGATCCACTGCTCCTATGATGTCCTCCTCATCCTTCTCAGAAGCAATCAGTTAGATAGAGATAAATTGGCCTCTTTGAAAAATAAAAAATAAAAAATAAGGCAAGAAACAGGGATCTTTCTGTGTTGCCCAGGCTGGCGTGCACTGACTATTCACACATGTGATCCCACCACTGCTCAACACAGGAGTTTTGACCTGCTCCATTTCTAATATAAGCTGGTTCACCCCTCCTTAGGCAACCTCACCTGTTCGTGGGAGGTCACCATAATGATACTGAACTTAATGTGGACACCCAACTGGCATACCACACTAAAGCCCAGAACTCAGGAGCCCAAACCATGCTCCTTGCCTCAGCCTCCCATGCAGCTGGGACTGCAGTGTGGACTTCTTACAAGCATAGTTGAGGTCCCAGCTTATAAATGATACCCTATGAGAATGGGTGTCACTTTCCAGGGTATCACATACAGCCTAAATCAACCATCATCATATGGAGCTTTGCTCCCCAAAGGTAGACTTCAGGGGCTTGGGAACCAAAAGGTTTAAGTTGGAGTGGCTCTGGTAACCATTACTCCCAGTGATCCACTTGGAGGGAGCTGATGTTTCCCCCTGTATGTTTTAGATTCTACATGTCTACAGATTCTGGTTCCTATAACAGTATCATTGAATTTCAGACTTACTGCTACTCCATCTTCCAGGATCCTCATGCCAAGAAACCAGCAGGAAAGGAAAGGAGGCACCACCCTAGAAGAGGTAATTGATACGGTCTTCAGGAGGAGGAAGAGCAGCTGCTACCCAATGAGAGCAGGCTAGGATATGTTTGGCCCTCTGTTCGTGCTGCCATGCCCAGTTTTAACGGTCTATAGGAAAATACAATGCCTGAGGATAGCACAGTAACCCGGAACTCAAACTGCTCAAGAATGATGGTGTGCGTCACCTAATGAGGCAAACTTCCTGCATCAGCAGAAGTGTGAGCTGAGGGAGAGGGGATCCTGGAATGGATCGTATAGGAAGATGGTGTCTGTTACAGTTTTGAAATCAGCTGCAGCAACAGGGGCTGTAGTTCATCCACCTGCCACTTCTTTTCATAATTTCCCAAAAAACAAGACTAATCAGGATCCCAGAAGGCTTTGCCCTGGTAGGAAGACAGTATTTAGGAAGCAAGTGGTTGTGAACCTCTCCAAGTTTAAATGTCATGCATACTGTGGTGCTCACCCAGACACTCTCTTTAGAGCCAATTACCTCAGTCCTTCTCTGGGAATTGCCATCCACCAGAGGCAGGTGGCTTCATTTGCAGAACTGTTATGGAAGAGGCAGCCCAGGTCAATGGCTGTATGCTGAGGAGATTTGTCGTAACCGGAAGAATTCCAGACCTCCTCTGCAGGATCAACTGAGGCCTCAGGAGGAGACAGGCCAGAGATCCCCTTCCCGCTGTTTAATCCTGCCGGCCTCATGTCCTTACTAGCATCTCCTGAAAGCATGTCCAAGAAACCCTTTGACCCAAATTCTCTGTCTCAGAATCTGTCTCCAGGGACTGAGTCTTAGACAGGGGGGCAAACAACAAGCTACTGTAAGCAAAATGACTATAGGAGAAGCCCTGAGACAGCAACAACAGGAAGCTGTTCCAGGCAAGGAGAGGAAAGAAACGTGGTGGAATCTCCAAGCGCTAGAGGGGTTGAGAGAGGTTTTATTTCCTTGTTGTTGGCTGATTGTTTGTTGAAGACAGAAAAAGCTTAAACATTGCTTACATTGGATGGAATGGAGGGGGAGCAACAGAAGATACAGAAAAAAAAACATGAGAAAAATGAATGGTATGAGGTCACAGAGGCAACAGGAAGGGTCGGAATCAAAGGCTCAAGTGGAAAGTTAAGGTTTAACCTTATTTAGAGGGGATGACTTAAAAATATGACAATGTTTTGCAAATGATTAGTCACTCATTTCGACACTATTCTTGACTAGTTTCTTCTTTCCCCATTTATATAAATTGCTACTTATATCACAAACTATATATGCCTGTGCTTATTTTTAGGCTCTTCTATTTCATAACCTCCTTATCTATCCCTCATCCAATAATAAGTTGATAAAATTACCATAGGTTTATATAACATTTAGATCAATGGTAGGGTAACAGCTTCTTTCTCACTGTCCTCCTCTTTTACAATTTTAAATTTATTTTCTATATATCACATTATTACGTACCAGCTCAGCCAGGAGACAGACCCCGACCCAGGCAGCGCCAGAGGACTGAGAGGCAGACACCCACAACAGAGTGGGTCTGTATGAGGGGCCAGCAACCCACTGAGCTGAAAGCCTCAGGAACTGATAGCAATCCAGGCTGAAGGCCCTGAGCAGATTCTGATCCACGTGGTTGTTCTCTCTTAACAGGTGATTATTATTAACAAACAAGTGTTCTGTATTTACTCGGAACTCAAAAATATTCCCAGTAGGCAGCTGTTACCCGCTTACCACTAATTGCAAACTAAAAGGTATTCTCCACAAGCGAGCCAGGGGGAGGGGAGGGTAAACTTAACGTTTCTCAACATCACATACTTTTCTTTTTAAGTTTATTACCATGATGTTTTACTTTTAGTTGCTATTCAGAATTCTTCTGTTACATTTTCAAAGTTTTGGTTGTTAAAATGGGAGAATTAAAGGTTTTATTATATTGCTCTTTTATTGATCCTTTTATGGAATTCAATGAGTTTTTACATTTGTTCATTTTTCTTATTTTTTAAAAAATAGTGATCTTTTATTAATTTATATTGAATTTATTTCTCATTAACCTTATGATAATAGTCAGAACCTACCATAGTAGCCTTTGAGATGGAGATTTGAGTGCAGGAAGATTTGGGGGAATTGCTCTTAAAATCAATACCTGTGAGAAGGAAGAGACGAAAACAGGACTGGGTATCAGAAACGCTGGGTTGTTACGCAATTGCAATAAAGTCCTTAGCAACCCACAAGGAGCTCTGAAGCTTAGACAGTCAATCCTTCAGAGTTTGGCAAGGAGACCCAGATGACCACTCACTACATACTGCCTTACCCCTAGAAGGGGCCACGACCTTGGGCCAGGTGACACTTCAAATGAGGCAATGCCTGACGACAGCTGAAGACTGAGAGTCGTTGACCAGGCAGCGCAAGCAGCGACTTTGCAGGCAGCTGAGAAAATGTGTGTCACTCCTGAAGAGGGATCTGGTAGCACATCACAGCACTCACCGCACTTCATGCATTAAAGATGAGGACACTTTCATGATTATGCCTCTTCCTGTATCAATTTTACTACTTTAGGGAGACACTGCATAATTTTCGTTTTGGTCTTTTATAGAGAAATTATTATTTTTGTTATGTAGATTTATTTCAAGAATTGTAATTTCTATGTTATTTTCTGTAATGACAGTCCATATTATTTTAGCTTTATTTCCATGTTCTAATGGATGACATTCATCACGGGTCTTCTGCCCAGCGATTTCTAATTAATGAATTATATATGTGTGTGTATGCATGGATGGATGTCTTATTTAGTAGTATACGCTTAATGTATTTCTTGAGTTCTTTCTCATCAGAAAATGTCTGTCCAATGCCTTGAATTATTATGACATTTCTGAGAAGGAATATTTTTCCTCATAATTCAGCAGTATCACTCAATTGCTTTTTGTTACAAAATGCTACTGAGAAGATTCTAAAGCCAGGGGAGTCATGAAAATACACAAATAACCAACATTCCACAATCCAATATTTTAATATTTAATACTTAAGTGATTAATCACTTACAAAAGGCTCATTGTAAAATATTTGAGTAGAACTAAAACTATTAAGTAAAAAGTATAAGCCCCCTTCCTCCGTTCCGTGCCTCACTCCCAGATGTACCCACTTCATAGTGTAAGGTCTGTCTCTCCATATTCATTTTTTAATCTCACAAGAGGCGAGGAAAACATACACATTATGCTGCAATTTGCTTTTCTCACACAATGTAGCTATCCTATGCACCCTTCCCTTCCAAAACATATCATTTTTTGTTTTCATTTTAGCATTTAAAAAATTTTAAATTTTAATGTGGTCACGTCTATGTTTATTATTTTGTGATTTCTTCTACCTATGCACTTCTAAATGCTTAAATGAAAGCTAAAATGTGTTCAGATATTACAGCATTGTAGGGTGTTTATTTCGTTTGCAGGGAGCAAAGAATATTGCTTTTTTCTCTCTCTAAAATATAACTAAGATAAGGATTCAAGAGAAAACGGAAAAGAGCCTAGGGCTTGAAAGTCTTGTTCGGTGCTAATGTGGTCATCTGGTTACCTTGGGCTACGCAAATCAGCGACAGCTTCAACGTCCCTGTTTAGTTTCATTTGTAAAACGGAATCTTTTATCTCAGGACTATTCTCTGTTTTAATACCTGATTTTAAAATGGTGTGTGTACAAACGAAGGCCCGGCAGAAGTCAGTCAAGCTAACTAGAATCTTAATAATTTATTTCTTTCCACTCACTGGACACGAATTGCAAACACTATGCTTCCTGCCTTACCTGCTGTTTTCCCCCATAGTTATACTTTTAAGATTCATTTCTTTCTATGTCCTGAAGTATTTTTTCCTGTTTTCATTTTTGTCATTGCATATTAATGCATTCATTTGCCTGGCGAATGTGAGACCTCTGTATATTCAGATCAGATTTCAGGTTTCTTTTCTATCTTGTATTCTCCCTTGAAGTATGCCGTATTCTGCGCGTACCTTTTCCCTAACACACTTTTTCGGTCCTGCTTGTGATCTGTTTTTGCTTCCAATTCCTATTCTCCCTAAAATAAAACTAAGATAAGGATTCAAAAGAAAATTGAAAAAAACCTTGTGCTTGAAAATCATATTAATGATTCTGATCACGTATATATACATATAATAATAGTTTTCAGATGTCCAGGTCTTTTGCAGGATTCTACATTTGGGTGCATTGTCAAAAGTGTAGTGCCATTCTTCATTGATCAGATTTCCTTTTGGCCTCACTAAATCTCTTCATTGGGTCTATATTACTAGCCATAGTGGGCATTCTGGTCCCATCCTGATCACCTAACTCTAAAATTGTTTTCTCTCTCTTAAGTGTCTTACCTGTTTTTGTTGTTGTTGTTGTTGTTGTTGTTGTTTTTGTTTGTTTGTTGTTTTTTTTTTTTCATTTTCCAGATGCTCAGATCCTACTAGCCCTTTCACATTTGGAATATGGTCAGGAATTAACTAACTTCCTTAGATTGGGATCAACTATCACAAAAACCTACCTGCACGTTTGTGCTATGTTATATATTGGCAACTGAATGCCAATTTCCCTCTTCTAACCTCCACTCCAGCCCCAGCTGCTCCCAAACGTTGTAACAGCTAGAATCCTGGGAACTGCATGCACCAGAATCTCTACCAGGAGTTTCCGTTTTGGTTCCACTAATCAGAAACACCTGCTTGAGATTTGGAAGAAAGAAAAGTAGAGGGCATATTATTGTTCTTAGGCAACAGTAGGCAGATTGTGGGTTTTGGCAGAAGTATTGAAGCAACTTCTAGGCTCTTTCCTGTTTTATCTGCTTCAGCACAGCATCATCTAGCCTAATTGTTCTCAAAGTGTCATCCCTGAAACATCAGCAGCATTGCCTGGGAACTTGGGAGAGATGCAAATTCTTGACCCCAGACCTACACTTTCAAAGACTCTGCAGTTGGGGTCTAGCACTCTGGGTTTCAGAGAGTCCCTAAGTTAATCCCATATGCCAAAGTTGAAGATCTCTGAAACATATTCTAATATGACATATCGCGGCTGAGCTTTCAAATTGGGTGAGTTAACGAAATCACCGGAAGTGATTCTGAAAATTAAAGATTTGTATATCCCACCATATATCCTCCCATAAATAGGACTCTCTAAGAAAAGGACTGGGGAGTGAGTCACATGGACTGCTCTGTGGTCTCTCAGGTTTCAGGTTTATACAACATTCCCTTTTCCTTATAGTTGACAAAGGAAGAGAAAAAGCATCATATCTGAATAAGAAAATAACTATGAGTTGTTTGGAAAAGTGTGCTTACTCAACATAAAATCCCTTTTCAGAACTTTAAAATTCTGTAGTTCTGTGTTTCCTAAGTACTAACCAACGATAAGTTGCCTCACAATCACTATGAGTGTCTATTCAAATTGCAAATACCTGGGTTCCATTCAGACTTATTGTATGGGATGTTTGTGCATTAACAAACACACCAGCACACAACAACTTGAAAGCCAAGAATAAACTTTTTCCTAGTTTATGCTATACTATATGAGAATGCGTCATCAGATCTACTCTCTGTACTTCGAGCATAAATGGGATAAAAGTATACCTACAAGCATTACTGGTGTCAGCTCTGGGCTTCGTGGGTAAAATAAGAGTGTGGAAGTAGATTGTAGACCATCTCTAATTTCTCTTCCTGTTCTAAAGTGCTATAATTGAATTACTTACTTATCAACCTATAGCCACTTCCAAAAACCATAAATAATATTATACAGCTTTACTTGGGACTTTAGCTTCATTATGCATTTGTTGTGTTGGCTGGACATTTTTGGCATAAATACTTAAAACATCAAAAAGTCAGTAATATCCAATGACATCCTGTTTTGTTTCAATGTCTAATTCTAGTCATAGATTTTCTCTATTTTTTTATTGTAAAAATGCAATCTTTATGTTCTATTAATGGCTAATTTGGAGTACTTGTTTAAAAATTGAGTCTTTCTTTTATTGTTCTGAGTTAAAATATTTCTTAAGCTATGAATAAGTAATAATGTATACACTTAGAATGAAATTAAATCTATGTTGAAAAGTATCTAGTGCAATGTCTTACACTGGTACTGGTAATAAATGTTTGTTGGCTGGCACTCCACGAATTCTGACACAAATAACAATTCAAATAATCACCAGTATAGTTTTCCAGGGGCTTACAGAAGTTACAGGGTTTTTGTCTATAATTTTAATGTATTTTAAAATAATTTCCTATTATCCTGACATTTTGAAACTGCTCTGGATAAATTATAAGTTCTTAAGTACATGTTTTCACAATAGTGAGATTGTGGAAACAATATTGTTTCTTTCATAATGGAATTTTGGAGGATATGGGGACCATCTTACTAAAGAAGGGTGTATCAAGAAAGATTAAGGTAAAGATGAAATTCAGCAAGCATCCAAAATTGATGAAAACTTCTGATGTTGTTTAATGACAATCTGAAATGATGAGGAAATAAAAAGTATTGGTCCGTTGGCTTTTCCTGTCAGTTTTTATGATGCTTCCTAAAACTAATATATTGGTTACTTTACTTTTACAATATTCGAGTTTGGTAAAGTACTATGAGTTAATGACAAGAAAAGGGCAAAGCCATGGCTAATGGTCACGGTCCAATAAAGCCAAGTCTATTGGCCTTGGGGCTCTCAGTACAGGATCCATCTGCTTAGCCAGATATTTCCTTCTAATTGAAGTCAGTTGGCTCTTTAACTTCAAAACTGCAACATTTCATTTTATTTTGGGAGTTTTGCTTTTATATTCATGGTTCCTGTGATATTTCATATTGGTATATTTTTAGGAGTAAAATCTATAGTGATTATTATGTTTTGGTGTATTGAGTGGATTTCATTTTGTTACTGCTAAAAATGATACTGGTAGAAAAATGTATGGTATGTAAAAAACATGCCAAACTTATTCTGAAAAAAAGTATTTATGGTAATTTATTCAGTATGAAAATTTCTCCCTATCCATAAGATTTCATTCACCAATAGGCACAAGAAATATTATATGCTAAGCAGAAAGAGTAATGCTAGATACTGTGGCACTTACATTCCGTAAGAGTAATTTTATTTCAAAAATTTGAATTTATAATAATTTATATTATAATTTAATATGGTGATGTGCCACATAATGACATTTGGTCAGTGAGGGACATCCACATCAGTGATCCCATAACAGTATAATGAAGTTGAAAAATTCTGTCTAGTGACCCCTTAATGATCCTAACCTTGTATGTGGGCCTAGGATAATTTGTGTGTTTATGTCTTAGTTTTTAATAAAAACGTTTAAAAAGCAAAAATTAAAATTTAAAAATAGAAAAGGGCTTACAAATTATAAAGAAAGAAGACTGTTCCTACAACTGTACAATGTTTGTGTTTTAAGATGTGTTACTACAAAAGAGTAAAAACTTTAAAATTATAATGTTTACAAAGCTAAATGTTACTTTATAAGCTAAGCTAAGGTTACATTATTATAGAAATAAAAATATTTCTATAAATTTAGTTTTGTCTAAGTGTACAATTTATAAAATATATAGTAATGTATGGTAATGTCCTAAGCCTTCACATTTAGTCACTACTCATTAACTTTTTTTTTTTCTAGATGGAGTTTCACTCTTGTCACCCAGGCTGGAGTGCAATGGCATGATCTCTATTCCCTGCAACTTCTGCCACTTGAGTTCAAGTGACTCTCTTGCCTCAGCCTCCAGAGTAGCTGGGATTACAGGCACATGCCACCATGCCTGGCTAATTTTTGTATTTTTAGTATAAGAGACAGAGTTTCACCATGTTGGCCTGGCTGGTCTTAAACTCCTGACCTAAGGTGATCCTCCTGCCTCAGCCTCCCAAAGTCCTGGGATTACAGGTGTGAGCCATTGTGCCCCACCTCACTCCTTAACTTACCAGAGCAACTTCCAGTCCTATAGGCTTCGTTTATAGGCTCCTTATATAGGTTGTCGTGGTTTGGATCTGTGACCCCCCCAAATCTCATGTTGAATTGTAATTCCCAATGTTAGGAAAGGAATCTAGTGAGAGGTGACTGGATCATGGGGTGATAGATTTCCCCCTTGCTGTTCTCATGAAAGTGAATGAATTCTTATGAGATCTGGTTGTTTAAAAGCATGTAGCACTTTCCCCTTCATGCTCTTCTCTTGCTTCAGCATGGTAAGACATGCTTTCTTCTCCTTTCCTTCTCCTTTCCTTCTCTCCTTCCTTCAGGAAATTGTAAGTTTCCTGAGGCTGCTCAGCCATGCTTCCTGTACAGCCTGTGGAACTGTGAACCAATTAAACCTTTTTTTTTTTTTCCATAAATTACCCAGTCCCAGGGAGTTCTTTATAGCAGTGTGAGAAAAGATCAATACACAGGGGTACCATTTTTTATCTTTATAACATATTTACACTATGCCTTTTCTATGTTTAGACACACAAATACTTGCCATTGTATTAGAATTGCAGTATTCACTATAATATTCCCCACAGTATTCACTACAGTAACATGCTGTACAGGTTTGTAGTCTAGGAAAAATAAGCTATACCATATAATCTAAGTGTGTAGTAGGTTATCTAGGTTTGTGGAAGTATAGTCTATAATGTTTGTACAACAAAATTCCTTAACAGTACATTCCTCAGAACTTTTCCCAATTTAGCAACACATATCTGTATATAATTTCTAAATTATAATTGATGTGATTAATTCATGCAGTTTTTTTATCATAGATTTTACTTTTAATGAAAGCTTTTAAATGATTTGCGTGCATTTGAGAAACATGTCAGACTTGACTATAAAATCAAATTTTTCTTGGTAATATTTTGCTGTTAAAAAGCAGTATTTTATAAGCCAACCAAGGTTAGTAACAAATCAGAACAACAGTGTCACATAAAAAATGGTAAGTAGTTCAACTCATTAGCACACACTACGATGTAGTTGATTCTGACTGTGAGTTATGAGCCAGCCAGCCAGCCCCAGGTACTGGGTATTGCCATAAGCTGTAGACTCATTTCAGAGAGAAACATAAGGCAGACATGCCACTCTATTATTTATGGTGGGCAAGCTTTTGCTAAGTCATGAACAGTGGTGAATCATCAGATTATTTTGTATTTTCTCTCACTGCATATGCATCATTTTTTAAATGTGGGTTTCCTTCCTTATTTGAATCAGAATAAATTTTTTAAAAGAAATTTCAGTGTAGAAAATATTTTGAGGAAATTCCTCTAAGCCCTGCATTTACTTCTCATGTCTATAATAAAATAAAAGCATATCATAGTTTCTCAATATTGTTTCCATTTTGGTATTCAGTGCACAGGTGTGAAACTGAAGAGATTCCAAATATCTATATAAATAAAAGAATAAAATAAGAAAATATTGTTCCACTAGCAAAAAAGAAATTATGAAGTTCTTATTTCCAAAATGACTAGTGGTTCTTGGACTTGTGGTTCTGAAATCTTGGTTTCTGGAACAGCAGCAGCACCACCTGAGTGCTTGTTATAAATGCATGTGCTCAGGTGCCACCCAGTCTTACTGAATCATAAACTCTCAGAGGAGGGCCCATCGATCTGAGTTTCACAAGCCTCCCATGTAATTCTAAGACCTACTAAAGTTGGAGGAAAACTGCCTTTGACTATGGAATGTAAATTAACAAAGCTAAAATAGGCCTGAATTTATCTGTAGACTATTGGTTCTCATTGGATCTCACTCCTGCCCACTGATCCTACCTGGGGATATTTATAAGACCCTACACCAGATCATCAGAGTTGAACTGAATCGAAATCTTGC
Source organism: Saimiri boliviensis (assembly GCF_048565385.1). Lineage (NCBI taxonomy): Eukaryota > Metazoa > Chordata > Mammalia > Primates > Cebidae > Saimiri > Saimiri boliviensis. The sequence goes on along the minus strand of NC_133458.1, from coordinate 56,834,409 downwards.
CCTGGTATCAGCATTTTCAAAAGTTATCTGGCTGCTGAGCAGGTAGGCTAGAGAGACTCTGGTAGAAGGTGCACATATTTATTCCAAGGATCAACTACTTACCATGTCTTCAGCATATGCTAACGTGTGGTGATAACTTTTGCCCCTTTTTGTTGACCCTGCTTTCTTGCTGTTCCTTATTAATTCATTAGCTGAAGGTACAGAGAGCCAGAAAGAGGATGAACATTAAGGAGATATTTTCGTAAATCTGTTGTTACTTTTTCATTCCCACACACAGCTACTAGAGTGGCATTTATATGAGCTGTTCCATATTGCAAATGTGTATATTCAATTTAAAAATCAGCTCACTGTTCCTTGGATTATTAAACACACTTCTACTACTGATCTTCTTGCTCTGTTTTTTCCCTTTTCAACCCATTCTTCACACTGTAGTCAATGTTATCTTTCTAAAATGCAAATCCGATAGTGTCCAAACTTTTTTAGATGACTTTCAAGCACTACATAAGCTCTGTGTAATAGTCCTGCTTCATCTATCTACTGTTCTCCTCCCTGAATCCCTTAAATGATGTAGCCATATTAAATGTTGGGTTTCTTGAACCCAGCATGTTTTTTTTTTTTTCTCTTCTTATCAGCAGAACACATGTTGTTCTCTTTACCTGGAAGGCCGCCTCTGACAGATGGTCACCTCACCATCACTCATTCATCCTTCAAGTCTTTGATACGATTTCTTCCAAGAAAACTTACCTGATTATTTGAGCTTGAGAAAACATTCTCTAGAAAACCCTAGAATTTTTATAGCTTGCAGTAATTACTTACTGAAATCCCCAATGGACCGGAAAATTAGAGAAGGTATTTTCATATACCTATTGTTAATTTTTCATTACTACAGCTAGCAGAGAGGTTACATGTTTTCAATATACTTTATCGAGTAAATGAGAGGATGAATTTAAAACAACCTAAAAACAGGTAATACAACCAAATAACAAATTAAAAACAATCAAGAAATGAACCAAGGAATAAAATCAATAAGGTATTAAAGGGTCAGGAGTGAAATTGCACACTAAATGTGCTATGATAGACACGGGGCCTAGATAAACTGATCTCCCAGGTAAATGTCCTTTTTCTTACACCATCCTAACACTTTAATGCCTTTCTTTCCATCTTACATTAGTAACTGTTTTCTGGCAAAACATTTGAGATGCAATTGACTCATTAAAAAAAAGTGTCTACATCTCCTAATTTATTAGTACTTCTCATACTGTGTTCCTCAAGCACTAAACGTACAAGATGTTAATACATATTTCATATAAATTTGTTTCTCTGGTGGAATAAGAGTGTGAGGTGCTGTGTTAAATTAAGTAGCTTTCTTTATTGCAGTCTTTCCTATTCAGAATCTTTATTATGGTAATGTGCTTTGTAAATCTCCCAAAGGGAGAAATAGTAAACATTTCTTTGGAAATATTTTGAGAGACATCTTGCAGAATTAATTGTCAGTGAAACAGTTTGAAAAGCATTAGTTTAAATGAATCAGTAAATATATCACTCCAAGAAAGTTGAGGAAAATCATGGGGAGTGTTGCAGGAAGCTTTTCTCTGTCTCACAGGAAATTAACTGGTCAGAATTCTCTTCTGAACTATGTGAACTTTGTGAGCTTAAAAAAATTATATATAAAATGAGTGACCAATTTATATACCTTTAAGACTATTTAAAAGTATTAAAATGTATGTATTGAACACATACAGTATGCAATATTGCATGTATAAGGTATGGCTCTTTTGATAACTACATATTCTTGTTGAACATACACTCACTGTGCTGGATTGGGTATTCTGAATTGTAAAGACTATAAATGCCTAAGTGTTCAGGGAAACTGTTTAGCAATGTCAGCTGAAATAAACAATGGAAAAGTTAAAGATACAGGAGGGATCTAAATGGGACCTGGGAAAATAATATGAAGACTCCAGTGAATGTGGTGTGTACATGTGTCTGTGTGCACTCACATGCATGCATGCATGCATGATTCATTCATCACCATTTCCATGGGGAAATGTTCGTCTTCCATCTGATGTGATTCTGAGGAAGCCTGTCAATTACATCATTCTACCATCTCTAGTTACAGGGTTCTGCTGGAGACCCGGCCTAGCTTATCACAGTAACTTGTCTTCCTTATCAGCAAGGACAATAGTCCAAAGGCTAGGTATATGACCCAGAAATACTTGTCTGAGTCTTTCATGAGATTAGCTAGACACTGGGAAAGAGAGAGATTCTTTTTCTTTTGGTTAGTAAGTTGCAGAGAATAATAACTTGAGGCTGACAGGAACCATTTTTCCTACCACGTGGAAAAAAAAAGCTTGCATAAGAATGAAGCCATCACAGAGAAAAGCAGAGCCCAGAGTCATAGAAAAACAATATGAGTGACAGCTATGTTAGAAACTCTAGATCACAATGTGCTCAAAGTCTACCCCATGCTGAGACTCGCCAGTTATAGGAGTCAATACTTACTTATTTAAGCTGTCTTGAATTTGCGTTTGGTTTCTTTTATAAAGACGGTGTTACTAATGGATAGCCACCCCATTTTTCACAGAAAGGAGCCAGGAGATGGATGAAGCCATTGACAGAAGTTTCCTTCTGGAACCTGGAGACCAGGTGAGACAGCAGTGGTACTAGAAATTCAGAAAGAGGTGATTGGTATTCAGGTGAGTCACAGACTTGCAGAATTATTAGGACTTCCAGCAAAGTTATCAGTGACAGTTTATGTCCAGTTTATGTTACATAAACTGGACATAAACTGGGAAAAGCGGCAATAAATCCCCAGGAATGCCACATGGATCATGGTCAACTGTTGGACAAACGGGGTTTGGAAATGAAGTTTGACCTCTAGGAGCTTTGAGGTACTGCTTCCCTGGAATCATGAAGGGTAAGACCAATGAGAAACATTTCATAATTCACAAGAAGATGTTGGGAATATTCATAAAAGGGAGGTCCTTTCATCTATTACAATTTCTATAAGAAAGGTTGTGGAGGCTTGCAGCTATTGTGATTTAAGGAACAGTTGTTAAGTATAACTTCAGACTGCTTATATCATAGAAGAAGTGAGAGGGTCAGGCCAAAGAAAATAAAATACTGACAATAAATCTTTGCATATTCACAAGGCTTTGATACCATACTGATGAGACAAGATGAAATTTTGGAGGGAGTTGTGAGAAATACAACTGGCTAGTTATGAGAGGGTTGGGTTAGGGTACAGTTTATCTGAGAAGTTTAAATTGGATTTAGTAGGAATGAAATAGGAAGCAGAGGGTTTCTACATCACATAATGTGGACTTAGCAGCACCTCTTTAATTTGTTTGCAGCATAAATAAAATCACATTTATTATTTTTCAGATAGTCACTTAGCTTTCAAGTTTCATTCCTTATACTGCATAAGATTCTCTATTTCCCTTTTTGAGATTGCCCCTTTACTCCCACCCCACACTGAAATGTCCAAAAACCAAGGGGCTAACTCAATATACATAAAGAGAGATTAGTTTTGTTTCCAAATACCAAACAGGAAAAGGGAACTGTAAAGTTAGGTGAGTCCCCATCCACCATGGATTTGGTCATGTGCATCTCACATAGTCAGAGGTTCTTCCCCCTCTTGCAGGGATGCCCTTGCTAGTCCAGGTATCTGCACAAGATGGAGTGGTGGCCATCCATCTTTCAGCTTCAAAGATAGATTTTAGGCAAATATTTCTGTTCTCAAATATTGGTTCCTAAGACAGGACACCATACGGATTGGCTGGGGCTGAACTCATGCTGACTCACAGAGACAGAATACAGATGTGTTTTTAGAGGATATGCTCAAAATTTCACAAGCTGTCTCCCAGCAGCTGGTGCAAACTTTGCTGCCCTGATGCAAATTGGATATGACTTTAAAAATACCAAGTGTTCTTGAGTAAAGTAGTAAACAGCAAGTTTTATAAAATGTGAGTAAGAATATAAATTGCTATGCCTACCCTGAAAAGTAATTTCACATCTAGCCAAGTTCAAGATAATAGGTATTTTTGTATCCAATAATTCCATTCCCCAAGTATGTGCTCCAGATGGGTGGATTCACAGCAGTATTGACCAAATAAAGGGAAATAATCAAAATGTCCAAAGTAGAGTATTATCAAATAAATTATGACATGCCCGTACAATGGACTAAAATTTACCAATGCAAGTATATGAACAGCAAGGCATGCCAACATGGATAAATCTCACAAACAATGTTGAACAATAAGAAAAGCAAGTTGTAGAGGACACCTATCATTGGAGGTCATATATCTAAAGTTCAAACATGAAAAATAGGGCTGGGAACAGGGGCCCACACCTATAATCCCAGCACTTTGGGAGGCCAAGGTGAGTGGATTCCCTGAGGTCAGGAGTTCAAGACCAGCCTGGCCAACGTGGTGAAACCGTGAGTCTACAAAAATACAAAAATTAGCTGGGCATGGTGGCACATGCTGGTAGTCCCAGCTACTCAGGAGGCTGAGGCAGGAGAATTACTTGAACTTGGGAGGCAGAGGTTGCCATGAGCTAAGATAGCGCCAGTGCACTCCAGCCTGGATGTTGTCACTGCAAGACACTGACAAAAAAAAAAAAAAAAAGAAAGAAGAGAGAGACAGAGAAAGAAAGAAGATAAAAGAAAAATATATAAAGAGTACATATGAGATAAATTTTTAAAACCCACAAGGGAATGAGGAACACAAACTTCAGGATCTTGCTTACTGCTGTAGGGGATAGAGAGAGCTGTGATCAGGGACAGACACATGGTGGGCTCCAGATATTGTAACCTTATATATCAGAGAGAACACAAGTGTTTGCTTTTTCCTTAAGGTATACATGCATATAGTACCTCTATTTGATTTTATATATATATATATATATATATATATATATATATATATATATATATATATATGCATGCATATCTTATACATTATGTGTTCTGCATACCCATTCACAAACACATATACAATTCCAAAAACAATTTTTATAAAGACTCACTGAAGTGGGGTTAGTTATATAAGTGCAAGTCCCTAATTCTCCATGGCTCTCCCTTAACTCCCTGGCTCATAAAACTCTAGAGGGGTTAAGACTCGTTTGGATAAGAATCCAAGAAGCTTTCTGAGAGGAAGGACCAAAATACCAACTCTTTCTTAGCTGTTCTCTGCAAACAACCACAGACATCTATGACCATATCCTTAAACACTGGATAGCTTCCTCCTGAAAAAGCCTTCCTGTGGGTGACAACCACCCACCTCTTCTTCCAGCAGTTTGACTAAGTCTCTCCTCTCCCTGCAACCCTGGCTCCAGAGTACAGCCTCTTGTTCACCCATCTGTATTTATTGAACATTTTTACTCTTTCATCTTTTTTTCTCTCTTCTTTTCTTCACCTACTTTTCTATTTTTTCTGTTCATTCTCTACTTGCCAAGTTCTTAAAGCTCCAAATAATAGAATGGCGTGGGAAGAGGAGAAAAATGCAGGAAGCACTTCCAAACTATTCTAAGCATACTCATTGTGTCCTTGTTGGTATTTGGAGGGCAGGGGGAGTTGAGGTTTCCTTGTCAAATAAATATAACCAATGAAACATTTTTCTTTTTTCACAGCAAGATGTAGCGAACTTTAAGAGGAGGATATAGTATGTTGTTTATTTACAAATTTGTTTGATGAAACAATTTCCCTGTTCTCCAAATACCCATCTTGGATAATTTTTCAGTGGGAAAAATATGGGAAATGCTGAGTTTGAATTACCACCAAGAATGTTCTTCAAAGTATAAGGAGAAGAAATTATCCTTCTTTCTACAATTATACTTCTTTCTACTTAGTTACAAAACATTTTTATTGAATTCTCCCACTTTCTACAATGAATTCTAAGTTCACATGGATATCAAATTCTTCATAGTGAATACTACAGCTATAAGTGAGTACTCACTCAAAATAACCATCTTTTAAAACATTTTACATCTTGCTTCCTGCTTGAAAATTGAATGATTACCTATTCTATAACATATACTATTTTAGTGTTTGGGACAACACTGTGAACATTAAAGACATAATTACTGCCCTCATGGAGCTTATAGGTAACAAAAAAAATTGTCAGAAATTAATCACCACTCTATCGAATGTAATTATTATAATAGTAACATCAAAAACATAATTCTTACAAATTACATGGAGTTTTTAGTCCCAACTTTATTTACCCAAATTATTACATCTCTATTCAAGTTAAAGGCTAGATTGGTTACCTGGGTATTTATTATTTGATTTACCCGTTATAAAAAAAAAAAAGATCGCATAGGTAAGAAAAAGGCATCACATAATGAAAAATTCATTCGGAACTTTTGATTTAGTCTCTGCTCAATCAGTTCTCTACTATAAATAGGAGTACACAGCCCTAACAATGATGACAACATCTTTGCCTATCCAATTTTTATTATTCCATTTGCATTGCGTGGTCTGATGTTCAATGCAAATGTAATTCAAATGAACTATTAGTGAAATTAGAAATATTATTAATAATTGTTAACGTAATTGATGAAAGTAACATTGGAGAAAGTCTGTGATCAAAGCCCATAAAAAAAAATGAAGATGTAGAATGAGAATTGTTAAAAAAATAAAGAATAGTTAGAAGAATGATAACAAAATTATTCAGAAGTGAATTATTAAGAGAGGTCCTTGAAAAACCTGGAAAGCCCTCAAAAGTATTTTCAGAAATAACTCTTGAAAGCCAAATTCAAAGGCAGCCATGCACTATCATTTTTGAAAAATACCATACTAAAAGAATCAATTTACTTTACCATTTGTTCAACAAATCAAAGCACAAATGAAATTGTAATTTAAATTTTTTTAGGCACAAAGAGCATATTTTTAGAATGTTACACTTCATTTGTCAAAAAATGAACCAGTCAACCTTATTTACTATTACTTATTGTGAATTTCTCTTCCTATTTTATGGGGCCTTACTTTAAACTCCTTTTCATTACCAATTGCTCTCAGATAATGAGGACTTTCTGTACTGATATTCCCCTAAACATATATCTAAAAAGTCACATTAAAGTTTGGAGCCCTGTTTTCTCAGTGAGTTTCTGATTCTGGTTTTGAAAACTGCAGTTAGCTGACAGCCCTGTGCCTGAGACTGTTAAAACATTGAACCTTTCATCTTTAATAGGATGACATTTGACTTTAAATACTATCCTGCTGATACTAGAAATGTGAGTCTCTGTGGTAGGCTGAATAACACACTGCCCCTACCGAAAAATGTCCATGTTCGAATTCCTGAAACCTGTGGACATGTTACTTCATAAGGTGAAAGGGATTTTACAGATGTGATTAAACTAAGGCTCTTAAATTGCAGATTATCCCAGATTACCTAGATGAGCCCAGTGCAATCAAAAAGGTCCTTATAGGAGAGAGGCAGGAGTCAGAACATGTATAGAGAAAATGTAAGGACAGATGCAGAGATCGGAGGCAAGAGGCTAGGCTTTGGGTTTTGAAGACAGTGGAAGGGGTCATCAGCCAGGGAATGTGAACAGCCTCTAGAAAGAGGAAAAGGCAAGGAAACAGTTTCTCCCTTAGAGCTTACAGATGATGTGCAGTCCTATGGACCCATTTTAGACTTTTGGCCTCCAGAATTTAAGTGAATAAGTTTATATTGCTTTAAACCACTAATTTTGTGGTAAATTGTTACAACGGCAATAGAAGGCTAATATAGTCTTGTTTGGAATTTTTTCCCCTCTGCTGAAAACTAAGGGAAAATATAGTTTTCACCATTCTAGCCTCCCACCTTCACAAAGAGCTCGGCAACAGACAGAGAAATGACTTTCCCTCTCTACCCGTTTCTTTTATGGGTCATTTCAATAGTCCTGTCCTTCATGACGGCTGAAGTCTGTCCTCTGACCTCTCATATCAGGTTGCTCTTATTTACAGGACCATAGATCCATTCAGACACTGCTATGGGATGAAGTTAACAATCATGCTGTGACAACAGGGATAAACTGGAACTCTGCTGGAACAGATGGTCACCATACCCATTTTGTTTTGCCTTAAATTACAATTAGTTATGGAAATGTCTATCTCCCTTTTCTCTCTCTCTTCTTAGTAATATATTCATCATCATCACCATCACTATCATGAAAATTATAATATTTAAAAGTTCCATCACATTTACTGTGTGTCCAGCACACATCATGCACCTTACATTAATAACTCATGAGTCCTTGCAGCGACTACAGGAGGACAGCACTAATGTTATCCTCATTTTATAGAGAAACTATTGAGGCATAGAAAGGCCAGGTAACTTGTTCAAGGTCACACAATCGCAGGCAGCAGGGCCAGGATTGTTTCAGACAGTGTGGCCTCATCATTACTCTTCCTGGTTTGTGTCCCTAAATAGGACTTTTCACAGCAAAGGTGCCAAGTTGTCATTTGAAAAGTAAATGACACCAGGATCAACACACTTACACTCCTATCCCTAAATTCTAGTGGAAAAACAGAGTTTGGAATACAAATAATAATGTCAGTATAATAGTTTTTCTTCTGTCCAAACCTTTGTGGTAAAATTTTTAAAAACCTATCCACACCAAATGTTTTCCTTAGTCTTTTCAGCCCTAAAAGCATTACATTGATTTGGTAAAATGAGTTATTAGAAGAAATATATACATTTTTAAAGTTGCCTTTTCATTAGAACTTCACCACAATGTCTGTTAAGTGGCGCTAGCAGCTGTATTTTCCTTAACAAATCAAATGCTTCCAAACTGTCCTTGACAGTAGCTAAACACAAAGGGCATTTTTGCCAAAGGTTCATGGAAAACAGAGATAACACTTAATTAAAAAAGATGAAACATTTATATGACTTAAGTGAACTCCTTTGCTAAATTTGAGGTAAGTAATGTTTAAAACAGCCCTGGCCTGAGATTGCCAGCCAAGTATGTGGTGTTCTGCTACTGAGTAAACAGAATAACCATTGATTTTGATTATCCCCATACTTATGCCAAGAAAAATCACAGTTCTAAAAAATAAACTTGGATTCTAAGAAATTAGGTAGCAGGAATGATGTTGCTTTTCTTCCATGGAAAGCTCTGCTTTCCATGTGAATCATAATGTATTTAAATAAAGATAAGTTCATTTGACTAACTTAATACAAGAGGAAAAAATAGGTAGAATTACCTGAATGATGTATATAAAAATGAACATGATGAGGTGATAAAAAACTGATTTTTTTTTCAAACATTGGGTTCTTTATTTAAAATAATACGGACATAAATTTATTTTTTAAATGTCTTTATTGGATATATAATTGTTTAACCAAATGACAATTAAGTTGATATAAAATCTAATCTTTTTCTTCTTCATAATTGTTAGAGGGACTTAAATCAGGTTTAATCATTCAGGTACTTCTTAAAACAAAAATGAGATATTTTTCTAAAAATATGTGTCTGAACAATTTCAACTAATTATCAATGTATTCCCATATTCCAATATAGTAAACTTTTGATGCACTGTACCAAATAGAAAATAATCATTCTCACAGATTGTGTATGTGTGTACACATTCTAAATACAAGGATAGCTAAAACCTGCACATAAATATAGTTTTTCTCTGACTGATCCCATTAAACGAATGAATTCAAATCTTGCGGTAAGTTTGAGAATCTAGTACACTTCAATTACACAGATTAGTAGATATGATTTTATGGACCCTTAAAGAGCAACCCATTTGCAGTCTTCTGTCCTTATCAGAAAACAAAATACCTATGTAAGGCCTTGGAATATTTGATCTCTGTCCCGATTTAAGTCCTGCAGATAGCAAATTCCTGTCCTTCTCCACACTTCAGGGAGCTACTCTTTCCAAAATAAGTTCGGAAGCTTTTTTAATGCATGACTGTGCTCAGCCCAGTTCTGTGGGAGGTGTGGAGAAAGAAAGGAATTTGGCTGGGGGCATTGAAACACATTAAAAAACACAGCACAACACAATAACATTTAAAAAAACACTAATCTTTTGATTTGGCTGCAGAACACTAAAGAGATGGGTCTGTAAACTGGAATTTAATAATTTTCCAGTATCTTGATGGGTCAACTCCCACACTATATATTTGTAACCAAAAATAAAGAGAACTGCTGATTTCAAAGCCTTGTTTTAGAGTATAGATCTTAAAATGTGTATGTCTCTCTTTTATTATAGCTGACATATTTAAAGTGAAAATGAGATGGGTTTTCCCCCCACAGGAAAGGCTATATTACACCAAACCATAGCATTTAAAACTGAAATAGTCCAAGTCTTCACTGAGGCCCACCATTTTCCAAGAAAGTCACTGAAGGTGTGATTTATTCAAGACACCAAGACCCAGATCTTCCACATTCAAATTTTAGCATTCTATCCTTTTTTTTTTTTTTTTTTTTTTATGTGCTTCTCTAAAACTTGGGAACTTTTCCACAGAATGCAAATAGAGTTGTTGTGGAAGAAAAAAAAAAAAGCATTTCACTTCCCAAATACAAATATAATGCAAAGACATTTTCCAGTAACCACATTAAAAATGGGAAAATAGAATTTTAAAATTTTATACAAGTTAATCCAATATACCAAAAATCAGTTCAACATGTACAATTTTTTGTTTTTTACATATGAACTCTTGTATTTGACACTAATAGGGCAACTCACTTTGGACTAGCTACATTTCAAGTGCTCTACATTCACACCTGGGTAGTGTCCGTACAGTTCCTATGTTTGTAAAACAGAGGGTTAACACATACAGAGCTCTTTACTTCTTTGCTGCACTGGCTCTTCATAGCCATTGACATGCTAATGTGCATCATGCATACTTACCAACATCTGTTCAGGCAATACTGCTGGACATGCTGCACTACACCACGTGGCACCCTTGGGGAAAACTTCTTTATGCCATTGGATTTTGAAGATATGGCTAACAAATGACACTGGATTATGAAGATATGTCTAACAAACGACTTAACTCTAGATTTTAGTCCCAGCTCTGCCACTTCCTCGGTAGCCAACTCTTAAATTTGTTTTCTTATATTGAAAACAAAAATTTTACCAATATTGCAGGACTGCTCTGATGACTAAATGAGAACATTAGTAAAGCACCCAGAAAAGTATTTGGCACACAATAAATTTCTCTATATACTTATGCTATTAGAAGGAACAATGTATCTCTTATTTTAAATAATGTAGGAGTTCATGGTTTTCAGTAAATCCTACTATGTTAGTAAGTTTTTCAAGATCTTGCTTTAGAACTATTGTTTAAATCTGCATCTAGAAGACTTAAGTGTAGGAGGATCAGAGGTGGGGCTCTCAGAAAGAAGAAAGCACACTTTATACTGGCTTTCCTTATGCCAGCTTCATATTGAAGCTTTCCATTGCAGCTTCAGCCACAAAAATGCTTTCTTAGATTTAGACAAGATTCTTAAAAAAAAAAAAATAAAGATTCATAGTTAAAATCTGTAACTTAGTATATTAAGGAATTTAAGAATGGTGTAAAATGTATTCTGAAGTCTGCAAAAAAGTTCTACTTATTACACATAAATTGCCTTGTGAAGCAGATTGCAAGGACAATCGGTCACTTAAAATGGAAAGGTAATTACTTATATTTGTAAACAGGAAAACATACATTATACTAAAATGCAATGCTGCAAAGTGAGTCCTATGCAAATCATATTAATGAATATGCTGCTGGGATAGTCCGCATTCCACAAGCTACAAAAGTGATACCTCAGTACTATTTAATAGAAATTAAAGATAGAGTTTTTTAGAAGTAGCTTTGTCTTACTTCACTCTTGATTTTCAGAAGTGAAGGAAGGATCAAAGCTAAAACTCTGTGAAGTTTCTACAGAACATAATTAAAATTCAAGAGTGCAAGACAGAAAATCCAAGGTAATATCCAATCTTCATAGTGGTTTATTTTGAAGACTAGCTTTACACTGAAACTGTACATTTATCAATTTAGTAAAAAATAACTGCAAAATTGCACATCTAATGTAGCAAAAACAGAAAATCCTGGTAAAAGAAAGAATACAGTGTGTTTGCACAGAAATAAAATCGTAAGAATCCCTCCATAGACACTGCAGTTGGAAAGGACTTTCTGTGGGCCTTAGGCTCTCAAAAGTCCTACTCTATGTACAGATACATAGTCCCCAACGTATGTACATATATACATCCCCAACGTATGATGGTTGAACTTAACCATTTTTCAACTTGACGTTTGTGTGAAACTGATATGCACTGTTAGAAACTGTATTTCAAGTACCCATGCAATCTGTCTGTTTTTCACGTTCAGTACAGTATCCAAGAACATTACATGAGATATCCTTTACTGTAAAATAGGCTTTGTGCTTGCTGTTTTGTCCAGCTGTGTGCTAATGTTCTGAGTATCTTTAAGATAGGCTAGGCTAAACTACAACGTTTGGTAGGTTAGGTGTATTAAATGCATTTTCAATGTAAGGTACTTTAAACTTACAGTAGGTTTTTCAGGATGTAACCCATGGTTAAGTCAAGGAGCACCTGTACTTTCTTCTAGGTAACACCTTCTTTTATTAAAAGTGGCACTCTTATCATCTGTTAAAATGGTCTCTGTCTAGTCTTCTATGCATGTTTTCCTCAAATTTTTTTTTTAATCAATTAAAAATATTTTAAATGTGAAGAACTAGCTCCTTCAATGACAGTGTTTCCATCCACTTTATGGACAGAGACCTAGGAAGATGAGCAGTAAAATCAAATATGCTGGAAATATTTGACCTTATACACAGTACTCAGGAAGATTTATTACATGATGGGACTGTTCCAGTTGAGGCCTCATCAGCTCTGGCTTGGACAATTGCAGCCGGTTCTCTTCTGTGCATATTTGGGTGTCTCCAGCCTCTGGACTTGATGAAATGTGAAATTTCGTAACTTTTAATGTAACTAAAAAATCCAAGTAATTAAGAGAAATCATAACAGACACCAAAGCTAACAGTTACTGGTTAAGAAAAAAAATGCCTGGGAAACAGGCCAGTGGGACTGTGAAACGTAAACCTCTTTATATAAATGCATTTCAACTGTTAAGATAGGGTTTTGCAAAGAACTAAAAAAAGACAATATTCCAAACTTTAACATTAAAGTATCAACTCTCCCATATTATTGATTACATTAAAATGACAGAAAAGTGTCCTCCAAGTTGATTAATTGTATTGTTTTCTTTCATTTTCTAGTATCAATATCAATGTGAGACACTTAGTTTTCATTACGAAAATAAATCATGAGTTTTGTTTTTGAGGCATTTCATTCAAAGCCTGTATCAATAACTATTTGTTAAGCACTGGTTGTGATTTAAAAGGCACCCTAAAACTATTCTTTACAATCAAATTTATTGACGGCTTATACATTCCACACTCCCTTCTAGGTACTTAATATATACTGCAAACTTATTTAATAGTGACAACAACGATTAAGATTAGTGGTTGGATTATTTAATCCTCATTTTTTTCAGATGCTATAAATGGAGGCAGAGCAAAATTAAATTATTGGCCCAGGTTTTCCCAGTTAGTAAGAAATTGAGCCAGGATTTGAAGCCAGACTGGGTGCCAAAGCCTAGGATTTTCACCATCACCTTCTACTTCTAACATAACACACTTAAGTAATGATGTTGCTACCATCTGTAATGATTACATTATCAACTGAAGTCAGTTACACAAGGAAGTTCTGCAGACAACCAATGATATAAAAAATAGTCGTAACTGTTCGTGCTCTTAAGTAGCTTCAAATCTAAGAAGTAAAAAATAGCTTTGATGCAAGACAGTAGTATCTTCAGAGGAACTCAGAAGGGCAGAGTGGGAATAGGTAAAAGACTATATACATTTTCTGGAAATAAGGTAGCATCTTTGAGGTCCTCGGACAGAAATGGAGTCAGAAGCCCTAGGTTTAAAACCTTGATCTGGTCTTGCTCAAGTTAATTAATCTTTTTGAGCCTTTCTTTATCTACCTAGTTACTGTCAGTATTCAATAAGAACGTATGCATTTTAATCAGTAGTTTTTCAGTAACAAACTGAACTTGATTGAACTAGATCAAGCACAAAAGCAGACTTTTAGAAGGGTTCTGAAATCAATGAAGGGAATTTTAGAAACCACAAATGCTTTAGTGACTTTAAGAATGGCAACCGGGGCCGGGCGCGGTGGCTCAAGCCTGTAATCCCAGCACTTTGGGAGGCCGAGACGGGTGGATCACGAGGTCAAGAGATCGAGACCATCCTAGTCAACATGGTGAAACCCCGTCTCTACTAAAAATACAAAAAAAATTAGCTGGGCATGGTGGCGTGTGCCTGTAATCCCAGCTACTCAGGAGGCTGAGGCAGGAGAATTGCCTGAACCCAGGAGGCGGAGGTTGCGGTGAGCCGAGATCGCGCCATTGCACTCCAGCCTGGGCAACAAGAGCGAAACTCCGTCTCAAAAAAAAAAAAAAAAAAAAAAAAGAATGGCAACCGGGACAATGATTGATTCACTCGTCCAGTGCTGCAGTACTCAAGATTGGTCAGGTCCGAGCCTACAGAGTCAGAAATGTGATTGGCAGCTCTACCAGAACCATGTAGATCCCAAAAGAGTACCCTGAAGAACAGATGCCAGAGGAGTCTAAAAGAGATTTCACAAACAAATTTAAAAGTGCAAATAAATTTTACACAAAATTTTAAAAATGGGCTAATAAAAATAAGACTGACAGACACAAATGAACACTTCCCACAGTCTAGGCACTGCTACAAGCATATCACAGTAGTATGTAATATGCTACTTGGAAGAAAGCACAGGCTATGCACAGGACACTATTTGGATAAAGTGTAGAAAGGAATGGGGAAGTAGTGAAGAGATCACAGGTGATGAAGAGCATTAAATGGGAGCCGAACTTATGTTTAATTTTATTGACAAATCAGAGCCAATGCAGATCAAGGCACAAAAGGCGATAGGGCCACAGTTCTATGTTGGGATACCTAACCTGGGTTTTCTGAGAAGAGAGAAATGGGAGATGAGGAATTTAATTAATAAGCCATTTCAAGAAGTTTAGCAAAGACGGGAATTCAGTAGGTAGTAACAGGAATAGAAAGGTAAACAAACAAAAAACAGATGTAAGGCATTGTAGATCTGTCAGTAAATTGAAATGGAGATGAGGAATAGGAAGAGTTCTACCTATTCCTCATCTCCATTCCTAAGTCCTGTGGGGCTTACAACCTACATGGCAGGTTCATAGGTGCAGCAAACCACTAAGGCACATGTGTACCTATGTAACAGACCTGCACGTTCTGCACATGTGTCCCAGAACTTGAATTAAAGAAAAAAAAATAAAAGTTCCAAATGGCTAAAAAGTTCCCCACTAAAGGAATAAATAATCATGGTACTTAGTAGGTAAAATGGCAAAGTCAGGGGTGAGAACTACTTTAAGGGGAGAATGATGATGAACTTAGTTTTGAATATAATGAGTTAAAGCAGGGAATGAATTCTCAGAAAGGGATATCAAGCAGGCAATTCCAAATGTGGCATCACATCTCATAACATGTAGCAGGGAAAACTGGAGCTTTTGGAGTAGCTGAAATTGTAAACAGAGCATAGAAAAAGAAGAAATGAAGATTAAACAGACTGATACTTAAATTCCAATCAAAAATGTACTTAGCCAATAGGTTTGTAAAATTTTAAAAATTTAAATTTATTAGGATTAGTTAACACAATTACACAGAATAAAGTTCAGGATTTCATTAACGATGGTCACCAATATGTGCTTCTTCGTGGCTTTTTAAACCATATTTCTCATGATTCAAATTTATTCATATTATAGTTGAATTTCATACATAGCTTCACAATGTGGATATTACAGGTCCATCAGTAAAATTAATGAAAACATATCTTTCATGAAAGGCACATAAAGAATCTAAGCTAACACATTTAAGGAACTTTGACAACTTTGAATTTCTTTACATTACAAAGGAGAAAATCCTCCAAATGAAACAGGTATGACTATATTTTATGGTTACATACATACACACACACATACTTTAACAAATATACTTCAACCCAGTGACAACACGTAACTTAGAAACTACTTACCAACAACGTGTACTGAAAGACTAACTTTCCAAGATGAGTGAAAAAAGGGAGGTTGGGTGGGGAGTGCTGTTCATTTTGCTGAAACAAGGTCACAGAGATGACACATCATGAATAATCAAAAGAAAATTATTCTATTAAAGCTCAATATCTAGCTGATATGTAATACTTACTTGAGCATACATATAGTCACTGACATATTAAATACTATTACTCATTTTCTAAGTGTAATTGTCCATTTCATTCTCAGAAATGATAGTATAATTGAAAAAGAAATAAAAACTCAAGGAAGTGGAGAAATTTGAAAATCTAAGGGAAAAAAGTAATTTTAACATAGTGTGATAATTACAATTCAAACTAGTTATATGTATGAATTTAAATATTGCATTATATCGGCAAGAGTATTCAAAGATCCTTATCTTCTAAACAGGAGCTATTATGTATGCTAGGTACAAGAGACTCCTCAAGGGAAATACACAAATGAATGTCTCAAAATTCATTATGCCCACAGGTTTTTTACCCACAAAAATGCTCTTAGGATCCCTCCAAACTTAGTTAAAAACAAAAAAATGTAGTTATTTAAGGTGTATAAAAATTAATATGACATCACCTTTGAGGTGACGCATTAATATCAGCCAAATATTAAAATTCAGAGTGAAAAAAGTGAATAAAAACTAAGTGTTTACAATAAGTCTAAGATAGTCTATCCTCAAAAATCTGAAATTTTAGTTTTTCAAACCAAATCTAATGTGGAATCTGATGTAAACTTAAATTATTTTATTTTCTTAAAGTAGGAAAAATCAAAATGCATACAATGTTTAAATAATTGATCCAAAGGCATGTATATTCATCTTAAGAACA
Organism: Saimiri boliviensis; assembly: GCF_048565385.1. Lineage (NCBI taxonomy): Eukaryota > Metazoa > Chordata > Mammalia > Primates > Cebidae > Saimiri > Saimiri boliviensis. The sequence goes on along the minus strand of NC_133458.1, from coordinate 56,817,452 downwards.
TTTCAATAAAACACATAGAATTTAAAGAACAAACCATGTTATTAAAATAGTCTGTGCAATGTTTGTACAAATAACATTTTTATTAATACAAGTATACATATAATCAAGATAAGGGCTGTAATGTTTCCTAATATTAATTACTGTACTTAAAAATTTACAGGACATGAACATAAATAAAGCTGCTTAAAACTGGCAAACATAGTAAATAGTCTGTCATTCAGTACAAGGAATATTTATGTTATTTCCAAAGCCATCACCCTAGAATCCTAAGTTGCCACTCTTAAAACCTAAAAATAATATCAAAAACTAAAGTCATAAATACATGTATACATACATTTGCATATTTACACTTATGCAGAAATCATCAATATACTAGAGCCCAGCTTTAACACTGTCCTTCAATTTCACACTGCAGGACCATCTGTCACATTTAAGAAAGGTCCTTCTGTTACTTTCAGTTAAAAAAACAAAAACAGAACTTTGGTCAGGTCCCAGATGCATTTGCCTTATATTACATTCTGTGTTGCTGCAAGACTCTAGTCTACAGAGATCCATATATATGTACTCATTTGGTTTGAAAATGCATTTTACCATTAACTGCAAAACTTAGAAGAGACCGCAATCTTTTAGATTATTTTTTATGATGACATCTGTTACAGCATCAAAAACAAACTGCACATTCTTAGTATCTGTGGCACATGTGAAGTGGGTGTAAATTTCCTTTGTGTCTTTTCTTTTATTGAGGTCTTCAAACTGACATTGAATATATGCAGCTGCCTCTTCATATGTGTTTGATCCTGAGATGGAAAAAGGAAACATAATGCAAAAAGCTAAAATAACAAGTATACTGCTTAAAATACTGAATTCAGTTTCATACATTTCAAACTGAAGTCAGTTTCATACAGTTTCATTCATGGACTCCTTAGCTGTGCTTTCCCTTCTAGAATGGGAGAGACTATTTATTCTAAATGAAAAACATTCCATGTTAATTACGTTTAATGACTGTAAGTTATCCCTAAATTTAAACAAAAAATTTCCTCTACATGGCATTCCATGTTCATCATAATCTTTGTTCCTGCCTCGATCTCCAAATGCCAGATCTTTTTCCCTCTTACCCTTTGTTCTCTACACCCCAATTCAGCTGCTTGATGACAGCATGCTATTTCAGTTTTGGCCCAATGGTAGATCAAGAAATGTTGGCTGAATGCTGATCAGTATTTTTACCTCCCTTTTCTATATATATGTTAATTAGCATTCTTCACTCCTTTTTCTTTATTCAAAAATTGTGCCAAGGTCTACAATCACGTTTAGGAGTATGAGGTTACCAAAAAGTGAATGACACACTCTGGCTCTCAGGTTACTGACTAAAGACTTCCTCTGAGTACAAACCCTCCAGAAATTGGCAATATCTGGAGATAATCACACACACACTCTGACCCCACAATTCAGTTTCTGGATGTACACTTGACAGAACTGTATATCACTGAAGACATATAATAAATAAGAATGAAAGTACTACTGCTATACTCAATAATATAAATTAATTTCATAAGCATACTATTGAACAAAAGCTAAATGCAAAAAGATCATATACTGTATGATCCAACAATATTTGAAAATGAATTGGTAAGGACAAAAGTGTCACCAATTATCTGTGGCACATGTGAAGTGGGTGTATATTTCCTTTGTGTGCTTTCTTTAAGGCCTTCAGTGATTATCCGTGAGGAATCAGTGATTACTCTGTGTGTGTATATGGGGTTTGAGTGTATATGTGTGTGCTGGGGTGAGGGTATGACTGCTTAAGACTGAGAGGAGGCATGATGGGGCTTCTGGGGTCCTGAAGCTGTTTGGTTTCTTGACCTGAGTTTCTAGACATTGGCATGCTCACCTTTAAAAATGCACTTATGCTGAGGGTGTGTGTGTACGTATGTATGTATGTACATAATACTGTAATATACATTAATGTATATAATAAAATGGCATATGTAATGCTTCAATGAAGAAAACTGAATTTCTTTGGAAAATAATTGTCTAAACCCCTCTTTTGTACTAATAATCCAAAATTACCTGCCAGGCTTTCAAGGTCCTCCACTACCCAGCCTACCCTGCCGTGCCGTTCTAAGATCCTCTCCTCCACACCGACGCTCACCCCACGTCGTGAGGACCCAATATGCAAACTGCCAGCTGTGGTACTGCGGTACTTCCTCTTCACTCTACTTCGCCGGCTGAGATCTCTGCTTGCCTTCCTATTTGCTCAAAATTGGCACTCCATGTAACTTCTCCTAATTAATCAAATCTAGCTGGGTTCACTATCATTAAAAACTTTTTCCTCCTCCTAGAAATAACTATTTCAGTTTTTCTTATACTGCTTTATAGAGACTTAAATTCTTTTTCAGTGTTGAGTCTCCTAAACTAGAATGTGAACTGTTTTTTGTTTTTGTTTGTTTGTTTGTTTGTTTGTTTTTGAGACAGAGTTTCGCTCTTGTTACCCAGGCTGGAGTGCAATGGCGTGATCTCTGCTCACCGCAACCTCCGCCTCCTGGGTTCAGGCAATTCTCCTGCCTCAGCCTCCTGAGTAGCTGGGATTACAGGCACGCACCACCATGCCCAGCTAATTTTTTGTATTTTTAGTAGAGACGGGGTTTCACCATGTTGACCAGGATGGTCTTGATCTCTTGACCTTGTGATCCACCCGCCTCAGCCTCCCAAAGTGCTGGGATTACAGGCGTGAGCCACCGTGCCCGACCGAATGTGAACTCTTAAGAGTAAACATCATACCCCACCAGCCCCTACACTCCTTTTATAGCTTATAGGATCCAATATAATACAATGTGACAAATACCCACAGGAATGTTGTTTAATGTGCTATGACAGCATAGATTATGAGATTTTTATTAGGGATAAAAAGGTAATAAAGCTATAGTCTTTGAGTAAGTTTACATTTTAACCCTTTATATCACTAGCAATCATATACTTTGAATAAGTTTACATTTTAACCCTTTATATCACTAGCAATCATATACTTTTAAAAATCAAATTATATTAAATAGAAGTTTTATAGTAAGTTTTGTTCTCCAAAATTTTAAAGCAGTCAACAGCATCTTGTTGGCCCACAGAAGCTAATGCAACTGCTAAATTAAAATACATTTCAGCCAAACAGCTTACATTCAGTGTATACGTCAATTTGCTCTATATATCCTAGGCAGCTAGCCAGATTACACTAAAAGCTACAACATATATGAATAAACATTCTTCAATCTGATTTTAAGTCTTAAGAAAAGAATGGCAAAGCAGGGACAAGAGGGTAAACATGATAGATTTTTTTTTTTTAAATAGGTGATAGAATTGTTCTGAACAAAGGTTAAGTAGGTGATAACCAGGTTCAAAAGTGAGGAACTGGGAGGCTGATGACACAATCAAAAGGGAAAGACAGGAAAGCTGAGAGGGGGAAAAAAAAAGTTCTGTTTGAGCTTTGGGTGCTAACAAACAAACAAACAAACAACGAAGCATGTATGTTCAAGCAGTTGGTAACGCAAACCTAAGGCTCCAGAGAGAAATTAGGGTTGACTACACCATTTAACCTATTGAGAATAGATATGACTATGAAAGGACAGAGAGCTAAGATGACATGACTGCAGATGAAATTGGTGAAGTGGCAACATAGAGTAAAAAGAAGAGGAGGAGAAGGACAACACAGGAGCAGATGAACAGGAGATAATTCAAGTGAGTTGTTTAAGGGCTACACAGGGTTCTTCCATAGCCACAGGAAACTGAGAGTTCAGGCTGAAGCAAGAAGGCACTGAATCAATACTTAAGGCATGCAATGGAGATACTAAATAATAATTTTAACTCTGGGGATGTGAAAGAATTATGTAATATTCTTTTTGTGCAAAGATTCTGAAATCAGGTATTCATATTAACTTAAGCAAAGCACACGCAAAAATTCCTAAACACACTGTCTACTTGGCAAGGGAAGAGCTAACAAGCGTATCCCTAGTTGCTCTGAAATCCTTGTAAGTATATAATATTTATGGATTCATTCGGGGAATCTGGTAATATGAATTAACACAAAAATGGCTACATCACAGAAAATGATAAAAGTACACTGAAAAATATATTCAAATAAGGAAAAAATTCAGCCATCTTGATTCTGGATAACGTCAATCTATTCCTAACAAGCACAGAAAATGTTACTGAATATGGTGATTTAGGACTATGACTTTCAAAAAGAAAGCAAAGTTTTAAAGTAAGCAACTGTGTGAAATTATTTTGAACTGGAAGCATAACTTCCCAGTACACAAAAAGAGCTGTAACAATAAGTAACATGATTATATTTACCAAATAACCCTCCCCTTTTGGTTCCAGTGAATATTTCGTTAAATGTAGCCCAGTTGTTAATGGTCTAGGAGCAAGAGGACAATGGACTTGGGTCTGGAATGGAATTCTGGCTTCATTAACCCCTGGTATTCTCATCTGTATGGGTGGGGATACCAGAGCACTGACATCACAGTATTGTCTTAACATTTCCTGTAAATGGCAGTAAATACTCATCTTACAATTTACTCAACACAAGACTGAGGAAAATTTTGTTTATGAAGAAACCAATTTTTGAGACTTAAAAAAAAAAAAAGGAGGAGTGGGGTGAGAGTAAGTAAACACTTCAAACTATCTAGATTTGGAGATTACATAAACCAGTGATAGACAAACTCCCTGTTTTCTAAGGCATATCGAGTGCTCTTCACTAAAATAAAATCTTACTCCACTTGATACGTAAACCAGATGAAAACTGAGTTACTCTGCTTTAATGAAAAAGTGATAAGGTTCTAGGTGGGGGGGCAGTAATTAGTTTTGTTCCCTCCCTCATCTCCACCTTCAACAGCAACCCAGGAGGTGCTCCAAGGAACTGAACTAAAATCAATGTTTCAGCCCAACTCCTGACTGCACAGATGAAACACTAAGACCTAGGTGAACTAACTGCCTTGTTCAAGATCAAAAAGCTAATTATGGAAAAGTGAGGACTGTATTTCAGGTCCACCTTTCTCATTCAAGGGAATTCTCCATTGTAGAAAATTAAAGTTACCATTAACAGTCTCATACCAAATCAGGCTTCTTGTGAAACCTTGCCTACCTTTCTGGAAGAGTTAGCTGCCTCACAGATTCCGTCTTTATTATCCTCCTTACAATAATGTTCATGTTCTATTTTAGCAGTAGATTGCACTGCTATTGCTTGTTGTTTAAGTGTGTCTGTCTTTGAGATTAGACGGTGAACAGAGACATGTCTTCTTCATTGTAAATCACAGAGTACCTGACATAAAATCTGATAACTGGATTTAAAAAAATCATATTTTAACTTGGAGTCATCACTAAAAATTATCTAACAGCTTTTCCATAAAATTAATACATTATGTTCAGTAATTTCATCCACATTTTAAGGAAATATTTGTGCTCAAATGAAGTTTGATAAATAATATCCCTTAAAGTTGTAAGAATCACTAGGCCAATAGATTCAAATTAACTACTGAATTCTTGCCTCAGGGGAAGTTTCACTTAGAAATATGTAACTTGACGAGTTATTTCCAGAAAAGTAAGATACCTGCATATTCTGGATAGCATATAGTGAGAGGGCTCTTTTTGATTTTTTCTTCAAAGAGATCCTTCTTGTTGAGAAAAAGTATAATAGATGTATCTGTAAACCACTTGTTGTTACATATGCTGTCAAACAGCTTCATGCTTTCATGCATTCGATTCTGTAACAGAAAAAAAAAAAAAAACAATTTGTCACTAACAGCAAGGATTTTTGAGGACTATTTTAAAAAATAACAGCTGTAATAAAACAGAGTTTGGTCTGTTGAAAAATATATAACATATCACAAAAATACATTTCTGCCATTTCAGAACAAACAGACTTTCACTTTAGGTGAGATAAGTGTCTAATCAACTTTCATCACTTTTTGCATTCAGCTTTCACTTGCTGAGTGCCCACTACATGTCATGCACTGTGCCAGGGAACATCCTGCTACAGGTCGTTATAATCTAGGGATGTGAAGTGTGAACATGTGAAAAGAAATGGCTTTGTCATCGAGTTCATTTTGTCTTAGTTTCCATTAAAAGATAAATCAAGGTTTTTAAAGATTAATAAAGTTGAACAAGCTAAGACCCAATTAGCCCAATACTCTAAATATTATATTAAATATAAATATTGGAAGGACACTTCCAATTTCTGTTTCTTGATCTTCCAGGATCTATGCTCAAAGAGGGCACCGATACATTTTACAGTGCTGAAATGAGAGAATGAACATGTGGTGTTGCACTGCACCTACTGCACTATAATTCATATACTTGCTTTTAAAAATACAATCGTCCCTCAGTATACTCAGGGGGATTGGTACAAAGACCTTCCAAGGGTACCAAAATCTGCATATACTCAAGTTCAGGAGCTGGAAAACCTGCTATATAGGAAAAGCTGGCTCTTTGTACACTCAGGTTTCGCTTGGTTGAAAAAAAATCTCATATAAGGGGACCCATGCAGCTTAAACCCCTGTTGTTCAAGGGTTAGCTGTACAAAACTGACATTTCTACTCCTTTTTCCCAAGTATGTAGTACAGTTAACTTAAAATGACGAAGTTTTACACATTTCTATTTTAAAACATTTCCCCCATGTTGATGGTACATTGAAACATATCTAAAAATTACAGGGCAGCAACAAAGCATAACATATATTAAGGATTTACTAAAGTAACAGAAGTAATTAAGAAAAGGAAACCGTGGACTACTATGTAACTATACTTCCATTTGCTATGTAGATATTAGATACAGAAATGCATCCTTAAGCTTACAGGGTTGAGGTGACATTGACTCTCCATGTTTTCCTTTTCCTCAAGATCCACCTGTGCTTCTCTAGTATATTTCTCTTTTATTACACAAACAGCAAAGTTAGAGGAAAGACCCTGTGCTTTAAGATTATTATCGACATTAGAAAGAATTTCTTAAAAATTTTTCTCAGAAAAATTCTTGGCAGCATCTTCAACTCTTCATGTTTCACGCTCAACTCTTAAAGTAGTTCTACTTGCCATTTCTTCATCTTCAGCTAGAACCAGGTCGTAGTCACTCAGTGCTACGCAGAAGATGATTGCTGTCACTCCTTCGAAGCAATGAATCCACTTCTTCCGCTCAGATCGCTGACCTCCCACATCAAACATTCTGTGAAAAGAAACAAGTTGACATCACATTAAATGTTCAAAAAGCTCCGAGGAGTTCTTAAATGCTAACAAAAAAGCTCCAAATAGTTGTGGAAATGTGTGATGAAAGGAAGGACAGAAGGACTTTATGGGAGGAAAACAGTGTCACAAACCGGACTTCTCAAAAGTGGAAAAAGAACTGCTGGTTTTTAAAGTTTTTGAAGGGAGGGTATCTCTAAAACAAAAGCAAAACAAAAATACCCTAAAAAAAAAAAAAAAAAAAAAAAAAAACTAAACTAAACATTAACACACATGAAGAACACTTAGAACATTAAAGCAAACACAAATGAATGGACTGCATTCTGTGTAAACACTGAGAAGTCACATGAAGCAACTGGGGAATGCAGAGATCAAAGAGTAAATATTCCATTTGCCACAGTCACGGAATGTTGAAGGCAGAGAACAGAGACCTTCTCTCCTCCTACTACAATATGTCCTTTTGGCTCAGAAGTAATAAGCAGTGCTTTGATGTAAAGAAGAAATCATTCCCAGTAACAAAATGTAGGGCAAGCAAATAAAATTCAGATAGGGTAAAACAGGTTTGCATAAAAAGTAAAATCATGATACATTACAAAATGAGAGAACTAAAATATAAAATAAGTGATCCTATTGAATGGCCTTAACATTTAGAATGAAAAAAACCTCAATTTTTATACAATATGCAATAGTGAACCACTGTAGGTTAGTGAACAAAGTAGCAGCAAAATCAAACAATATAAAGATAATAGTCTATTCTTTTTCTCTTGTAAGACTTTATAAAGCTAAGCAAAAGTTAAAATTTGCATAGACTACATTATGCAACCTAGAAATAACCACTTATATAATGAAAACACTATGCGAACTGGTACATTTTTAAAGGCTCCATTTATCTAGATGGTGCACTAATTAAAATAGTTCCTATTTAATTCCCAGGCAAAAAGAATTTTCCCTACAGAGCAGTACTGGCCTATAAACCAAATCTGAGTACATCAACTAGTATTGTTATTTTTATCATCATTTAAGCGGGCTTCGTTTTTTGGTTTAGCTAGTACACTGTTCATTAAATTCAGGTAAGCAATATAACAAAATGTTTCTACCACAAAATAAATCAAAGAGTTAAGATGTAAAAAGCATAGGTGGTAACAAAGATCTAACAAGAACAAAATAAATGATAGTAAATTAAAATGATTCAAATTGGGTTACCATTTGCTAAAATGCCCAGGAACACAATTTGAAATTAACTTGACTGAAAAGATAGCATATCTTAGATAATTTCTCTGGTCAGATGTTACATATACCCTGTCTATCCAATAGCAGATATAAATAACAACCCAAATAACTCTAGCTTACATTTTCTCTCTGTGACGGTATAGTTGTGTGTTACCTTGGCTACGCCATCATACATTTATCTAGGTTTTATTTAATCAAACACTTCAGACGTTGCTGTGAAGCTATTTTATAGAAACGGTTAACCTCTACAATCAGTTAACTTTAAGTAATGGAGACTGTGTTCAAGAATTTAACAGGCCTCAATCACTCTACAGGCCAAAACCGGCAAAAACTGAGGTTTCCCAGAAGAAAATGTAATTCTTCCTCAACAACGTCATGACAATTCAGGTCCACGTTTGCTGACCTACCCTACAAACTTCAGACTTGCTAGCCTTCATAATCCCATAAACCAATTTCTTTAAATAAACATAACCTAATGGATCTGCTTTTCTGGCGAATACTGACCGATAAAACTTTTAGCGCTGAGAGTGAGGTGCTATTCTAACAAATACCTAAAAATGTGGAAGTGACTTTATAATTGGGTAATATGTAGGAGGTGGAAGAAAATTTAAGCATTTGACAGATAGGAAAACTAGATTGTCTTGAAAAGACTGCTGGTAGAAATTGGGAGAAAAACGTAAGAGCTCAGATGGAAATACAACTGGAAAGAAGCTTCTGTTGTCTTCGAGAATACATGTATCATTGTGGACAGAATGTTGGTAGATATATGAATGTTAAAGTAGCTTTTAATGAAGCCTCAGAAGGAAATGAAAACATGTTATTATATACTACAGGAAAAACAGCCCTGGCTGAACTGTATTCCAGTGCTGAGTGGAAGGTGCAACTTCTAGGCAATGAACTTCAACATTTAGCTGAGGAAAGTTGCAAGCAAAGTGTTGCAGTTTCCTCTTTGCTGCTTACAGTAACACGAGAGTGGAAGAGATAAACTAAAAAATGAACTATAAGCTAAATGGAACCAGACACACACAGAGAAGGAGGCCATGGGATGATAGGTAGACAACGGTCATGGAAAGAACTTGAAGTCTAAGCTAGCAGTTCGCAAACTTTGGTGTGATTCAGAATATGAGTAGTCAGATCTTAATCAGTCTGGGCACCATCATTTTGAGAATCAATTATTCCCAAGCCAACTAATTAATCCAGAAGCAACAAGGACTGAGAAACTGATATTACAAATGATCAAACTAATTAAGTTTGTTGGAATTCAGAGAGAGCTAAATGAAGGTAACAACCAGAGGAAACACTAAGTTTTATCACTACTTTTGTTTTCCATATAATGGTAGATAAAAATGTACAAGCATTATTCATTCCACTACACCTATATTAGAAATACCTTATTTTATATACTGTTAAGTCCTGAACTTCTATTAAAAAAGAGCAAAAATATAGTATGTTCTCTTTCATATGAAACGATGAGAGTTTAAACCAACATCGCACAGGAAAATGAATTTGAGTTTTCTTAGGGATTCTGAAGGGTGGAGTGGAAGGAGATGTTGGACATGCTGAGATGTGCGGATTTATGCCTCAGACTAGCATCTAACACCCTTGTCACCCAAACCAACTGGTACAAAGCTAGCTAACCATATATGGATATCAAACTCATAAACTGGATGTTGTATTCCAAAATCCGTAACACATTTCTAGTACTACAGAGACAAAATAGAAATTTATCTTATATTATAATTTTAGGGTAGAAAGAATGCTTAACTCTGTATCTGGCAAAAAAAATAAATAAAATGAAATTGCTGATTCTTTAATTAAAGCAAAATAGTCCACACAGACACTGGCCATAAATACCTAGACATAGGGATAATAAGGATTCTTAGATTATGATGCTGTATTGCTTCATTTTGAATTTGTTAATACCAGTAATTTTTTAACGTGAAACTGAAATTTTACTCAGCAGTTAAAATTAAACAAATGATTACAATATGAAGAGCACCAAAAAACCACAAGATAACCATACTCAAGCGTTCCCAGTAGAATTATTCTAAATGCATTTCTGCTCTCACTCATCTGAGGCTCATTTAACCTATAAAAAGCAAAGTTGAAACCATATGGTAGCAATGATAGTAATTTAACAGAATTCAAAATCCAAAATAAGACAAAGTTTATCTGAGGTTCCTGACAAACCTGTGTTTATCTTTAAGTCAGCAAATAAAAACAGCAACTAAATTACAGATCAACCTCAACCAAGAAGCTTAAATGGAGTACGATAAATGAACCTCCTGGAAGGATAATGCTGAGTGTCAACTTTACCGAATCCCAGTATTTGCTGAATGTTGAAATGACAAGTTTGAAAAACCTAGACTGGAAGTGGAAAGTATGGTTCTGAAATAAATGTTTAAGAGTGGACCTGACCAAGATGAAAAGTGAATTTTACATAGTCAGACTGCCTTAAGTACCGAATAACTGATTTTAACATTTGCCACTGCCACTTAGTACCATTTATAGAGTTCTCACTTACATAACATTTTTCATAGGCAATAACTCATTTTATTTTTAAGCCTCTAACACAGAGCACAACTGTAATAGCCTGTTAAGAAGCTTAACCAGGTTTACCCAAATACTTATTAGGGGAACTTACATCTAGAATCTTTACTTGCTAACTCCAACTCCAAACTTTTTCTCCTGAAGTAATACTGGTTAGAAACACAGTAGTTCCCACTTAATTCCTGATTTCACTCTCTGCAGTTTCAGTTACCTGTGGTCAACCAAGGTCCAAAAATATTACAGTATTTTGAGACAGCGAGACCATATTCACATAACTTTTAATTATAGTATGTTGCTATGATTGTTCTATTTTAGTATTAGTTGTCAGTCTCTTACTGTGTGGAATTTATAAACTTTATCATAGGTATGCATGCGTATGAAGAAACATGGAGCATATAAGGTTCAGTAACTCAGCAGTTGCAAGCATTCAAGGGGGTTCTTGGAACGTATCCTCAAATAACGGGAGACTACTTAAGCCATTACCTGACCATAATTTAAGTTTGCCTTAGAACATAATATTTAAAACAAAGTGAGCAAAACCAAAATTAGAATCTAAGGTATACTAAGTTAAAAAAAAAGTTGTAAGGCCCAATCTAATAGTGAACTTCCTTGTCAATAAAATGACCTCTTACAGTTTTAAGATAAAATGACAATATTCGCTAGATCAGACATCTGATTACTTGAAATCAGAGTACTGAGTTTGTTTATTTGATATTATAGAAATAGTAATGAACAGACTAAAAGAAAGTAAATGCTTTCACTAACAGTTAATGACAGCAGCATAAAATGTCCACTGAGGGCTTTTCTTAGAAAAAAATGAAAAGCGGGGGGAGGGGGCAGCATACGCAAAACCACAGCATGCATTAAAGCACAAAGCTAATGTTGCCAGATAAATTAATTATGACCTAGATCTTTGTTTAAGAGAGCAGGTCAATGTTTGTTTTTTCAGGAGAAGTAGCCATGAAAAATTGAAATAAAGCTTTAGTTCTCTGGTAAATTCAATTACATGAACCACTGATATATCAGTGACAAGTGATAGTAACAAATGCATTAAATTTAAAACACTTACGGAAGCAATCAGAAGTATCATTGCATATAATTTAACAGTGCTCACTAATTTTAACAGTGAGCTTTCTTTATGAGGTGAACTGATAATTTTTTTCCACAAGAAACCTTTTTTCCAAGATGATTTTAGAAATTCTGCTTTATTATTATGACCATTTCAGAGCAATAGAGTTGACTGAAGCAAAGCCTAATCCATAATTCATAGTAAAGATTTATTTAGAATGATTATGTTGAACCATATAATTTTTAATGAAAAAAAAAGACAATTTCAATAAAGATATGGGACATTCCGTTTGCAAACCAAATGCAGATAAATTATTTTCAGCAAACAGAATGACCTAACAGTTTATTGCTATTTTTGCTTTTGTAATCGTTTTTTTTAAAAAAATTCCTGGTACTGTGGGGATGGCGCTGGGTTAAGAAGATACATACACAATCTTGTAAAGAGTGAATTTCTACAAAAAAACCAGAAACCTCCACTAAACATAATCTTAAAAAAAATCACAAACTGATAAATGATTTATCTAATCCTTCATTGTAATTAAAAGCTGAAATTTGGAAAAACATAAAATATTAAAATTTTCCTTGAAAAACAGATCATGAACACCTTTTCTTATCCAATTTTCTGTGGTGACAACTGGAGCGTGCTCAATTTGGGTCAATGTATCTCTAAAGCTCTGCAGCTGTGAGATGGGATCTAACTGATAACCATGACTGAAGTGGCAATCTTCCTTAAAAATCAATCTTAACTTTGTTGGGTTACAAACAAACAGAAAAATCCCTACCCGTTAAACTTAAAAGAACAACAACAACAAACTCCTGTAAGTCTAACACTCATTTAACGTTATCATTTTTACTATTTTCATTTCCAGGACTATTTACTAGTGAATTCATAAAAATTAGACATTGAGTTCAGATGGGCCTCCCAACACTGATCAAGGGCTTTGGGTTTGGTGTGTTTGGTGTTCCTTCAACTGAACACTCAACTGGCACTTAGGACATGTGACATTTTAAATGAATGTGAATTATAAAAAACTAGCAGATTTTAAAAAAAGAAATTCTACCAACCTCTTTATTTAGATTCAATGTACTGAAACAAATAATACTGAGAAGCAAAAAAGAAACATCTGCATTTTTTAATTGGAATTTTTTGCATCAAGTAACACTACAGTAGTCTTAGATTTCTATGAAAACACAGAAGTTTTGTTTCAGTAGACCATCCTGTGATTTATTAATGTACGTATCTTTACACAGGCTACATAATTTCTTTTTCCATGATTGAATTACTACTTTAAGAAATGACAAATAACAGTATAGACTTAATTTAGGCAATTTTGTTTTGAGTGAACAATGAAATGTGTAAGTGGAGCATTTTAGAAGAAGAAAGTTATAGTAATCACTAGCAGAAGACATGGAAGGGAAACAGATTAAAGTAACTGGCCATGAAGGCTGTAGAGATAAAACAAGAATCAGCAAATGAAAAGATTATATTCCATCGTGTTTAAGTCCAACAACTTTCCTCATACCTTGGAAACTGTTATTAAATGGAAAAAAAGAAAAGCAGTTTTGTAAATTTGAATGTGATGTTTTATTAAACCTTCCTGAGCCTGGTTCATCATAAAATGAGGGAACTAGAACATGCACTTCAAGACCCCTTGCATTTATAAAGGCTACAATTCAGTGCTTTTCTGCACAGACCTCACTAAGCTGATATTCAGTACACCTTAAATTAAATGCATATTTCTCATCATGAAATCATGCATAAACTAGTTCCTTCATAGGGAAGATATGTTCCAGGAAAGAAAACTTTCCATGAAAAAAATTTTAAAGGTGCTCCTTTCTTAACATTTTTATAAACACCTATGCTATCCATAAAACTTGCTCTCTTTTTACCTAAAAATAGATGGCAACACAACAAAAACACAGTATATTAGAGTAGAATTTTCTGTCTAGAAACAAAAGCCAAAAACTACTTTGTTTGAGTCACTGTAAAAACTACAGGCAAAAAGTGATTTGCCTGGCTAGTTTTTCTTAAATAAAAATATTCCTCTCAGGAATGCTTTTTTTGACTTCCTTTACCCAAAAATTCTTTGGTCCAGTCATCTGAACAAAGTTTTTTTCTTCTAACTATAATTACCAACTGTAAAAATGCTGTAAACTTTTATTATACCTTTTATTTGTTTTTATTGTACTTTAGGTTCCAGGATATATGTGCAGATCATGTAGAATTGTTGCACAGGCATACACATGGCAATGTGGTTTGCTGCTTCCATCCTCCCATCACCTACATCTGGCATTTTTCCATGTTATCCCTCCCCGACCTCTGCACCCACCTCCCACTGTGCTATCTCTCCCTTGGCCCCGCCAATAGACCCCAGTGTGTGATGCGCCCCTCCCTGTGTCCCTGTGTTCTCATTGTTCAACAATTGCCTATGAGTGAGAACATGTGGTGGTTGACTTTCTGTTTCTGTGTCAGTTTGCTGAGAATGATGGTTTCCAGATTCATCCATGTCCCTATAAAGGGCACAACCTCATTGTTTTTTATGGCTGCATAGTATTCTACGATGTATATGTGCCATATTTTCCTTGTCCAGTCTATCGTCAATGGGCATTTGGGTTGGTTCCAAGTCTTTGCTATTGTAAACAGTGCTGCAATGAGCATATGTGTGCATGTGCCTTTATAACAGAATGATTTATAATCCTTTGGGCATATGGGATTGCTGGGTCAAATGGAATTTCTATTTCTAGGTCCTTGAGGAAGTGCCACACTGTCTTCCACAATGGTTGAACTTCTTTACACTCCTACCAACAGTGTAAAGTGTTCCTATTTCTCCACATCCTCTCCAGCATCTGTTGTCTCCAGAGTTTTTTAATAATCATCATTCTAACTGGCATGAGGTGGTATCTCAATGCGGTTTTGATTTGCATTTCTTTAATAATCAGTGATGATGAGCATTTTTTCATATGTTTGTTGGCCTCATAAATGTTTTCTTTTGAAACGTGTCTGTTCATATCCTTCTCCCATTTTTGGATGGGTTTTTTTTGTAAATCTGTTTTAGTTCTTTGCAGATTCTGGATATTAGCCCTTTGTCAGATGGGTAGATTACAAAAATTTTTTCCCATTCTGTTGGTTGCCCATTCACTCTAATGATTGTTTCTTTTGCTGTATAGTAGCTCTGGAGTTTAATTAGGTCTTATTTGTCTATTTTGGCTTTTGTTGCCAATGTTTTTGGTGTTTTAGTCATGAAGTCCTTGCCTATGCCTATGTCCTGAATGGTTTTGGCTAGTTTTTCTTCTAGGGTTTTTATGGTGTTTTTAAAATAGCTTTTATTTCTAAAGCAATATGTTTTATATCTAAATTTAGAAATCATGTTTCAAAGCTACTCACTTAAAATGAAGATCTTTGAAAGTAAAATGGGTTTCAACAATTCCTGTAGTTTTCACTCTAGTTCTAAGAACATCTTGTTGAGTCGGGATATAATTTGGTTGAGCTATTCTGTCCAAGTCATTCAAATAGCTGAAAACATTAAACAAAACAACATGTTAATAGTAAATACAGCCAATAAAGATAATCCAAAACAAAAACTGAATCGCATTTCAATATATGCAATAATCTGAAATCAATAAAAGGTTTAAAATTTCTGGGTAAAGATATAAACCAGTTTAAGCTTGCATCTTATATAACTCCAATGGAAACAAAACTGTTTACACCTCTGCAACCATGAAGCTCTTTTAGTATTTCTAAATGTGTACTTTATTTCTTAGAGACAGTTACTGGTAATTCAAAGAAAAGACACTAGCTTAAAAAAAAAAAAAAAAAAAAAAACGAATACACACTGTAAGTTTGTTTCTTAGAGTCTTTATCACACTTTTTGGATATAGCATTGTGTTTATGATCCAGACATCACTCTTTTTTATTAAAGATTTTTAAAATCTTAATTTTGGGGCAGGTTGTGATGAAAACTCTACCCAAAGGCTGAATAAGAGTTTCTTTTCAACCAGTCTTAAGTTACATACAGGAAAACAGCACATACTCCTTTACTGCTCTGAAAATCAATACACATTTTAGTCACTCATGTAATAGTCTCTGCCACTGGTGCTATATATGTTGTGATATAAGAATGCAGTAGTATCATACCATTCAATGTAAGAGAATAAATTAATTTTTTGTCAAATTGTATGGTACAGTCAGTAATTCACAGAAAGTGCAGTATGGAGAGATTAATCTGGACCTAGGTGATTAAAGAAGGATTCATTTGCATTTCTTTAATAATCAGTGATGATGATAGTAAGGATGGTAAGGGGTATAAACAGAAACATAAATAATGGGATGGGCAAAATGGAATGACATTGCCCCAGGAGAAGCTGTAAATCAGTATGGAGATGGGAACAGGTGTATGTTCTTTCTTGGAGAATAAGGGCACTTGTAAGCTATATAGAGCCTTAAATAAGGAGTTTGGAATGAGTCCTAAGGTCAGCTGATGTAGACAGTATCACCACAGCGTTTTTATTACAAGAGCTGTAAGGTGACTGATAACATAGAAATAAAAAAAATGTTTTAGACAGTTTAGTGTATGTATGTGCTCATTATACTAGAATACATAGAGAGATGACAGCTTGAGTTACCTGTATTGTATTTACTGAATTTAAGAGAATCTTATTATCACATTGTTGATAATCTTCCAGTACTTTCTCTGTGCTTTTAATTCCAAATGTTTACTGTAAGAAAATCCAATTTAACAAATCAAACAAGCCATGGCAAGATTTTACTGCCTCTTTAAAATGATGAACTACTCTTACTTAAAATGTACTCTAACTACTCACAGATTTCTTTGCTCAAAACTGCTATAGTTCAAAAAAAATCTCTAAAAATAATATTTTAGTAAGACAAAGAAGAAAAGCAGGCACTGTAAGAAGCTCTGACTGTTTTAAATGATTACGAATATAAAGTGTGAACTGGTGGCTACTCAGTCCTAAGGGACAATTTGACTACATCTTACCATCCCTAGTCAAGAACTCATAAATCAAGATGCCCTCTAATCACTACAGAGAAAAATGTTTCTATGACTTTCTTCATTCCTAAAAACCAGCCACATTAGTGCCATCTTAAGGTCACAATCACTAGAAATAAAATAATGAAAAACAAAAGCAACATATTTTTCATTTTGTAATTTTAATTTTTTTTCTTTGAGACATGGTCTTGCTCTGTTGTCCAGGTTGGAATGCAGTGGCAGAGACATGGCTCACTATAGCCTCAACCTTCTCGGGTTGGGCGATACTCCTGCCTCAGCCTAGCTAGAACTACAGGCATGGACCAACATGCCTGGCTATTTATTTATTTATTTATTTTTTTTTCACTTTTTGTAGAGACAAGGTCTCAGTATGTTGCCCAGGCTGGTCTGGAATTCCTGATCTCAAGTGGTCCTCTCACCTCAGTCTCCCAAAATGCTGGGATTAAAGGGCATGAGCCACCATGTCTGGCCTACGTTTTTATTAACTCATGTCCAAGTAGTGTGCACCGGAGAGAAGGTCTTGGACAAGAGACTGAGAGAGTCTGGAAGATTCCCCAGATGGTGAGAAAGAGAACTTCAGTCTGTCATTCCCAAGTTGCGCTGTTTAATTATTGAAAGAGCTCCTTTTGGTGAGCTCAACTCAAAGCATCGTCTCATAATAGTGATTCCCGCTTAAATCTTTGCAGATGCTGGTGGTGTCAAAGCAAATATGGTTTAAGAGTTGTGTTCTTCCTCTAAGTATTTTTTCTAATTTGTCTTCTAGAGCTTCTGTGATGTCTGGTTTGTTAATTCATTCATTATTAAACAAGATCATATTGAGTGATGACTGTGTCAGGCTATGGGAATACAGTATTAGGTAAAAACACATTACTGAATTTACAATAAAATGGCAGAGACAGAAAACAAATATTCACAACATAAACAGAAATAAAATAATCTCAAAATAAATGTAAAGCTGAAGAAAAAGTACATTGTATTAGGAGTATCTAAAACTGGAAAGCAAGGACCAACTAAGTGTGTCAAGGAATATTTCTTTGTATAGGGTATGATACTATTTGGAATATGATACATATTCTACGTGTATATGCTGTATATACATGTATAAACAGCATAATATATATGGTTAATGTATTTTAGTGTAAAATGTTAAAATGTAGATATTTTTATACAGGTTATAAAGTTTGTTGTCAGTGATAAAATATTCAGTATTTCTTTCATAAACACACTAAATCACACAACATATGCGACCACGGTTGTGCACCACCATGTCTGGCTAATTTTTGTATTTTTTGTAGAGCTGAGGGTCTCGCTGAGTTGCCCAGGCTGGTCTTGAACTTCTCAAGTGTTCTGCCCACCTTGTCCTCCCAAAGTGCTGGGATTACAAGCAATGAACCACCTCACCCAGTCCCCCTGATTAGGTTTTAACACAACTTGCTTTGCAAACTTTCTGGGGCTACCACCTGAGAAATCAGCTCAGATTTTTCTTCCAAAAAACTGTACTTAAATATCTGGAAACAGTATCAAATACAACAGGGCAGAGACACAATTGACAATTTTCATATACAGAGCTATTTTACTCAGTGAAAAATAGCTTGGAGTCACCTTGCACGCCTTCAAAAAATCACTACTCACAGTACCTGTCATTGAACAAGTAACGCTTCTCAGGCACTACTAGCACAATGAAAAGAACTCAAATCAGTTACACTCTCATTAAGATAGCTCAAAGTAAATTAGAAATACAACCCAATTCAGAGTTACAATTACTTTCTTGACCATTCTGCATGTTTCAATTAGAGTTACATAGCATGAGTCTCGAGACACTATTGAACACATAGGAAATATCATTGCCATCTATCTATCTATCTATCTATCTATCTACACACACACACACACACACACACACACACAAACACACACACAGAGAAAGTTTTAAAATACTGTCATCTTGAATAACCTAAGTTGTATAAGAATGTGTCAGCCAATTCTGCAATAAAATTGACTTGGAGGTATTTTTGATTTGCAAGTGATTATTCATGATAGTTTAGTTCTGAAGTTATGATTACTTACTATGCTGCAGAATCATTAAGCTGGTACTCTCGGGATCTGTTGAAACAGGCTTGTACACCACTATCTTTCCACAATCTCTTTATAACTCCAGCAAGTTCTGCAGTCATAAAGCCTTCTTCAGCAGCTCCAGCTAGCACAAAGAGTTGGCGCGCATCATCCTGAACATCAAAGGCCATTTTTTTAAGTAAAAAGGGATACGTTAGAGATAAAAAGTACAAAGGAGACCATTACACAGTTAAAACAAACAAACCAAAAAAAAAAAACAAAACAAAAACAAAAGGCAAAAGTGAATTTCCTTGGTTTTTATTAAAGTGTCATTACTTTTTGTCCTCTAAGGCACCACTTAAAAATTGGCTTGATGAAAAGATAATCATATATCATACACCTATGTTTTGTAGTGTTAGCAGTATCTGTCAGGGTACCGGGAAGCTGGAAGAATGACTAAGGTTCCAGCTCATAAAGGGGACATTAACCAATTATTCACTAGTAGTTTGTTGTGTATTGAAGATGATCATTTTAGGGAAAACAGAAGAAGAACCTATCCTCCCTCTTCAAAATGTTTCTAAACGAAGAAACACAGCTTTTAAAGATTGGAGATACATGAATTAAGTGTTAGCTTTCCTACATACTTTGTAGTTGCAAAAATAAATTCAGAGAAGGGGGATATGAACGTGGAGTGGGAAAGGCCAGAAGACTTGTTTCATACAATGGTCTGAGATTTTCAGGAGATCTTCATGAATAGACATATTAAAATCAATGGGGCAGAAGTTGGGGGCAGGTGTTTTGTTAGTCCAGGCATAGAAAACAAAAGTAAGCACAGCTTTGGAGTAGAAATACTCATGATATACATAGAGGACAATATGTAAAAATTTCTAAATGAAAAGATGCTTTATATAAAGTTAACTGAACTGCTTAAAATTTGAGGCTACTCATATTTGGTTATTCTGATCCACAAGTAATCAACCACTGTAAATCAGCATGTGGTCCAAGAGAAATATAATGTGCACCACTAATACAATCTACCTTTTCTAATAGCTACATTCTTTAAAAAAGCTTTTTTTTTTAAAGCTAGGTGAAATGATTTTTAACAGTATATATAACCTATGTATAAAAATATCAATTCATTTATATGTAATAAATATACAATTACTATATTTCACATTTTTCATACTTATTACAAAACCACAGTAGACACATGTTAAGGACTCAAGAGCCACATGTGGATAGTAGCTACCACACTGGATAATATAACTCCAGTTTCCAAGTAATAACACAGTTAATTAAAAGCACAAAACAATAAACAAACAAAAAAACCCAGATGTGAAGTTTCTTTCTTCACAGAGATTCTCCATAACTTGAGATGTGTAGCTTAAACTTAACTGGGTGGACAATTCTTAATTTGTCTCAAGGGAAATTCTTCCAAAGTACTGTAGCAGATGCTTATAAAGTGATGGCACACATTATTATAAGGGGTATAGAAGAGAAGCAGCATCTGGTGACACAGGCTAGCAGAGTGTACTAGCTGACAATATAAATTCATGCTGTTGCCAATTTGTGAAACATTTTCTTTTCAGCTGGAACCCATCATGAAAAATAATTAAGTCTCTCAGCATGAGAACATATTATTCAAGCATATGCTTCCCTTTTTAGCAAATCACAAGAGTAATGCATGCAAGCAAGCAACACGTGCATGATATCCTTAATAAACCTCACATAATACGGTTTCAAGTCATTCTTAGCACCATTAGCGTAATTCCAGTAAACAATTATTCAATTACCCAAATTATTACCTATATATGAGAAATTTCTGAATCTGACCATTTTTATTTATTAAATTACATCAAACATAACCTATTTTAGAAAAGTACTTTTCACTTAAGTTTTTAAATGAGCTTTCATTATGATATCTTTATTCAATTTCAATAAAGTTTTTTGACCAAAAAAAAAAAAGCCTAATGCCCTCCAGTATGGGGCATAAGATCATAATCTTTTCAAACTTTCCAGGAATAGGTCTGAAGAAAAGACATAAATTTTGGAAGCTATAATTATAAACTGGATTCTCTCTGTAGCATTAAAAAAAATGTTTCTTTTTCACAATTCCACATTTAAGTGAGATGATGCAATATTTTTCTGTGTCTGGCTCATTTCACTAAGCATAATGGCCTCCAGGTCTCCCCCACAACCCTCGCCGCCCCCCCAAAAAAAACAAAAAACAAAACCCACAGTAACAAAAATAGGTCAAGGTCAAATATACAAAGAGAACAAACCAGTAGTTATGGTTATGGGGTGGGGAAAGAGAGGAGGGAGGAGAAAGAGAAAATAGGGAGATATATTTAAAGGATACAAAGTAGGAGATATGCAGCATGACAAAGTCCAGAGAGTAGAGACTGAAGTACAATAATGAGGACTATAGCTAATTAAAATGTACTGTATTAGAGATTTTCATTAAATAGGTTTTAACTGCTCTTGTTGTCAAAAAAAAAGTAATTATGATGGATATGTTAATTTGCTCCACTGTAGTAACCATTTTACTATCTATGTGTATCTTATAACATCACGTTGTAAAGCTCAAATAATTTTTTTAAGCCTCTTTTCTTAAAACAAAACAAAACAAAACAAAACAAAACAAAACAAAACAAAACAAAACAAAACAAAACAAAACTTACTGAGATGATTCACTTCCACAGCATTACCAGGACACTTAGGTATGTCTGTAGATGAACTTTTAGGCAATAAATCTGAGTAAGAAAACATGGCTGAAATTATTCTACCTAATCTTCTGCATAAAAAGAACCCAAGGCACACAGAGGTTAAGTAACTTATTTAAAGTTCCATGGCTAGTCACTCAATCATACAGGTGAGTCACGGGTTCCTAAGTGGTCATTATCTAAAACAGAATAAATTTTAAAAACACAGAATGATGACAAAGATTTTATCTTGCAATGGAATGAGGTCTTTGCAAAATTTATGAGAAAGAAAATTACTTAACATTTATAAACATAAATGTAAGTGTACCAAAATCGTGTGATACGGGGTAGAAAAAGAATAGGGATTACTTAAGACTGGAGTTTGGTCAGGAGAATTACAGGTTAATAAAGCAGTTTACAGGAAGTCTTTGTGGTGTTGAAAAGAAAGAAACATTATTTGCCAGGCAATTATTTGACAGAAAAACTCTTTGGATGTAGCAAAGCTAAAATATTTTCAAATTACTAACAGCTAAATAAAAATAAGATGATCTAGAGAATGTAAATTCCAGTTCATATAACTGTGTGCTCTGAGGACTCAGAAAGGAGCTATGAAACACTATTTTGTCAAGAGGCAAATAATAAGTCCTCATTCCAAGCAGTGGTCAAGGAATATCTGGCATGCTGTACTTATTTAGTGACTACATATTTTATTTGAAGCTGTCACCCACTTTATGAAAATTCAGAAGAGTCCGCCTAGGATGGGAGGAGAAGACTTTGAGGGAGCATGATGGCTGGCATCTGACATAATCAGATGGTAAGAAAGAACAGAGTTCACTTTTAGGCACAGGGCAGAAAAAGGAGCATTCTTAGAGCAAAAGACATCAGATTTCATCTCAATAAGAGGAGTATTTTTTTTTTTTTAACAATCAAAGCCACCTAAAAAACAAAAGAGGGAAGGGGAATGAGAGACTGAGGTTTTAAAGCAAAGGTCAGATAACTAATGTATAGAGCAGACAGAATTTATGTATGAGGTAAAGAGTTTAAATTTAAAAACATCAGCAAGCCTTTCTAAAATAGGAGCTAAATAATATAGTAAGGAGTGTTAAAAATAGTGATACCTTTGAAATTTTGGTCATAGTGATAATATATATTTATGTCATAATTAATATATGTATTGATATTCTGTTTCAGTGGTTTAGTTTATTTCATTAATAACATTAGCCAATGATACTACTGCATACAATGTGAACTTACATGTTTTATCTACTATATTTCTATAACATGCATTATGTAACTCCTATACATTTAAGTTAGCTACATCGCTCTTACCAAAGTTAGCATACCCTTAAGGAAATCATAAGAACTTTAGTGGATTCATCACTCCATGGCACACGGCACCAATCTTAGTTGTTAAAGACTTGCTTTAAGGAATAAAGCAAATAAATGTAAAATACATTTTTTTCCTAAAAGCACAAATGTAATCAAAGTAAGAATGACTTAAGGCAATGAAATAGGAAGTCATTTTTCTTTTTTTCCCATAAGAATTATTAAAAGGGAGGAAAAGCCCAAAATCAAAAGTTAATTTTAACTAAAATGCAGAGATTTAAATTTTTAATTAATTGCAGTGAATTTAGCATCAAGTATGAGTTTCATTAAGAAGGGAAATTATTGATAAACACATACATTTATCTTATACATGTATAGATATATTTTTTCAAATTGGTAAAATGGAGAAATACTGCATTTAAGCGTTCTTTGTATTGACAAGAGAACTTGTCAAAAGCGATAAGGAATGTGAGGTAAGTGAAATGAGAGTAGAAATAAACTGTGCTAGAAGCACACGGTGATTTTTAACGTAGCTAATACGATTTGCCACATATTTATCAGTATTTCTCAGAATCAAAACAAACCGTTTCTTCATCTTAGTTTTCAAACATAAACCAGACTACTACTATAAATGATTCAAACATTCATGTGGAAAAAGCAAGTAAAAGTAACTAGGATCATTTTGAAAAAGACTGGGAGCACAGGGATGATATTATCAGGTATTAAAAGCCTACAATATGTAGGACAGTTTACTATGAAGGCAGATCCATAGGGAAAAAAGATCCCAAATCTGAACTCGTTACATGATAAATGTGGTAAAATAAATCAGTCAGAAAAGATACAATTAATCCAGTAACACTGGTGATAATTAGATAGCCAACTGAAGAGAAATAATGTACATCCTTACTCCATAAATGTAACAAAACACGCTTCAGACAGATTCAAAAACAAACACATAAACAAGTATTAAAATTCACTCCCTTGAAATTCCTCTTGCTTTAAAAAAGAGGATCAATATTTGGTAAATCTTTTGTTGAGAGAGGATGCTCTACATTTAAACACAATGGAAAAAGTAACAGGAAGATTTAAATTATTTTTAAATATAGTATTAACATTAATGGCAGTTAAGTAAAATGGGACTTACTAAACATTTTTATTAGTGGACAAAGGGTCAGTACGTATGTTCATATAAAAAGCAAACAGATCAACAAAACACAAGATTCCAAGCGAATGAATAAAGTGCAAAAGCCACGTAGAGAAATAAAAATATAATCAATAGACATGGAAAACTGTTCAACTAAATTAAAAATGAAAAATTCAAATTATACCAATACACGATTTACTAACAACAAATTAGCAAAGATTTTTAAAATACAAGACTCCTAAATTTTGGCTGCCCAGAGTGCTAAGAAAAGGCATTCCAAAAATTGCTGCAAGGAAGGTAAACTGATACAACCTTTCTAAAAAACAATCCAGCAAATCTGGCAGACAGACATGGACAAACTAATGAATGAAAGGAAATAACAAAGTTGTTGGAACAGAAAAGTGGCCATTATGCAGGAGCATATATGAGGCTTGGGGGGAGAAAGTTATTTAAGTCAATTTAAGATAAGGTTTCCTAACCCTCATAGCCTTAAGTATTTTAAATAAGTGCTTCTCAAACTGTGATGAACAACCAGTGTTATGCTTTATTTCATTTTCATTTGTTTCCAATCTATTTCATAATACTAGTAGAAAAATAAAATTAAATGACATACGAAATATAAATTTGTATTTTTTTTTTTTTTTTTTTTTTTTTTGAGACGGAGTTTCGCTCTCGTTACCCAGGCTGGAGTGCAATGGCGCGATCTCGGCTCACCGCAACCTCCGCCTCCTGGGCTCAGGCAATTCTCCTGCCTCAGCCTCCTGAGTAGCTGGGATTACAGGCACGCACCACCATGCCCAGCTAACTTTTTGTATTTTTAGTAGAGACGGGGTTTCACCTTGTTGACCAGGATGGTCTCGATCTCTCGACCTCGTGATCCACCCGCCTCGGCCTCCCAAAGTGCTGGGATTACAGGCTTGAGCCACCGCGCCCGGCCATAAATTTGTATTTTTAAAACTACCCAAGTTAACATAAAAATTAGTCTGTCAATTGCTATAAACTCAGTGCTTACACTGTATATCCATTTTGTGCACACGCTTGTGGACAGGCACTAGTCCATGGATCACATTTTGAGCTGCCCTCTTCTATGTGACCAGTGCCTGAACAGGCTAACAGGCCCCTATGTAAAACATCTAAAATTTTACCTCATTAGAAACAAAATCACCTAAATTATCAATATATTATCATTCACAGATAGACTATCCTCATTCTGTGAACGTTCTGAAATGATATTAGGCATAAAATGTGATTGCCTTATGCCAGCCTTGAAAACAATTTTGTTTCTTCTCATTTTAAATAACTAGTGTGTAATCTGGTTTGCAAATCTGCTAACTGCCAAATATAAAGCAAACCACAGGAAATTAGTCGCCACTTCTTAAGATTTTACATCTTCTTACTCAGTTCTTCCCAAATCAACCTAAATACTAAGATGTAATCCCAACCAAATCAACAAGCTGTTTTGGTTTGTTGTGTTTCAACAGGGTTATGAGACAATTAAATTGGCTCTCAAGTTCATCTGGGAGAGAAATCATGACGGCCTTGATATCTGGTAAAAGAACAACAGAACGAAATGGGGTGCGTTTACTCTATCAGATGCCAATTAATCTATGAAACCACAGAAATTAAAATAATGTGATTCTCACAAGAATAACAGTAGTGTAATAATAATTATAAAAACAACAAGGCTGGCTGCAGTGGCTCACGCCTATAATCACAGCACTTTGGTAGGTCAAGGCAGGTGGATCACCTCAGATTCCAGAATTCGAGACCAGCCTGGCCAACATGGTGAAACCCCATTTCTATTAAAAATATGAAAAATCAGCCAGGCATGGTGGCGCGTACCTGTAATCCCAGCTACTAGGGAGCCTGAGGCAGGAGAATCGCTTGAACCAGGAGGCAGAGGTTGCAGTAAGCCAAGATCATGCCACTGCACTCCAGCCTGGGTAACAAGACAAAAACTCTACCTCAAAAAACAAACAAAAAAAGCAAAAGACAACAATAGCAGCAACAGACATTTACTGAGCATGTATTATGACCAAGGCATGTGGTAAGTGCTTAATACTCATAATGTCATTATTCTTCAAAGCCCTACAACATAGATGTTACCATTATTTCCCTTGTATTATAAGGAAACAAGCTTAGGGAGGTTAAATAGCTTAGTAAGTGACAGATGTGGGGAAAAAGAATACATAAATAGAAATAAAAACTGGAGTCCAGAAACATACCCAATTTAATAATAAGGGTAGCAATTTCAAGTCACTGAGAAATAGACTGATTATTTAACATTGAATAAATGACTGTTAGGCAAAAGACGATCGTACTGTAAAATATACTTAGATCCTACCTAGCAACAAACACAAATAACATTTAAAGGTGTGTGAAGAGAGAGAAGTATACAGAATAAAACTACAAACATTCTAAAAAAGTAAGAGAAATTAAAAAAATTATAAGGTGAAGAATGCCATTCTAATAAGGCACAAAATACAGAAGTCAGAATAGACTGTAAAAAATCTTAACAGTTCTATAATGAGTACTATTTCAAAAATTAAAAGAAATATGCTAGGCAAAGTGTTTGCAAGAGGCAAAGAAGGGTTAATATTCTTAATACTTAAAGAGAATCAGTGTGAAAAGTAATTGAACAGAAATGAGTAAAAACTAAGTTCACAGAAGAAATACAAATGAACAAAATGTTTTAAAATAATTCTCAAATTCATGAAAAATCAGAAAGAAAAACTAGAAAAAGACAATACTTCTCATTTATCAGATGTTAAAAATTGAAATGTTGATAACATCTAAGTTGGTGAGACTATGGTACAACAGACACTGCCGAATGGTTAGGAGACAGGTAATTCATGTTGCTTTTCTTTGGAAAGCAAACCTGTGGTACTTATTAAAATTCAGTATCCGGTTATCCTTCAACTCAGGGTTAGATTTCCAGAAACAGAAATACATTCAGACTTCTTTTGAATATACTATTTGTGGCTGGGTACAGTGGCTCACACCTGTAATCCCAGTACTTTGGGAGGCCAAGGCAGGCTGGTCTCGGCCAACACAGTAAAACCTCATCTCTACTACAAATACAAAAATTAGCCAAGTGTGGCAGCACACGTCCATGGTCCCAGCTACTTGGGAGGCTGAGGGATGAAAATTGCTTCAACCTGGAAAGCAGAGGTTGCAGTGAGCTGAGACTGTACCACTGTACTCCAGCCTGGGCTAGAGACTGACACTCTGTCTCAAAAAATAAATAAATAAAATAATAATAATATACTGTTTTCTTATTCCTAGAATGCTTTTTCTGTTTTTGCCTAGAAAACCCTTTTTCATGTTTCAACACTCAGTTCCAATGTCCCTTCCTCATGTCCAGGCTATGTTTGATTCATCTTTGTATTCTTCAGTACAACTGCAAAAGCCCAGTAGTTTTGAAAGCTTATATAAAGACAGGCAACACAAAACACGGAGTAGATCAATGAGAAGCAATGGGAGGACATGAGGCATTTGTGTGAATGAATTAATGATGATGGCTAAAGCAAACAGAAATAATAATCTGAAGGTAGGAAGAAGACAGTTACTGAAGTATCACAAGAGAATGTCTAAAAAGGGTGGGTCAAACCAGCAATAGTGAAACAAACACGAGTAAAGCAGGTCCAAAGATTCCAAAGCATCAAAAACGGTGGTTTAAAAAAAAACAAAAAGAAAAAAAGAGCTTGAGAGTAGTTATTTCCAGTCTTGAAACTATGCCCAAGTTATGTTTAAAAAAAGAAAGAGAAAATGAAAACATTCCTTGAAAGAAAAACTTGAAAATAAAAAGAACTCATGAGAAGTTGTTTGTATTGACCCTTCATGATCTCCTAAAACGGAGGCTACAACACTTTTTCCTTTTATAAGCACATAAAAGATCCAAATGCGGAATGCGGTATATGTGAATTTGGTAAAAGATTTAAATTGCTATAATCGGAATTGGTGTAGGGTACAATTTTCAAGAATTCTTTTGCTTAATTTAAAAGAGGTTCCCTACCGTACAGTCTTTTAAACAAAGATTAAAAAGGCTTAGTATGATTAGCATTTCTAAGTAGATTTCAACATTATTTTCAATAATAATTTATTATGTTCTTTTAAAATACCTTTTCTGAAATAAGATTTGATCATCTCAAGAATATATGTTGCTTAAAAATCACTCTGCAATTTATGCATTTATCATTTATTCATTCAACAAATGCTTTTTGAGTTCAAAGTCTGCTGAATGAATAAATGATCAATGTATGAATTATTTAAAATATTGAAATCTACTTGAGAAATTGAATTAACACTAAGCGTTTTAAAAAAGTTTAAAAAACAGAAATTAAAATGGCTGTGAGAATTTTTAAAGTAACATTTTAAAAACTAGACTTATTTTTACAGATTTTTCCAATGAGCATTCCCTAATGTTGCTTTCATTCTTCTTCCCTATTAAACATGAATTGAACCTGTACGTTTAAAAAATAAAATCTAGCAGATATTAAGAAAAAAAGAAAAATCTATAGTCTCTATACACAAAATCTTCATAGTATTAGTAGAGAGACAGCATGTATACTGAACACACAGAAATACAAAGAAACTATAAAAATAGATACTAGTAAAAATAATATATCTACTAGAAATAAATAGATTAAGCAACCAAACAGAAGAGAAGAGAAAAAAAGCCAAAGAAAGTACCTTATGGATTGGATCTGGGCTGCTTCCAATCCAACTGAAACAAGTTATCAGGCCAAATGAGAAGGCACAGGCATAGTGCCTGGGTCACCACGAGCTGTATCATGTAATTTCCTGGGTGCTAGTTTCTTTCTTGGCAAAATAGAGTTAGAACTAGATTGTCTCCAAAAATCTCTTTTAGGTCTCAAATTTTGATACATGGCTTTTAATAGCCAATATTTTCCTATTCCAAAGATAAGCAAACTTTTGTTTTCATTATTCGAGATTAAATTGCTTTTCAGTCTAGGCATGAATACAAATAACTAGATCACTTGAATATTCCAAACTACAGAAACAGATTTTGAAGAGGGCCAGTGTAAGCAGTTCACTCAGTACCAAAAATTGTTATGGGAATACAGGAGTACCCAACACAGCATGCTACATAGAAAACACTGTGGTGATTATATTCGGTTGTCCAAATTAACTAATGGATAAGGAAAGCATAAAGGAGAGATTACACAATCCTGTATAGTTTTATTTCACTCACTTCTAATGCTCCTGATTTCACTCAGTTCTATCCTTTTGATTCCTT
The DNA here is from genome assembly GCF_048565385.1 of Saimiri boliviensis. Lineage (NCBI taxonomy): Eukaryota > Metazoa > Chordata > Mammalia > Primates > Cebidae > Saimiri > Saimiri boliviensis. The sequence goes on along the minus strand of NC_133458.1, from coordinate 56,787,894 downwards.
TTATAAAATGGTCCTGACAGTTGACAAGACTATGTTACGTAGTATGGTATTAGCATACAAGTTATTCTGTTTACTCATCAGGTGTGCTCCAACAAATTTAATAACTTACCGCCCGGGCTGAGTCACCAAAGTCTATCTTCAACCTCCCCATGGCCCTAATGATAGCAATAATTGACTGGATGGTGTTACTGTAGACCACTGCTTTGTATTGTTTACACTCCTCTTCTGAATAACCAGCTTCATGGATAATTCTAATGAGACAAAAGGAAAAAAAAAAGAACATTTACTTCCTTGGTAGAAGGGTACACTTAAAAAGCAAATTTAATGATTAAATCTACTTACTTCATCTGCTTCACAATTGTACTTTTACCAGATTCACCAGCACCTAAAAAAATAAAACATAAAAGATTTCTAACTTCATCATAATCGCTTAAGTATATTCAACTTTCAACATACACACACCCAGTCTCTCTGTGTGTGTCTATTTTTTAGAGCTGAATTTTTATACTAAAAATGAGATATAAGGCAGTGAATATGTAGGATAAGTATCAAGATCTAACATACAACATAAGATATTATTATCTCATGTTGTAGTTAGTAACACTGTATATACTCAGGATTTTTGCTAAAAGAGTAGATGACAGCTGTTCTAGCCACAGGCAACAAACAGGTAACCCTATAAAATGATGTTTATGTTCATTTGTCTCACTATAGTAACCACATTGATATGTATTTTGTAACATCACGTTGTATACTTTAAATATACAAAATAAAATTTATTTTAAAACAAATAAAATGAGCTTCACTAGTTTCCAAACACATAGAAAAGTTCTGGGAAATAAGTCTGCTCTACCTATTATTTCACATACTTATTCAAGTCAATAAACTCAAAGGAAGAAAACATGCTTCCACTGTTGTTTGTTATGTGTTCTCTAAAGCATTAAAAAAATTCAGTCTTCTCTGAGTTAAACCTGTACAATTTGCTTTATTTAAGAATCTGCGCCCCACTGGAAGATGTTTTAACTGCCTGACCAATTATCTTAATTTTAACCTTTGGCTCTTGTGAAATAGGCGGCAGTGACACCAGGAAGCCACATGATAAACTATTTAAAAATATCAGATGTTCAAATAGCTATGTCTCATGCAATATGTGTTTGATCACTATTATTAAAAAGCCTAATACAGAACAAACATGATTGGCTAGCACTGAGGATTCAATGTTGTGCTGGACAAAAAAATAAAAAAAGTGTTTTTTCATCTTCATTGTGGTGTACGTCATAAGGCCAGGAGCCATTCTCAAAACTCTTCTTCACTCTCTGTATATGCAGGGTCTCCTCATGATTTGAGTTCCTACTGCTATGCTATTCTAACATGAAAATACTACTAAGGAAATGACCACTTATAAAATCAGGGCCTTCTTAAATACCCTTTCTACTTAACAACAGCTGCTATCTTTATACCAAAGTGGTTCAGATATTTGTCAGGCTTCCCTCCCTTGATTGCTTGATATTGAGAACATGGAGCACAAGACACAAGACATGGAAGATATGACAAGTCTATCATTCGGTTTCACATACTCTTTGGCCAATACTACAATATCCTGGAGGAATTTATGACTGTTTGAGAGACGGGGGCCAGGATTTTCATTTCATTTTAGGCTCCATATTCCCATTTTCCCTGGGCCATTCCTACAGAGTTTTATGCTCAGAATTACAGAACAACTTACAGTTCCAGAAACACCCATTGCTACTCATGCCACACATCTTCAAACACTGTTTCCCCTGTCAAAATGGAATTTGCTCTGGTCTTCCCACCCTGGTGATTCTCTATTAACCATCAAACTTATCTCCTTTGTCAACCTCTCCTTAGCTACTCTGCATGGGACTCCTGTTGCCTCTCACTTTGCACATGTTTGTATTTGAAATTCTCAAGAAGCTAGTTTGTGCTATAAACAAAATCAACCAACCAGAAATGTACTTGAATTTATTTAAGCTATTTCTGACTGATACAACTGATGGTCAAATTCTGGGCTACATCTTTCCCTTTACCTCTTTCCCTCTTCAGACAGACAGACAGACAGACACACACACACACACACACACACAAACACACACACACACAAGTCATCAGAGGCATCTGAAAAGAGGTCATAATTAAATGGCCTATTTGAAAATCTTAGGGTAAAACTTCCTAAAGTTTAATTGTGGTTTGATATTCAAGAAATTTTCCCAAAATACCCTCACACTGAATAGAAAAGCAGGCACTGAATAAACAATAAAGGCATTCTTCATTTACAGACAGCCTTTGAATCTTTCAGGGTATCTGCCAATAAAAACAATTCCAAGATAAACAACCCATTATTTATTAATCAACAACAGCGTGCTTGGTTCCATGAAAAGCAAAATTGCAGGCATTCTGGCTCACACATTTCTCTAACCCAGGGGCGGTCCACCCAAGTAATACAACCTAGGCAGTTTCCCGCAGGTCTGTCTTTAAGAAACCACTCTGGGTTTCTAGAGTACTGGAAGTTGAGTCAGCAGCTGCCATGCTATGATGATGGGACACTCTAGGTCTCAGGATTCATACATGGAGGTGGTGATTCCACAGATATAGTGAGCTTTGATGAATAGCCACCTATGGTCCATTCCATTAGTGAAACAACTCAAAAGCCCAGAGTAAGGTTCAAGTGATGTAAGTTCTTGAGTTTTGAGATCCACAAAAGAAAGAAAATCAGAAATAGTAAGAATAAGATTGTTTCCAGTTAATATGTACAAATGAGACTGTTTAGACCTTAACAAGAAAAAAACAAATTTTCCTGATGTTAGACATTATCTCTACATTCTAATTCACTTTTTATCCCTTCAAATAAATGGTGACATGGGACACTTAGCTTACTTTGCATTGCACATCCAGTCAATGGTTTGTGGTTCAAAAAAATCTTGAAATCTCTTTAACATTAAAGAGTGGGGATGGCAGTCTTATTAACTGGGTTTGTACTTTCTTTACTAGTCACAAAATACTCTTTGTGGAATAGGTATCTGCAGGCAGAAATATTGCAAAAATCTTTCAAAGCTTAGCAATTTACATAATTAGTTTTCAACTCTCACTTTCATACAGAGTCTCCTAACAGGAAAATTACAAATGCCACGTGGTTAAGGTTTCAACATTATGAACAGTGGTATTTTCTCCATACAGTATACAGGAAAGAGTAAATAGCTGTTCTCTACAAATCTCAGGCAGCACAGTTAATTCTGGGAGGCTGGTAGTGTAATGCTGCACATCACTGCCTGATGTGCATGCCAAGTCAATATGCTGAGACCCTGGGCTGCAGCAGAGAAAGAGGTTTAATCATAGCAGGGCCACCGAACAGAGATGCAGGAAATCTCAAATCCATCCGCCTGAGGGGTTTGGGACTACAGTTTTTAAGGGTTTTGGAGCGGGCTGAAGTGTACAGAATGTTGACTGGTCAACAAATTCAGGGTAAAGTCATAGGACAAGGACATCAAGAAATTCTCAGGCTGACTTGGTTCTGAACTCTGTGAGGTTCTTTAAACTGGGTGGCCTCAGCTGTTAACCTGAAATTCAGGATCTACTTAAATAACTCTTACAAAAAAGCCTCACGATTTTAACACATCAGAGATCCAATCTAAGGCCAGAAATACTATCTATAGGAACAATGGGTATGCAAATAATATCCAGTGTTATGTGATGTTCAGTTACATGGAAGTGGGTCAAAGTACAGCCTGATTAATGCTTAATTATAACTATATTTCTGCCCATAATTCTTGTTAACCTTGTGAAGATGTCTTCAGCAGGAAGCAATATTGTAAAGGAAAAAATGAGGTTAGGGGGTAAATTTTTTCCAGTAGTACTCAGTTAAGTTGCTGTTACTTTCCACTTAAATCCAGGGTGGGATGAAAAGTGCTCCGTCTACCAAGAGCAACTTCAAGAAGAAACAGAAATCTGTAACGTGTCAGTCAAGAAAGATCAAAGGGCGTGACCACTTGTAGTCACAAGTCCTCACTGGTCAAGGTGACTAAGTGTTCCACAAAGGAACTGTCAATAAGCTAATCACTGTGGAGTGAATGACAGTTTAGAGGAGAGAATGTGATTCAGAAGGCTGAGAATGTGTATGTGCCATGGTTATGGTTGGCCGGTGACTATAAAGCCAAAGTTGTGATGTTACAGTAGGTAGCTAGTCAGGCATGAGCAGGGCAGGAGGGGGCTCCTCCTGACCAGGCATGTCAGGTGACCATCAGGTGATGGTCAAGAGGTTAACTGTCTCTCTAAAATAGTAATTGGTCACAGCCAGTGAAAGGGAGAGGCAGTCTCCCTACAGACAGAAAAAACCTGCAACTGGTCATCAGCAGCTTCTCAGTAAGATCTCAGGATATGGGAGAGTGAGCTCAAGCATGCACATTAAGAGTCAAAGTTATGTAATTACCGCTATCAATATGATAAACACAATGTCCACCTCTGATTTGGCAGGGGGTAGCACAGGAAATTTTAGTTTTATCTGCTGGCAATATTTAAAACAAAACAAACAAAACACACTCCTGATCTCAGAAACAAGCATCTTTTTTTTTTTTTCTTTCAAAGAAAAAACTCATTTGATCAACTTTCTGCTTAGGGTCACATTTATATTATTTATTTCCTGGATTCAAGGATGGAGGGTGCCCAACATCACAGGTTGTTCAACTACGACGTGGGGATTTAGCCAAGGTATCTTATGCTGCAGTCCTCATACCACTACTCTCCTTTTATGAAATCCTAATATTTGTGTTGAAGTTAACAATTTAAAATGTTAACAATGAATAAAACTAAACTATAATTTAGTTGCAAATGAAATAAAACTAAATCACAAATGCATTTAAAATCCGTTCTGTTTATTATAACGCTACTGTAAGATTAACAAGATCAAGGTCCTTATATGTAAGACAGAAGCAGATAAAGTGCAAGGGCAAATATAAATTAAAAATAAAATGTTCAATTCTCCCTGTTGAAAGGAAAACATTTCCTTCCCTTTTTCTTAGAGCATTTACTTTAGAAAATTGTAACTAGAAATACTTCTCCCTCTCTTTGAAATGTATATAATATATTCTTTTGAAAACTAAATAGGCCTTTTGCCAGCTTTATGACTCAGGAATGTCTTTCTCAAGGACCTCGGAGCCATCTCTTTGAAATGTAAATATGAAGGGAGACAGCATGCCTATCTCACAGTTTCCATGGCAGGGTAGGAACTAGACTTCCATGGGTACCTTGCTCCAAGATGCAAAACTCCCTACTGTTCTAAAGATAGAAGTTTCATTTTCTCCTATGAATAAGGCCAATTAGCTAACATGATGGTCATTCCAATTACCATAGTAAAGGTATAGTAAGCTGTGCGTGACAAAGGTGCTTTGAAGTCCTCTCACTTGAGGACTCACTGTTTATCGTGTAATGGGTTGAATAGGCTTCAGTGTATAAAGGGGTAAGGGTCTTGTTTTGTCTTTACAATCTCTTAGCAAATGTACATCACACTGTGTTTTAATGCTTATTTAATAATGAAAGTATTTTGTTTCTCTGCTATTTTGTAAAGAGGATTTCTGGGTTGGGAAAAGATTTTGTTTTTAATTATCATTCCCCAACAGGAGCAATTATCTAAAAATCTTTCATATTTCATTCTAAGAAGCTCTGAACTTACATTTAAATAAATATTTACATAAATAATGGAAAATATCTGACATTCTCAGATAAAGGAATAATTTAATTATGACTGTAAACATTAAAATCCAACATCTAGAGCTTCAAAATGACCCACTTTTCCCAATCATAACTCCATATAAAACTATACGCTGAGCCATACACTTCTGAGACAGGCATCATACTATTATAATGAGTACGAATGTATGTAACATAAAGGAAATGAAATCCGTATATTGACGAGGTATGTTCACAGCAGCATTATTCACAACAGCCAACTTATCAATCTAAATTGTCAAGGGATGAATAAAGAAAATGTGTATATATACACAATGAAATACTATTCAACCTTAAAAAAGAAATCCTGTCATTTGTGATAGCATGGGTAAACCTGGACAAACACCACATAATCTCACTTATACAGTACATGTTGAATCTAAAAAAAGTCAAACTCATAGAAACAGCATAGAACTGTGATTACCAAGGGGATTAGTTAGGGGAATTGAAGGGGAGGAAGGGAGCTGGGGTCAAAGGATACAGTTTTAGTTAGGATGAATAAATTGCAGAGATCCTCTGCACATCACGGTGACAACAGTTAATAACAACATACTGTATTCTTGAAAATTGCTAACAGAGTAGATCTTAAATGTTTTTACCACAGAAAATGGTATGCATGTAAGGTGATGGATATGGTAATTAGCCTAATTATTTATGTACCCATATACTAAAACATCACCTTGTATACTGTAAATATCTGTGATTTTTATACATCAAAGAAGGAGCCAACCCTGCTGACACCTTGATTTTGAAATTTAGTTGCAGAATCATGAAAGAATACATTTATGTGGTTAAAAAAAAATGAATGAATGCACACACAAAGCTACTCTAGAAAGGCAGGACAAAAGAAAAAATTGTGTGCAACACTGAGGCTCTCTTCTGAGATACCCGTCAAACAGACCACTCGGCTAACTGAACTGACAGACAAAATGTTTCTAAAATTTGAATCTACACACCCACTTAATGAGCAAGTGTGGAGGACCGGAGGCTACAGGAGTATTTTCAGGTGTCTATAAGTTTTCTGCAAAAAAGTGTTAATACAGTGTTTTTATTTGTATAGTGATAAACTCTAAAGTCACTCTGATCACACCAGATGTTTGAAGGGGGTCACAGAGTTTCAAGGTCTGTATTTGAGTTTGCGTTTTTAAGTCCCTAAGACACTTAAGCAAATGTCAAATACTGTGCTGGCGGGACCTTTCCATCCACCACTCTATCTGGTTTGACTGCCAATCACCCAATTGATCAAAGAAGTAGGGTCATGTGTTTCTGGACCATGAGAGTGGTGTCATTAGGAATAAAATTCCTTATGCTTATAGATCTTATACCAACCAACAATCAAAATATTTTACAAATTAATATAAGATATATACATGTAAAATATACCAAAAAATTATAAAAGAATCACTTAAGATACAGTGATTTTTTTTTTCCCTCCCACAAAGGAGTAAGCCAGATTCTTTCCCTTTCCTTTGATGTAAAGCTATCAAGAAAGATCACAGCACTGAAAAGATGATGTGAAATCTGGCCCACAAAAGCCATTTTTGATGATCACATAATGGAGGATGCCATTAAAGGATGGGGTAAAACATAGGGGAGCAGCACTGAATGAAGATCAGGACATGAGAAGACTTATAGTACTGTTTCTACCACTAAATGAAGCTGCAGTCAGGGAAAACATGTAATTTATCTTCCAAATAGGAACTTTTAAGAGTTAAAGTAGACACAAGCTCAAATGGGCTGACCTGGGCAAAGTAGGAAGTATATCACTCTAGTCATAACTGCAGACAAATAAACCTTGATTTCCTAGCTATGAGAGCCAGGTATGAGGTTGCTTCCTGTCACATCAACCCAAAGAGTTTGGACTAGCCCTGTGCCAAGTGGTAATACGTTAATTATCTTAAGCTAATGAGTGATAAACAAAGGAGATTAATGATGCATTTGCACCAGGTGCAAATAAACAAACACTGCATGTTGCACAAAAGAAAGTCACAGAATTTTAGGTAGAAAAAGATATGGAAAAATTTGTCATTATACAGCCCACTGCAGAAGAGGTATGCTAAATCAAAAGGATCATATTACAAGTGCAATTTATTGTGGCTAACATCCCATTATTTCTCATACTAATTTCACATTTAAACTTTACACGCACATGCACACACTTCATAAGAATGTTTTATAGTTCATGTAAGACCTATAAGGGTAAGAAATTTTAATTCCTATGACAATTATACACATACATTTATGAAAATAATTTAGAACCACACAAGAGGAGGCTATTTTTCTTCATCAGGAAATCATACACTACTTTGTCTAAAGCTCAAGTCTAACTGCTCTCATGTTTTTGCTAAGCTGTTTTCTATTAAGGACTGGTAAATAATTAACATACACAAACTTTTTCAACATTTCCTATGCCAAGCTACAATTCTCCATGGGCCTCTCTCACATTTGTGAACATTTGTGAGCAGAGTTATGGAGGACCTATTCCTATCTTTTCAAAAATATTTGTAGAGACAACAAGATACAGATAATGTATCCCTCTGCAGCAGAACATAGGTTTACTGTCCAGTAAAATAAAGGTATTTCATCCTTTGGGACAAAGGTCAGACAGACTGACTTAATTTTTAAAAATTGCAATCCCTAAGGCCAGGGTTCCTCTACTGTATTACAACCTACCGCTTGTGCTCCTATCACCTGGCAATGTTCATGTTGCCCTTATGGACTGGGGCTTGGTAAATCACCACCAAAGCTGATTCTCTGGCATAATGCTGTATTAAAGTTATTTTTTTGTCTCTAAACCAGGAATTTCATGTCTTTTCACAGCATCTATGAAATGCTGGTATGGTAAATTGTTAGCTTGTATGTAGAGAAAAGTCTTAGACACGGAATAATTCCTGACAAAGTGTTCTGCTTAATTTTTAATTAATTCTCAAATTTCTGGCAACTAAGGACACTACACTTCCAGCATCTTTATACCTGAACTACATGTCTACTTAAAATTCTAGTATTGTTTTTTTCCTTCCCAAATGGCAGGTAAAACAAGTTTGCCTAATGAACCAAAGTAGTAAGTAGAACAGTGGTTCTGAAGCTATGATAGCAGTATTTGCATCACCTGGGAATTTTGTTAGAAATAAGACATCTCAGGCCCCATCCAGCATTTACTGAATCAGAAACTCTGGAGGTCAGTGGTCCAGTAATCTGTGTTTTAACAATCCCTCCAGGTAATTCTGATGCATGCTAAAGATTGAGAGCCAATAAGGAAGAAAAAGAAGATAAAGGTCACCTCCTTTTTTCTTGATTAATGATCATACATAGTCATTAAGTTGTTAGATATTAAAAACAGATACACAATTTAAATGAAATAATTCTATTTTCCCATCCCTCCCCAAAATAGTAAGACAAGTAGGCCGGGCACAGTGGCTCAAGCCTGTAATCCCAGCACTTTGGGAGGCTGAGGCGGGTGGATCACGAGGTCAACAGATCGAGACCATCCTGGTCAATATGGTGAAACCCCGTCTCTACTACAAATACAAAAAATTAGCTGGGCATGGTGGCACGTGCCTGTAATCCCAGCTACTCAGGAGGCTGAGGCAGGAGAATTGCCTGAACCCAGGAGGCAGAGGTTGCGGTGAGCCGAGATCGCGCCATTGCACTCCAGCCTGGGGTAACAAGAGCAAAACTCCGTCTCAAAAAAAAAAAAAAATAAATAGACAAGTAGCACTGTTTTGCATTTCTGCAAATAGCACAATAAAAGGCAGCTGGATTCTCATATCAACTTGTGTATTTAATATATTGTAATATATTACACTTTGCTTGAAATCTATAAAGAAAATCTGTTTTCACATAATTTAGTTAGAATAGGGAAGAGCATTCAACAGCATTTAAATGTAATTATGGATAGTCTTATTCTATGCCATAATTTGAGAAGGAGTAACTTCTTAAATTTGATTACAGTGTAGAATCTGAAACCATTTCTATGAAGTTTTCCTATTTTTGTACAGGCATACCTCAGAGATATTACAGGTTCTATTCAAAACCACTGCAGTAAAGAGAATATTACAATAAAGCAATTCACATTAATTTTTTGGTTTCCCAGTGCATATAAAAATTAGGTTCACACTGTACCATAGTCTATATTAACTCTGCAATAGCATGATGTCTAAAAAGTGTACATACCTTAATAAAAAATACTTTATTACTAAAACATGTTAACAATCATCTGAGCCTTCAGTGAGTCATGACCCTCTGCTGTAGAAGGGTCCTGTTTCCATGATAATGGCTGCAACTGATCAGGATAGTGTTGGTGAAAGTTGAGGTGGCTATGGCAATTTCTTAAAATAATGTAATGAAGTCTGCTGCATTTCAAGAAAGATTTTTCTGCATCATGTGATGCTCTTTGAGTAACATTTTACCCACAACAGCTGAACTTCTTTCAAAACTGGATCCAAACCTCTAAAACCCTGCCACTCCTTTATCAACTAAGTTTACATAAGATTCTAAATCCTTTCATGTCATTTCAACAATGTTCATACCATCTTCACCAGGAAAAGACTCCGTCTCAATAAACCATTTTCTTTGTTCATCCATGAGAAGCAATTCTCCTCCCTTAAAGTTTTATCTTAAGATTGCAGCAAATCCTTCACATCTTCAGGCTCTACTTAGAATTCTAGTTCTTTTGTTATTTCCACCACAACTGTAGCTCCTTCCTCTACCAAAGGATGACCCCCTCAGTCATCCATGAGAGTTAGAATGAACCCAGGCATTCTTTCAAATGCCTGTTAATGTTAATATTCTGGTCTCTTGCCATGAATCACAAATGTTTTTCATGGAATGAAAACATTTGAATGATTAATCCTGTTCATAAGGTTTTCAATTTACTTTACCCAGACTCTATTAAAGGAATCACCACTACCTAATGGCAGCTATAGCCTCCCAAAATGTGTTTATTATATAATAATACATGAAAGTTGAAATTACTTCTTGATCATAAGCTGCAGAACAAATTCTGTGTTAGAAGAGATAAAAACATTAGGCTGGGCACAGTGGCTCACACCTATAATCCCCTTGGGAAGCCAAGGCAGGAGAATAGCTTGAGGCCATGAGTTCAAGACCAGCCTGGGTTAACGTAACAAGACACCCAACTCTACAAAAAAATAACAATAAAAAACACCGGCCAGGCATTTGTAGTCCTAGCCACTTGGGCGGCTGAGGAGGAAGAATCACCTGAGCTCAGGAGTTCAAGGCTGAGGTAAACTATGACCATGCCACAGCACTCTGTCCTGGTAACAGAGCAAGACCTTGTCCCTAAAAACAGTAACAACGATAATTTCCTGTACATCTCCATCGGTGCTCTTAGATAATGTGGTGCATTGTAAATGAGCAGTAATATATTGAAAAGAATCTTTATATATGAGCTGTAAGGTCTCAACACTGGGCTTAAGATACTAGGAAAACCGTGCTCTAAAAAGATGTGCTGTCATCCATGATTTTGCTCTTCTATTAACAGCACAGACACAGTACATTTAGCTTTTTTTTTTTTTGAGACAGTCTCCCTTTGTCACTCAGGCTGGAATGCAGTGGTATAAGCTCAGCTCACTGCAGCCTCGGCCTCCTGGGTTCAAGCGATTCTCCTGCCTCAGCCTCCTGAATAGCTGGGATTACAGGTGTGTGCCACCAAGCCAGGCTAATTTTTGTATTTTTAGTAGGGATGGTGTTGCACCACGTTGGCCAGGCTGGTCTCAAACTCCTGACTTCAGGTGATCTGTCTGCCTCAGCCTCCCAAATTTCTGGCAACACAAGCATGAGTCACTGTGCCAAGATTTATTATAATTCTTAAGGGCCTTATGATATTTAGAATGCTAAATGAACACTGACTTCAACAATCACCAGCTGCATTAGCCCCTAAGAAGAGAATAAGCCTGTCCTTTGTAGCTCTGAAGCCAGACACTGACTTTTCAGTGTCTTTTCTGAAAGGCTAGAGACTTTTCTCTAGCTGTGAATGTCTTACTTAGACGGGATTTTCTTCAAATAGTAGGCTATTTTGCCTACATTGAAAATCTGTTGTTCAGTGTAGTCATCTTCATCAACGATCTTAGCTGTATCTTCCATATAACCTGCTACAGCTTCTACGTCAGCACTTGCTGCTTTACCTTGCACTTTTATCTTACGGAGATGGCTTCTTTCCTTCAACCTCGTGAAGAAACCTCTGCTTTAATAGCTTCCAACTTTTCTTCTGCAGCTTCTTCACTTTTCTCAACTTTCACAGAACTGAAGAATCAGGGCCTTGCTCTGGCTTAGGCTTTGGCTTAAGGGAATATTGTGCCTAGTTTGATCTTCTACCCAGACCACTAAAACTTTCTCTGTAACAGCAATAAGGCTGTTTCACTTTATCATTCATGTGTTCACTGCAGTAGCACTTTTAATTTCCTCCAAGAACTTTCCTTTACAACGTGGCTAAATGTTTGGTTTAAGAGGACTAGCATTCAGCCTGTCTCATTGTTGGACACGTCTTCCTCACTAAGCTTAATCATTTCTAGCTTTTGACTTAAACTGAGAGACGTGACATTTGAATATTGTGAGAACTACCAAAATGTGACACAGAGATACAAATGACCACATGTATCAGAAAAATGGTATTGACAGAGTTGCTGGATACAGGGTTGCCACAAATCTTCAATTTGTTAAAAAAATAAATTAGTTAATTTAAAAAGGCAGTATCTGCAAAGTAATATGAAGTGAAGAGCAACAAAATAAGGTATGCCTGTACATTAGCTCCATCAGTCTATCTTGTGCTTGGATGAATCTTTTGCCCATATTTGACTTAGAAATCGGTTCACTAAGTTTTGCAGGACACATTTCATTATTTTTGTACATATATATACACACACACAAACATACATGTATATATTTTTAAATTTCCTTTTCAGAATTACCCATAATCTCATCATCAGAAAAGGATTTCAGTCTTGCGAAGACATCAAGATACCAGTAGCAGGAGTAAGTTTTTTAATATTTTTATTTTAAAATTTTATTTGGCTTGAAAGTTCAAATTTTATTGCTGACAACAAACACTGTCAGCATTTTCCTTAAAGTGAATGGCTAACTCTGCCAAATCCCAAGTTGGACTAACTGCAGTTTGTCTATCAATTAAAAATGGTTTTCCAAGAAAAGAACTAGTTCAGTTCACAACTCAAAACAATCATACAACCGCTTTCCCTCACAATAACCAACCATCATCCTTTGGTATACAGAAGTACTGTAAATGCATTTCACATTTGGTCACACGGAATATTAAGGAGGTGTATTTTTATGGCTCAAGGTTTAATGAAAATAATACTTCTTGCTTCTTTAGCTTTTTCTTTTATTACAGGTGTATAGTAGTGAAGAATCAATGACTGACTACTAGTACTTGGATCTCTGAATGACCACATGGGGTACAGTGCCTCAGGACTATTTAACTTTAGACTTGTGATACGGGAGAAATAAACATCTGCCTTTTTAAAGCCACGGTCAGCTTTAGTTTAGTTGATGCAAGAGCCTGAAAAATTTACACTGACAAAATTTTTTAAAAGCAAGCTAGATTTGAATGTACCAACAAATATATAAACATGTAAACCTAATACATAAAATAAAAAGCCCCAAAGCCTACTTGAAAAAAAAAAGTAACATCATAAATAAAATGGAAAGGGAAACTACAGAACAGGAAAAAAATATTTATAATTAATGAGTATCAAACTATAGTTTTCTTTAATACATAATGAACACTAATTGACAAGAAGAATACCAATAATCTGAAAAACAGTAACAGCAAAAGATACAAAAACAATTTCATAGAGCGAATTAAGTATATATAATGTATTTTAGAGCTATATATAAATACATGTTTATTCATACAAGACAAGTACATGAGAATATACTGAAGTATTTTTTTAAAAATAAAAATTAAAACTCAGAACAATGATCTCTATGAGAAAAAAAGTGTTTATATCGAAGTAATGTGATTTTACTTCTTGAATATTTCTGTAATTTCCAAATTTTTACACTAAATCAAAATTATGCAATTTATTTAGGAAAGAAATGGTATCTCTATGGTTAAAGATGAATAAAATCATCTTCTTTAATTTTCTTTACATCTACCCATCTTGTCATCTCATCACTCAAATACATAAATCTCACACCCTAGTCAAAGCGAATTACTTCTAACACTCAAAAGTTTCCGGATAACCCCTACCTCAATTCCTTCCCCAAACTTTCTCCCAAGTTGAGCCCCTTATAAACATGGGCCCTAAAAATGACCATACCACATTTGGGCAGGAGAGCCTCCGGTGCTGACTTTTCACAACCAAGGCATCTCCAATTTTCAGAGAGTGTGGCAACTGAGTTGACAGACACTGGGATGCTACATGGACCAATACAGCAGTAAGAGAGACAACTAAGATTCAGTGACACTGAGGACTGCCCTTACAGGGAGCTCAAGCAGGGAAGCTTTAAGCAAGCAGGCTTTAAGGAAGCCATGAGTTACTGCACCAGAGATTTCAATTGTGATGCCAGGAATACCTAGGTGGAAGCCATCACCTATGAGACCAGGGAGGCAGAGAACATCGTATCTATGGGATCAGACAGTTCCTGCTACAGTGAGTTTAAGCCACTCTTCCCTCCCTTCCCACCCACCTGCTATCCCCCACACCAATTAGGGAGCAGAGCAGGAGTGGAGCATGGCAAGTGAGGAAACATTTTTATCTGAACACTACATAAATGGACTCTTCAAATTATCAGACAGGACTAAGGCTCAAGCATTTTGCAATTTTGGGACATTCTGTAGTTTTTCCGTACTTATGAGAATGTAGGGGCTCAGCAGGAGGTAGGCTATGTACAGGATAAGGTAAAATAATATTTTTTTTACTTGACGGCTAAGCTATAGTCCAAAACAATTACTGTAATCTTACTAAAACATAAGCAACAGGTTTTTAAGCATAGTTTAAAAGTATATTTAGACAATATATAAAAGACATATTATACTTTAGCACTGCCATCTTCATGACATGGCTTCCATCTCAGATATAAGATACGTGTCCATGATCCCACCTGTACGTGAAACCTGCAGTCAGTGGGAGGGAGAAAAAAAATTAAGGGAAGCGGAGGATGTGCACTCTCACCTTAAGGGCACAACCCAAAAATGGTACCCATCATGCTGTCACTTCCCCTCACATCCCCATAGCCAGAAGCTTGTCTTCTGGCTTCATTTTCCTTGAAGTAAGGCTGGGAAATATAGTCACTAACTGTGGCCATGTGCCCAGAAAACAGATCCTGAAAGACACTGGATACTGGGGAATAACTGGCAGTCTCTGTCACACTCCATAAACCTATTCCTTCCTTTCTTCTAACCTCTGTTTCATCTTTAAGTTGTAAAAAACTTTTAACATTATGCAAATAAACACACAAGATAAAACGTTTAAAAATTTTGTTTTGGTTTTCCTCCTGAAAACTAGATGTCATGGAAAGAAAATAAGTAAGGCAAGCTGCTAAAAACTGCTGCTGAACAGGTAAAGGTGAGACAATTGTTAAAGGAATTTTACAATCTGGAAGGATTCTTCACTAGGAAGTTGCTTTGCAAGTATCTTTAAATTCTCACTTGAAAAATAGAAACTGGAAATAAGGGGTCCATTCTGGTTATGTGAAAAAGATAACTGAACAATACTTCAAGGGAAAAAAAGGTCATGACTCTACATCAAAAGATTCCTGAATAAAAGTGTATGTATGTTTTTGACTAAAATAAATACTCAAGGTACAGTTGCAATTTTTTTTTTAGAAGTTCCCCTTAAGACAGGTTGGTGTGACAGACAAAATCTGATCCCATCAGACAGAGGAAACTTCCCTCTGCATGTTTACATATTCAAAACTTAACTACCTTTATCTCCAAAATTCCATACTCCTTACAGAACTATTTTTCTAAAATATTTAAATCTGTAACAACTCTTAAATGCAAAATTCTTAGCATGGCATTCCAGGCATTTCTAGGACTGAACCCAAAGGCCTTTCAGCTTCACTTCTTTTTACAAACCTCCAACTATTTTCTAGCTATAGAAATCTTTCAAAATTATCTATTTAATCCACATAGCCAGGACAATTTTAGGCAATCTAGTCAAAGTTAAATACGAGGTGAGTCCTGATTCTATAAAGCTCAATCAGATTACAAAAATATGACAGTAAAAGATTACAGAAAAGCTGATACAAATAAAATGTGTACCAGTTCATATAATCCTAAAAGTACAAGAACTACAGCCCAAGTATACTTTTCATCGGACCACTAGCTTTTCAAATACCATTTTTAAAGACATTTTTCCAGAGGGACATACATATAGGATTATACACAGAAATGTGGTGTACAAAACAATCTATTTAATTTGAAGAAAAGCGCAGGAAGGAATGCTTAGAAGGAAAAAAGACTAGTGGAAATAAGATGTCTGATAAAAAACTGAAGAGCCCTCATATTTGAGAAGTTACACTATGTAATTAAGAGACTGAAATTTAAGATCAAAAATGGAAGTTATACAGAAGTAAATTTGGTTCCAGAAAAGATATAACCTAATAATCTGATGCCAGAATCTATAAAACTACATCATCTGTCAATAGAATTGTTGCCCCCTGCACCCTAGTTTTCAATAATACTATAGGAAGCATACAGTTTCACCAGATGCCATTTCGCATCAAGATGTAAATTAAAATAAGCATCAATAATAAAAGATGACATTGAGTTCATACATTCTGGCCATAGCCAGTTTCTGGAAGGGTCAAAGTCCAGTGGAGATCAATACAAGACAAACCTTCAGTATTTTTCTTCATCAGCTGTCTTTGCCAGACAAGCAAGAGTCTAACAATGATAAATGGTGTAGCTTTCACTAAATCCCTGCTCTACTTCATGCACATTGACACACAGAAACCTAAAGTTTATAAAGAAGAACTAAACTTCAGGTCTCTGTGTGTCAATGTGCATGAAGTAGAGCTGGGATTAATAAATCAATAAATTTTTTACAAAGGAATAGCAAATTATTTTTTAATGAGGATAAATAATATATCACATTTATCAATGTCTATAAGTTGGCAAGTAAATACTAATCAGAAAAGGCTTACGCAGGTAAAAAGATTTCACACTATAACTTTAATCTGATGAACTGTAAGAGAAGAAACTATTTGGTCCTAATTTAATAATATACTTTAGTTTCTAGTTGAATCAGTTGCTCTAGGACTACAGAATGAGAAGTAATAAATCTCTTAACTGTCAACTGAATTTTCTTTTTCCAAACTGTCTTTATTAAAGGCACAATATGTTTAGTGTAAAATGCACTGATTTTAGTGACGTCAAATGTGAAAAATGCTTATCTTAGAATTAATAAAATACGATACGTCCCTTTGATCCATCCTCACTAATGGATCTAACTGCCAGGTTACAGCTTCTGCTATGGTTTGGGTCTGTGTCCCCACCCCAATCTCATGACAAATTGTAATCCCTTATGTCAGAAGGGGAGCTGATGGAAGGTGACTGTATCATGTGGGTAGATTTCCCCTTTAGTGCTGTTCTGGTGATAGTGAGTGAGTTATCTGAGATGTGGGTGCTTACAAGCGTATAGCACCTCCTCTACTCTCTCTTCCTCCCGCTCCAGTCATGTAAGATGTGCCTGCTTCCCCTTCACATTCTACCACAATTGAAAGTTTCCTGAAGCCTCCCCAGCCATGCTTCTTGTATAGCCTGCAGACTTGTGAGCCAGTTAAAACTCTTTTCTTATAAACTACCCAGTCTCAGAGATTTCTTGATAGCAGTGCAAGAACAGACTAATACGGCTTTCATTAGGGATGTCATACACTTAAGTTTTCAGAGTGAATAGAGGTTAATAAACATGAAATGATGTTCAAAAACATTATTCGTAAGGAAATGCAAATCAAAACCACAATAAAGGTACTACCTCACACTCACTAAGATGGCCATAATAGAAAAGTTAAACAATACAGGTATTGGTGAAATGTGGAAGAATTAGGGACTCTTCATACACTGCTGATAAGAATGTAAATGGTACAGCCACTTTGGAAAACACTCTGACATTTATTTAAAAAGTTAAATACTCAATCCTACATACATACACCAGAAAAATGAAATATACTCACATGCAAAAAGTTGTACATGAATGTTTATTGCAGCATTATTCATAATAGCAAAATGGTTGAAACAAGACAACTGTCCATCAACTGATGAAGAGGTAAACAAAATGTAGCCTATCTGTACAAAGGAATTATTCAGCTATAAAAAGAACAAAGTATTGATATATATGACAAAACAGAGGAACCTTATGAACATTATTATGTTCAGTGAAAGAAGCCAAAGATCGTATTATATGATTCCATTTATGTGAAATGTCCATAAATGTCAAATCTAGAGAGAGAGAAAGTAGACCAGTAGTTAAATAAGGGTGTGGTTGTTGGGGGAAATGAAAAGTGACTACTAAAGGTCATGAAACTTTTTGGTAGTAATACAAATATTCCAAAATTGATTATGGTAATGGCTGTACAACATTATACATATACTTAAAAATTATGAAAATATGTATTATACTTTAAATAATTTTTTGTGAATTATATCTCAATAATACTGTCTTTAATATTAAAATTTGGTAATCAACAATCAAAAGATAATTTGGGAATAATACTTAAAAACCTGATTATAGACATGTCACTGACTTCCCTCCCATGAAGTCATTCTGAAATAATGACTAACACCTAGTTACTTGCTAAGAGCAAACTGTTCCTAAATGGAACCTACACTCTACCTCCTCTTCTACTGTATAGCATTTCTGAATACACAATTTGCTGAAAGACTAGTGATTTTATATAAAACAGATGTCTGAAGATTTTACCTAACAGATGGGGTGGTGTTTGATATGAGAGAATGATACATGTCTATTACTTAAAATGATATAAAAATAGAAAAAGATTCCTTCAGGAAGAAATTTAAGCCTGTAAGACTCCAACTTGCAAACGTTAAAAGGTTTTAGGCCTTTTAACAGTCGTGACAGAAGTTTATTAAAGAGAACAGGGGAAAGTAGATGGAAAACTACCACAAAAGTCATGTGTAGAATATGGAATCTAAGTACAACTGTCATCTCTCAAGACACAATTCTCCTCCTTATTTTAAGTCTAAGAACATTTTAAAAAGGAAAATCATAGATTATGACAAAATCAAAAGAATCAGGGACAGAAGTACAGAAAGAGAGTAGTAAGAATATCATTATTTACATTTAAGGAACAGAACAAGCAACATTTAAGAAACAGAAAATGATATATAGGTCCTATAAGATAAAAAGTCAATCTCACATCATCAAAAATAAAAAAAACACCTGCAATAAAATATTTTTAGTCAAACCAGTAGGGTAAATTTTTAGAAAGGTAGAGTAGTGGTTATCAGGAACTGGGAATGAAACGACGAGGATTATTTAATTGGTACAGAGTTTTGATTTGGGATGATGTAGAAGTTCCAGAGATGAACACTGGTGATGGCTGAACATCAATGTGACTAGTACTTAATGCCACTGAATCGTACACTTAAAAATAATTAAAATGGTGCATATTATGTATATTTTGTCAGAATTTTTAGGTGAATCTGATGTTCTAGTTATGGCCCTTTGCATGGGGGACTTGTTTCTAATAAATTTCACAGTAATCTTTTAAAAACCTAGCAAATTGGTTAAAAAAAAAGGGGGGGGGGTAAGTACATGACTAGAGATTTCTTGAGCACCTGTCAAATGCAGTTTCCCATATGTTCTCTAGTCTGAGGCAGTTCCTAGGGCTTCAACTTGCAGGCTGAAGTTCTCATGGAGTCAGCTAAGGGCAATGACACTCAAAAAGGATGGTGCTACTACAGGAAGAGTTCAACGGGAATTTGTGGGAGCATTTTTGGTCATTGGTGTGGCTGGGTATACTACTGCGATATACAGAAAAATCCCATCAATAGAGTAGTTTCCATGTCCTGCACAATTTTCCAATAACCTATATTCTGTTGGTGAAAAAAACAAAACTTTATAATATTTGATTCTACAACTTAATTTCCCACATAAGCACAAAGACTTTTTTGCATGATTTTAACATGTTTTGACTTTTTCCAGCAATGCAACCACTGCATAAAAGAGAGACGACTATAATCCTTGTCATTTGGAAATTTCAGTAAAGTTGAACACCATTTCTACAAGTGACATTCTCAAGGGCACATCTATTTCCATTTGCATGTACAGTAAACCATAAACGATTCTGTATATGGAAACAAGTATCCAACTTTTATAAAGACTTACAGCTGTGGTTCAGCACTTACACACTGAAAAACATGGTATAAATCACTTTTATTTCTCTAATATATCGCAGTTGGGCATATTATACTACTTTTTAGTAAATATATTAAAATAGGTTACTATTATCTACAAATGTTTAGGAGTATTACAGGGGACATCAAAATTATATTACAAAAGTGGACATCGGGTCTGACAGGATGGGAGCTACTACTCCAGGCAAGTAAAATATGGAAATCTTTTCTTCTGTCAGACAGCTGACTCCATCTGCACTTTTGTGTACACTGACCACGCCATCTTAAGCACAAAAAAAGTGAATCTAACCGCATATGCCTCCTGCTATAAACTACAGACGCTACAAATATTTATCTACATTCTACAGAATGCTGAGCATTCCAGGGAAAAACTTTCTTGTCTTTCTGCCATGCATGCATGCGCTGTGTCCGAGTCTGGATGTCCATTAGTCAGAAATGCAGAAAAAGGTCATTCTTACCTTAGCTATGAGGCTGAAGGGGCAACTCCAAGTTTCTTACCAATTCTAAGAAGTCTATGAAACCACGAATGGTTCTCAGATGACCTCAGTTTCTAACTACCTGCTTTTCACTACCAGGAAATGGCAATCCATTAATCCACTCACTCTCACTGGCTATTATTTATAATGATGACGGTCACCTCATCAGCTCTCACAGGCTGTCTGACATCTTAAGTAATAACCCTAATCATGCCAAATAAGCCTTAAATGACAAAAGTGCTTTATACATCTTGACACCTTTAAACCTAAAGACTGAAAAGGGAAGAGCACCTGGAACCTGTTTGGGAAACTGGAGTAAATCACTTTTAAGAACCACAGATACACACATGTATTTTATAAAGCATTATATGTAGAAGATTCATTTGCAACATGTCATCCCCAATCTATGACAGTAGTATTAGTGAGGGGTGGGGGAATGAAATGGAAAATAACTTTATAAATACAGATATTGTCAAAGCACCATGTCATTTTAAGGGACTAAAATTAATTATCACAAGTAGAGTTAAATAAACAACATTTGACCATAAATTCAATATAAGTAATCCTAAAATCAACTTAGAATAAATATCTGTATGTAAATTGAACAGAGAGGCTCTCCACTTCAACTGTCTTCTAAACACAATCATTTATATTCAAGCAAAGGAAAATTGTTTATTTCTATTTTATGATTACTTGTAAGAATAATGTATCAATCTATTTTGCTAACAGGAGAACAATCTAAAGAAACAGTAACCCCGCCTTTTTTTTTTTTTTTTTTTTTTTTTGAGACGGAGTTTCGCTCTTGTTACCCAGGCTGGAGTGCAATGGCGCGATCTCGGCTCACCGCAACCTCTGCCTCCTGGGTTCAGGCAATTCTCCTGCCTCAGCCTCCTGAGTAGCTGGGATTACAGGCACACGCCACCATGCCCAGCTAATTTTTTTTAGTATTTTTAGTAGAGACGGGGTTTCACCATGTTGACCAGGATGGTCTCGATCTCTTGACCTCATGATCCAACCACCTTGGCCTCCCAAAGTGCTGGGATTACAGGCTTGAGCCACCGCGCCCGGCCAACCCCCTCTTTTTTTAAGTGATTTTGAGATTCTGTTTTCTCCCATGATCAAATCCAACTCCACTTTCTGGAAGACTGCATGTCTATGATCACTCATATTGCAATTACTTGTTTCTATCTATATTTTCTTTTTCTTTTCTTTCTTTTTTTTTTTTTTTTTTTTTGAGACGGAGTTTCGCTCTTGTTACCCAGGCTGGAGTGCAATGGCGTGATCTCGGCTCACCGCAACCTCCGCCTCCTGGGTTCAAGCAATTCTCCTGCCTCAGCCTCCTGAGTAGCTGGGATTACAGGCATGCACCATCACGCCAAGCTAATTTTTTGTATTTTTAGTAGAGGCGGGGTTTCACCATGTTGACCAGGATGGTCTCAATCTCTTGACCTTGTGATCCACCCGCCTCGGCCTCCCAAAGTGCTGGGATTACAGGCTTGAGCCACCGCGCCCGACCTCTATCTATATTTTCAATACAAGGATGAAAGATTCCCCCATGCAAGAATGGAATATTTTTGTCCTTACATGATCATTGCTCAGCATAATGCCTAGTGAAAGGCAGTAAGCAAGCTGTAATCTGTTGTTGTTAATGCATAAAAATAATAATCTTTATAGCTCTTACTATGTAACAAGCACTATAAGGATTCTGCATTTATTTTTCCAGCAATCTAAACAAGTACTATGCCATTACCATGCTAGATTATAAATGGTAAAACTGAGGTTTAACAAAGATTAATTGCCCAAAATCTCTATTTGTAAGCTGAAATCCAGGAGTCCAAGGTTTTATATTAATTTACTCTCCCTATCTTTAATTCTCAAAGAAGTGAAAGTTAACAAAGGTCAAATGGGATGATACTGTCTAAATGGTGCAGTAACTGCTATTAAAATATTGTACATATTCATATTTGCCTTTTTTTTTTTTTTAGAGGAAGTCTCACTCTGTCGCCAGGATGGAGTGTAGTGGTGTGATCTTGGCTCACCGCAACCTCCCTTTCCTGGGTTCAAGCAATTCTCCTGCCTCTGCTTCCTATGAAGCTGGGACTAGAGGTGTGCACCACTATGCCCAGCTAATTTTTGTATTTTTAGTTCAGAAGGGGTTTCACCACATTGGCCAGGCTGTTCTTGAATTCCTGACCCTGTGATCCATCCACCTCAGCGTCCCAAAGTGCTGTGATTATAGGCATGAGCCACTAGGTCCAGCCTTACCTTGATTTTTTATCTATGATTTATTTCCAAATCAGAAATTTTGAGAGATGCATTCTCAAATAGCATTTGTTCTTTTGGTAATCTAATTTTTAAAAAGTATTATACTAAAAACTACTTCTAGTTACAGAGTATGTTAACTAAAAAATTAAAGTATTTGAATGAAAAAATAAAAATAAATGCATAGCATGTTCAACTAGTAACTGCCAAAACTCTGAAGGTAAACTGAAAATAAAGACTGTCTTTAAAAATGATATTTATCAAATAGCTCGAGTTTTTTAAATAACTGAAATATCACATAAGTATTTATATTTTACATAAACATACAAAGTGGATCTTAATTTTTACACTGAGAATAGTATATTAAACCGCAGGCTTTCCTCTCCACTAGCAGATTCGTGACGGAATGTTAACAGCTCTTTAAAAGACAAAGAAAGAACAAAAGTGACTCTAATGCAACAGATCTCTAGATGAGGGGTGAGATCTGTGAGAAGACAAAGTCACTGAGCAAGAAAGGACTTGAAAGGTCACCTAGTATCTCTTTTAGCCTTTGGGAACATTGTACAACATTACTGAGAGATGAAAATTGATGTTATTGTTAGAGATTTAAGAGGGGGGAAAAATCACAACTTCTACCAAAAAGTCACTCCAGAAATGAACAATATTCAGAATCATAAAACTCCTATTAATACTCAATACAAATCCTTGAATAATACAACTTAAATCAATTTCCTTCAGTTTGGTCTTGGTGGAACACGCAAAACAGCTGGCCTTTACAATACATCCACATACATGAAGTCTGAGCTTTGTCTTTTTGGAGACAAATAATGCCATTTTAGCTTTTTTCTCATAGGTTTATTTTCTTTTTATATATCCTTCTTCCTGATGCTTCTCCATCGCTATTAAACAGATCAAGTAAAGAAGTAAGTGGTATACTAATGCTCTGAGATGTCAACCAGCTATTATTAAATCATCGTTTTTGCTTCTCCAATTACTGGTATCTTTGTAAACTCATCAAAGGAAATTTGAGAAATCATGGAGGATGTTAGAGAAGAGCAGAGATGGATAAATGCCTTAAATTGAAAGAGTGAGAAAATTCGGTAAAGTCTAGAGTCAACTTCTGCCAATTATGAAGGCAACTCATTAAAAGATAAAATGTGAGTATTCAAAAAGAAAGTAGCCAGGTGCAGTGGCCTGAGGCATGTAATCACAACACTTTGGGAGGCTGAGGCGGGCAGAGCACAAGTTCAAGAGATGGAGACCATCCTGGCCAACATGGTGAAACCCTGTCTCTACTAAAGGCAAAAAAATGAGCTGGGCATGGTGGCAACTGCCTGTAGTCCCAGCTACTGGGGATGCTGAGGCAGGAGAATCGCTTGAACCCAGGAGGTAGAAGTCACAGTGAGCCAAGATCGTGCCACTGCACTCCAGCCTGGTGACAGAGAGAGACTCCATCCCCCCACCCCCACCCCACAAAAAGAAAAAGAAAGCACAGTATGACAAAGTAACATAGGTTCACTACAAAAGGTCAGTTCTATTTTGATAAGACTATTAGACACAGGAAAAAAAGGCATGAAGTATATATGAGGCCTAGAGTAGTCTAATTTCAGTGATACTTTTACAACATGCTCCATGGTATTCTTATGTTCAATACAAGAATACAAGGCTGGCTTCTAGTTCATTTAGGTAGGTTTGTATCTGGTGGGACAACTCTATTTAAAGATTGATTAATAAATCAGTATCAACATGTGGATTATATGCTACATAATTCATACATTGACTATGAAGCAGGCAAAAAGACAAAAGGAAAACTATTGTCTCCAAATATCTAAAAATTCAACAAAAATGGGCTAAAACTATCTTCACATGCTTAAATTAATGTAAAATACCGAACTTGGACTCAAAATGTTCAGTTTCTCAAATATGTGTTACTGGTTTGAGCTAAGTAGTTACGTAAGTGAATTTCAGTTGAATACAATTAACATCCCAACAGTCAAGAGTACCCTAAAGACACACTGGAGTGATGGCGAATCTACTATGAACAGAACATCTTATGAAGAGGACATGTAGAGATCAAGCAAGTTCAGAATACATCGCATTTTGTAAACAGGTACGAGTCTACCTACAGAAGGGCTAGTAGTATGCATGCTGGGGTGTATGATAAAGATGATTACAAAATTAAAATTATGTAGCTTAAATAAAATATTGAGGGGTTCTGGGGGATAGGGACCATTCTGTATCCCAAACATGTAAAACCTTCAGATGCTATATAAAAGAGAACCCAAACATATACTGCCATAGGAAATAAACACAAGTCCCAGATAGACAGATGAAACCCAGACGTGTCAACCACCCTTGGGTGTCTCAGCAAGTCCTCTAAGTCTTCCTTGAAGCTATCATCAGTACTTGGCCACGTTCCCTAAAACAAATCCAGTTTTACAATTATTTTTTAAAGCAAACACTTTACAGATTTTGTGGGAAGACAAGAACAAGATTAACAACAAACAATGAAGAGCAGAAACCTACCAATTTCACCCACATACTTCCATTCTTCTTTACTGTTACTCTTCACTGAAGGCCACCTCAATTTTCTTAAATCTCTTCCCACAGGATGTCTCAAAACCCACCCATCGTGCTCAGACACACCAAATCCTAGTGTGTGGCTGAATAAGGACCATTTTATTACTTATCCCAGGTATGTACCTTAATCATCTATGCTCAACCTCAAGGTGTTGTTCAAAGTATTCATTCAACCCAGGAACAAACGGTTTCTTTGTAGGTAGAGAGATTTTCCATTGACACTGAACTGATAGGCTGCAAGAACAACTTTATCTTTGAAAACATAAAGCTGAAAACAATTCAGCTGATTTTGTTTGTGCAACAACAAAGTCAAATCCTAAAGCTGTAGGATAGTTCTTTTCCTACTGCTTGTATTTACCTTGCCATACAGCTTTGTACCTTCAGTTTAAGAAGCAGGAAATTTCTAGAATAGTATCTGTTTCCTCATCTATAAACTGAGTAAAATAATACAAACTTCTTCAGTGAAGTGTTACAGAATTTCATAAAATGCTTTAAATACCAGGCTAACTACCTGGCACAGGAGCAGACTATCTTAGTCTGGGTTGCTATAATAGAGTATCACAGACTGGGAGGCCTAAACAACAAACACTTATTTCTCATAGTTCTGGAGGCTAGAAGTCTGAGATCAAACTGCCAACATGGTCAGGTTCTTGGTGAGGGCCCTCTTCTTGGTTTACAGCCAGCCACTTTCTTGCTGAATCCTTGCATGGTAGAGAACTCTGGTCCCTTGATCCCCTTATAAGGTCACCAATCCCAACAACAGGACTCCCTTCCGTGACCTCACTCCACCCCAATTACCTCCCAAATGCCCCACCTCCAAATGCCATCACACTGTCGGTTAGGGCTTCAACACAGAATTTTGGAGGGACCGTATCATTCAGACCACAGCATAGACAGTCAATAACTATTAATTAAATAACCTGATATTTATAGATCCTTTAGGACATAGGGTGGCAAATGGTAAGCACTGTATAAGCATCTACCAGTAAATAAAAAATTGAGCACCTTTCCAGTGACTTTCAATCATACTGTATAATTCCATGAGCCAGTAGTTTCAGGGGTAATTTCAGCTTTATGAAGAGGAGGATAAACCAAGAGGTGCTAAGAAAAAAATCTCTTTGGACTCAACTTCCTATCAGTCTATGATTCAGAGTATTTTGAATGGCGGAGCACCCACTTTAGAAACAAGTACAGCATTAACAATAACATTATAGGTTAACACATTTAAATTCAATAAAAACTAAGAGAGCTTATGCTGCACAGCCATAATGCACTACTAAAAATATATGACATTTAAAGAAATTCTTTGTTGTTGACACAAACATAATTGGGTGGAAAATTTCACTAGCATGCCCGGTGGTAAAATAGTTGACATTTTTAAACTCTCATTCTTTGTGTCAACGTCCTCTAACAGATTTCTCGGTAATCACCAGAGGTGTACTCAATTAACTCCTCAAATGCTTATCAAAACAAAATACTGTTGCTGATTTAAGATTCTAATTTCCTTCTTAACACAAATTAATTTCCAAGTAAAATAAGTATGTGCCTTCAACATGTAGCAACAATTTCTCAGATGCTCATGTACCTGGACCCACAAAACACCTAAAAGGGTTGTCAGAAACAAATAAGGTAATAATGCAACAGTACTTTATAAACTACAAAGTACTATATAATGAGTTTCTCACAAACTGTATCCTTGGAACACTAATATTGTGAACAATCCCAATATGTGTTCTTTGGATACCAAACTACATAGTTTAATAGGTGTATATTCTACTTTCTTTTTGAGGATTCACAATTCACATTAGTATATTAAAGATTCAAAAGGGTACTACATTTTAAAAGTCTGTTAAGTTACTTTCATTCAGCACTATTTAGATGTGATTAATTAGGGAGCCACTTGATTTGTGGAAATTTGGTGTTCTGGGGAAGATTGAAAGATATCGTATAATTTTTTTTTCTAAAAATTAGAACTATTACTAAATAATGGAATTAAATGAAAAGAATATACAAAAATATACTTTTTGCCTTCCTTAGGAAATACTCAAATTGTTTTACCAAAATATTCTCCTTAATAAAACAGATTTTTATAATGGTCTGAAGAACATAATTCACAATAACAATTCAAAATAATCTTCTTCTTAAAAGTTACAACTGACAAAATCATCACAGATGATACATCGGCAAATAGCTTAAAATGAGGAATTTGATTCGCAAATGAATAGCAAATATTCACTTTTAAAGTGTGATGAAAATCTTTGCAGACTAAAACCAAAAGGGGCTGTAAGCTGTCTGGTCAATTTCCAACCTTTGACTTATACTGTATTTCTCCTGGATGCTTACTTGGTAATTCCACACTGGAAATACCAGAATACATCCTAGATATATGAAAGCCACCTGCCCAAAATACAAAACTGAGCATAACATATCTTCTCTTACAGAATAATAGGTTTTTTAAACCCAAAAAAGTTCTTAAAAGATCACTTGTCTCATTATTTCCATTTTTTCTAGTAACCAAAATGAGGTCCAGAAAATTTACAGAGAAGCTGGGCCCCATGCAATGTTTTTGTTTGTTTGTTTGTTTTAATCTACACTCTTCTGACTACTGCATTTTTAAGAAAAAAACATCTTTTTTTTTTTAAAAAAAGATGGCAGTAAATTTACATATCTAAAGTGTCTGCTATGGGCCAATAAGAGTACTGCCTAAACTTTAGATATGCTTACCTAGAAATTAGGCTTTTCTAGATACCTCTCAAGGTGGGGGTAGAAGGTATCAATCCACACAGCCTGGCTTAAAAACAAAGTACAAGTCTCAGATCTGTGTTTCTGAGTATGGTGTCACTTAGCCAGTCCATCTGGACTTGGACTGAAATAGGGCATAAGGGCACTGCAAATAAACAAGCAAGTAAATGCCAAAATGAACTGTTTCACAAAAGTCTCTGTGGAACTGTGAGCGCACAAGCCACCAGAACTTGAGCCAGCAGCATAAGATACATTTATTATGTAGTCCAGTATGGTATTCTCAGCTTGACATGGAGAACATCATAAGGAACACTTCGAGGCCACAAGACAGACAGAGCAAACTCAACCTGAGCATCAGCAGTATCAGCATGTCTGTGGTGGGCGGTGGGCAGTGGCAGAAACTACGCCACCTCTAACGTCAACAGCTTTAGAAGACATTGCCACTGTGAGCCACAGTGAGAAAAGAAGAAAATGGTAAGAGTTCATGTGGAATCCAAGGGCCACAGGTCAAAGATTATAGCTGAAAGGTCCTTCCTACATATCCCATGATGAACTGGGAGGAATTTGAAAGGTATGGATTTCCTGAGTCTGGCATAAATAGCGTGGTGCAAACTGAGAAAACAGTATTTTGCCATTTATACTGTGACTATTTATTTAAAGGTCACTGTATTAGTTGTTCTCATGCTGTTAATAAAGACATACCTGAGACTGGGTAATTTATAAAGGAAAGAGGTTTAATTGACTCACAGTTCAGCATGGCTAGGGAGGCCTTAGGAAACTTACAATCATGGCAGAAGGGGAGGCAAACACACCCTTCTTCATGGCAGCAGGAAGAGAAGTAAGTGAGTTAAAGGGAGAAAGGCCCCTTATAAAAACCATCAGATCTCATGAGAAATCATGATCATGAGAACAGCATGAGGGTAGCAGCCTCTATGATTAAATTACCTTTCACCGGTTCCCCACATGTGAAGACTATGGGAACTACAATTCAAGATAACATTTGGGTGGGGACACAGCCAAACCATACTAGTTACCTTTTAGAAAATAAGAATTTCATAAATATGTGGAAACACCGCTAAATATTGGAATACTCATTAAGCAAACACAAACCTCATTAAGAGTTATGGAATTAGACAACAAATTAT
The DNA here is from genome assembly GCF_048565385.1 of Saimiri boliviensis. NCBI lineage: Eukaryota > Metazoa > Chordata > Mammalia > Primates > Cebidae > Saimiri > Saimiri boliviensis. The sequence continues at coordinate 56,758,591 of NC_133458.1, read as the reverse complement.
TTTGTGGGTATCAACAAAATGATTCTAAACTGTATATGAGCAAAGATCCAGAGTAACCAACACAATACTGAAGGAGAAGAACCAAGTTGGAATACTGACACTACTCGTTCTCAAGACTTATTATAAGCCCATCATAATCAACACAGTACAGCAGTGGTGAAAGAATAGACAGACTGATCGATGGACCAGAACAACAAACCCAGGACAGATCCACATAAATGAAGTCAACTGATCTTTGAAAAAGGAGCAAAGGTAATACAATGGAGACAAGGTAGTCTTTTCAACAGATGGTGGTGGAACCGGATATTCATATGCAAAAAAAAAAAAAAAACCTAGCCACAGACCTTACATCCTTTACAAAAATTAAATCAAATGGATCATAGATCTAAATGTAAAATGCAAAATTATAAAACTCCAAGAAGATAAAAGGAGAAAATCTCCATCACCTTGGGTTTGGTGATGACTTAGATATAATACCAAAGGCACACTATCCATGAAAGAATGAACTAATAAGCTAGACTTCATTAAAATAAAAAACTACATTCTGTGAAAAACAGTGTCAAGAGAATGAACAGACAAGACTGGGATAAAACATGCCAAATACACTGTGATAAAGGACTATTGTCTAAAATATACAAAGTCTATATTTTTTAGTTCAAAAACTAATGTCTATTTTTAAAAACACAAAATACACAAAGAACTCTTAAAACTCAACGATAAAAAAAAACTTAATTTTAAAATGGGCTAAAAACCTTGACACCTCACCAAAGAATATATGCAGACAGAAAATTAGCATATAAAAAGATGTTTCAGTGGCTCACGCCTGTAATCCCAGCATTTTGGGAGATCAAGGCACGCAAATCACTTAAGGTCAGGAGTTCGAGACCAACATGGCCAGTACAGTGAAACCCCATCTCTACTAAAAATACAAAAAAATTAGCTCGACATGCTGGTGCACACCTGTAATCCCAGCTACCCTGGAGGCTGAGGCAGGAGAACTGATTAAACCCAGAAGACAGAGGTTGCAGAGACCTGAGATCATGCCACTGTATTCCAGCCTGGGTGACAGAGTGAGACTGTAACACACACACACACACACACACACACACACACACACACACACACGCTTCACATCATATGTCATAAAGAAAATGCAAATTCAAGTACCAATGAGATACCACTACACATTTATTAGAACGACCAAAATCCAGAACACTGACACCACCAAATGCTGGTGAGAATGTGGAGCAACAGGAACTTTCACTTTGCAAATGCAAAACGGTATAGTCTCTTTGGAATACAGTTTGGTAGTTTCTTAAAAAATTAAACTTACTCTTACCATACTATCCAGAAATTTTGTCCGTTTTTGCACAAAAGGATTTAAAACATGTCCAGACAAAAATCTACACATCAAAGTTTACAGTAGCTTTATTCATAATTACCACAATTTGGACAAACTAAGATATTATTCAGTAGGTGAACAGATAAACTGATGCATTCAAACAATGGACTATTATTCAGCTCTAAAAAGAAATAATTGAGCTATGACATGGAGTAAACTTAAGTGCATGTTACTAAGTGTAAAAGGCTAATCTGAAAAGGCGACATACTATATGATTTCAACTGTACGACATTCTGAAAAAGATAAAACTATGGAGATAGTAAAAAAAAAAAGATCAGTGGTTGCTTAGCATAAGGTGGGTGGGAGAATAAATAGGAGAAGCACAGAGAATTTTCAGGGCAGTCAATCTACTACGTGTGATTCTATAATGCTGGATATATAATTACGCATTTTTCCAAACCCATAGAATGTATAATACCAGGGGTAAACTCTAATGTGAAACTATGGACTTTGAAAGACGATGTGTCACTGTAGGTTCATCCACTGTTAACAACTCTGGTGGAAAATGTTGATAATGGAGGCATCTATGCATATGTGAGGACTGGGATATACAGCAAATCTCTGTACCCTCTCTGCTCAATAGTACTGTGAACCTAAAACTGCTCTAAAAAATAAAGTCTGTTAAAAATTTTATAGAATTAGAAAGCAATGATTCATTTCAGTACTCAAAAGCCCTCCTTCACCTGGGCACAGTAGCTCACTCCTGTAATTCCATGACTTTGGAAGGTTGCAATGAGAAGATCACTTGAGGCCAGGAGTAGAAGACCAACCTGGGTAATAGAGCAAGACACCATCACTACAAAGTAAAAAATCAAAAAAACATGGCTGGGAGTGGTGGCAAGCACCTGCAGTCCCAGCTACTTGTGAGGCTGAGACAGGAGGATTACTTGAGTCAGGTATTTGAGGTTAGAGTAAGCCATGGCTGCACCCACTGCACTCTAGCCTAGGTAACACAGCAAGACACCATTTCAAAAAGAAAAAAAAAAAGCTTTATAAGGGTGGATATGACATTACATATCACACACTGGAGGGGTTTGATTCACCTTGCAAAAGGAAATCTTAAATTTCTTATTCATTGCTACATCATGAGCATAAGAACCTTTTCTTTCCATATTTTCTTTCATTTCTTTTAACAGGACACATGGCACATGATAAGCACACAATAAATGTCTAGTGAGTATAACATATTTTTTAGGACTGGAAAAGTGAGAAGACTATGCAAATGAATAGTGTATCCTCAGAAAACTAATGCTTGCTCTAACAGCTCTTAGTTTTTAATGTCACGGGGAAGAGACAGACTTGCTTGTTGATAGGTATATTAGCTTTCTCTCTCTCTCTCTCTCTCTCTCTCTCTCTCTCTCTGTGTGTGTGTGTGTGTGTGTGTGTGTGTATGTGTGACAGAGTCCCACTCTGTCACCCAGGCTGGACCGCAGTGGCGTCATCTCAACTCACTGCAACCTCTTCCTCCCAGGTTCAACTGATCCTTCTCCCTCAGCCTCCCAAGTAGCTATAGGTGCTTCCACCATGCCTGGCTAATTTTTTTGTATCTTTAGTAGAGATGGGGTTTCACCATATTGGCCATGCTGGTCTCAAACTCCTAACTTTGTGATCTCCCCGCCTCAGCCTCCCAAAGTACTGGGATTACAGATGTGAGCTATTGTGCCTGGCAGCTTTCTAATAGCCTGCTCGGTGACACACTGTATTTTTTTTTTTTTCTTAAACATCTAACTGCATAACTCTGCTATCATTCCTCCTGGAATGCCATTGCTACTTAAAATTTCAAAACTTCAATTATAATCACTGATCTTCAATAATAAAGGCACCAGCCTACTCATTGACTTTGACACCTTAATGACAAAGAGTACAAAGTCTTGAAAACTAGACTACATAAAATATATTTAAAGAAGGTAAGCACGTAGAAGTTTTGTTTAATCCTGATGAAATCACTTCATTTCAGAGTAAATAAAAACATAACCTCTAACTACCTAACTGAAATCACTAAAATTTTATTTAATATTATAGATCTTACAGAGGCCCAAAGAAATCATTTTTATGCATTATATATGTACTATTGGATAGAAATACAGAATTAGATATTACTGAAGTTGATAATGGATCAATGACTGTGTTTACTTTTTACATAAGAAAAAAAAATTCAGTGTTGATTAAAATATCCAAAAAACAAAATAATTCCTGGGTTTGATTAGTATCAACTTCACATAAGGAGAATATAAAAAGTATTAAACTTTTTCTTTTACCAAGAAGAGCGCAATACTTCAAAAATTGCATAATCCCACATATTGAGTCAGTAATCTTGAAAAATCACTTCAGTTAGAAATACATTTATAACAAACAATAAATTTAAACTTAAAAGCAGGTTATAATGGAAAAAAATAATGTATCTTTTTTTCTGAATATGTAATAGGTAACTTTCCTGTAGTAATATATCTCACTGAAACCATATTTTATAGAAAAATAATTCATTTTACAAAATATTTTATCTATAACCTAGTAAATTGTAAATCCAAGTCTTTCACAATTATAGCTCTCATATAATTCTGGAACACAGCCCAGAAAGCTATTGCTGAGCCCAAAGCTCCAGTGACAATAATCAAAACCAACTTCTTGCAAATATAAATACCATTTTCAGGAAAATATTATATTTTCTCTTAAATATAAAATGTGCACGTCATTTCCTTTAATATAAAGAACAAATTCTAAAAGATGATGTAAAAGTTAAACTGTTACTTGCCAACAATGAACCTAAATAAAGTTACTGTAGTAAATAATAAAAAGTATGCTAGAGGCTTGTTTATGTAACAAACACCCAAATAAAAACTGGAAGCCCTAGATAACCTCAGCCTAGAAATTAATGTACACACAGTGTTCAAAAACCATGTTGTCACCTCATTCCTGCCACTGTTTCCAGAGCAAATCCACCAAGAACTTGGGGGAAATTAGGGCTTTATTTCTAAAATTCACGTGCGCCAAATTTAATCCTAGTTTTTCAGAACTACACCAACTACAAAATTCACCAAATTCACACAGAAGCTTAAAAATACACCGTTAACAAAATGTTTACAAATGAGAACTCTATTAAACGCAAGATATTATAACCATAAAATAACAATTAAAATAAAAGTACATCTTCTATTTCTTTTCTTTAAAAAAAATCAGCTCAGTGGCCATGCACAGTGGCTCTTGCCTGTAATCCCAGCACTTTGGAAGGCCAAGGTGAGCAGACTACTTGAGTACAGGAGTTTGAGGCCAGGCTGAGCAACACGGTGAAACCCTGTCTTTATAAAAAATACAAAATTTAGCTGGGTGTGGTAAGTGCCTGTAGTCCCAGCTACTTAGGAGGCTGAGGCAAGAGGATCACTTGAGCCTGAGAAGTTGAGGAAGCAGTGAGCCCAGATCACGTCTCTGCACTCCAACCTGGGTGACAGAACAAGGCCCTCTCAAAAATAATTAACTAATTAATTTAAAAAATAATCAGGCGGGGCTCAGTGGCTCACTCCTGTAATCCCAAGATTTTCGAACGCTGAGGCAGGCAGATCATGAGGTCAAGAAATCAAAACCATTCCAGCCAACATAGTGAAACCCAGTCTCTCCTAAAAATACAAAAATTAGCTGGGCATAGTGGCAGGTGCCTATAGTCCTACCTACTCGGGAGGCTGAGGCAGGAGAATTGCTCGAACCTGGGAAGCAGAGGTTGCAGTGGGCCGGTATCACGTCACTGCACTCTAGCCTAACAACAGAGTGAGACACTGTCTCAAAATAAAAAAAAAAAAAAAAAAAAGAAATCAGTTTAGCTGATTTCAATAGAAATGTATGTAAATTGTCTGCCTGAAATATTTCTAGGAGTTATATTCAAGGAAACAGAAGTTACAGAAGATAATAAGATTAAGAAAACTAGGTAATCACTGAAGTGCAAAAAAAATATATATATATCACTTTGTGTTACCTAAATTTATTTTTTCCTTCTTGACTTGGCACAAAAGATGTAAACCTTCTTGATGACTTCACGAAAAAAAGTATTTTAGGGCCATGTTTCAGAATCTTAAGGCCATTAACTAATACAAGTCCTCAAAATAAACTCACCACAAACACTCTCTTGTATAGCTTCACTATTTTTTTTTGAGACGGAGTTTCGCTCTTGTTACCCAGGCTGGAGTACAATGGCGCGATCTCGGCTCACCGCAACCTCAGCCTCCTGGATTCAGGCAATTCTCCTGCCTCAGCCTCCTGAGTAGCTGGGACTACAGGCACGCACCACCATGCCCAGCTAATTTTTTGTATTTTTAATAGAGACGGGGTTTCACCTTTTTGATCAGGATGGTCTCGATCTGTTGACCTCGTGATCCATCCACCTCGGCCTCCCAAAGTGCTGGGATTACAGGTGTGAGCCACCGCGCCCGGCGGGTCTCGATCTCTTGACCTCGTGATCCACCTGCCTCGGCCTCCCAAAGTGCTGGGATTACAGGCGTGAGCCACTGTGCCCGGCCTAATTTCGCTATTTTAGCATGTCAGATGGAATATACATCCTAGCTTAGCCACCTGTGTCTTGTTTATTAACCACCTCACTGTTTTTGTCCTACTCTATCAGAGAAAAAATACCCCGGACATTATTCCAAGTTAACTTTTAGAGCTGGAAATAGTTTTACTTCCAATTTGACAATTAGACAAATCAGTGCTTAAACACACTTTAAAAGTTAATATAAAAATACAAGCATTAACTAGAGCTTACTGATTTTTAAGACATACATTGTGTAATCAAAACCAAGGATGTAAAACTACATTACAGCAATATTAATGGAAAAAAAGAATACAAAGTTAAAACGAACACTTTGATCGTTCTTGAAGACTATCTCTGACAAGACAAGCTTGATTAACTTAACTACCCTTTTGGAATCTCTATTCCAACATGAATGAGAGGAATAGTTTTACATTGTGATACATTACCACAAATGTAATATTTTAGTGACTTTGGTTAATGGGAAAGTAACTGATGTTAAAAAAAAAGAAAAAAAAAAAAACCTGTCTAAAACATAAAAGTCTACATTCTTTGGTAAATACAGTGTATTAGATATAATTAACTTTTCTCATCAAAGATTAAGGATATTTAGTTGCCTTGAATTTTTTAAAATAAATCTCACTTTTCATTTGAAATATTTAGACATAAATAATGTAGACGGAAGAACTGAGACTAAATATAACCCTAGATTATATCCTTAAGTTGATTTCTTTAACCCCTTTCTGTAAAAACAAAACACTGACCTATTTCAATGGATATGGAAGGCTTAGTCTCCCCTTTTAAATTATCTAATTAAAACACCTGTTGAGTATATCAGTTAATAATGGTGTTGTAGTTATTAATTATTTCAACGTAAGATATAATTGTTCATTAATTTATTCAACAGACATTTACTTAGTGTCTACTTTTGACCAGGCCCTGTCTCCCTAATGGAAGGAAAAACACAATTTAATTGCATAATTGCAAACGTGCACACGAAATAAGAACAGAAGGCGTAAGAGAGGACTGAGAGGCAGTACACAAGGAGGCAACACCCAGCCTGGCCACTTACTAGCAGTATGTCTTGGGCAAATTCCTTATCTGTCAACAATTCCTGCTTTGTAACATGAGATAATACTATCTAACTGAGTTGTAGGAAACTGAAAGAAATAGGGTACATTTAAAAAATGAAAAGAGGCCATGAAAGGAAAACAAAGTGAAAAAAATTAAAAATAAACATGTCAACTTCATATTCTTGCTTGTGTCCTTTAATAGCTCAATGGCTATGCATTCACAGCTCCGAACCTGAAATTCAGATGCCTCCTTGGACAAGTTCAAATCACACCCCCAAGCATTTATCCCTTCCTAAATAACGTTTCCTTTGTTTCTTTTGCCACTAAACTCCTTGAGCACAGGATCCATGTTTCACACATGTTCAGATCCACACAACCTTTGACACAGCTCATAGCAGACAGTAGCGAATTTAATATTTATCGAATGAATCTGCACTGAGGCAGTTTGAAAGATAGAAACAGATTTTTTGTGTGTGTGTACAAATACAGGCACTTGGTGGGGAACACTACTAAGCCTTTTCATTCATGATGATGCTTCATTGAGGCATTTATTCCATTGGAGGTAGGAGCACCCAGGAATGAGGACTTTGCAATTAGAGAAAGAGGAGGGAAGAATTGAGACATCTTGCGGCATTTCATAGTAGGCATGTCACATGCATAAAGCAGTTTATGGCTGATTGACAACACAAGCAGTACAGAATAAGTCATGTTAATGAGAACTCTATTTGTTTGCGGTTTGGTGTGTAATTTTTTCTGGCTTTGTGGTTATCTGGAAGTGAGAAACATTTTTATATCTAATTACATGCTTTCATAGTTTTATATATTGAAGTGATTTTGCAATATATTTAAATAAATATTAGGAATCTGTAAGAATTGTTTTATTAAGGATCCAGGTATTACTCAACTTTGAGAAAAGCTCTCCCAAAGTCTGCTCAAGAACATGCCTGGGCAGATCTAGAAATGGTTAAGGGTGGAAGGGCACTCCCAGCAATGATATCAAGATGGGAAAGCAGAAGTTCTCAGACTGTGGCAAGGGAGAATCATGGGAAATATGGAAATGAAGGGTGGAAGCTACACCACAGAAGCTTCTGAAGTCCATGCTAATAAAGCGAATGGTATTCTGTAAATAGCCAGAACTACTAATGACTGCTGGCCAATTACTGATACGATCAAAGCTGTCATTCTGGAGGGTTGATAGAGACTAAAGGGCGGGAAGCACGTAGAGAGGAAGACCAGGTAGGAGGACATTACAAAAGAGGAACTCGTGTAAAATTGGAAAGAAGAAGGGTGATGGGTGGACAATGCAATGCAATGAGGAGTACACAAGGCTTGGGAAAGAGCGGGATGTGAAATCACAGGAAAGTAGGCCAAAACTGAGATGGATTCGCCTATAATAACAAAAGTTCTGTTTATTCATGAAATATTTTGGTCATATAAAAATATCTAGAAAATAAGAAAATAAACATCTGTGTGTCTAGCATCCGGCTTGAGAATTAAAACACTGCAGTACCCTAGATGCATCCTCCTGATCCACTTCCCTCTCTGCCTCCTCAGAGGTAACCAACTCTCTGAATTTGATGTTTATCCTCTCCCTGCATTTCTTTACATTTTTCATATATGTTTGTACCTATAAACATATGGTATAGTTCTGAGGATTTAACTTTATACGAATGGGTCATAAAGCATATCTCTTTACCAAGTGCATATTTAGCATTGTCACTGAGATTTATCATTCACTTTCTCTGTATAGTATTTCATTTGTATAGTCCTAACCTAGTATTTCACTTTCAATACATACCATCATTTATTTATTCATTACTGCTCACATATTTATTCACTCCTTATGATTAACAATTTAGTTATTTCAAAATTTTGCTATTACTAACAATGTTGTAGCAAATGTTTTTCCTGGTACATGTACAACACTCTCTCTGGAATCCATACCTAGGAGTGGGATTATTGATTTAAAGGTATGTATATCTTTACTAAGTACTGACAAAGCTTTACCCAAACTGTTTTATCAACTGATGCTACCAACCCATAGTACATTAAAGCTGTCAAGTCAGCAGTTGGTATTGTCTGGTTCTGATGGGTGTGCAATGGCATCTCATTGTAATCTGCAGTTCCATGTAAACATGGGGGATTATAGATGGTATGCTGTTTGGTCCCCCTTTGTTTACGGTATGTAGGTCTTCAATGCTAACATGAATTAATCAATCTTGTCTATTGTACTTTCCATTTTTTCTTCTTGTTTAACAAATTCTTCTCTACTTTAGGGTGTATATCCTGAAGGCACATAAAATTAAGTGAATTTTAAAATGCCTGGTTAAAACTACTCAAGGAATAGATATATGGGGCCAACAATTTAAGGTATTCTAAATCCTCTCATTAACAAGAAGCAAAACAAGCTATCTAGGTCAAAAAGTAACAAAATCAAAAAGTACACAGGGAGTGGAGAACATATAAACAGGCAAAGTATTACAAAACAGGGCCCCTCAGCAAATCCAAAATTTCAGATTAAAGTAACAATGGGAAGCCATTTTTACCCATGAAGTTAGTACAGATAATTACAGGAACACTCAACGCTGATGAGGGTAAGGTGAAACAAAGCAGCACAGCAGCCTAACGAGTCTCCTGTAGGGATAGAAACTGGAACATTTACAAGGAAAATAATCTAAATATGCATACCATAAGCCTTAAAATGGTTCAAAACTTTTAACCCAGTAATTTAAGGAAATAATCAGGAATATAAGCAATGACATATACATAAAATATGATAGTTCCAGCACAGTACATGACTGTGAAACTGAGACTTCAATTATCAACATTAGTGTGATTAAATAAATTACACAATATCTATAAAACATATGTAGCCACTAAAGTTGGGATTTACAGAAAATGTTTAATGATAAATATTTAAACCAGAAGAAGTGTAAAAGTTACATTTGCAATACAACATCAACCATTTAAAATGTATAGAGAGCCGGGCGCGGTGGCTCATACCTGTAATCCCAGCACTTTGGGAGGCCGAGGCAGGTGGATCACGAGGTCAGGAGATCGAGACCATCCTGGTCAACATGGTGAAACCCCGTCTCTACTAAAAATACAAAAAAATTAGCTGGGCATGGTGGCACATGCCTGTAATCCCAGCTACTCAGGAGGCTGAGGCAGGAGAATTGCCTGAACCCAGGAGGAGGAGGCTGCGGTGAGCCAAGATCGCGCCATTGCACTCCAGCCTGGGTAACAAGAGCGAGACTCTGTCTCAAAAAAAATAAAAATAAATAAAAAATAAATAAAAATAAAATGTATAGAGAAAAGAAATTTACTCAAATGTTTGCTTCCCTAAATGTCCACAGTACAGCTGTAATACTTTGCAGCATTAGAAAATAATTAAATACTAGAACAAGAGAGCAATGCCTATATTTTCTTCCTACACTGGTACTGCATATAATATTCAGAATATTCAGGCCGGGCTCATGCCTGTAATCCCAGCACTTTGGGAGGCTGAGGTGGGTGGATCATGATGTCAGGAGATCAAGACCATCCTGGCCATGGTGGAACCCCATCTCTACTAAAAATACAAAAATGAGGCTGGGCGCGGTCGCTCACACCTGTAATCCCAGCACTTTAGGAGGCTGAGGCGGGTGGATCATGAGGTCAAGAGATCAAGACCATCCTGGCCAACACGTTGAAACCCCATCTCTACTAAAAATATCAAAAAATTAGCCTGGCATGGTAGCACACGCTTGTGGTCCCAGCAACTCAGGAGGCTGAGGCAGAAAATCACTTGAACCCAGGAGGCAGAGGTCACAGTGAGCCAAGATTGTACCACTGCACCCCAGCCTGGCGACAGAGCTAAGACTCTGTCTCAAAAAAAAAAAAAGAATATTCAGACTACGTTAGTATTAATAATATCACATATCAGTCTCAAGACTGAACACCTCAAAATATGTAGGAGACTCATTACAAGGAAGTTATAACTATATTTTACTTCAAAAGTTCTATCAAATAAACTGGAGGTATTAGTGGTAAACATTCACATAGTTATTATAACTATCATAAATCTAAATGGCTAATCCTAACTTTCAGAAATACATACAAACCTTTATAGTGTATCATTTCTAGACTATTCAATTCTAAAACATTAAGGGTTGATTCTCAACTTATTTCTCCATGAATATGAACCCATTCTAGAAATTACTCCAAATGGTTTTTGGCTTTTATCTTTTAAAAGCTGCTTTTCTGACAAAATCATTCAGATGCTCTAATTTTCTAAGTTTTTTTGTTTTGCTTTTTTAATTTTAAAATAACATAAGGACATAAACATCCACATATACCCAAATACAATTCAAAATCTACACAAGTCTATGAATTATAAAGCCTAAGTCCTACCGATTCTCCAAATGGGGCCACTATTAAGATCTCTTTAAGAGTTTTATATTTTTCAGAATCACGTTTTCTATACTAGTTACTTTTTAAATTATAGTTTCAGATGGGACTGCTAAGTCTACAATGGACATTTGTCCGTTGATGACCTTCCAGAAAACTAGTTCTAAAATTCTAAGCATCACCATGTGCACAGTATAAATTACTGTGGAGTCCATTTACTTACTGCTTAGCTCTGAAAGCCTGAAATAGTTTTTGGCAAAAAGCAACAAAATTCAACCTGACCTATAAACTGCATTCATCTAAAAGACAGTTAAGAGGATTTACTACAAAGGCGTACTAAGACAAACAAGAGAGAGAAAGAATCCACAGCCCAGTTTTTATATTTAAACTTGTAACCAAACAACAACGATGAAAAACATATTGTTTTACCTAATGGTGAAATGTTCCAAGAATGTGTTATGTACTTTAATATATCAGCTTCCCAAAGACTTCCATTCTCATATATTTAGAAAATGTAGACCACAGAACTGGCATTCTATAAATGTTTGTTGAATGAATTTACACATGTTTCATAAGAACCAGATGTCATAACTTCAACTAAGCCCAACCAGTAAATGATACTATGATGAAAGCACAAACTATAGAACACATGCTGTTTAATCACAAAATAGTTCTTATTTTGCAATTATTTATCATATCACTAAACATGAAGTGCAGTTTTCTAAGATCAGAATTCCCTTTTAAAAGAATGGAAATCATACTGTATGCACCACCTACAAATCATAACAGCTGAAGTGATACGAAAGCAGCATGATTATTTCAAGTCCAATGACTATCAACTTAATCAGAATTTGTAACTGTCTCAGTCAGTGAAGCCTGCTATAATAGAAAACTATATACTGGGTGGCTTAAACAGCAAACATTATTTCTCACAGGTCAAGAAGCTGGAAATTGCATCAGGGGACCAGCATGGTCTGGTTCTTGGTGAGAGTGCTCACTGAGTTATGTCACATATGGCCATTTCTTGGTACATGCAAGAGAGCTCTTGGGTCTTTTTTTTAAAATAAGGATACTAATCTTATCATGAAGGACCAGCCCTCATGACCTAATCTAACCTTAATTACCTCCCAAAAGCCCCATCTCCAAATACTATCACATTGGGGGTTAGGGTTTCAATATGTGAATTTTGGGGGAATACAAACATTCAGCCAGCAGCAGCAACCATCCTTTACTTGACAAAGGAATTTCATCACAAATATTACCAGAGGAAAACATTATTATTGGGGCTCTTTCAGCCAGATCTGAATAATATCATCAAAAGAACTCCACTTAAAAAATTCTTGCCAAATAAAAGATTCATTATCACTAATTACAGTTTTTGGTCATTCCTAAGGAAGTGGATGTTTCCATGTAAGATGATAGCAAACGGTTTCTCTCAAAATGCACTACTAAAACAAGGTTCTAAATTAACATTAGAAGTTTACAGGCCGGGCGCCGTGGCTCAAGCTTGTAATCCCAGCACTTTGGGAGGCCGAGGCGGGTGGATCACGAGGTCGAGAGATCGAGACCATCCTGGTCAACATGGTGAAACCCCGTCTCTACTAAAAATACAAAAAACTAGCTGGGCATGGTGGTGCGTGCCTGTAATCCCAGCTACTCAGGAGGCTGAGGCAGGAGAATTGCCTGAACCCAGGAGGCGGAGGTTGCGGTGAGCCGAGATCGCGCCATTGCACTCCAGCCTGGGTAACAAGAGCAAAACTCCGTCTCAAAAAAAAAAAAAAAAAAGAAGTTTACAGAACAGCAGTAATATTAAGTGTGATAGATATATGTGTGTGCATGTACATGTCAATATCCGAAACATGATGAATGTTTACTCTGTACAAGGTATTGTTTTAAATAGTTTACTAATAAAGTGATAGGTTTCATGAATGTGGCAAGGCCAGGTAAGACTTGAAAAATGCTTATGAAATGAATAAATGGAAAAGAACCAGAGAAGATCACCTTCTCTAGAACTCTGAGATGGACTGGAGTGTGGCTCAGCAATACAAGCAACCCTGGGAGCCTGTGAGAAATGCAGAATCTCAGGCTCCATTCCAGACCTACTCAATGAGAATCTGCATTTTGAAAGATTCAAAATTGTTTCTATGCATAGCAAAATTTAACTTTAAAAAGAAGGAGCTCTGAAAAAATAAGGTCAGCACATGGAGTGCAGCAAGGACATACAGCAGGAATAACTGAGGCGGGGGGAGGGGGAACAGAAAAAACAAAAAACCTAACTTCTGAGCCAGACACAATAGATAATGTAATAAGAAACATTTTTGAAAATTATTAAACTGCTTTTTTTCTCTTTTGCATTATGAATAATGGGAGAAGAGGCAGGTACTGGTGTCACCCAGACAAAAATGGAAGAGTACAAGCTTGAGAGCTACAGGGAATTCAGTGAGGAGCAATGGCAGAAGGCAGATCAGGAAAAGTGAGGCAGAATCAGACCCATATCTTAATCTCCTCTCTGGGCCAAAGTACCAGAGGTGAATTGTATGTCGGAAAAGATGAAGAAATTGCTACAGGCAGGCGGGCCTGTTTGGGTTAAGAAAGTCTCCCAGGCAGCAACACATCCAAGCAGCATGATGAAGTGTGGCTAAGCAGAGGGAATGCCTGAGTTGACCTTTCCCCCACCATGGTATGTCTGCGGAACGGATGCAAGATATAATTTTCCTGATGCTTGAGATAACCAGAGAAGGCAAAGCACTCAAAATAGCTAAGAAGCTGGCTACCTTGTACTGGCTCTACAGGAAAGGGCTGCCTGGGAAAAACAGAGTAAGAGGGCCACACTATCTATAAGTTGAAAGGAAAACTGCAGCCAACCCAGCGTATACAGGATTCACACAGTTAATGTACTGCTTAATATATGCTCACAAATAAAAAATTACAAGAGGACACAATTTACCATGAGACACCACAAATAGCTGAAGCTAAAGAACTGAAAAACATAGTTTTTCAGACTGTGAAATAAGTACAGTACAATGAAAATGTCTTTGAGAAAGCCAGAAAATAAAGTAGAATAGATAAAATGAACCTAGAAAAAGTATAAGTAGCAAAAAAGATAAAAAACCAGAAAGAAGTTACAAAGAAGTTCAAATGAGCAGCTCAACCTTCATATAAAAGGAACTCCAGAAGAGGAGAAGGGAATAGACACATTACCTCTTTAAAAAAATATATAGATATTTTTACATGACTATTACTCAATACTTCTGTATCATTCAAAAAGCCAATAATTTAAAGTGGAAAGTAATTTAGAGAGTCACTAGAAAGTGAAAAAGGAAAAATAAGAATGTTGCTTATTTTTCTGAATGTTCTGAAAAGTTTAAAATAAAAAAAAATACATTAAAAATTACTTAAAGGGTGTATTACTTGGATTTTATCACTTTTAATGCTAGGTATGACTGCAGACCAGGACACAGGAGTTTTTAAAGCAGTGTGAAGATGCTAAAATCAAGTGGATGGAAAAAGGTGCTGAAGGCAAGAAAGGATGAATGGATGGAGGCAAGTGCACACTGCTGGCCTTGAATTAGAGAAGCACCATCTTACAGTTCCAGCAACTTTACTGCTCAGCATTACTTTTTATAGTAACAAAATATACCTTGCATACATTTCTTGATCTGATTGCTGATTGCATAAATGTGCTCAGTTTGTGAAAACTTAAGTGAGCTACTATACATGGACCAATTTTAAGCTATACTGATAAATGTAATTCTTGAAATTAGATTAACTTCAGAACCATATAAGAAGGCAGTTTTCTTTTAACTCATACTATATTATATTGATTTTAACCATCAGTCTATTTACAAGTTCCATCCCTATTAAATACTAAGAAGAACAAAATTAGTAAGCCTTCAGAAAAGGCTGTCAAGGTATGTCCAAACAAGAAAGATATATAATATAGATTAATTACTAAAAAATTCTGGACTGTAGTCTAGTAAGGCAAGGGTAGCAGGAGGAGTTCCATACAATTCAAGACAAAAGTTTTAAGGAACTCTTTTTACAATTTATTACAAGGCACAAATACTATCACAGATTCAATGATTCACTGTTTCTCTATCAAGGTTACCACCACTTTTCAAGAGATGCTTCTCCTAAAAGTAAATCCATTATAATCCTGGAGTTCTATTAGGAATCTCTTTGAGCCAACAGTACAGAAAGTTTTAGAAAGATTTTATATTTTGTGGGAAGTTGTCATAAACTCTTCTGAGATATGGCACCATCTTTTTTTTTTTTTCTTTTTGAGACGGAGTTTCGCTCTTGTTACCCAGGCTGGAGTGCAATGGCGCGATCTCGGCTCACCGCAACCTCCGCCTCCTGGGTTCAGGCAATTCTCCTGCCTCAGCCTCCTGAGTAGCTGGGATTACAGGCACGCACCACCATGCCCAGCTAATTTTTTGTATTTTTAGTAGAGACGGGGTTTCACCATGTTGACCAGGATGGTCTCGATCTCTTGACCTCGTGATCCACCCGCCTCGGCCTCCCAAAGTGCTGGGATTACAGGCTTGAGCCACCGCGCCCGGCCGTGGCACCATCTTTTAAAAGATAAAACTAAATAATAAACTCAATGTTTCATAATTTACACTAACAGCTTTAGTTTTTTTAAAACGTTTACAAGAAACCACTGCACTAATTCTAAAAATAGATAATAAAATGAAGAGAACATTACTTTTATAACGTGTAAAGTCTTCTGATTACTTAAAATACATTCTCTATAAAATTCTTAACACAGCACAAATATTTACCTGGTCTAGTCCCAGTGAGGAGGCTGTTAACAGAAATCCAAGTCCCTCAAGGAACTTACGGTGGAATTAGAAACCAATGTTTAAAACTGAATTTCTATTTCTTGAGGTCTTATATATATATATATATATATATATATATATATGAATACACACACACACACACACACACACACCCCGTTGCTAAGAAAAGCCAATAAAAAGAATTTAATGTCAGTGACCATAAATAGATGAAACTGCAAGGAGGGCTGATTTCAGAGAGTCTCTAAAGTATTTATAATAACAGCCTATAATTATTAAGAATGTATGTACCATGCAGTATTCTAAGTACTTCAGATGCATTAGCTTACTTTGTCCGTAGCCCTATGAAGTAGATCCATTTATTATCCAGCATTTACAGAAGAAAAAACTGAAGCTTAAAAAATTTGGATGACTTGCCCAAGGTCTCATGGGAAACCTTTTACCACCAGCGTTCTAAGTCAACTACATTTCCTATCTGTAGAGTCTTTCTACAGAACTAAATAAACCCTGCAGGGGGAAAAAAATTCCTTAGACATGGAGAATGTTAGAAAACTGAATTCATAGGTAGCAAAATCTTTTCTAAATTATAAGTTTCCATACAACACAGAGTTTACAGTCAATCAGGGTTAAATGGTATGCTCAGAAATACATGAAGGGAATTGACAGATTTATAACAAAAGTAATTTCTGAGAGGCAGGCTACCTCCACCCCTCAAGATCAACAATGAAGTCCCAATATTGATACTCACCTCCCCTATCTAGTGTCTATTTTATTATTTTTCTTCTCTACTTGATGTTATGAGGAATTATTTTTACGTATGTATTTTATTTCCTTAAATTCTCTTAAGGATCTGGTAAGGCTAAAGCATAACTTGACACCAAAAGCATAGAACACACTTTACAAATGTTACCAGTGATCATTCTCACCAATGATAAGAACAAGCAAGACATAAAGAACAGACTGGTGGTGAGTTTCTGAGCAGCCTGCTGGCTCCTGAAAGCTGAGGTTACCAGATTCACATCATCCTGTGTTAAATATACAGTTGTGAGTATATATTAAATGCCTCATAGCAGTATTTTAAACAAAGCAGTAAAATAACATATAGCAATGCAACAATACCGTTAAAAACAAAGCACCAAGAATATGCAAATAGGAAAATCATATTTCACTCTACTACTTAATTTACCAAGAGTCATATTTTTCTGATCACTCAACAAGAATATGGTCCCCCAAATTAATTTATTTTGGAACTGTGTTAGGAATAATGCAGTAGGTTTTAGTCTAAACCAACAAGATACATATTGAGCCAAAATTCACTCAGAATAACCAAGACACAAAGAATATGTATCAATTTTTCCCATTAAGGGAAAACTAGCCTAAATTAATGTTCAATAATTTATCCATTCATTTAACCAACAATTATGAAACAGCTACTATGCGTCATCCCATCAGGTGATAAATCTGATGAGATTCATGCTCTGATGGGGCCAATGCCACAGAGAAAGGCAACAGACAATAAAAAATAAAAGTACAGGATGATTTTATTATGGTGTTACTAGGAAGGGAGAGGAAGGAAGACTAATTTAGACCAAACGATCAGAAAAAACTTCAATAAAGAGGAGGCAAAGAAAAGCTTTATTCTTTCACATTATGACTTGAGAAACACCACGGGTTCAGTATGACATGTAAGAAACTGGTGTTTTTAGTGTTACCATGATAGTCCCATAAATTATCAAGGACTGGAGAATGTAAAATTACAATCATTTTGGACTCTCTGAAGTTATACATGAGATACCCATGAAGATAATAGGAAGTGAGGTGCTGCTATAACGAACCCAAAAATGCAGAAATGGGCAATGAGCAGAGGCTAAAAGAATTTTGAGAAGCATGATAGAAAAAGCCTAGGTGGCCTTGACATACTGTTAGTAGAAATATGATGCTAATGTCTTTCCCAGTGTGGGCTCAGAAGGAAGTGAGGAGCATGGCAGACAAAAACATGTATCATCTTAGAAAATATGTAAATTATCATAAACATACTACCACTAGATGCATGGACTTGAAATTTGCTGATGAGGACCCCGACGGGAAGAAAGGTGAAACATGTTATTAGAAACTAGAGGAAGGAGGATCCTTGTTATACACAGGCAGAAAGCTTAGCTGAATTAAGTCCAGGATGCGGAAAGCAGACCTTTTAAGCTGTGAACCTGGACATTAAGATTAAGAAATTTCCAAGCCAAGTGTTGAAGATGTGGCCATTTTTTGTTTGTTTTGGTTTGCTTTTTCTTGCTGGTTACAGTAAAATGGGAGAGGAAAAAATTAAAGAGAAAGAATATTAAATGAAATAATACTGTCAGACAACCCTAATTCCGCAGGCAAGAAACAAGCTGATAAAAGTAATCAGAAGCATACAGGTGCTACCACCTATCATCAGAAAAGGATGACTCCAAGAGCAGGGAAGTTCAGTACCCAGAGGGTGGAGCAAAGAGTCACAGAGAACTATCCCCAGTCCTTGAAATTTAAAGTTTTGAAAGTGCTCAAAAACAATGACTCCTTTTTTCTCTCCATTTAATGATAATCTACACCTGACCCACCATATTCTGGGAGCAGATAACTTGTTTGCTAGTTTCTCAGGTCCACAGAGAGAAATTTTGTTCCACTATGGATTATACCCAGAATCTCACGCATTCTGACTTAGATCAAGAACCCTGGGTTGAGACTTTTGGAATCCATTGTGGCAATATTGGGTTGAGACTTTTGGAGATGTTGGGAGAGGGTGAATGCATCTTTGCATGCAGCATGGACATGAACCTCTGGGAGCCAGAGGGCAGACTGTGGTAGGCAAAATGATAGTTTCCAAAGATAAGTATGTTCCAATCCCTGAAACCTGTGAATATGTTACCTCACAGGGCAAAAGGAATTTTGCAGACGTGTTCTTGAGATGGGGCTACTAACTTGGATTATGTGGATAGGCCCAACGTAATTACAAGGGTCCTTATGAGTGAAAAGAGGAGGCAGGAGAGTGATGCCACATGAGAAAGAGTCCACCAAGCTATTGCTGGCTTTGAGATGGAGAAGGCACCAAAAGCCAATGAAAGCAGGCAGTCTCTGTAGAGGTTGAAAAAGGCAAGGGAATGGATTCTCCTCTAGAATCTCCTGAAGGAAAGAAGCCGTATCGACATTCTGACTTTAGCCCAGTGGAAACCCTTCTCTGACTTCTGACTTCCAGCTCTGTATGACAATAAACTTTGCATTAGGTCACTAAGTTTGTGGTAATGAACATTCATTTACAAGTTATTTTTGCCCTATTTCCATTAAGGTTTTTAATTGGCACTTAACGAGTTATGACAGAAGGCAGTCTGGGCACTAAAAGATTAGGTAGAGCTGACCTTAGTTCGAAAGACTCAAATGGGGTCTGGGATCTGAACCTCACCAATGTCTTACTCTGAGGAGTCATACATTGGTTAACCGCATGCCACAACATGTGACCAAAAAATCTGCAACAAACACAGCCAAATATATTCAGTTCTTCCATGTGAATCTGTTGTACACAGAATTTTTCCAAGGCAGTTAGAAACATATAACAAAATAAAAATTAAGATTGTGGTTGGATATACAATTTTTGTTTAAAAAATTACAGCAGTCTTTTTCAGGTTTCAGTAATATCTACTAAATTCTTCAAGATGGGCATATTTCCTACCACTGATACATTTAACAAGAGTTATACTTTTTTGCGCAACAGAAATTGGGGCCAAAAATAAAAATCAGGAAATGAGATCTACCTTTACAAAAAAAGAATCTGTAGGGCAAAGTGCCATAATTGCAACACAGCAGACCCTCCTCCAATGAATATCCAGTATCATTTTCTCAACTTTAATGTATCAAATACAATGACTGAAAAGCTCTTATAAATATGAGGAAAAAAATCTTAAACCAAACAATTTGATTTTAGATGCCATGTGTTCACTGTGGTCATCACATAATTTGCTATTCATTTTTTATTTACATAATTTGGCTGGACAGTTATTTGCTCTCACTGATAGTGAAAAACGGAAGCGTATAATGTTTACATTCCAGCAAGATAACAATTTTACATAATTAAGAAGTCATTTTACACATGGTCAATTGAAAGGGTTGTTAGGAACTCAAAGAAAACCTACAAAGATTCTGCCTTTAAAGTGCTCACAGCTGTAGAATAGGTTGGGCAGAAGGCTAAACAACACAAGAAGCTCTGTGCAAATATGCTTTAACACATGCCAACAGTTTCTGTTTGGAGAGAAGAGTGTCCTGAGGAAAAAATATAAGGGCAGAGGGAAGCCAAGTCTGAAAGATTTTATCCTGCACAAATGGCAAAATCAACAAACGTTTTTGAGCAAGGAAGCAGCATGGTACCTACAGTAGAAAGAACAGGCTAGAAGACAAGAAGCAGGAAAGCCTACTGGAAATAGGCTGCCAGAGGCAGAGAAGGAATTGAACTATGAACATGAAAATGAAAAACAGAAGATAAAGAAAAAATCAGCACTTCCAAAACATACTTTTATACCACCTGTGGCTTATTAAAGTAACTGCTAATACAAGGGAGAAACCCATACTGAAATATCGAGACCATTTAGTCAAGGAAATGGGCTTTTTGACATCTAACATCCTAAACCCATTCTAAGAAAGCCAACCAATGAAATATCAAAAGTCCTGCACGCCAAAAGTCTCAACTAGGGAAGTCACAGGGCAAGTTCAAAAGGAGTGAGGATTAATGATGTAGCATCCCAAAGAGCTGGCTGGCGGTAGCAATAGAAAAATCTCCACCAAACAGAAGAAATCCAATCCCTCAGCTCATTTTCCCCCAAACCTGTAATATTTAAACCAAGCTAAAGGAGGAGCAATAAGGCGTGGATTTTTGTATATGTGGGTGAGTGGAGCAGAAGGAAGGATAGTGAGGTGGAATAAAGGAGAATACTGCTGAAAGTTTTGGAACAGAAAATTAATTCATGATCATCTTATTAGTATATCATCTCATATATCCTCAAAACACATAAAATATTTAGTAAGTACCAGTAGTACACTATAGTTACTTACTGAAATATAGCATAAGCTTAATCTCACTGCCCTTAAAAGGGTGATAAATTAAAACATTCTCAAAGATATAACAATAAAAAATAATTTCCCCAACAATTAGACATATATTTTTTTAAACTTTCATTATTACTTATTTCTTTAAGTTTCTCCACTAAGTATTATCATCCCTAATAAGCATAAAAACTAAATCTAAAAGACAACCCAAACTCTGGCCTAATTTCCTTAAGGTCAATGATTAGACTAGGTCCTCTTTTTTTAAGGTCTAATTCACTGCTCACTATAATAAAATACCTCTGATTTAAATCATATAGACATTCAGTGCCAAACTCTTCACTAATAGTGTGCAAGTCTCATATCCAAATTTCTCAGCCCAGCTGTCTAAAATGACAGTACATTCCTTACGAAAAAAATGTAATATAATCTATTTAACAGATTGTCTTAAAAGTGCCTTACAGATTTTATGCCTTAAATTTTAAAAACATCATTTGATGAGAAAAACAGAATAACTGAAGAGGAAGATCTGATATAAATGGCTGTGACACTGGTTATACGTTACCTAGAAACGATTTTACATTTCTAGTTGATTCTGTTGCCGTGTTTTACATGGAATTATTTCATTGAGCTGCTTATACATATGCTTTAAGCATTCAAAAAAGAAAAAAAAAGAAAAAAATCCAGAGGTCACAATTCACTACTAAAGTCAAATTAGGAAAACAATGTTTTCAAAGATTCCAAGAATTGAATTTCTGGAATAAGTAACCAAGCATTCTGTTTACATGACTAGGGTGCTGGAACTCCGGGCAAAAGGGTAGAGCAGAACGGGGTAAGACGGAGAGTGCTGGGCCAGCAGGACAGCCAGGATTTCCACAGAGAAGAGAGAGGCTGGGAAAAACAAAAGACCAAAGCTAGAAAAGAGCTGAAAGAATTCCATCACCTCAGGATTTCTAAAAATCATTCTTAAATATTTCTAACGGCATTACTTCTGGCATAGAGATATAAGAGCTCCATAATTTCTTCAGAAAATGTGGCCTCTGCTACATCTTTCCTTGAACTCACTATGATGACTGTAGATTCAACTTTTGGTTCTGTATTATACCTTCAATTATATTTAACTGTTAATCTAAAACAGTGGTCCTTAACTAAGGCTCTGTTTTGCCCCCAGAGGACTTCGGGCATTATGTGGAAACACTTTTGGGGCTCACAGATTGGAAGGCTGCTACTAGCATCTAATGAGTGGAGGCCAAAGATGCTGCTGAACATCCTACAATGAACAAAAACAGCCAGCACAACAAAGAACTACCCAATCCTAAATGCCAGCTGGGCTAAGGTTAAGACACACTGATCACTCCTGAACATACGAAAAAGCCTACTCCTGGGACCTTTATACTAGTTCACCCCTAACAGTCATCTAATTAAAGGACAAAACACCACCACCAGAGGCTTCATTTTTCAATTGCTTTAAACATGGTGGATGGGTGGCTCAAACTGAGTCACACAGAAATACACTGAAATAATGTACCACACCAGGAGTGCAAAAACTGCAAGAACTTTTTAATTCTTCTTTTATTTAATATCTATCTCACATTCAATTCACAAGAGAAGCAGATACCCTAACCTCCTCAAAACACAGTATTTCTTATTAATGCAAAAACTTAGGCAGACAGTATTAACTGAGGAAGATTTATGTTGGGGGCGAGAGGGTGAAAGCCACCCAGGTCTTTAAAATGCAAAGTTATTTCACAGTTTACTTGCAAAATGACTCAGATCATTATTACTTTTAGTCATGCCAACTTTGCTGCTCCCAAGCCTACTAGTATTGGAGAAAAAAAAAACCACCATTTTTTCTGCAGTCATTAAACCAATGAAACAGAAGCTTACTGAAAAACAGGTTTGTGGAACATTCCTATTTTTTTTTTTATAACTGGTATAAAAATAAAAGCAGTCCTTGGAAATGCAAATGAAGATTCTGAGAAACCTTTCATCTTCCTAAATACCTAGTGTGAGAAAAAAACACGAAAACAAAAGAAAACCCTAACTCACAAATCTTAACCTGCGAATATTTTCCTAATGCTTCCCTCAGTGAAAATCCTGGTTTACTCTTTTTTAGTTTCTTTCCCGTCAAACATTTGGAAAAGACCTCCACGTAGCGTTTCACGAACCGAAGAGTGCTAAGAACAAATAAAAAGCCTGGCGTGTACCTCGCAAATCTCATTCATCTGAAACCGTGGAGACAGAGCCCTGTTGTCTGGCGTGACCCTCTCGCTCTTTTCACAGCGGTTTTCATCACTCGAGTACCTGCCTTGCCTACTACTAAAGCGAAGCTTCCCAACCCCACTTGGGTGGCTTCCATGTCCCCACAGCAAGAAAAATCAAGCATCCAGCGCAGCCCCTTTGCTCAGCGCAGGGTGCATGGAATCAGTGCTCCGTGACCACTTAGGGAGTCGCCATAGGAAGTTAACAGGAAAGGCATTTCAGCCCCATCTCAGAGGCCCCACAAAAGGTGCAACGATTTCACCAAACGTGGCACTCTGGGCAAGAGAAAACCAGAGTCGAAACACAGCCGACAGAAGGAGGGTTTTCCGGGAGGGGGTTGGCGGCGGGGGGTGCTTTTATTTTCCAGCCGCGAATGCCCCTTCATCTTTAGAAGGCTGAGCTAAACTTCAAAGCAAAGGGTTTCCACGCGACCCGCCGCCTCGGGCTCGCGCCTGGGCTCCTCGCGGGGTCACCCGAAGGCAGCCGAGTGAAGCGACGCGCCCGCCCTGCCGCGGGGAGTCCGAGCCCGCTGGGGCGGAGGGAGGCCGGACACCGGAGAGGAGGACCGCCTGGGCTCCGCACCGCCCGACACAGCTCCCGCTCCGAAGCCTCCTCGGGCGCTTCCTCCCTTTCCCTCCGGGCTTCCCAACGCCGAGGGCCGCGGGGCGGTCACCGCGGAGCGCCGCGCCCGGTCCGCCCCGACCCCCGGGCCCCCGGCCCAGCCGCCCTTACCGAGCAGCAGCAGCTTGACCTCGCGCGCAGCCTTCTCTCCGTCCTCGCGGAGGTTGCGGTCGATCATCTTACTCCGCTCCACCGCCGCCTTGTCCTCGGCGCTCAGCGTGCAGCCCATGGTGCCGAGAGCGAGAGCCTGCCGCCGCTCCCTCCGCGCCCGGTGCGGGCTCCGAGCACAGGGGAACCCTTTCTTCCTCCGAGCGGGCGTCCGAACGCCTCCCGACGGGGGCCACGCCACCCCCACCACTGCCTCAGCGGAGTCGAGGGCGACGCCGTCCGCAGAGGGGCAGCAGCAACGGGCGGCTGTTCCTCACTGCCGGCTCCGCTCCAGGCCCGGTTCCGCGCCCCCAAGTCCCGGATTTGGGGTTTCGAAGCTCCGGGCACAGCGGCTGCCGCCCTCCAGCCGGTGGCCGCGCCGCAGCCTCGCCAAGCCCAGCGGAGCTCGGCCTCGGCGCGCCGCCGCGGCCCCGCCCCTTCCCGCCCCTCCCGCCACCCCGCGACCACTCCCAGGGCGCGCGCCCGCGCACGTGCCCTAGGACAGCGCCCCCTCGGAGGGGTGCGCGCGCCCGCCTGGCCCCCGACCCCGGCGCCGCGCCACCCCCGAGGGCCCGGCGCCCCCTGGCAGCCTCCCCGGAACACGGCACTGCCCGGCGGGGCTGTGGCCTCCTGCCCTGGGCGGGAGTGGGGTAATTTCTTTCCGTTTACTCACACCAAGGGAGCTGTGCGTACCTGCCCCTTTGGGTGGGGGTGGGAGAGCTGCCAAAGTTGCCGAAAAAAGCCAGTCCTGGGCGTTTCAGCACGCCCAGCGCCGGCAGCCACGCGAGGGTTTTCAAAATGCAAAACCCTGTTAAGCTGAGGTTCAGGGCCGTGGGAAACAGAGAGCTGGGGAGGGAATGGAGCCTGGTGAAACCAGAGATGGGCACAGTGGAGAACAGAAAAGTCGGGGGAGGCGACTGGGAAAGGGCACCAAGGTCAACTTTCTTTGTAGCTCTTGCTTCTTTTTCCTGCCTTCTAGCCCTCCCTCCTTCCTCCCATTCTCAGTTTGTCGAAAGAACCCGTTTTGAAGGATTTCCTCGGAACCTGAAAAAATGGGAGACAAAGAATCAAGAAGTATTTTTAAATGACAAGAGCAATAAAACACACCAACACAAGCCAATCTCCACATCGTAACAGATCTCTAGAGCAGCACATAAGCTTCCATGTCAAATTTTGAGCCAATATTTATGACTGTTTGTAACTCCTGTACCATTGGGCATGTCATTTTTACAGGCCTTAGCTTCTTTGCCCATGAAACGAGGATTGGATCTATGCTGCTATCTCCCCATCCTTCTGGCTCTAACTGGTCTGTGGAAATAAGTTCCTGGGGCCGGCGGGAGGCATTCTACTCAGCACGGAATGAATGAGCAGAGGCTTAAGATCTCATCTCTTCCTGTCAATTGCACTACACCTTTCCTCTGCAGACATCACAGGAAGCGTTAACTGATTAGAAAATAGGGCTGGTAGTAAGGAAAAACATCTTTCTTGATGAATTAAAAATTGGGAAAGCCTCCCTGGTTTTCATCTGGAAATCTTAGTCTCTAAAAATCATTTGGGAAAACTGAGCTTGAGTTTTCCAAGGTGAGGCTGAACTGATGATACAGGCAGAATAGCTTTCAAGTAGGACACTTAGACCAGGCTGGTGAGCTAGCAGAGACTGTGAGTTGCCTCCTTACGGGACAAGTCTTTTCCTGTTCTCCTATGAGAGTCACACCTGCTGGGCTGATGAGATGCAATTTCAAGATCTGCCTCAACTATAACCTTTTGTAATATAACAACAAAAAGGAACAATCTTTAAATGTACTTAGTCACCTTCTACACTTTTAATTCTTGGCACTCTAAATGCGAATATGTATCAGAACTCTGGAATTAAACTTAAGGAAATCAAATTTCAACACGAGCCGTCCTGGATTATTTTTTATGATGAGTCTTTCCTATTAAGTTTGGACCAGACAGAGCATGAAAAAAAAAAAAAAAACAGTTTCAGCAAAAGAAGAAGTGGAGGCTGAATTTTGGTAGAAATGTCTATAAAACTTGTGTTTAGGGGAAATGAAGGTCTAACAGAAGTTTGTCAAATAGGTGACATTACTTTTGTCCTTTGAAGTTAGTCGAATAGGTGAGTTAAATCTGATACATAAACAAATAAGGCCAACAAATTAGATTTATATGTAGCCAAATTCCTAAGAGGATGAAGAGTAATAAAACTGATCAGTATGGGGGGAGCTTCTAAGATAAGAACACTTTCAAGAAATATTTGAAGCAAGTGATAACAGGATATTGGTGGGGAGTTTCAAGAAGTATATATATTAGTCAGTTCAGGCTGCCCTAAAAATATCATAGACTGAGTGGCGGAAACAATAGGAATATATTTTTCACAGTTCTGGAGGCTGGTAAACCTAAGATGAAGGTGCCAGCTGATTCAGTTCCCCAGTGAGGGTTCTCCTGCTGCCTTGCAGATGGCCTCCTTCTTGCTGTGTCCTCACATGGCAGAGCGAGAGTGAGAGAGAGCTCGAAAGCATTCTGGTCTCTCCTCCTCTTCTTATAAAGGCCCCATCTTAAAGGCCCCACTTTCAAGACCTCATCCAAATCTAATTACCTCCCAAAGGTTCCAACGCCAAATACCACTGTATTGTAGCTTAGGGCTTTGGAGAGACAGAAACATTCAGGCCGTAATAGCGTATATTTTGTTTGAGGGGAATAACCAGCTGAACAGTTAATGTGCAAGATACATGAAAGAGAAAGCAATGGTTTTAGAATTGAAAGTAGTTTGGCTGTGAAGAATGATGGGACATCATGTGGGTGGGTCAAAGTTGGGGTAAAGAATGATAAGATGTATGGGACAAAGTTGGAAGACAGCTTTAAATGCTAAGGTGAGGAGTTGGACTTGATACAGTGGGTACTAAGTATTCCTTACATTCTTTCCTAAGTTGGGTAACAGATGTTAAAAAACAAAAAAATTTAAAAACCTTCGTACCTCTACATGTAAAACAAATGAGTTACCAGCCGGTGAATTGTGTTAGTAATCCAAATACGAGCTGGCGAGAGTCACTCAAGCTATGACTTACATAATTATGATGTCGAAAAATGTGATTCAACAACCTTGTCAAGGAGGTGGAGCAGATATTATTTACTTCTCTTTTATACAGAGTGAAATAGAAATGATAGAGGTTAAAGCACTCGAAAGTACTGCGTTTTCTTTTCAGTATCATGTTTGTTTTTAACAGCTTTTTTGGGATGTAAGTTGCATGCCATAGAATTTGCCTATTTAAAGTGTATACTTCTGTGGCTTTTACTATATTCACAGATTTGTGCAGCCATTACTACAATCAATTGTAGAATGTTTTCATCACAAAAAGAAGCTCTGTTTTCCTTAGCCATCATCCCCAATCCTTTATCTTTCCCCAGTCCTAGACAACAACCATTAATCTAATTTCTGTCTCTTTAGATTTGCCTATTCTGACATTTTATATAAAAGGAATCATATAGTATATAGTATTTTGTGACTGACTTCTTTACTTAGCATAAAGTTTTCAGGGTTCATCCATGTAGCATCCACTAGTACTTCATTTCTTCTTATTTCTGAATAATACTGAACATTATATATCAAAAGAGTTAAGAGACAAATGTTAAGAGATAAATTGGAACACATTCAGCTGAGAGCCTGAGGTTTCAAAGTAACTCCAAACTATGTCATAAGGAATAATTGAAGAAATTGGGGATATTTAATGTAGGAATGAGAAGATACAAATGACTGAAGAGATGTCATTTATCAAAAGGAATAGACTTTTTTAGCTAGCTTCAAGGTGGTGTTGAAAGAAATCTGCAGCAAACAAAAATTTACCTTGCTATGTTGTGAATGGGAGCCTTACCGTAGGAAATTAAGAAGGAACCACAGAGAATGCAAAAGTTGAATAAGACTTTTTCAAGAATCTTAACCATGGAGAGGGGTAGATACATGGGATGGTAGTTGGAGAGGTAGGTATAGGATTTGTTTCATTTCACTCGCCACTCATTTTTCAAGGGAGAAAAAGAGATTGCTATTAATACGGTTTCACTGTGTACTCACCCAAATCTCATGTTGAATTGTAATAATGCCTACATGTCAAGGGTGGGACCAGGTGGAGATAATTGAATCATAGGGTCAAATTTCCTCATACTGTTCTCGTGGTTGTGAATACATCTGATGAGATCTAATGGTTTTATAAGTAGGAGTTTTCCTGCACAAGCTTTCTTGCCTGCTACATGTAAGATGTGACTTTGCTCCTTCTGATTCTCAAGCCTCCAGAGCCATCCTGAACAGTGAGTCAATTAAGCCTTTTTCCTTTAAAAATTACCCAGTCTTGGGGCCAGGCACGGTGGCTCATGCCTGTAATCCCAACACTTTGGGAGGCCGAGGCAGGTGGATCACGAGGTCAAGAGATCGAGACCATCCTGGTCAACATGGTGAAACCCCATCTCTACTAAAAATACAAAAAATTAGCTGGGCATGGTAGCGCATGCCTGAAATCCCATCTACTCAGGAGGCTGAGGTAGAAGAATAGCCTGAACCCAGGAGGTGGAGGTTACGGTGAGCCAAGATCGTGCCATTGCACTCCAGCCTGGGTAACAAGAGCGAAACTCCATCTCAAAAGAAAAAAAAATTACCCAGTCTTTATTAGCAGCATAAGAACAGACTAATACAGTTGTGGTACAAAGGAAAAAATCAGGCCACCCCGCTTTCGGACCACCACTTCAGACCTTTTCATCTCACCCTCTGTTACATCATTATCATTCATTCTTCAGCCCCACAGAGACCTTCCATCTACTGTGCTAATGTGCCCTTCATGTGCTAATATCTCTCCTTATGCAACTTATATCCCATCTTCTAAAAGGATAATAACTCTTTTGTGATATCCTCAAAGCACCCCCACCATTGTATTCAACAGGAAAAACCTAAAATCTGGTTACATCTACTCTGCCTATCCATGACTATACCAGTTCAGCTGAGCTCAACCAAAGGAAAACACAGTAATTAACAACTCCACCTTTATCTTTGCTCAGGCCAAATACTCAGAGTCATTCTAGATTCTTTTCTTGCCCGCAAACCTTATTTATTCAATCTGTTAGGAAGTCTTACTAACTTTGCCTTCAAGTATAATCAGCATTTGACCAAATATCACCATATTTACTGATAGGCACTAGAGATATTTATGAAATATTAAATAACCTGCTTTCTGCTCCCTCTACTTCTACCTTTATCTCTTACTGTTTCCCACCTAGTAGCCTGATACATCCTTTAAAATGTCAGGGAGAACTATCCACTCACTTTTTATCTCACATAGAGGAAAATCCCATCTAAATTCCTTATGATGGCATACAAGGATTTACCATGTTCCTTCCCATAGTATTTTCTGCCATTCACCTTGTTGTCTGTGGTTCAGCCTCACTGACCTCCAAACTGTTCTTTGAACTTTCCAAACACACTCCAACATAAATGCCTCCATTTATTTTCCCCTCGCCTGGAACACTCTTGAGCCAGGTATCTCTTGACTCACTCCCTTATTTCATTCAAATCTCTGTTCAAATGTCATCTTATCAGGGAGCTAGCTTTCCTAACTACTCAGTAACCACTTTTTATTCCCTTATTACACACTATAATTCTTTATGTCTCTTATCACATAGCATATATATGTTCGTGATTATGTGTTTATTACCTGTCTCCCCTTCCTTGAATATAAATTCAAAATGGCAGAGACTTTGTCTTTCTTGCTTACTGTTTTATGTCCAAAACCTAGAATAGTAAAACCCATAGTAACTGAATAAAGAGGAAGTGATGGATCTGGAATATAAATCTAGCCTTCTAAATGTATTCATTCATTCATTCATTCAACAATATTAACTGAAGAACAATTACAAGCCAGGTACTGTTCTTAGCACTGGGAGTAAGGTGATGAATAAGACAGATTACATTGAGGGGGAGATGGTGGCTGTAGTAGGAGGGAGACATTAAATGCATATGTAAGTGGATCAATTTAATTGGATAAAATAAAAACAGCTATAAATGCTATGCAAGTAATGAAACAGTGTTTTATGAGAGTACACCAGTTCAGGTCTCTTGAGAAGCAGACATCAAGACAGAATTGGACAAACAACAGACTGGAAGAAGTGCCTGTGAAGGGTAAGAGAGAGTGGGAGCAGGGTAGCTGGAGAGCACTTTGAACGTGATGCAGCTCTGACATCTGGACAAGGAGATAAGGAAAGAGGGAATTTGGGACAGGTTATGATGCAGCTTGAAGAGTCTTGGCCAACCTGATGAGATCTCTGCCCCACAACCCAGTCCTGAGTAAATATTGTTCATTAGAGGAGTCCTGCGCTGGGCAGAAGTTGTGAAGTTGGCTGGCTCTAATGCCCTTACCCTACTCTGCTATAGGCTCAGGACAGCCTCGAAAGAGACAGCCTCAGGCCTACGTGTGAACACTGCAATGGATGTAAAGATGGGGCAGTTGGAGATTGTCAGCCAGCTGTGCTCCCTTGAAGCGTCATCTGAATGGTGCACCTCCATGGCCACAACAAGGAGTCACTCTGAAGGAAAAATTAGGTACTTTGAACTGAATGTTTATGGAGAACCAGATGACTAGAAGGAACCATGGGTGGAGGAAGAGGATTCCAGTGTCTTTCATTGGTGAGGACAAGGCCAAGGCTCCTAGGGTAGAATGGAAGTTGACTTGATCAAGAAACTCAAAGGTTAGTTTGCCTGAAGTGGGGACAAGAGAGGTAGTGAGGGAATGTGTTCTCTTTCCAGGTCCGCAAGGGGGCGTAGTTTTAAGGGCAAGAATTTCCCAGCACCATGCCCCCCTCCCATCTCTCTCCATCCGGGACATTTAATGGTTTATATTTGAATTTCACTGGTGCGTGAAGAAACTCAGTCAGTCTCTCCAGCGGAAGTTCTAAGGAACTCCTTTCATTGGCCCAGGGTCTTGGAGAAGGTGGGGGTTCCTCCCAGGATAAAAGTCCGTATCCACACACCTGGCCGGATTTTCTCTGGAATCCCCTTGTACACTCTTCGTGGAAGTCTTTTTCTTCTTCTCCTTTCCTTCTCTTTTCTCTACCTAAATAAAAATCATCTTTCTGCAACATTCCTTGGGTCCAATATTTACTTTTATGAGCCTACAGCGTAACTGCAGTGGTCCCTCCGCTTATTCTTTAATAGGTTGGAGAACAAGAACCCACAGCATTCTCTCAGGGGAGCTGTGCCTCACCAGCACCCCAAGAAAACCGGGTTACAGTAGAAGACCACGATGTTCGGGGCAAAAGGTAAGCAGGAGCCAGATCCTATAGAGCTATGCAGGCCATTCAGGTGGTGGGAATTTATCCTACATTGCAATTTGTAAGCCTCAGTTTCCTCTTCAACGATGGAGATTAAAGTGTTGTGTTGATTAAGATAACTCATAACACAGTTCCAGGCACATCATGTGCTCATAATTACAGAGCATTTTTCTTTCTGTTTTGTCAGATCCAAGAGTAAGAGCAAAATAGGAAAGAGAGATTAAGGTGACAGGGACAATTGAGGACTTTGAGGGCCAGCAGGAGGGATGCGTATAAGATCCAAAGGGGAGGAATCATTATCAAATTCATGATATATCCATTTGTATCTTAATAGACAACAATAACACTTTGTACATATTTTGTGATTCCTTATCTGCCTTGTGTTTTCATGGTTCTCAAGCTTCCTATTTTTCTTTGTGAGAAAAAAAACCTAAGAATGAGGACGAATGAGGACGTGTCTTCCCCTGCCCCAGTGTTTGTTTGTCCTTACCAAAATTTCAAATATGCTGTTCTAACAGAGGATCAAGCAAACTGTGGGACAAGTTTAGAGCATAGGCCAGCTTCTCAAGAAAAGAGCTACCTGGCTTTATTAAGGCCTATGGGTTTATTTACTACATCGGCTTTAAAAATAGCTATCTTGACACCTCCCCCTCTGTTTATGCTTCCTGCTGGCTCAGCTGTTTTTCTTTCACTGTAGCTCTTTGTTTAAGCTGTGAGGCTGACATGTGTGTCTCTTGTTCGGCTCAGCAGGAACTGCGCAGAAGGGTTGACAGAGGACTGGGAGTAGGAGGCAGGCCAAAGGGATTCAGGGAAGCACTCAGTGTTTTTGTTCTAATTACTATCAGTGGCAATATCATTCCAAATAATGGTATTAAAGCGTTTAGCAAACATTTGTTGAGTATCAGTAGTTTATTAGGCCACATATGGATTAGGGGCCAAAAGGAATAAAGTGTGTTTTCAGTTTTTAAGAAATTATCTCTGTATAAGAGTTCAGGGGCCAGGTGCATTGGCTCATACCTGTAGTGTCAGCACTTTGTGAGGCCAAGGCAGGAGGATCCCTTTAGGCCAGGAGTTCAAGGCCAGCCTGGGCAACATAGTGAGACCCTGTCTCTACAAAAAAGTTTAAAAATCAATCTGGCATGGTGGCATGCACCTATGGTCCCAGCTACTTGGGAGGCTGAGGTGGAAGGATTGCATGAGCCTGGGAGGTCGAGGCTGCAGTGAGCTGTAATTGCACCACAGCACTTCACTTTCGTCTACAGAGTGAGACCCTATCTCAGAAAAAAAAAAAAAAAAAAAAAAAAAAAGAATTCAGGGCCATTAAATGGGGAAAAAAATACACAGGAGGAGCTTTAAGACATGAAATTATCCAGATCTTCCATATACTCAACTACAAGGTCATGCAAAATGGAGGATCAGTCAGCCAAGTGCTCAAGATCAGATCCTAAATCTTTGAGAAAAGTGACTGGGGAAAGTGTACGTATTGAAAGAAAATCTTTGGTCACGTCTCCTGTGCCTGGCTTATTCTCACCCGCTTTATTCCCAGCTCACTGTTACTCTAACACCAAAGAAGATACATTAAAAATTCAATAGAGGCTGGGCGAGGTGGCTCACGCCTGTAATCCCAGCACTTTGCGAGGCCGAGGCGGGTGGATCACGAGGTCAAGAGATCGAGACCATCCTGGTCAACATGGTGAAACCCCGTCTCTACTCAAAATACAAAAAATTAGCTGGGCATGGTGGCGTGTGCTTGTAATCCCAGCTACTCAGGAGGCTGAGGCAGGAGAATTGCCTGAACCCAGGAGGCGGAGGTTGCGGTGAGCCGAGATCGCGCCATTGCACTCCAGCCTGGGAAACAACAGCGAAACTCCGTCTCAAAAAAAAAAAAAAAAAAAAAAAAAAAAAAAAAAAAAAAAAATTCAATAGGCAGAAGTTTCAGACATCGAATGAGCCTCAGAACATTGAGTTTATCTTAAAAGCAATGTTCTGCTCTCCATGCTTTGCTCGCATATCTGTTTCCAGCCTCTGTGGTGTAGACAGAACGTCTGCAGGAGCTTGTCTTTTCCCTTCAATGCACCTGGATGGGTCAATGGGTTCGGGACCTGCCTGAGCTCAACACTGTTTTTTCACAAGCAAGCCTGAGCATACTGGCCCACCAGTTTTTAATCTGTGTTAACTAAAAAGCGCTGCTTAGCTCTCAAACTTCAGCTGTAAATTCAACCTCGTTCTTTTACCGAGGCGCTTCTTTGGAGATCTGGGGCTGGACAGCTATTGATAGAGTAGTGCTTTAATTCACAAAGTGCTCCCGCCCCTTTTCTAAACAGTTCTGTGTTAGTCCATACTGGCTGCTATAACAAATACCTTAGACTGAAAAACTTACATACAACAGAAATTTATTACTTACAGTTCTGGAGGCTTGAAAGTATAAGATCAAGAGGCCAGCAGATGTGGCAAGGGCTTGTTCCTCATAGATGATGGCTTCTGTGTGACCTCTCATGGTGGAAGGGACGAGCAGGCTTCCAGACCTCTTTTATGAGGAACTACTCCATGAATGAGGCTCTGCGTTCATCACTTAATCCCCTCCCAAAGGCCCACTCTCATAATACTAATTGGGGATTAGGTTGAACATACGAAGTTTGCAGGGACACAGACGTTCAGAACATAGCCTTCTCCTTGGGGACTTTTGGATGAGGGAGAGTGTTTGGGCTGGCAGAGCACTTTCCAGGCATTTCTTGATCTTAGAAAGGAAAATTTAAAATGATTTTCCTGGGTTATATGGTAATTCTGTATTTAACTTTTTGAGGAACTACCAAGCTGTTTTCTTTTCTTTATTTTTTTTTTTTTTTGAGACGGAGTCTTGCTTTCTCACCCAGGCTGGAGTGAAGTGCAGTGGCATGATCTTGGCTCACCGCAACCTCTGCCTCCCAGGTTCAAGTGATTCTCCTGCCTCAGCCTCCTGAGTAGCTGGGATTACAGGCACCCACCACCATGCCCAGCTAAGTTTTGTACTTTTAGTAATGACGGGGTTTTGCCATGTTGGCCTGTTTGGCCTCGAACTTCTGACCTCAGGTGATCTGTCCGCGGCAGCCTCCCAAAGTGCTGGGATTACAGGTGTGAGCCGTGGCGCCAGGCCTACCAGGCTGTTTTCTACAGTGCTATACCATTCAGTTCCCACCATCAGTGGATGAGGATTAATATGGTTAGTTGCGGATTCGTAATTAGTTACTTCTAGTGCTGAAACTAGATCAGACTTTGTGTCACTGCAATTTCAGAAAGAACCAAAAAATTTTTAAAAGTTTTTAAAAACCACTCAGGATGCTGTGAATTTCATGGTCCTCTTATTCTTTTTGTCTTTCATAAGACTCACTTTGGTCAAATGATTCTTATTCAAAAGCAAAAGGCTATCACCTATCATAATGCTAATTGGAAAGCAAGAATTCAACACATATATATTAAATGAATGGAAGAATGACTAAAAGGTAATCTTGGTGGATTCACTAAAAGCATTAAAAGCATTTCATTTAAATAAATGTCTTCTTGATTCTTGCCACTAAGGTATGCTACCATTGTTCTGTTTCTATCATAACATTTGAAGGCAGTTC
Organism: Saimiri boliviensis; assembly: GCF_048565385.1. NCBI lineage: Eukaryota > Metazoa > Chordata > Mammalia > Primates > Cebidae > Saimiri > Saimiri boliviensis. Next base: position 56,723,414 of record NC_133458.1, on the reverse strand, counting down.
AGTGCAATAACACGAGTCCAGTGACAAGACATACAGATTTTAGTTCTGCTCCAAGACTAATTTGCTGTAAGACATTGTGTAAATGATTGTTTTCAGTTTCCTTATGTGTCAAACAGTAATGATATCTGCTTTAATTTCTTGGCAAGTTGTTGGAGGGAGCATAGGAGATTTATAACCCAAAGGCAGCTGCTCCCTCCCTGCCCTTTACATCTTGGATGGTGTTTGCTCTGCCTCCACTTCTGCTTTAACACCCATTTTCTCTGTTCCACACCGTTCAGGCCAGACATGCTTAATTTAGACAAGCACACACATACAAACACACACACACACACACACACACACACACACTCTCTCTCTCTCTCTCTCTCTCTCTCTCTCTTAATTCTGATAACGTCCACAGAATGAACAAATAAATCAAATTGCATAAAAACAACTAAAAATCACATCTTGAATATTTTTCTTCTTAAAAGAGTTTGTGTAGGCTGGGGGTGGTAAAGCTGCAGGGATGGGGGCCACCGCACCCCTTGGAAGATTTTTATAAGTTCCTTGCCCCACGTCGCTTTGATGCGCCACATTTCTTGGACTCTATGCCTCCCGGTCTCCTCCTTCCTCTCTTTTTTCTCCCCAGTCCTCATAGGAGCAAAATCCAATGGCTTTCATTTCCTAAACTGGAGCACCCTAAGCAGCTCTTTTATTATTGGGACTCAGCTGGCACCTATGCCCTCCAGATCCCTCTTCTCTTTCAAATGGCTTACCAAAGTATCTTTTTTCCCCCTTTCAACAAAAATAGTTACATCCCTTAGAGAAATTCTGTTTCTATCTGTTAAGATAATACATTTTCTCATTTCATTCACATGTGGAAATGCTTTGGAAAGTTAAAGGGAACAGTGGATACCTAGGGGATTTTATATTCAACCATCTTTTTTTTTCTGGAGGAAAAATAAAACAAAACAAAAGGTCTCTAATATATTGGAGAAGAGCAGTATTCACCCAAAAGCCATTTTAAAAATCTTATTCTTGATCATCATCACAATATATAGAACTAAAGGTGGGCACATAATCGAAATATAAGCAGATTCCCAGGGAATTTGTATTTGGAAATTAAATAGAGATTGTGTCTCGAAGTGGCTGAATCTGTAAAATACATGCTCTGAATGTGTGAGCAGCCACATTTTTATTCAAGGATAAGCAGAATAAATATATCTTTAGATAGTAGAAATAATGTTTCAGATAAACAAATACAAGAGAAGAGAGGAAAGGTAACTGGTTCCAGTTCTTTCCTGAGATCTTGATGTGCTCCTAGTTCCAGATACCAGGATGCTATTGAATCCCTATAACGCAATCCTCTCTCCACTTTTTGCCCCCTCTTAAGCTAGTTTGAGTTGATACCTATTGATTGCAGTCATAAGATTGCTAATATAAGAAATAGTTACAAAATGAGGACTTATTACTGTTATTCAAGTTTGATTAACAAACTTGATTGATTCTTGTTGATTCTCGTTGCTGTCTTGTGAGGTAGGTAGCACAGGATTTATTTTCCTCATACTACAGATGAGGAAATTAACTTCCAGAAAGATTTAGTGGCAGGTCCTTGGTTGCATAATCAATACATGGCAGGGCTGGAAGCAGACAGACCTGGATGCTTCTGTGACACTACAGAGATTATGTAAAGAGGAGCGCCTTCTAACTGAATTTCCAAACTAGTTATATAAAATTTGTAACTGTGAGAAATCAAAATATGTTTAGACCCCACTATTGTCTATATAAATTGAATGAAATTATAGTAAATTCCAATGTAGGACATAGAAGGCAAAGCCCTTATTGAGGAAACAAACAAATGAAAAAGACTAAACTGAGTGCTCTTACTCAGGAAAGTCATGTGATTTTATGTATAAGGTAAGTAGCGTAACTAGTTCAAACTCTAAAAGATTTTCTAGGACTAGTAAATATGGTAGTTTTTTCATATATTATAAAATAATTTTTTCTGTATCTCTAATAATCTCTATATTAAACTTGAATATTTGGCTGTCTAGGAACCTAATAGTGGCCTGGGGACACTAAGAATATGTAATTCATAGAACCCTGAAATATTGAGCAAATGGTCAATACTGAGGTGAAGTACTCAAAATACTTGGAAAATCAAGACAATCCTACTCCATTTATTTCCTCTAAAGTGGAGTGTATTATGATTCTCTGGAGACAACATTGTTATAGATTCTGGCTACTTGGAATGGTTCTAACAGGTTGACTCTCAGAAGGTAAAGACCTCTCTGAACTGGCCTGAGAACAATTCCATTTCCTTTGCAAACCCCTCACGAGAGCCTAGATGGGTGACGTTACCCCAGAGAGGACACACACTTTCTCAAGGGGGCTCCTAGAGCACCAGTCTTTGGCTTTTTGTCATCTGAGGTGGTACTCAAGGCATCTCTTCAAAGATAGGCAGAAATGACAGAAATAGACCAGAGATTTCAATCCCTTATATCGAAGGGCTTGTATTCTATTGTTTAAAATAGCAGTATTTCATCAAAAATTGTAAGATGTTCTCAGGGAGGTGAAATAGTTGTAGAATGTATTTTTTAAGAAAATTATAAATGTTTTAGCATTTAAATATTTTAACTGTTGTTCATGGAAATCTTTATAATATATATTGTGTACTCTGTATAATGATTATATTTTATAAAAGTTCATTTGGCTTTCCATATCGGTGGGTTCCACATCTGTGGATTTAACCAACCTGAATAAAAAAAATTTGGAAAAAACAATTCTTTAATGCTCCAAAGGAAAACTTGAATTTGCTAGGCATGAAGTAAGGAAGTGACGCTGTAGACCTTATATTAGGTGTTGTAAATAATCTGGAGATGATTTAAAGTGTATAGGAAGATGTGCCTAGGTTATATGCAAATACTAAGCCATTTGACATTAAGGACTTGAGCATCTGTGAATTTTGGTATCCTGGGGGTTCTTCGGACCAATCCTCTGTGGATACCAAGCTACAACTGTATATAAAGTTCATACTTTTCTTTTCTTGAGATGGGGTTGCTCTCTGCCACCCAGGTTGGAGTGCAATGGCATGATCTTGGCTCACTGTAACCTCTGCCTCCTGGGTTCAATTGATTCTCCTCCTTCAGCCTCCTGAGTAGCTGGAACTACAGGTGCATGCCACCACACCTGGCTAATTTTTGTATTTTTAGTAGAGACGGGGTTTTACTATGTTGACGAGGCTTGTCTTGAACTCCTGACCTTGTGATCCGCCCACCTGGGCCTGCTAAAGTGCTGGAATTACAGGCTTGAGCCACCATGGCTGGCCTAAAGTATATGCTTTTATAGAGTACATAAGTTTATATACTTTTATATGCTTTATAAAAATGACTTGCTAAAAATTTGCCATGCCCTTCTCCAATTCTTTTAAAATTCAGCATAGAAGATACTTGGTCCTTAAAACTATCCATCACCAGTAAAAGTTTCACTTAATGCATTTCTCCTAGCATTGTATACAAAAATGAAAATGTAGAAACCATCTAAACAGCAAGAATGGCTCTAATATTCCACACAGTGAAATACTAAGCAATTACTCAAAAAGGCGAGATAAAGATCTGCATTTATTGACTTAAAGGATTATTTTACTATAAAGCCAAGTCAAGGAAGTAGTTTATTAAAAAAAGTTATTTTATAAAACACCTATATATGTGTGTACATATATCTCTAAGTGTAGAAGTGCTATTCAGTGGAAATATAAGCCACATATGTAGTTTACATTTTCTGATAGGCACATAGAAAAAATAAAAATAAACAGATTAAATTCATTTTAAAAATATGTTTAAGCCATTATATCCAAAATGTTATCATTTTAACATGTTATCCATCAAAAATTTATTAGTAAAATATTTTCCTTTTTTAAAAAAATTAAGTCTTTTAAGAATCCAGCATATGGGCTGGGCGTGGCGGCTCAAGCCTGTAATCCCAGCACTTTGTGAAGCCGAGGCAGGTGGATCACCTGAGGTCAGGAGTTTAAGACCAGCCTGGCCAACATGACAAAACTCTGTCTCTGTTAAAAATACAAAAATTAGGCCAGGTGCAGTGGCTCACACCTATAATCCCAGCACTTTGGGAGGCTGAGGCAAGCAGATCACTTGAGGTCAGGAGTTTCAACCAGCATAATGAAACCCCATCTCTACTAAAAGTATAAAAATTAGCCAGGTGTGGTGGTGAGTGCTTGTAATCCCAGCTACTAAGGAGGCTGAGTCAGGAGAATTGCTTGAACCCAGGAGGCAGAGGTTGCAGTGAGCCAAGATCGCGCCATTGCACTCCAGCTGGGTGACAGAGCTAGACTCTCTCTCAAAAACAAAGAAACAAAAATATAAAAATTAGCTGGGCATAGTGGCAAGTGCCTGTAGTCTCAGCTACTGAGGAGGCTGAGGCATGAGAATTGCTTGATCTCGGGAGGTGGGGGTTGCAGTGAGCCAAGGTCATGCCACTGCACTCCAGCCTGGATGACAGAGTGAGATTCCATCTCAAAAAAAAAAAAAAAAAAAAAAGAGAGAGAGAAAGAAAAAGAAAATCCAGTATATGTTTTGTGTCTTAATTCACACGTTTTATTTTCAGTAATTAAATATAGTCGTACTAAACAATAAAGTAGTGGTTTTTTTTGAAATAAATATTTTATATTGCTTCAATTTTAATTTTAGGTTGATAAAAAGTCAGCTCTTCATTTGCACTAAACACATTTCAAGAGTTCAGTAACTGTGTATAGATCTCCATGGGAAAAATCTGAAAATTACATAATAAAATATTTACTGAGGTCCTAACCAAATGAGGGTATTTTATGTATTCTTGATTTTTCTCATAAATATATTCTAAGATTTCTGTAGTTATATATGCATTTCTTTGTAATTTCTCAGAAAAGGAAAATAACGTGTCCCTCCCAACTTAATATATTTGTTTTACTTTTATTCTTTTCAGCCGTGCTATTGTTCTGTGTCTCCATGGATTATTAATGTTTTCCGGATTTTCTAGAGAGTTGAGGGTGTTGGACCACTTAGTTTGAGTTAGATTGTGATGTCATCCAATTTCAAAAATCCTTGGCCCTTTGTATATAACAAATATGCTATATAAACAATCTATTTATTTAATTGTCTATGTATTTAGCAATCACTTCTCAAATGCTATACAGCGTGAGCAGTGGTCTAGGTCTAGGAACATTTGAAGTGACAATGCTCCTGTTGTTAGGAGCATCAACCCAAATGGACATTTAAATAATCCATGGTAAACAAGAAAACAAATAGGGTGCTTTCAGATGGTGATAAGCATAGAGCAAAATAGCCAGGGTGAGAAGATAAAGAACAGTAGGAAGAGCCCACTTTAAATCTTACAGGAAGGGGATGTTTGAGCTGAAATCTAAAGGAGGTTTTCATGAGAACGAGCCTGATGATGGGTAGGGATGGAAAGAACAGCTTTTCAAGTAGGAAAAGGTAAGGTGGACACTAGAGGAGCAGAGTGGAGGCCAGGGGGCCGAAGCATGGAGCATAAGCAAGAGAGGATACAGAAGACCTATGTTTGCAGAGGAATTAGGGGCTTGATTGTGAAAAGACAAAATAAGAACCATTACAGGAGGTTAAACAGAGAATGGACGTAATCTGATTTATTTTAAAAGATCACTGTTGCCACAATTCGGAGAATAGAAAAATTGATAATGAAAGCAGAGACTGCAATTATAAAGTTCTTGCAGTATTTTAGAAAAGAGAGGAAGATAACTTAGAATTAGGGAAGTGGCAGTTCAGAGTTAGAACCCATAGTACCTGAGGGTCAATTGTCAATTGGGCATCAATCAGGGATGGTGGTGTGGAACAGAGAGGAATCAAGCGTGTGTGTGTGTATGTGTGTGTGGGTGTGTGTGTATGCACACACATATATATACACATACAATACATATACATATTGCATATATCTATAAAATAGATACATATATATATATTTTTAACTAACTGGTAGAGCCTTTTTTTTTTTAACAGGAAGAGGAATAGATCAAGAGAGAGAATAATCAGCTATGGTTGTACATTTCAACCCAATTAGGAATCTAAGAGAAGATGTCAGGCAGTTGAACAGCTGAGTCTAATATTCAGACCAAGGAGATAGGTCTGACCTCAGAATGAGATTTGAAACATGGGAGCAGAACAATGCTATCTACAGCCACAGGAAAGAAAGGGACAACTAGGAAGAAGATGTGGACAGTAAAGAGGAGGGAAAGCTAAATTTTGAATCAGAAGTAGCAGGAGGATGCAAATCAGAGACTGAGTTCGAGCACATCATAAGGTAGGGGGGAAAGCCTGAAACTATTAGATCCAGGAATCCAGGAGGGAAGTTTCTGGAAGAACAGCATTACCAAATAGGCTAAACACAGAATTTCCTATTGAAATTGACAACTCTGAAGTAGTTGGTGACCTTGAAAAGAATAAAGTTAGTGGAAAGGAGAATAAAATCAAATATGTGTGGTTTGATCCATGAATTGGACAAATGGAGTTGAAAACAGTAAGTCAGGCAACTAAATCAAGAATTTTTGCTGAGGAAAGTAATAAAATATAGGCCAATAACTAGAGGAAATATGGGATTAGGGAAGGGATTTTTAACATAGAAATAATAGAGAATATCTGTATGCTTTGAGGGTAGATTTGATTGCACAGTTTAGTTCTTTTGTACGAGTAGGAATGGTGGAGAAAATCGATTTGCTTCAGGAAATGTGAGTAAGTTTCCCTGTAGTCATTTTTCTCAGTGAACAATAAGGTCTGGTGAGCACCAGCTCAGAATTAAAGGAAAAGGAGAGGTAAATATAAAGTAAGAAAAACCTGGCAACAGTTAGCTGGAGGTAGGGTGGGAAAAGGGATGTCCTCACCAGGAGCAAAGAGTGGATGTTTCTGATGTATTCTAATGTTATAATGAACGTGTTATTTTTCAAGGCATGAAAGATGAGTTCATCAAGTGGTATGACTGACATATTTTCAAAGGTTCAGAAAAATAAAGCCTCATGTTAATTTTAGAATTAGCTTTCTAACAATTGTTAGAATCCAGTTGACTCTGTTTCCATTTAGCTCGTTTTTTTTGTTCTATTTTTAGTTATCTGTGAAGCACTTGATTACCTATACTTAGTGATATCTAGTAAGACTAAATATCTAAATGTCTCCAATAAAAAGAGATATTTAGGCCAGGGCGCGGTGGCTCACGCCTATAATCCTGGCACTTTGGGAGGCCGAGGTGGGCGGATCATGAGGTCAATAGATCGAGATCATCCTGGCCAACATGGTGAAACCTATCTCTACTAAAAATACAAAAATTAGCTGGGCGTGGTGGCACGCGCCTGTGGTCCTAGCTACTAGGGAGGCTGAGGTGGAAATACCGCTTGAACCCAGGAGGCGGAGGTTACAGTGAGCCAGAATTGCGCCACTGCACTCCAGCCTGGCGACAGAGCAAGACTCCATCTCAAAAAAAAAAAAAAAAAAAAAAAAAAAAATGAGGTATTCAGAGTTCTCCAGATGTAATAAGATGCCTTAAAACTACCAATTCCTATCCTATAAATTTAGATGTTATATTACTGCAGGATTCTCTAATGTATTTTCCACAAAGATTTTTCAAAATACGCATATGCACACACACAGATTTCATTTCAAGATTCAAATAACTGAATAAGATCTCGAAAGATCTTAAAAAACACAAAACACAAAAACATGGATTTAGTAATTATTAGATTATGCAAATGAATAACCTAGTTTGTACTAAAGCAATATCTAATGCTTTGCTAAATATATCGGATGATTACAAAGTGAACCATGTGACAAATTCGAAATCGTCTTTTTTAAATGTTAAAAATGCCAGATTGCCTTAGTTTATCTGTTGTATCTCTACATTTTCAACTGGTGTATTATATAAGCTGGGATTTAAATGTATGTAGTGTAAGTGACAACATAGTTTTCTCATGAGTAATAAATCAATATAAAATGCAAATATATTAATTTTTAATTTCATCCGTGTGCTAAATTCCAGCTTATTATTTAGTTGATTTATACATTATGTTTGCTGGGTAAATGGAATTATAAAATTGTCTTTCTCTATACTATCTTACTGGGGGCTTCATTGATTTGCCTTGATATCACAGATAACTAATATGTAGTGAGTATTTTTTCTTTCTTGTTTATTAACTTGTTACTAGTGTATCATAACAAGGCAAATACAGAATATATTATCTTTTACCTAATATTTTTCAAAACACCTAAAATAATTACATTCAGAGACTTCAATGAATTGAACTCTGTACATTTGATAAGAGAAATGCCTTTAAAAAGTGTATTAGTCAGAGTTTTCTAAAGGGACAGAACTAATAGGATAGATGAATAGATGAAGGGGAGTTTATTAGGAGAATTGACCCACAAGATCACAAGGTGAAGTCCCCTAGGCTGTCTGCAAGCTGAGGAGTCAGGAAGCCAGGCCGAGTCCTAAAACCTGGAAAGTGGGGAGGCCAATAGTGCCGCCTTCAGTCTGTGACTGAAGGCCCAAGAGCCCCTGGCAAGTCGGTGTAAGTCCAAGAGTCTAAAAGCTGAAGAACTTGGAGGCTGATGTTCAAGGGCAGGAAGCATCCAACACGGGAGAAAAACGGAGGCCAGAAGACTCAGCAAGTGTGCTCTTTTCAGGCCTGCTTTTACACTGGCAGCTGATTAGATGGTGCTCATCCAGAATAAGGATGGGTCCGCCTCTCCCAGTCCACTGAGTCAAATGTTCGTCTCTCTTGGCAATACCCTCACAGACACCCCCAGGAACAATACTTTACATCCTTTAATCCAATTAAGTTGACACTCAATATTAACCCTCACATACGGTTATTTAGAAGATGCTGCCTGTTCAATTTATATCAACAGCTGACTTCTGTGGGCTTCAGACCCACAGAAGTGTCAATGTCTCTTGAATCTCTCCACTGGAAAATTGGTTTCTGGCCAAATGTACCTCTTCGTGCCTTCTTTTAAATTTTCATCCGATGAGTCAACACCTTCTACTAAACAACTAGTTCCGCACATCAACATGTAAAATGTAGCATTGTCTACTTCATATCCTGTTGATTTTACTTAAGAATCATTAAACTCTATCTACATTTCTCTCTGACAGCTACCATCTGTGCAGTTTTTGCTACTATTATGTTATGCCTAGCCTACCGAAATACAGGTTTGACCATTTATTTAAATCTCAATCTAGGAAATGTACGAGTATGAAAGAGGCCTCCCCAGAAATTATGTATTTTTAAATATGCCTCTCTTTACATAAAATTATTACTATGCTGAAACTGTAAACTAATTTCTAAAAATGAAAAGTGGCATGTGTCTATGTTCATAAAGCAAAAATTTTAACATTGGTTTTACTGATTTATATTAATGTTAAAAATATAAGCAGAATAATTATTCTTGAAAACGATTCATATTTTCTTTCTTTCTTCTTTCTTTTTCTTTTGAGATGGAGTTTTGCTCTTGTCGTGCAGGCTGGAATGCAATGGTGAAATCTTGGCTCACTGGAACCTCCACCTCCCGGGTTCAAGTGGCTCTCCTGCCTCAGTCTTCAGAGTAGCTGGGATTACAGGCGCCTGCCACCATACCCAGCTAATTTTTGTATTTTTAATAGATATGTGGCTTCACCACGTTGGCCAGGCTGGTCTCCAATTCCTGACCTTGAGCAATCTGCCCACCTTGGCCTCCCAAAGTACTAGGATTACAGGCATGAGCCACTGCACCCGACCAACTATTCATGTTCTCTAAGCAGTTTGTTATATGTTTCTATATATAATGCCACTGAAATTTTTCTTAATGATTTATTTTTTAATACTGTTTGTTTTCACTTTTCATAAAATTGCCTATAATCTTCTTCAAAGTTGTGTCTTACAGTTAATTAATTTGTAATTTTTGACAATTTAGGTTGAAGTTCTATATAGACCATTATATTTTGAGTTAAGCAACTATTCTCTTAGCCAGGACTGGTGGCTCATGCCTATAATCCCAGCACTTTGGTAGGCTGAGGTAGGCGGATGGGAGTTCAAGACAACCCTGGCCAATACGAGGAAACCCTGTCTCTACTAAAAATACAAAAATTAGTTGGGCATGGTGGTGGGTGCCTGTAATCCCAGCTACTTGGGAGGCTGAGGCAAGAGAATCGCTTGAACTCAGGAAGCAGAGGTTGCAGTGAGCCAAGATCTCGCCACTGCGTTCTAGTCTGGGTGACCAAGCGTGACTCTATCTCAAAAACAAAACAAACAAACAAAAAACAACAAATATTCTCTTTTCAGATGTAAGATGCCCAGTAAAACCTGAGCAAACTTTACTAAACTGAGGCTATTTTTTTTTTTGTCATTCAAATGTACAAATATTTCAACCTAGATATTTTGGCAGGCTTTATCTTATTGTCTGCATTTAAAAAACCTTCCTTTGATATGTATTTCATAAGAAAATAACTTGTCAAATAAGGGTTCTTTTTTAAAATTTTTTATGTTTCACCAAGTTTACGTCTATAGGTGTTTTATTCAATTTAAGTAGAAATTATAAATTAATCTGTTAAAAAGATCTACACCAAATAGTTCATCCCACAAATTTAAGTATTTCAACTACAATTATAGTATTCCAAAATTATGTACATCATTCGTGCTCTCATTTCTTAATTTATTCAGTCTTTACCTTGCTTATGCAGATGCATTTCTGTTTTAAGCATTGTTTTCCATTTTGCTTTTCTATAAGCCTAAAAAGCTACAGTTATTTTTATTGCTCTATTTGCAGAACATTTTGATTAAAGATTTCCAAATTTAATTTTAAACAAAATGAGCCAAAATTTAGAGGCTTTGCGTTTTTTTTGTTTGTTTTTTTGTTTTTAAAAGACGTTAAATTCACTGTAGGCCTTTTAGGTTGTTGTACAAACTAATTCTTCCAAGACTCAAATATTTCTTAAACTCCTATTGATGATGAGGAGCAAAGAGAAAAAGCATGTACTGCCATGCTGAAGTATGTTATAACTTATTTAATATCAGCTTTATCACAAAAATTTTGTACTTCACCTACTCTTTAAACATAAAAATGTGTAAGTTTTGACACCTACATTCTCTGTTAATTATAGAACATCGTACTTTTTCAGTTCGCAATTAATTATGTGTCTACCACAACCACTTCCAAATACATTATATGTCTTTTTTTTTTTTCCTTTGAGACAGAGTTTCACTCTTGTTGCCCAGGCTGGCACACAATGGCACAACCTTGGCTCACTGCAACCTCTGCCTCCCAGGTTCAAACAATTCTCCTGCCTCAGCCTCCCAAAATGCTGGGATTACAGGCATGAGCCACAGCACCTGGCCCCAAATACAGTATTTGTTTTTGAGGTTACTGTTGCCAGAGGAATTTGTAGAATGAACTAGATTAGCTCAAGTCTTTTCATTCTTCTTTGTATCCAGACCCTTGGCATCCTAAGCAGATTGTACTTCCCCATCCCTTGGTTTATTTTGGCCAGTGGCATATAGACAGATGTGACAGTGTGCTATTAATATTTCTGAGCCTAGGCTTGAAGAAGTCATCAGTAATTGTGCTTGCTCTCTTAAGCCTTTGCTATCACCATGAGAAGAACAGGTCCTGGTCTAGAGCACTGGTACCATGACAAGAATGACAAACACATGGACTATTCTGTCAGCTGAATGGAGCTCAGATCAACAGACTCAGCTGCTACAGTCTGATGCAAAGCCTACCCATATATTTAAATTCACTTACTTCTCACCACCACCCAAGTCCTTACTCTTGTCCTCCTCTGAGCTACCATCATCTCACTCTTAATTATTGATTCAGATATTAGCTGGTCATCACATAGCCATGAAGAGAAATGTTTTAAACTGTTGAATTTGGGGGTGATTTATTACGGAGCATTAGTGTTAATGTGGCATGGCCAGTTAATACAATAGGTTTCTTAGGTGCAACATTGTGTTTGTCTCACACCCGGCTCCACCAAAATTTATACTCATATTATCGCTGTAAAAATGAACCTTTAAAAACTGTACCTTAAATGTTGGACTTTTAAACTGAGTTTACATTTATGTCATGTGGTAAATGGTAAATATTCACCTTCTCTAAAATTTTTTATTGATTTGATTTTGATTTCATGAATTGGCTGGAAAAAAATTCTTAAGCATTATTGGATTCAACTAACATAATTTCTTTGAAGCATATAATTACACTTATATAAAACTGGTGTCAGAGCTATTTGCTTTACTTTTCATATGTGCCTAAAAATTTGGATTGAAAATTATTTAGAAGAACACTCTTTGTTGTAAATAAAAACTCATGCTTTTAAAAATGGAAAGTAACAGCCACAGGTATTAAATTGTTGTCTTTGGAAACATTCTTCTTAAAATAATGATTGACTTTTAAATAGATATTGATGATTTCTCTGTGATTTGTGTTTTCTGGTTTTCTAATGACTACTGACTTTACTGTGGTCCCTACAGTGAATGGTAATTATTGATAGACTTTTGTGCAAATTTATATTACTCACATGTTTTAAAAGTGGAAATGGATGTTCAGTAGAAATTGTGTGTGTGTGTGCTCTGTTGCCCAGGCTGGAGTGAAATGGCATAAGCATAGTTCATGGCAGCCTTGAACTCCTGGGAGTTCAAGTGATCCTTTTGCCTCAGCCTCCTGAGTAGCTGGAACTACAGGTATCCAGTACTAAATTTTTTTTTAAACATGTTGTCTTAGTCTATTTGTGTTGCTATAAAGGAATATAATTTATAAAGAAAAGAAATCTATTTGGCTCATAGTTCTGCAGGTTGTACAAGAAGCCTGATGCCAGCATCTGCTTCTGACGAGGGCTTCAGACAGCTTGCAGTCATACTGAAAGGCAGAGCAGTGCTGCTGTGTAGAGATCCCATGGCAAGAGAGAAAGCAACAGCAAGGAGCTGCCAGGCTCTTTTTAACAACCAGCTTTCCTGGGAACTAAGAGCGAGAACTCATTTATTACCATGATGAGCACAACAAGCCATTCATAATGGATCTGCCCTCAAGACCCCAACATCTTTCACTAGGCCCCACTTCCATCATTGTGAGTCAAATTTCCACATAAGGTTTGGAGAATCAAATATCTAAACTATAACACTTGATTTTTATGTTTTGAGTTCATTGCTACCAAAATCTATTGCAAACTAAAAAAGCTTTACCAAACAATAAAATAAAATTATAGATTTACAATAAATGACAAAACTACTGTAGCGAGAGATTATATAAAGTCGTCTCTACATCATACAGTAGAAATATCATGTATAGCTGGCCTTTCATTTGCCATATTTCCTGTTCACCCTGCTGACTGTTGACTGGTATCTTCATGCATCATCTGGACTGTGGCATTTGCTATGACAGAGCTGGCTAGTTATCAAGTGTCTGGTAGAGGCTGTGGCTTCAAAACTTCTCCCATCACCACCTGAAACTTCAAAGAGTTGACTGTCCTAGCCACTCACTCCAAGCGTGCTTGGTTTTCTCAGTGAGCATACTGTATGCTGTCTGGAAGGGAGATGCTAGTTTTACTAAATATGGAAAGATTCTAGAAAAGATACGTAGTTATTGCATATTGTTTTAAAGATACAGCCATATGCCTTACAGAAGCTGAGAATACAAAGAGTAGATCTAATAAACTCATCTCTGATTATTTTAATGCAAATATGAATACAAATACTTTGATAAAAATAAAAAATCCTGGACAAATTCTAAACAGGAGTAAATGAAGTTTGTCCAAGCCAAATTTGTACTCAAGGTCACTTGTATACACACACACACACACACACACACACACACACACACACACACAGTGGCAATTTGGGTCTTAATTGGCTTCCTTTAATCCATTCTTGCTTTCATTTCAAGCATTTTTTTCTAAAGAAAGAAACAACAAGAATCAGAGGGCAAACAGTAACAAAATATCTCTGTAACTGATGAAGAGGTGCCCTGAACTCAGGAAAACAAGCACCTATTCTGTGGGTTTAGTATAATGTTAGGCAAAAAGCTATGTATCGGTTTTTTACTATCCATTATAATCATTCATCTAATGTTTTGGTTTCACAGTAACTTTCTGATTATAACACTGTTTCTGACATATATTTTCCCCAGCAAAAGAATGTGCTGATTAGCAAATATTAGTATGCTTTCTTCTTGATAATGCAGTTCTTATTTTAAAATAACAAATTGGCTCTCTGGATTAGTAAACAGTCAAAAATATTTTGAATCTATCTTCCTTTAGGATACTGCCTTCTATCTTTTCCTGTTACAGTATATTCTAGAAAGAATAGTCTTTGTCTCTCATTTCTCACTAATTCATTTATTCAAAGAATGTTTATAGAGAACTCAATATCTGATGGAAAACTTCCAGCACATAAGTTTAGACAATTGTTGAAATAGGACCAAGTCCTGTGTACTTTCCACTGAATTACAGCTTCTTTAGAGTTGGAAATCTTTTCAAGTCATGCAAAGAAAGTGAATGGAGTACTCAATCACTTCATTATTTAGGGATTTTTGCCTTTGATTCAGTGACATATTGAATATTATTGAAATTGTGATTTAAAATGCTGAAAAAATTAACCAGAAAACATATTGCTAATATCCTTTCATATCTTTTTCTATTTTCAGAACAATTTTCCAAATTGCAGTGCTTTATAATAAAGTCTCTTATTTCTACAAAATTCTGAACTGTGCCTGTTCATTTAACTGACTCAGTCAATAGCCAAATTGCAATATATGGATTCTAAAGAGAATTTAAGATGTGAAAAAGTAAAGTTGAATATGATTTGGGATACCTTTCCTTGAAATTTATTTATTTTCTACACCACCTGAGACCTTTAAACCTTCCAATATACTAGGTTTTAAATTCCTTGCTCTGCTCTGCTCTGCTCAAGCTCTGAATGTGCACACAAATCAGCTGTGCTGGGGATCTTGTTCAAATGTAAATCACAATTCAGCAAGGCTGAGGTGGGGCCTGAGATTCTGTATTTCTGACAAGCTCCCAGAATTGGTAGATACTGCTGATTCAGAGAACATATTTGAATAAGAAGACTCTAGAAGACAAACCAAAATGCTAATAATTTGGAATGTTTTATGAATGTATCAAAACATACAAATTTTGATAAATACGTTTGGTAATATATATTGATGTGCTCTTAGGAGTAATAAGTGGGTCCAGCATTGCCCAGGAATGCAGGACCACCAAAATGAGCTTTCTGTTTTAAAAACTGAGAGTATACCCAAATTATTACAAACCAGTAAGTTAATAATTTTATGTGCATTCTTATCAGGTATTTAGGTATGTACAACTGTGTTAATCAAGATAAGTGACACATTTATGGCTTGTCTAGGTTTCTTGGCTGTGAACACAAAACTCAGTTTGCATACCATGTTTATAAAACTACTTTTAAACGTGGAAAGTAGTTAAGAATTCAACAACAAGCCGGGCGCGGTGGCTCAAGCCTGTAATCCCAGCACTTTGGGAGGCTGAGGCAGGTGGATCACGAGGTCAAGAGATCGAGACCATCCTGGTCAACATGGTGAAACCCCATCTCTACTAAAGATACAAAAAAATTAGCTGGGCATGGTGGCACATGCCTGTAATCCCAGCTACTCAGGAGGCTGAGGCAGGAGAATTGCTTGAACCCAGGAGGTTGCGGTGAGCCGAGATCGCGCCATTGCACTCCAGCCTGGGTAACAAGAGCGAAACTCCGTCCCAAAAAAAAAAAAAAAAAAAGAATTCAACAACAATAACATTATTGATGTCCAATGTGTACCTACTCTTGTATGGTTACAAACTATGTAATATATTACTATAAATATTTGTTACTTTCCACTAGGTTTTATAATTACATGCTTAAAAGAAAATTTCTATTGTGTAACATTTTAAAAATAACTTAAGTTTTTCTTTTTAAAGAAAAACAATACATCTAGTATAAAATGAAAATTATAAAATATCATGAATGTAATGTTTTATTACCATTAATATGTTGAATGAAGTACATAAGATCTTTCAGCCCACATACTGCTTCTTCCACCTCCTGGTAAACATGGAAATGCCTTGATGTTACCTTGCTATTTTAAGAAAATGGGGGGCCGGGCGTGGTGGCTCAAGCCTGTAATCCCAGCTCTTTGGGAGGCCAAGTGGGGTGGATCACGAGGTCAAGAGATCGAGGCGCGGTAGCTCAAGCCTGTAATCCCAGCACTTTGGGAGGCCGAGGCGGGTGGATCACGAGGTTGAGAGATCGAGACCATCCTGGTCAACATAGTGAAACCCTGTCTCTACTAAAAATACAAAAAAGTAGCTGGGCATGGTGGCGCGTGCCTATAATCCAAGCTACTCAGGAGGCTGAGGCAGGAGAATTGCCTGAACCCAGGAGGCGGAGGTTGCAGTGAGCCGAGATCGCGCCATTGCACTCCAGCCTGGGTAACAAGAGCGAAACTCCGTCTCCAAAAAAAAAAAAAAAGAAAAGAAAATGGGCACTTAAAATACTCAGTTCTTCTATTTTGATGGTAATCAGAATGCTCAATTTCTATTTGATTTTTGAGTTAAAGCAGTCTTATTTGCGTAAGTACAATAAAAGTCTGTAAGTGTGACTAGAATCATTTCCATAATTCTATATTTTTCATCTTTCCTTAACATTCTTGATCCTGACATTGTGCTATAATTTGCAGAACTAAAATGCATTCAGGAATAATCACTGGTAGAAAAAATAAAAACCAAGAAGACAGATACCATTTTTTTTTTTTTTTTTTTTTTTGAGATAGAGTCACTCTGTCATCCAGGCTGGAGTACAGTGGCATGATCTTGGCTCACTGCAACCTCCACCTTCCAGGTTCAAGCAATTCTCCTGCTTCAGCCTCCCAAATAGCTGGGATTACAGGTGCCTGCCACCAAGCCTGGCTAATTTTTTTAGTTTTTAGTAGTAACAAAGTTTCACCAGGTTGGCCAGGCTGGTCTCAAACTTTTGACCCCAGCCGATCCACTCACCTTGTCCTCCCAAAGTGCTGGGATAACAGGTGTGAGCCACCACATCCAGCCAAATACTGCATTTAATGCAACTCTGCTCTTTCATATTAACCCAATGCACAGGAAGAAACGCATCACAAAGTAGTTCAGCATAATGATAGGATTGATTAACTTGCTAGAAATAGACAAGAGTTGTCATTCAAGTTTGGATTGGCTCATACCAATTACTGTGTGGTATCACTTGTAAACAGAACCAGCTACAAGTAGCTATGTGCCTAAGCTGAATACAAAAATTGTACCTGTGCCATTCTTCTTTTTATCTAGAATACGCTTACATACATAGTAAAAGCAAGAAGAAACAGGAACGGCAATACTTATAAAAGTACTTTTTCAATTTTTCCTGGAATGTTTGTGTTTTACAAATATCTCTACATTTTTTTTGTGTGTAAACAAGAGTCTTATTCTGTGCATCTCTTGGTATTCTAGCAAACATTTGTGCCATGTTCAATTATGAATGCATTCCTTTAATTGAGAGGATTGAATAAATTATATGCTTAGCGGATGAAAGCACTTTCTTTTCTAAATAAGCAGTTTGATATAAAATACTTCAGTAGGTAACTTATCTGTATTTTACTGAATTTAGAAATTTATGTCAGAACTTGTTATCTACAGGAGCTACACCTTGTATTTTTTTTTTTTGAAATAAGACAGTGTGGCAAGATGAAGACAAATATAATTTCCACGCAGCTTTTTCTTACACTCTGAAGAGCAAGCACTTAGGCAAATAAAACTAAAACTATACCTCAAAAAGCCACATCCTCAGTGGATGCCTTTTAGAGGAAGCACTATTTTTTTTTTCAACCAAAACAGGGTACTTACAGCCTTCAGAGATAAAATAGCAGAACCTACCAGTCTCTTAGCATCTGAAACCACAGTCTGTACCTGTCATTTATTGTTTTGTAAATGAGCTAAAAATAAAAGATGGATGGGCTTTGTGAGATCCATAAATTCTGTTAATGGCCTACTAAGAAGCATGTGTTTAGGACACTCGATGTTACTCAATGATTCTCTTTTCACGTTGTTTTAAAGAGAGCTCTTAGAGCACTTGCTTATTTTGTCATTTTATTCCTACTTTGACTTCGAGGTAAAATAATAATTCTAGCTTATTTACTTTCTTTCTATAAATGCACTCAGCACCTGATTTTGTCTTCTAATTGCACAGAAAGTCAAGAGTTCTCAATTTCCTGTCCCTCCTCACTTAACTGTGAAAAAAAAGCTGCGTTCACATCAGTTGTTTCTCTTTCTAGCCTCAGGGGCTGTGTTTATGTCCAAAGCGGATGCTAATTGATGTTGTTCTCTGGGTATTTGTACACCCTCTTACTCAAGAACATCTCTCTACCAATCTTTCTCTCTCCTCTCTTCCTTTTTATCAGCTCTCTAACTCTATTGCTATTGCTACATCTCTTTATCTTATCTCTCTCTTTCCCTTTGTCCTGTATTTTCAACTTCCTCAGCTCTACTGGCTCTTTCAGACACTTCCTGAGTATAAACACTTGCTCACTTGTGTTCTGAAAACATTACAACTGCCCCTGTTCCCTTCCTTTTGAAACAAAACTTCTTGATAGAGTAGAGCACTCTACACACATCCATTTCCTCCCTTCCAACGCCTCATGACCCTACCGCAATTTGGTCTCACAGCATTTAAGACACCAAAGATGACATTCATTCCCTCCACATAAAACAGTTTCTAGATAGTACTTAACTTGGATTATGTGGCATTTGCTAGAGAGTTGAGTATTTCTTTCTTAAACTTTCTTTTTTGGCTTTCATTTTTGTTTTCTGTATTTCCTTCTATCTCTCACTATTCTTGAAACAAAAATATTTAAGTGAATTAGTAGCAGAGCTGAACAAATTCTTAGATATAAAAGAAAAATGAATGCCAATCTGATTTAGCAAAAAAAGCCATCAAACTGCCCAGACCCCAAAATTATATATGCAAAGTAGTCATTAGCTACACTTCCAATTAGTTAAATATATAAAACTATAATTTTATTTTCAATTAGCACCATAGGAAGAACTGTTTTATTCTACTCACGTATCATTGGGTGGAAAATATTGCTAGTGTTGCTTGAACTGACAGGCCAGGGCAGCCAAACTTTTACAACATTGGTCATGATTATAGGGAAGAGGTGCTAGACTCTAGATTGTCTTAATTTTTTGTTTCTCAAAGAACTAATCTGAGACAACGTTTTAAAAAGCAAGTTAATACTTCTGTGTCTGCCAAATTCTACATCCATCTTTAATGAGGAAGAGTGTATTTGTTTCCTAAGACTGCCTTAACGAAGTATAGAAACCAGGTGACTTATAACAACAGGAAGTTATTTTCTCATCGTTCTTGGGGACGGGAGCCTGAAATCAAGATGTCAGCAGGGCCATGTCTCCTCTGAGGCTCTAGGGCAGGATCGTTCTTTGTCTATTCTAGCTTCTGGTGATTGCTGGCAATCTTTGGTGTGCCTTGGCTTATAGACATCTCACTCCAATCTCTGCCTCTGTCTTCACATTCCTTCCTTCTCTCCTTGGTGGGTATCTATCTCTGTGTCCCAATATCCCTCCTCTTTACTGCCACCCTCTTCTTCTTCTTCCTCCTTCTCCATCCTCTTTTTCTTCTTCTCCTGATAGGGTCTTGCTCTACTACCTAGGCTCTGGAACACAGTGATGTGATCACCCCCTACTGTACCCTCAACCTCCTGGGCTGAAGCAGTCCTCCTGTCTCACCCTCCTCAGTAGCTGAGACTGTAGATGCATGCCACCATGCCCTGGCCTGGCTGGTTTGTTGTTATTGTTGTTGTTATTTCTAGTAGAGACAGGGTTTCCCTATGTTGCTCAGACTAGTCTCAAACTCCTGGACTCAAGTGATCTACCTGCCTAGGCCTCCGAAAGGGATTACACGCATGAGCCACTGTGCCTGACCTACCCTCTTTTTATAATCGCACCAGTCATACTATATTTAGAGTTCACTCTACTCTAGTATGACCTAATTTTAAGTTGATTACCTCTGCAATTTCCAAATAAGACCACATTCATGGGTTCTGAGAAGACATGGATTATAGGGGGATACTATTTAACCCAGTACATTTCCAAAAAAAGTGACTGATCACACATTATTTTTCTTCATCTGCAAACCTCACTAAAACAATATTAAAACAATAAAGTAATAAAAAGGAGTTACTATAACAAATACAAAAACAAAGATACCCATTGGAAACTGATAATATAGGAAATATTTTTTTAAAATTTGAAAATAAGCTAATATCTTCAATGAGATATTATAAGAGTAGGATGCTATGGAAAGGAAAAAAGAACAAAACTATGATAGAAACAAATAACATTATAAAAAGATACAAAGATAAAGCCAAGGACCAAAAGTTAACGTGCACACACACACACACACACACACACACACACACACACAGTAGACATACAAAAATATGAAAATAGGAAATATAGAAAAGAAAGAGAAAAAAACATGAGCTTCAGGAACTATTTTATATAAAATATATAGAGAAAAGAGAAAATAAAATACATTATCAAGAACTATAAAAAACAATTTTTAGAAAGACATAAATCTCCAAATCGGAGGTGTCCAGCACAAGTGGCTCATAAAAAAAAAAATTGAAGACCTCACAAATCACATAAAATATAACATTTCACAATAGCAAGTATAAAGAAAAAGCTTCTAAATAAAATAACAAAGTTCACCTACAAGAGACAGGAAATCAGAATTGCCTTCTGAAAAGCTATAATGAGTGATAGAAGACCTTGGAGCAGTGTCTTCAAAATTCTTTTTTTTTTTTTTTTTTTTTTTTTTTAGACGGAGTTTCGCTCTTGTTGCCCAGGCTGGAGTGCAATGGCGCGATCTCGGCTCACCGCAACCTCCGCCTCCTGGGTTTAAGCAATTCTCCTGCCTCAGCCTCCTGAGTAGCTGGGATTACAGGCACGCGCCACCAGGCCCAGCTAATTTTTTGTATTTTTAGTAGAGACGGGGTTTCACCATGTTGGCCAGGATGGTCTTGATCTCTTGACCTCGTGATCCACCTGCCTCGGCCTCCCAAAGTGCTGGGATTACAGGCTTGAGCCACCGCGCCCGGCCCAAAATTCTTAATGAAAATGATATTTGATGAATTATTTTATATTCAGCCAAATTATCAATCAAGAATGAGAATAAGGTCATTTTTAGAAATGTAGAAATATATGTCAGTTACTAATTCATGGGAAGCTACTGGAGGATATACTTAAACAAATAAGGAAGTAAATTAAGAGACAGAGGTAGTGTTCAGCAAAAAAAAAAAAAAAAAAAAGATCAATTCTAGAAAAATGTCAGTAAAATTTTAAGGATGACAATGAAGGGAAATACCAGAACAACTGCTGTGCGGCTTACCCACAGTGGATCAAGAGAATGGAGAGTCCCAGTCAAGTAGTCTTGACAGAGACAATTTCCTAAACCAGATAAAGGGCATCTATGAAAATCTCACAGTCAACATCATGCCAAATAACAAGAAAGGTTGTTTTCTCTCACCACTTTTAGGCAGTATCGCCCTAGAGATTCAAGCCATGGCAAGTAGGGAAGAAAAAAAAGGATCCATATTGGAAAAGAAGAAGTAAAACTAGCTCTCTTTGCAGATGACATGATGTTGTATACATACGGCAAATTCTAAGAAACCCACTAAAAACTATCACATGTTTACAAGAGCAAATAATAAACAAGGTGGTAGTATAGAAGATAAAGATAAAAAGATCTATTTTATTTCTATATACTAGGAATCAATCACCTGGAAATGAAATTGAGAAAATAATTCCAATTACTCTAATATAAAAAAAAAAATCTTAGAAATAAGTAAAAGAAGTGCTAAATGTATACTTTGAAAACTATTAAATATAGTGAAAGAAATTTTTAAAAATCTAAACTTATGGGTTGTAAGGTTTACTTATTGTTTGGATTCTTGAATTATGCATTATTTAGATATATAATAAGAATGACAATGAATGTTTGTTATTCGTTATTATTCATTGTTAAGATGGCAATTATTTATTTATTAAGATAGCAGTATTTTTTTTTTTTTTTTTTTTTGAGACGGAGTTTCGCTCCCGTTACCCAGGCTGGAGTGCAATGGCGCGATCTCGGCTCACTGCAACCTCCGCCTCCTGGGTTCAGGCAATTCTCCTGCCTCAGCCTCCTGAGTAGCTGGGATTACAGGCACACGCCACCATGCCCAGCTAATTTTTAGTATTTTTAGTAGAGACGGGGTTTCACCATGTTGACCAGGATGGTCTCGATCTCTTGACCTCGTGATCCACCTGCCTCGGCCTCCCAAAGTGCTGGGATTACAGGCTTGAGCCACCGCGCCCAGCCTAAGATAGCAGTATTTTTAAGATAGCAGTACTTCCCAAACTTATCAACAGAATCAATGCAATTCTTAACAGAATAACAACAAACTTTTTGCAGAAATTGACAAGCTGATTCTAAATTTCATATGAAATTGCAAGAAACGCAGAATAGCCAAAGTAATTAAAAAATGAAGAGCAAAGTAAGCAGATTTGCACTCTCCAATTTCAAAACTCATCGCAAAGCAATGGTAATTAAACAGTGTGCTACTGGCACAAGAATATACATATAGACTAATGGAATAGAATTGAGAGTCCAGAAATAAACCTATATATCCACAGTCAATAAGTTTTTGACAAGGGTGCCAAGAACATTCAATGGGGAAAAATGCTATTTTCAACAAATGGTGCTGGGACAACTACATAGTCATAGGCAAAAGAAGGAAGTTGGACATTTGCTTCCTACCAGAAGCAAAATTAATTCAAGATACTATATATCAAATATTTAAATATAGAAGTTAAAACTATTAGAAGAAAACAAAACAGTAAGTCTCGTTAAAACTATTAGAAGAAAACAAAACAGTAAGTCTCATGACCTTTGATTTTTCAATATGACAGCAAAAAAATGAGGAAGAAAAGAAAAAATTGCTAACCTGGACTTCATAAGCTTTATGCTTCAAAGGACATTATCAAGAATTTAAAAAGACAAACCACAGAATGGGAGAAAAAGTATGCAAATAATATACATGATAAGGGACTTTTATATAGAATATTTAAAGAACTCTTACAGCTTAACAATAAAAGACAAATAAACCAGATAAGAAATGGACAAAGTACCTGACACACATTCCTCCAAGGAAGACATGCAAACAGCCAATAAGCAAATGAAAAGATGCTCAACTGCATTAGTCAGAAAAATACAAAACCATAGGAAGATGCCACTTCACACCCACTAGGATGACCATGTTTAAAAAGTCAGATAATAACAAGTGTTGCTAAGAATGTACAGAAATTGGAACCCTCATAAATTGCTGATGGGCATGTAAAATTGTCCAGTCACATTAGAAAACTGTCTGGCATTTCCTCTAATGATTAAACATAGAATTACCAGTAATTCCATTTCCAGGTGTTTATGCAAGATAAATGAAAACATATGTCTGCATAAAAAGTTATACATGAATTTTCATTTGTTTGTTTGAGACAGGGACTCACTGTCACTCAGGCTGGAGTGCAGTGGTACGATTTTGGCTCACTGCAGCCTGGGTGATGAGTGAGTTCCTGTCTCAAAAAGGTGGGCTCATGCAGTCCTCTCACGTTAGCTTCTAGAGTAGCTGGGGCTACAGGTGCATACCACCACATCCCACTAATCTTTTTTAATTTTGTGTAGAGTTGGGTTTTCAATATGCTGTCCAGACTGGTCTCGAACTCCTGGGCTCAAGTGATCTTCTTGCCTCAGCCTCCCAAAGTGCTGAGGTTACCGGCATAAGCCACCATGCTCACCTTTGTACATGAACGTTTATAGCAGCATTATTCACAGTAGCCAAAATGTCTGTCAGTGGATGAAAGGATTCATAAAACATAGTATGCTTATAAAATGAAATATCATTTGGCTATAAAAATAAATGAACTATGACACATGCTACAACTGGGATTAGCTGTGAAAACATTGTGCTAAGTCAAAGAAGCCAGTCCAAAAGTCCACATAAAAACATATTCTATCTATGTGAAAGTCCGTAATAGGAAAACCTATGGAGACAGAAAGAAGTAGAGTGGTTACTTAGGGTTGGGTGCAAGATGATAGGGGTTTATAGTGGTGATAGCTAAAGGATATGGGGCTTCTTTTTGAGGTGATGAAAATGCTCTAATATTGACTGTATTGATGGTTGTGCATATATGTGAATATGCTAAACACCATTAAAGTATACATTTAAAATGGGTAAGTTATATGGCATGTGAAATACATTTTTTAAAAACTGTGTTTTCTTTTTTTTAATGACAGCATACGAATTCTGAGCCTAGGTCATGGAAGACAAGCTTCTGCCTTGCTGTTTCTTGGAGGGCTCCCTTTGAGGGAAGCCAGGCACCATATTATGAAGATGCTGAAGCAGCCCATGGATAGACTCCTGTGGGAAGGAACTGAGGCCGCTTGCCAACAACACGCCCCAAATGAGTGAGGCAACTTAGCAAAATGTCCCCTAGCCCCTGTCAAGCCTTCAGATAACTTGCAACCCTAGCCAACATCTTGACTAGCATCTGATGAGAGATTCCAAGCCAGAACCACCAAACTAAGCTGCTTCTGAATTCTTGACCCACAGAATTCATTGTTGTTCTAAGTAACTAAGCTTTGGAGTCATTTGTTCGCAGCAATAGGTAATGAATACAGCAGCATTAGAAAGAAAGAATAATCAAAGTGTACTACTTTGAATGAAAGGAAGATTATTTGTGTGAACATATTTAAACTTTATCCCTACTTTGCAGAGCCTCTGGGGCACCATTTACATAACATAATGTAAGAAAGCAGTAACATTTGGTTCAACTAAAATTTACAGGCTGGGTGTGGTGGCCCACACCTGTAATCCCAGTACTTTGGGAGGCCAAGGCAGGCAAATCACTTGAGGTCAGGAGTTCGAGACCAGCCTGGCCAACATGGTGAAACGCTGTCTCTACTAAAAATACAAAAATTAGCTGGGTGTGGTAGTGCACAGCTGTAATCCCAGCTACTTGGAAGGCTGAGGCAGGAAAATCACTTGATCCCAGGAGGTGGAGGTTGCAGTGAGCTGAGATCACACCACTGTACTCTAGCCTGGGCAACAGAGTCTCTGTCAAATTAAAAAAAAAAAAAAAGGAAAAATAAAATTTACAGTATACCTATGTTAATAATGGAGGCAGGATAAATAGATATTTATGGTATGGAAGAGCTAAATTCTAATTTGTCATGGTGTGAAATCAATAGGAAATATCTAACAATGGTAGTTTATAAAATAGCTGTGTAAGATATTATTTATAAATACAAAGTCATAAATTTCACAGTTCATAATTTGTGGGGTCAGGGCCTTCAAGATGGAGAGAATATTGCAGTGAACTATTGATGTACATTGTAAGTCTTGGCACTAACTTTATAATATGTCCATAAATTATTTTTATGAAGAGTAAATATAATTTTAAAAATTCAAAATATAGTAAAGCACACAAAAGTTTAAAAAAATTAAAATCAGAAATAGAATTTATTTTCTGGAATTTCTAATATATATCATACACTCTGCTCAGCATTATACATTTGTCAAAAGAAAATTTTCTGCAAAACACAAAATCATGACTCATACAGATATAAAAATGAACCCATGCTAAAGAATTTATCTTCCTTTTATGATATGAAGTTACCAGGTAGATGTTATAACTGGTTCAAAAAACCAAAAGAGCAAAATAGCAAAACTTATTATGGAATAAAGGAACGTTGAGATGAATTGCAAATGGAGACAAAACTAGTTTTCCACGGGGGGGAGGAAGTCAGTTAAATCACTGCCAGACAGTGCAGAATTTCCTTATCTCTCAGCTACCTATAACTTACAAAGAGTTGCAAAATATCTGAAAGACAATGAACAGCGCTAGAATATAATATTCCAGGAGTGTCTACTGTAAAAGATGCTTAGTTTTCCACTGAATCACAAAACAATTATTTAATACAACAGGTAGACTCACTTTGTGAAGTAGGTGTTCCTTCTTTGTAGAAGAAAATGAAGCTTAAATATTGGTTATGTAACTTGTTTATATTCCCACAGTTAGCAAAGGCCTAATTAGGAATGTAAATTGTGTGTGTATATGTGTGATACTGATAACTGTGATTTATTTTCAATTTCAAATGATAATTTTATCAGCTTTGTCTGTGCCTTTTTTTTTTTTTCCCAACGCTGATACTGTCAGTTCACCTCCTAGATCCAGTCACAATAAAACAATTTTGTCTGTCAGTGTCTTTACCTGCAGTGAACACTGCCATATCTCTCTAGTTGTTTCATAGAAAGGGAGACAATTTCAAAACAGCCAGGGAAGGAACATGGACATCTGTCAGGCCTTGAAGTGACTGCGAAAGGACACAGCAAAGATTGTTCCTTCCTCCCAAAACAATGGCCGCCCACTTTATGTATTTTTTTTTCTCTTGTATAATTACCACAACCCCATTCACGTTTTTCCGTTTTTTTGTTTTCTTTTTTTTCCCCTCTGCTTCTGTAAATTCTGCCTTATCTGTGGTCTTTTACCTCACTAGTCTGATTCTGCCATCCTAGCTCTGGTCTGAACCTGGCTGGACTTTGCTAACTTTGGGTGCAAATTTGCCGTAATTAGTTTAGACAAGGGCGGCAAGAGCAGAGAAAGAGTGCTGACTCTCCTTGCTTTTACCCAATTTAGTTTCTATAATATTTAAAACTATTTGGCAATACCTGTGGCATCTAGCAGGGTCAAACTGCATCCTTTCCAGCCCGTACCCTTCCAAGGAGGCCACAAAAACTTCACCACCTTCATATCACGTGCTGCAGGGGCTGTTGGGATAACCCAATACTTCCAGCAAGATACACTCTAAAACTAAAGTAATTATCAAACAACAAGCATAGAGGATGCTTTTAAAAGGACTGATGGATCTTTAAAAGAAAGGGAAGGCGAGGGTACATGTGGTCAAACTGCTCTTGGGGTTTGCATGTCCAGTCATTCTACAGAATTATTGTGTCTCAGTTATATGCCAAAGTCACAATTTTATGAGGTTACTCAGAGATTATTAAGATCTCGAGAAATTATTTTACATGAATCACCAGAGACTAATATAATAAAATATGAAAGTCTGAATTGGCACTTTCTGGAAATATCATCTCCTCAATCCAGGTCACAGCTGGAGGAGGTAGATACTCGGCATAGCAAAGGAGCAAACTAGTCTGACGGGTGGAATTAATCATGGGACAACACGTAACACAGCCAGAGCACCTTGACATTCTGGTTTGCACTAAGAAATAAAACTGTTGAACACTCACATTTTAAGAGAATTCATCAGGAATATTTATATTATTCAGATAAAAGACAAATATTTAGACAGGTTTGCAATAGACTCTCACTTTGTCAAGATTATATTGTTTGTATGTAATATATAGAACCAATCACAGTAAGGAGAACAGTGATTTCAGGAAACGATGTCATCAAACTATTATATCCTAATTCAAGGGTTTATTTCTGTTAGAGAAACTGACTGAGTAGTATAAAGAAACAATGAAAGGATCTATTCACTGTTTCTTTTTATAGACTTTGTGAAATCAGTACCCTTGTGCTATGACAATATTACCTTGAATACTTACAAATATTAAATTAGTTGTTTAATAATCAGATGAAAGCTTACTCATCAATGTTAGCTTTTGAAAGTCTTAAGTGACTTTAGGAGATACGGAAAGGATATCTTAGACTGCAGTGTTGGTGTGGTAAGCAGCTTCTAAGATGACTGCCAGTGATCCACACCTCCAGATATTTATGCTATTTTGCAATCACCTTATTTGAGTGTGGGAACTTAGTGGTGAACTTCTAATGAATAAAACACCAAAGAAATGATGGTATGTCACTTAAATGAGATTATAAAATAACTGTGACTTTTTTCTGGGGTGTCCACTCTCTCCACTCTCTCTTTTTCATATTGCTCGCTCTGAGGCCAGCAACCTACCATATTATAAGCCATCTTACAGAGATCTTACAGAGAATCCTACAGGGTGAGTAATTGAAGTCTCTAAACAACAGCCAGAGAGAAATGGAAACTTGCAAATAACATGTGAATCAAAGACTCAACTTAAAACTGATCTGATTTCAGTTGAGTCTTGAGATGACTACAGCCCTGGCTGACAGCTTAACTACAACCCTCCAAGAAACTAGAACCAAAGTTATCCAGCTAAGCCCTCTGGATCCCAGATTCTCAGAAACTATGAGAGAATAATGAATGTCTGTAATTTTTATGCTGCTAGATTTTGAGGTATGTTGTACAGCAGTAGATAAGTAATACAGTGTCCTGTGTTACAACAGTATATTATCTTGAGTATTTAAAAAATTAAGCAGATGATAGCTTTTTAGACATCATTTGTCTAATAAAAAGATGATAGCTTGTTAGTCAACATTAGTTGCTTTAATTACTTTGGTTAGATTTGGAAAGCCATTAGTCTATTCAAAGAAATACTTTATAAATATTTAGATACTAGCATTAGTTGAAAGGTATGAAAGTGCACTTTCTCTTCGAGGCACTGGCGAGGTTACTGAGTTGCCAGGGGCTACCATCCTGCTCCTTGTTATTGATATTGTAAGAACCAGACATACACAAAGTTTCGTTTCTGCCAGTGTTCCTGATGCCAAGATCTGTATCTTTGACCTGGGTTGAAAGAAGGCAAAAGCGGCCGGGCGCGGTGGCTCAAGCCTGTAATCCCAGTACTTTGGGAGGCCGAGGCGGGTGGATCACGAGGTCGAGAGATCGAGACCATCCTGGTCAACGTGGTGAAACCCCGTCTCTACTAAAAATACAAAAAATTAGCTGGGCATGGTGGCGCGTGCCTGTAGTCCCAGCTACTCAGGAGGCTGAGGCAGGAGAATTGCTTCAACCCAGGAGGCGGAGGTTGTGGTGAGCCGAGATCGTGCCATTGCACTCCAGCCTGGGTAACAAGAGCGACACTCTGTCTCAAAAAAAAAAAAAGACGGCAAAAGCGGATGAGTTCCCTTTCTGTAGGCACATGGTGTCTGATGAGTATGAGCTGCTGTCTTTCCAAGCCCTGGAGGCTGCTGGTAATTGTGCCAACAAGTACATGGTTTAAAACTGTGGCAGAAATGGCTTTCACATCTGAGTGTGGCTCCATCCTTTCCATGTCATCCACATAAACAAGACGTAGTCCTGTGCTGGAGATGAAAGGCTCCAGATGGGTATGTGAGGGGCCTTTGGAAAACCTCGGGGTACTGTGGCCAGGCTCCACATTGGTCAAGTCATCATGTTTATCAGCAACAATCTTCAGAACAAGGACCATGTGATGGAAGCCTTATGCAGGGCCAAGTTCAAGTTCCCCGGATAGCAGAAGATCCACATCTCCAAGAAGTGGGGCTTCACCAAGTTTAATGCTGACAAATTTGAAGACAAAGTGGCTGAGAAGCACCTCATCCTTGGTGGTTGTGGGGTCAAGTACCTTCCTAATCACAGCCCCTTGGACAAGCGGCAGGCTCTGCATTCATGAAGGCTTTTGGCAGCACTGTCTTCTCGGGCAGGCTGATTTGACTTACGCTTACTAGTAAATTCTGTTTACTGCCCACCCCCCCGCCAAAAGCAAACAGAAAAAGAAAAGTATAAAAACTCATCTATTACAGCTTTCCACCAAACTTCATAAGTACTGAAAAAAGTTATATCTCTGCCTGACACTAAAGGATTATATTAGTGATTTTGCTGAGGTTCATTTTGGAAGAGAAGTAGAATTATCCTTTAAAATGAGGCATATTTAAAATAAAAGGGTCTTCTGTATTTAATATCAATGGGTTGGTTACTTCTGAAGATGATCTCCTCCTCTGTAGTTTTGATGTGGACTCTTTTATATCCAGTTCGAGATTAATATCAGTTGATTGGACTGAAGACAGCTGCTTTCAAGAAATTTTCTCACGCTACCTTACGGGTGGTCCCATTCCTAAATTTTTGTAAGCAATTATGTTTCTTTTTCTGAGAAAGTATTTTGGACCCAAATAATATGCCACAGTTTAAATACGCTTATGCAGCCCTCTTATTACATACAGTCAAACCACTTAAGTTTTCGGTTCAGAATCACTGTTTCCAGATCAATGATGGCATAGGTTTAACAGCCAAAAATTTACATTGATAATGATTTAATTTAGGCTTTATAACTTATTTCAAATACTGTATTAGTTTCCTTTCGCTATGAGTTTAATTCCAGAGACAAAGCAATTTACTCACTTTAGAGCTATGATATAGCAACATCCCAATTCAAGATGTGATTTTTATAAAAGAAATATGATAGATTTCAATTATATCATTTAATCCGTTTTTCACAAAACAGTGGCATCTAGTGGTCTATGAAAACCCTTCTCCCAGCTGTTTCTAATTTGTCTTTACTATTTAGTTTGAATCTGGCATTAATTGCCTACACCTAGTTCAATTGCTAGATTCACTACTATCTCTTACTTTACATATTCAAATTTTTGCAATATTAATCTTTTATTCTTCATTTGTGGATGTAGCCTAATGTCAACAACACTATTCTTACTATTTTGATGTTACTCTATGAGAAATCTTTGTATGTCAATAGGGCTAATGAGTGACTGCCACTAAAATAGATGAATTACTTTGAAATACCAAAAAAGAGACTACCTTAGAACAAAGGTCTATAAAAGAGGTTCACTTGACCGGGCACAGTGGCTCAAGCCTGTAATCCCAACACTTAGAGAGACTGACACAGGTGGATCATCTGAGGTCTGGAGTTTGAGACCAGCTGACTCACTTGGTGAAACCCAATCTCTACTAAAAATACAAAAAATTAGCCAGGTGTGGTGGTGCATGCCTGTAATCCCAGCTACTTGGAAGCTGAGGTAAGAGAATCACTTGAACCCGGGAGGAGGAAGTTGCAGTGAGCTGAAATCGTGCACTCCCACCTGAGCAAAAAGGGCAAAATTCCATCTTAAAAAAAAAAAAAAGAAAAAAATAAGAGATTCACTTTCTGAAGTAACAAAATTGGACTGGTTGTTTCTATAATAGAGTAGTGTAAACTATTTTCTCACTGCTTATCACCACTTGGTATAATTAGTATAGGAATATTCTTTAAACCTATTGCCTAATAGTTTGTAAACCTGACCACAGTGTATTCATGTTTAGAACTTTCCTGAATTCTGCTTAGTAGAAGAAAGATGTTGATATTTTCTTTTATTTATTATGACCAAGTATGGCATGCACCAGTTTGGTGTAGTAAAAGCAAAGAAAATACTGTCTTTTATTAATGGAGAAATTAATTAGTAATAATTGAATATATTATCCTATGAAAGTGATACCCTCAGAAAGATTTATCTGCATGATCTAGCCAATACGAGACACTATAAGTCTGCTTTCAAAATTTGAATTTGAAGACATGTTGTTCCCTCATGAACATTATGTGTGAAACTCAGCTCTCACTTATTACTGTGCTCTAAAAATGATTTTAAATAAATTGATGGAAATGAACTCAGGCTATTGAATGGCAATTATTAATTTAAACAAATCTATATTCACACCTAGTTCCACATTTACTGTGCAAAACAAGGAGGAGTTCTGTAATTTTTTTTCTTGATATAAAGCCTGGTTATACTTTGCATAAATTTATTGAGCTATATAACTTATTATTTGTATATGTATATTGTGCATAATATGTATAGTAACTAATATGTAAATAAAATTTACATTAAATGACTGATAGAGGTGAAAATTGAGAATTTTCTAGAGAAAATTCTTAGGACTGGCATGGTGGCTTACGCCTGTAATCCCAACACTTTGGGAGGATGAGGCAGGTGGATCATAAGATAAGGAGTTGAAGACCAGCCTGACCAACATGGTGAAACCCTGTCTCTACTAAAAATACAAAAATTAGCTGGGTGTAGTGGTGTATGCCTTTAATTCCAGCTACTCAGGAGGCTGAGGCAGGAGAATCATTTGAACCCAGGAGGCAGAGATTGCAGTGAGCCAAGATCGCACCAGTCATTTACATAAAATGACTGATAGAGGTGAAAATTGAGAATTTTCTAGAGAAAATTCTTAGGACTGGCATGGTGGCTTACGAGTAAAAACTGATGGTCCCAAATGCACTCCAGTCTTGGCATCAGATCAAGACTCCATAAAAAAAAAAAAGAAAGTTCTTCATATTATAAGCACTATTTCAAACCTTTGGGCCTAATGGATGATACTTATTAAACTAATATTACAATTACTTAAAAATATATCAAATTTTTTCCTATCAGTATAATTTAAATAAATATTAATATTTATGTGTGTACTTTTCTCAAAAGAACTTAATTATTTGTATGTAAAATAAAGTGTACACCTGTTAATATTGATCATCTATTCCAGAATTTAGAAGTACTCATTTACTTAATACCAGCTTGTGTCCAAAGTTGGGATTTTAAATGAGCCTCTTAGAGAGGCTCATTTATTCTTGAGGTAGCTTTAAAACAAGTAACATTACCATTCAGTAGCAGCCTGCCATAAAATTTAGTGCCAAAATACGTTTTTTAACAATATTTTATTTGTAAATCTCTGTAGACTTCACAGCTAATTTACATCCAAATATTATTCTAGTCATCTGGTTCCAAAAATAGTAAAAATGGAAATGATAAGAAATCCTTGCTACAGGAGTTCAAACTGAAAGTTTGAGGAAAAATATTATTTTATGATTAGATATTAAAAAGTCATGAAATTCACCTGAGTCATCAACATTCTAAACATCAAAGAGATTGAAAAGTTAGATTAGAATAAAATAATATCAGGTAATAATAAAGTAATATCATAAAGTAAATTTTTTTTTTTTTCATCGCAGAAGACCTTTAGTTGAGATGCACATGCACGAGGCCCTGCCCCAAAAGCCCTGGGCCCAGACCGAGGCCCCAGCACGGCCGCACGCAGGCTCCTCTGTGATGGCCAGCAGCAGAGCCCTCCCTCAGCACACCTGTATCATCATCGACGTCACCATGTTATCAAAGGCCCTGGACTGGATGCGGTCCCCTGGGTTGTAGAAGGGGGACCTTTATTATTTATTAGAATAAAATAATATCAGGTAATAATAAAGTAATATCAGGTTGTTTCTAACCTGGGAAATAATTTAGCATATGAGTGACAAACTCTAAATGTAAATATTCATAAAACAATAAACGGATGGTCCCAAATGCCTGTATATTTTCAAGCTATGCCACAATTGTAAGCAACATATATGTTAATATTCATTTTTATGAATAACTATCAGATAGTATTATTTTTCTTTTTTTTTTGAGACAGGGTCTCAGTCTGTGACCTAGGCTGGAGTATAGTAGTGTTATCACGGCTCACTGTAGTCTTGACCTCCTGGGCTCACATGACCCTTCTACCTCATCCTCTAGAGTACACTGGAGCTACAGGTGTGCACCACCATGCCTAGCTAATGTTTAAAAAATTTTTTGTAGCAATGAGGTCTCCCTATGTTGCCCAGACTGATCTCGAACTCCTGGTCTCAAACAAGCCTGCTGCCTGGGCCTCCCAAACAGCTGGGGTTACTGGTGTGAGCCACTGTGCCTGGCCAGATAGTACTTCACAATTACTATTTTATTCTTCGAATTAAAAAATTACTTGAAAGTATGGAAGCACAGATGTCAGTTCTTGCTGAGAGGAGAAATAAATTCCACTGGTGTTTAGGAGGCATTAGCAATCAAATCTGCTGATGGGATTATATGGTGGTTTGTCAAACCAAGCTCTGTTGGTAAGTCCAGAGTTTCCCGGACTTACCTAGCTTCAGACCTCCACCACAGCTACCACTGCAGAATTTGGGATCTCACTTCACCAGAGGCTGCCATAGGGACTGGGACACAACACAGAGGCACAAGGAAAATTGTCACGGAGCAAATTTTGACCAATAGTTGGTAAGAGACACAAAAGAGACAGCAGATAAATTTCCTGTTTTTCCTGCCAATGGACTGTTCCATTACACAAGTTTTCCATACGTGTCACTTTAAGGCTTGTCAGAGAGTGATAGATAATATATCCCCTTGCATTTTTTTAGTCTTCTTTCCCTCACTTTCTTTTTCTCTCACTTTTGGTGCCCTAGGATTATACTTCCAATTAATTAGCATATTAATATATAGGCTTGCCGCCACCCAAAAAACCAAAATTAAGACAGGGATTCTTTGGATTAAAGCTAATAAGGAAAATTATATACTACTAATCTAATCCATAGACATATAACATCTTTAATAGTGAAACGACATTTTACCATGTTGCTCAGGCTGGTCTAAAATTCCTGGGCTCAGGTGATCCTCCTGCCTTGGCCTCCCAAAGTGCTGGGATTACAGGTGTGAGCCACTGCACCTGGAAGATCATTGGTCTTAACTAGGGTTACAACTAGTTAACATAGGTTAATTTTTAACTACAGCTACAATGCAACTTCCACTTTCTTCTAACATACCTTCCTTGAGTTGCTGTTTATTGAGATAGGAAGATTCTGGACACAGTTTTGTGTTCGTGATGGTGGTGGAGAGTTCTTAGTAGTTCAGTTTTGGATATTTAAATTTGAGGTGACTATTGGTATTAGGCATCCAAGTAGAGATATAAAGAAGGAAGTTGGTTATATGAGTCTGGATTTTGGAAGAGAGTATCAGCATGAATCTATTAATGCAGGGACCCTCAGCATATAGATGGGATATTATGCCGTACTATGAGATTAGATGAAATCCCTTAAAGACTGAATGTTGACATGGGGAGAATATCCTGAAGGACAAAGTCCTAAAAGGTTTCCATATTTAGAGATCAGGTGATGAAGATTAAACATCAAAGAGACTGAGAAAGTGTCCAGAGAGAAAAAAAAACAGAGAATGTGATATTTTAAATGTCAAGACAAAAAAAATAATATTTCAAAGGTGAGAAAGTCAGCTAATGGATTCAAAAATGTTGACAGGTCAGAGAAAAAAAAAGAATGGGCTGAGAATACAGGCTGGATAGTGCAGTGTAAAGTGTAATGATGAATTTAATGGAAGCATATTTTGTGGAGCAGAAGGGGTGAAAAATCAATTAGAAGATTTTAGAGTATGAGAGTGGGGAAAGTGGGCACGGACACAACTCATTCAGGGAATTTTGATTTAGAGAGAAAGAAAGAAAGGAGATAAAAGGAAAGAAAGGATTTCAAAATTTTCTTTTTTCTTTTTTTTTTTTTTTTTGAGACGGAGTTTCGCTCTTGTCACCCAGGCTGGAGTGCAATGGCGCGATCTCGGTTCACCGCAACCTCCGCCTCCTGGGCTCAGGCAATTCTCCTGCCTCAGCCTCCTGAGTAGCTGGGATTACAGGCACGCGCCACCATGCCCAGCTAATTTTTTTGTATTTTTAGTAGAGACGGGGTTTCACCATGTTGACCAGGATGGTCTCGATCTCTTGACCTCGTGATCCACCCGCCTCGGCCTCCCAAAGTGCTGGGATTACAGGCTTGAGCCACCACGCCCGGCTCAAAATTTTCAAAAAGCACATTCTAAAGGTAAAGGATGATTTGGGGGATGTTGACACCGGAAACTGGGAGACTAGTTGCAGGTGTTGCTGATTCAAGGGAGCAACAACGAAGGGGGCTCTAAGGTGGCACCAGGAATAGAAAAGAAAAAACGGGTTTGAAAATCACGTAGGAAGAAGGAGGAAGTGACAAACGGGGTGCGCGGTCAATGAAGACAGGCAGGGCAAATTAGTATTTTTTGAAAATCTACTATGGGTTTTACATTAGGAACTTTTCTATATTATACAGACACAATAGATGGAGTAAGAGCCTGAATATTTGGGACAGGAAGGAGCCCAAGCCAGAGCAGAGGTACAGTCACTTCTGCAGTTAAGGGAGGGTAGCATTCGTGTGGTGGCAGATTACCGTTTAATCTTCTCCCACAAATCTGTGAATTTAGGACTGCTGCCCCCCAACCTCTTTTTTAGACGGACTTTCACTCTTGTGGCCCAGGCTGGAGTGCCATGGTGCAATCTCGGCTCACTGCAACCTCTACCTCCTAGGTTCAAGTGATTCTCCGGCCTCAGCCTCCTGAGTAGCTGGGCCTACAAGCTTGTGTCACCACTCCCGGCTAATTTTGTATTTTTAGTAGAGATGGAGTTTCACCATGCTGGCCAGGCTGGTTTCAAACTCCCAGGTTCAGGTGATCTACCGGCCTCAGCTCCCAAAGTGTTGGGATTACAGGTGTGAGCCACCACACCCAGCCACTGCTTCATTTTTACAGAAGAGGAACTTGAAGATCAAATAATATTTTTTAAACATCAAAGAATACCAGTTAAGTAGTCCAAGAGCTATATTTAAGCCAGATTGTTTTGGTTTCAAAATATACAGTTTTCTCATTCTAGATACAATTCCTTTAATAGAACTGAAGGAGAAATAGAACTATAGGATTTCTGGCTTGACCAGTTAGGTAGCTAGTGGGACCATCAATGCAATATTGGGTGGAGGTAAAAGATGAGATGTGCAGTTTTGGATATGATGATGGTAAAAGATCTGTGACATAAGCAATTAGATTTGTACAAAAGGCATTTGCACATGCACCTCCAGAGATCAAAAGATATATCCTCTGAAGTAGAGAGTTAGAGACAGTCGCCTAACATTGCAGTCAGAGGGAATAGAATTATAAGAGAGCAGGGCCTACACAGAACTTTGGCGATTAACCATCTTTTAATAGAGGAAAAGGGCTCACAAAAAAGACCAAGGCTAATCGGATAATCCAGTGCACCATCCAAAGAAATGATTTTCACAGATGGTAAGTGAGAAGAGAATTTCAATAGGAACTAGTAGTTACAGGAAAATGCAGCAATTTATTTAAAAATGTGCATTGAAACATTTTCCTTGATGTTAGAAATTAGGTCATCAGGGACACTTGAGAGAAAAGCAGTTTATTGGAATGATGGAGATAAAAAGGAGTATTGGAATTTTTATTAGGACTACTCTTTCCAAGAACTTGTCTGAGTTCATTCAAAGAGGAATAGAAATGCACCATTTGGATTTTTAAAGAGAGGTTTGTCTTAAATACAATTTTAGTTTTTGGGGTTATTTTAAAAAAATGAAGTGCTAATTATGTGTTAGGTAGTGTTACTGCACTTTATATGAAGTGCTGTGTTTACTTTTCACAAAAATTTATCAGGCATCTATGAGATAACTCTCTTTATTTTTAAGACATGCCTCGTAATGCACAGAAAGTTAAAAAACTTGCCCAAGATTAACTAGCTAGAGTTACAGCCAGGATCAGACCCAGGAAGTTTCATTCAAGAACCCTCATATGTAACCACTGCCTCTTGAGTGAGAGTTCGAAGGGTTAGGGACTGAAGATTCCAGAGAAAGAAGACAAAATGGGTGGAGTGAGAGCCCAAGTGTGTGGAACAGGGAGGAGCTCAAGGCAGAGCAGAGGTGCAGAGTTAGGCCGCAGTTTAAAGAGGAGAGCATCAGTGTGGTGGCAGATGATTCTTTTGGGCGGGGGTTCCAATCTAGTTAGAAAACCTTTTTTTCTGCACACAAAATAGCTAGTGTAAATATATAATTTTTCGCCGGGCACGGTGGCTCAAGCCTGTAATCCCAGCACTTTGGGAGGCCGAGGCGAGTGGATCACGAGGTCAAGAGATCGAGACCATCCTGGTCAACATGGTGAAACCTCGTCTCTACTAAAAATACAAAAAATTAGCTGGGCATGGTGGTTCGTGCCTGTAATCCCAGCTACTCAGGAGGCTGAGGCAGGAGAATTGCCTGAACCCAGGAGGCGGAGGTTGCGGTGAGCTGAGATTGCACCATTGCACTCCAGCCTGGGTAACAAGAGTGAAACTCTGTCTCAAAAAAAAAAAAAAAAAAATATATATATATATATATATATATATATATATATATATATACATATAATATATAATTTTTCCAAACAGTTTACAATTTTTTCAAGTTCATTTACTTTGTAGGCCATTTTGTTTTCTTTTGTAGGAAATATACTAAATACTAAATACATATCCTAACGACTGGTAACTATCAGGGAGACTTTGCATTTTCTGCTCAATTGATCAGTCTGTTCATACATATTAGTTACTGTAGCTTTATTTTATATTTGATTTATTTATAAAACAAATACTAAGCATCTACTCTGTGCTTGATATTTGTTTTGAAATACATGATGAATAAGATCAACAGGCACATACATGCTCAGATCACCTTACGGTGTATTCCAGTGATCAGCAAACTTTTCTTTACAGGACTGGATAGTAATTTGTTTAGGCTTTATGGAGCCATTCTGCTCTGTTGCAATCACTCAGTTCTGCCTCTGTAGCTAAAAGCAGCTAGACAATATGTAAATAAAGAGTGTAGCTGTATTTTGATAATAATTTGTTTATAAAAACAGTCATGGCCTGCAAGCTATAGCTTGCTGACCCCTTTTCTAGGCTGGTGATACAGTTATCAGGATGCTGAACTGTCAAATAATAGGGAAAAAATATTTTGGAAATGACAATGGAGTTTTAAGAAACTTTACCTTTTTTTTTCTTTTACTGACCCAACTCTAATTCTATGATATTTGTGGTTAACGTGGAGTAACATACATTTTGGTTTGTCCCGGGCAGTTCAAGTTTATGCCTGTTATCTCAGTCTTAAACAGACCACCCCGGACCCCTTTTTTCACTCTTTGAAATTTTCCAGTTAGTATGATAAACTGTACAGTTGCCCTAAATTTAGGAACTAAAAAAAAATCTTTCTTAATAGGAGAAAGAAGCAGATCTCAATTAACGCAAAGCTATGGCAGGAAGATATAAAAGACATATAGGAGTTTCTTTATTGAAGGAGGCTTTCCAGAGGCTGTATTAGGAAAGGGTGGGGAAGGAGGAAAATTGGAATTTTTATTTAATTGGGTGCATTAAAAATGAAGGAAAAAAATGGAAGAATAAGAAGTAAACAAACAACAACAGTAAAGGAATGAGAGTCTGGAAGAGGAACTAAAGAGATACACTGTTTTATTTGATCAACATTACACAAACAGATTATTGATAGCTTGTTATGTCTCCTTTAAAAGAAGTCTAGCCCAGATTTTTATTTTATATCTACTGAGAGGCAAGTCACATTTGTTCTTCAGGCGAAAGTTCATAGAGGAAACTATCTATGAAAGAATCTATTCTCAGAATATTTACATTCCTATTTTCTAAATGTAGTTGGTTTTCAGAAAACATCTAGAGATTGAGATAAGTATTCAAATTTAGAATGTTTATCCAAACCACAGTTTTAAAGCTACACTCATTGTAAGTATTTCCTGTTGATTTGTAAGTCCAGTATTTTCTGTCTACCTGAAGCCTCCTCTCTTCCTAGCAAGAGCAAATATCATCTCCTTGGTAAAGTTTTCCTGGTATTCCGTCAGGCAAGGTTAGTCACTCTATCTTCTGTACTCCCGTATGACACTGAACTCATGCATATACTTAGAAATAGATATGCTGTGAAGAAAACGATGCTTCAGTTTCAGGGTAAGCTCCTTCAGAGCCTTTTGCCATGTGCTCATGTGGATATATGTTTTTTTGACATTGGCAAATGTGAGATTTTTTTTTAAACTGCCATTGGATAAGTCATATTGCTTCTCCTATTTAACACTTCCTGAGAGCCTGTTTGGGGGAGGCTACAAGCATTTCTGGGATCTGTCTAAGCCGATACACTGAGCATGGAATTAGGGGGTTGTGTTTATGTGCTGTACAGTCATTTCCAAGTGCAGCTGTGTCACTGCTGGCCGCCTAGCAGTCCCATGTAGACATAGTTTCCAGGAGGCCTCCTGCTAATTCCTATGCTGGTTTACTCAGCTTTGTGAAACATCCAAATAGTGCAAGTCAAAGGTTATAACATGGTTTGCAGGTATCCTTTAGGCAAATGTATGCATGTGAAAGAGAAGGAAGGAGGAGGCAGGATTTATCTAAGGCATAGGCAGCCTCCTGGGCTGAGGTCACAGCCTTCTCTGGGAAGCCTGCATTGCATGACTAAAGGCGGGAGAGGTAGACAGCTAGCGCCGGACTCTTTAAAAGGCTACCTACTGGATTGGCATGGGCACTGTCAGGACTGCTTTGCAATTCCACTGGTTCTGCAGCCCAGTTCTTCTTCCCCTCTTTCCCTTTCAGTTACTAATCTCTAAGAAACATCTTACACTCCAGTCTCCACCTCAGTATCTGCTTCTGGGCAATTCAATTTATGACAACAATCTCAGTTTGGAAAATTCTGTTAAAAATAATTTTCAGATAAAAGGCAACATTATGACTCTCATGCAGATATAAACATGAACATATATTAAAGTTTTTATTTTACTCACGGTATTGGAAAACCAGGCAGATGTTACAATTGATTTAAAATGAAAGTTAAAATAGCCAAAAGTAATATAGCTATTTAGACAAATTGCAGCAACCTTTAGTGGCTATAGATGACTTCCTATAATTAAAAATCAAACATAATATTTACTCTAAAACTTGCTTTATTATTCAAACATTTGCTTTCTAATAGAAATATAAACCTAATCAAACTTGTTTAAATAATTTAATAGAAAAATATGATCAAATTCAGTATCCTTGAAATATAAGTACTGAATTACATATTGACTAAAATAAAAATATGTAGAATATAGGTAAATGAATGATAATTTAGAATAATATTGTCAACGTGTTTAGAAATGTATACAATTGTGTCTGAACAGATATTTCTTCAGGGCGCAATTTAATTGTCTCTTGCAACACGGTTACAAATTCACAAATGGGAAAAGGTTATCTATTGAGTTATTTTCAAGTCCAGTCAAAAAGGTACAGATTCTGTCCTAATTAAAACTTGTAGAAAAATATGTCAAGTCTCCCAGAAATTTGTGGACTTTAATATTTTACAATTTATTGCTTAAATTTTCCATTTCAAATGTTTGAAGTGTGACAACAGATTTAAAATGATTGATATAAGTTTAAATGATGTGTTTGGTATTTTAAGGATGCTACTTATTCCTCACAATTGAGTGATGTGTATGGGTAGTTATTTGTACAAATTTTTTTATATTGAATGGAAGAACAGAGTTCTTTGTATTCCAGAAGATATTTGGGAGCCTAGTCTAAAGATACAGAATTGCTCTCGGAAAACACAATAGAAAACAGGCTGTATTGTTCTTCCTCAAAGAGCACAAAAGGCAATCAAACAAGTGGACTAAACCATGGTAATTATTGAGAATGTTGATGGTACCCCTAAGAAGATTAAGCCGCAGAAAATAAATGCTCTTCAGTGGATGAATTTTCTGAAAAATCTATTAAGGGAGGTGGCAAATTCCTGCTTTCTACCTTGCACAAAGCAATCCATTTATGTAATCTACCAAATTGTATTTCTTGATTTAGCTTTTAGAGCATGGAAAGCACAATTGATTACTGGAGAGAGAACAAATAGATGTGACAAAAAGAAAAAAAAGAGAGAGAGAAACAGCTAAAATGAAGATTATAAAGGTGCTATTTGCAGAAGAGCTCTGACGTGTCAGGATTTGAAGAAGCAGACACCTATGCATTCAATTTAGTTTACAAGGCAGCCTCCAACAAGGAAGATGAATGAAAGACTCAGGGAACAAATGCCCTTGATGTTAATTCCTTTACAGTTATCATTCTCTGTAAAACTGCTTAGAGATTGGATATATAAGACCTAATCATTTTATTCATGTTTTTGTCATTTTAAAATCTATTGCTCTCCACTGCTTCTCAGATACTGACTAAATAAATAATGTAAATATTCAAATTCTGGATTTTGAAAGAAATATAAGAAACAAAGCAAAAACCATTATTCTAGATTAATACTTTTAAAATCGGTAACTTTAAAAGCTAAACAGTCACATTAGAATTTACCATTATAGTTTTAGAAAAGGGGAAGACTTGCTAGCATGTGAAGTACGCGTGCATTGGGCTCAGATGATAAATCTATTGTTTTTTTTTTTTTTTTTTTTGAGACGAGTCTGGCTGTGTTGTCCAGGCTGGAGTGCAGTGGTGTGATCTTGGCTTACTGCAACCTCCACCTCCCAGGTTCAACCGATCCTCCTGCCTCAGTCTCCCAAGTAGCTGGGACTACAGGCCTGTGCTACCACATCAGGTAAATTTTTATATTTTTTAATTAGAGATGGGGGTTTTGCCATGTTGGCCAGGCTGGTCTCAAATTCCTAACCTCAGGTGATCTGCCTGTCCTGGCCTCCCAAACTGCTGCGATTACAGGCGTGAGTGCCTGGCTACAGATGATAAATTTTTGATGACTGATTCTATTATTGATGAAAATATCAACAGCATTCTTCATTGGGTTGCAAAATGTCATAATCCCACTTTTTAGATAAAGAGAATAATTAATGTTAGTAATTATTTCATACAGGTAGTAGAAACTCTCTTAAGTTCCTTCCTTCCTTTAAAAATAAACACAACAACAACAACACATTATCTTAAACCAGCTAGTTCATGCTGTCTGCTAATTATGATTATTAACATGGTCATTCCCTTCAGAATAAGTATATAATATCAGGTCTAAGAAATTTATTAAGCTCATGTGTATGTATATTTACCACAAACACAGTTCAGGTAGTGAACTCCTAAAGAGATCTAATTTGGGGGATTCTCACTACCCCTTTAAATTTATTGAGTGGGAATATGTCAACCCTTGCTCATGGATGCACGTGTACACTGGACCATGACTTGATTTTTCTGTTTGTTTTCGGTAATCAAAATCCCTATGCACATTTACCCATCTCAATTCCAAAATTAAGCAAATTTCATTTTTAGTTTCTCCTCTTCCTTCTGCTCATTTCTTATCTTGTCATCTAATGGCTGCCTTTTCTGTCAGTAACTCTCTGTCTTATTCAAGGAATAGTTTTTTTGAGCATTTCTTTTGTACTTGTCACTGTGCTAGGCCATGGGTGTTCAACAGTAAACCAGACACACATGGTTTTTTCTTTCAAGGAGTTTACAGTCTACTCAGGGGAAAAATGTAATAAACATTTGAAAAAACAAACTTAAATAAATAATTGTCATCAAATATGCCAATAAAAGAAACGTGTAAAATCTATGATTGCTTTCCCTCAGGAACACCTAAAGTCTGACGGCACCTCTGCAGATATTCTCATTCTAACACTATTCTTAGTACAAAAACCACTTTCTCTGAGCAGCCTTTCTCCAAATCCAGTCCAATTCCTTGTTGTGAACTTCACTGTGTTATGAGTAGAAGAGAAGGTCAGTTTTGTGTGTCCAGATTTACATGAATATATCCTTTCGGGAACTTCTTGGGCAAAAACACATAGATGTCTTAAGAACAAATAATGATCTTCAGATACAGATTGATCTAAATTAAAATTTTAGTACAAAAGATTTTCTAACTATTGGGCGCACATGCAATTTGCATTTATATGTGGATTTAAAGAATCTGATTTTAAATCAGCTTACCAATGATCAGGACTTGTAAGAACAATTTATAGGGAGTTGCTTTATCAGTTTTTGTCTATGGGGTATCTATCATCAAAAGGTCACTTTTAAGAAAAAAGTAAAGAATTTCTTTAAAGTGATTTCATTATTCACCTCAAAGGGTACATACAAACTGCTTATAAGTTCTTCAAATCATAATTTTTCCAGTTCAGTTCCATCAGGTGCATGATTAACCATATTTGACTCTAAGCACAACTGTGCCACGTAAGGCCTGAGTTCTTATCTTTTTATCTCTGTGCTCTAGCATCTAGTCAGTGCCTGCCTGCCAACATTTAATAAAAGCCCAAATGAAGGAATATAAGAATTAACTACCAATTAAAGTTCAACCACTTAATAGTTTCATGACTGGGCCAATTATTGAACCAATCAAAGGCTCAGTGATGTCATCTACACACTTGCAGTAGGGTGGCTGGGAGAATTAAAGGTCTACAGGTTCTTATTGCTAGCTATTGCTATTATTGTTGTTTTTATGAATTCTATGACTCTGATTAGAGGTAGATTCAGAAGCAGTGGGCTCCAGTGAGGAAACAGAGTCAAGCTGAGAAAAGGTCCTAGCAATCAGTAAAATGATTTATTCATGTTGAAGAAACCATAGGCAGGAAACCTCACAGGCATGATGACAGGTTCTAAATGTGATTGGACTGAGGTAAGCAGGAAACATCATTATAGCCAAAGACCTCCACACACATACTCTTTGTTATGGAGTCTTAGCTCTTTAAAAAATTATTATTATTATTGTCTAGCAATGAGTTCACCCTTTTATATTAGCAGAAAAAAGACATTGGAGATGCTTTGAAAGGTGGCCTTATACAAATAGATTTTTACATTTGCAAACATGCCTTGGATCTCAGGTCTATAATTGTTTTTCACAATTTCAAACCAATTTTTCAGGCAGATTTTAATAAATATATGAAATATCATCAATAGCAGTATATTAGTGATAGACTGATGTTTCAAAAAATACCTGTTGAAAAAAATAAGCTTTCTTTATGTCAAATGTATTACAATTTTCTTCCTCTTACTACTTCATTTTCCTTTCCCCTGGAAAATGTCCTGGAAATGTATGGAATAAAAAATGAATGAGCCGGGCGCGGTGGCTCAAGCCTGTAATCCCAGCACTTTGGGAGGCCGAGGCGGGTGGATCACAAGGTCGAGAGATCGAGACCAACCTGGTCAACATGGTGAAACCCCGTCTCTACTAAAAATACAAAAAATTAGCTGGGCATGGTGGCGTGTGCCTATAATCCCACCTA
Source organism: Saimiri boliviensis (assembly GCF_048565385.1). Taxonomy (NCBI): domain Eukaryota; kingdom Metazoa; phylum Chordata; class Mammalia; order Primates; family Cebidae; genus Saimiri; species Saimiri boliviensis. The sequence goes on along the minus strand of NC_133458.1, from coordinate 56,678,579 downwards.
CTTGGGAGGCTGAGGCAGGAAAATTGCCTGAACCCAGGAGGCGGAGGTTGCGGTGAGCCGAGATCGTGCCATTGCACTCCAGCCTGGGTAACAAGAGCGAAACTCCGTCTTAAAAAAAAAAAAAAAAAAAAAAAAAGAATGACTGAGTAGTGGTTACCCAACAATGTCAATGTACTTAATTCTACTAAATTGTATACTTAATGATAGTTGAAATCGTAAATCTTACGTTATGTATATTTTAAAATACCGCAATTAAAAAATGGATTGCTGGGTATAAACGTAATAAATTAATGTTTAAATATGATGATGCTAAATAGCAATTCCCACATTTATTTTTATTTTTTAGATATAGGATTAGGTAATGATGGGTAGAGAAGTGACAGAGTACGTCAAAATCTCCCTTTTTTATCTTTCTTTCCAGCATCGCCCTTCTTTCTCTCCCTAGCCAGATTCCATCAGCTACCCGTCCACTCCACTGACTCCAACATTATAAAGTTTGAACACTCGGGGTCTTTTAAAATGATTCATCTGAGTCATTTAAAAGCTATATTTCTCTGACTGGGATTGAAGAGTAAGACCTTAAGTTATCCCTGTGAAATTCTATGAAATTTTTGGTTAGTATATGGCCAAATGACAACAATATATTTAAATGCCAGTATTTTTGCTCACTGACAGCTATAGAGACAGGGTTAGCATTTGCTTTCTTTTTTTCTTTTAAGAGATTGAGTCACATTATGTTGCCCAGGCTTGTCTCAAACTCCTCAGCTCAAGCCATCTTCCCACTTCAGCATCCAGAGTAGCTGGGACTGCAGGCACACACCACCATACCCAGCCTGGGTTTACATTTTGGAATGTAAAGACTTGTGCTTTAGTGGAAAACTACAGATTGCTAGGCCCTAGAGAATACCTCTTCAGGTTATCTGATTCTGATTCTTTGGAAACTGTTTTATAACTGTGTTAATTGCAGATAACTGATAATAATGAAAAAAAATTGTCTACAGACATAGGAAATTTTTCCTTTCTGGAGAGAGGTTTAATTGACTGTAATATTCTCTCCTCTCCTTCTGGAAAAACAGTTTTGCACCCATCTGCACATTTACTTCAATATTCCTGATACATAAATTCATCTGTTCATGAGCTCGTTTGAACCAGTTATAATATCTGCCTGTTTTTAAAAATTGATTATGAGTTAAATAACAATGAACACCTGTTTATGTTTATATCTGTATGAACATCATGATTTTACCATTGTGTGAAAATTATCTGCTAACAAGGACAAGGAAAGATATTTATTTATTTTCCTTTAGATGTAAGAAACAGAAAAAGAGTAAGTTTATAAGTTTGTCTTTTATCACATTTGAAATTATATTTTGTAATAAAGATTGTAGTATTGACTGAAACATATATAAAAAACGAGTAGTTTTCTTAAATCCATTATTGCCTTTGGAGCCCTGTTTTAGTAAAAAATTAGCTCATCTGTTAACTAAAATTCCAAAAGATTGTGCAAAAATGAACTATAGGTAGCCTCTTACATTTTTCTAAGGAAAAAAATTTCCATAGTAACTAAGGAAAACCAAAGAGTGGCACAGATTTTGACAAAAGCTGGCTAAGTACAATTCAAAGTATTTTCAATAAAATATTATTAGTATATTTTATTTCCAAATAAAATATGCTCCTTTTCTCATTTAAACATTTTATAGATGGTGCAAGTGCGTGTCTGTGCCCATGTGTGCAGCGAGAGCGAGTGCGTGGGGAGACATTTTAAAAATCACTGCATTTCAAAAACACATGCTTTAGCTTCTACAGTATCTTTAATGAGCACTTTTGAGATGGATTAAACATTTCCTTATAAATGTAATGCTGCAAATATAAAAAAGAAATGTTAACTGGATATGTCAGGGAGGGAAAAAAGTAGCAATAGGTGTTGCTATCAGAAATTTGTTTACCTGTGTACCTTGGGAAATATTCAATGGCTGGCCAAGGTTTCTAAATATTGCTAAATTCTAGTAAATCTATGCTTTTTAATATTGCTAAATTCTAGTAAACCTATGCTATATCAATTAAGAGATCTGGAGGCATTGGCTGAGATAGGAAATACTGACAATAATCCAAAGTGAGCTTTATCATTAATTATGCCACTGGGATGGGAGGACCCTCATCAAACTCATTCTCTCAAGATATGTGTATTAGTCAGTTCTCTAGAGAAACAGAGCTAATAGGATATATATATATATATATGTTTGTGTGTGTGTGTGTGTGTATATATATACACACACATATATATAATATAAAAAAATATATATCCTCTATAACTGCATAAGTCAACTCCATATACATATGGAATTGATTTTTACGTGTATATATATATATATACGTTCTTGAGGGGAAACATCTGAATTGGGGCTTAGTAAAGGTAATATTTCTGAGGGAACAAGGGTAGGTGGAGCAGTGAGAAATCATGTAAATAAGTGCCCTGAGGTGGAAGTGAGTCAATCAGGAATGTCCCATGGGAGGGTTGCACCCCCTACTACCAGCCCTTCACATATATATATATGGAGTTGACTTATGTAGTTACGGAGGCTGCCAAGTCCCAAGATTTGCAGGTACCAAGCTAGAGACCCAGGAGAGTTGATGTTGTAGTTCTTATTTGAAAGCTCGCAGGCTCAAGGCCCCATTAGAGCCAATGTTTCAGTTTGAGTCCAGAGGCAGGAAAGAATTGGTGTTCCAACTCATCACAGGCAGACAAAAGAATCAAGCCTTTATGTTCTCTTCTGGCCATCAGTTGACTGGATAAAGCCCACACACATAGGGAGGTCAATCTCCTTTACTCAGTTTACTGATCCAAATGTTAATCTCATCCAAAAATACCCTCACAGGCACATCCAGAATAACGTTTGAACAAATGTATGGGCACTCCATAGTCTAGTCAAGTTGATACATGAAATTAACCATCACAGTAGATTAGCAAGGCTCAGAGCCTGAGAGATTTTGTGTTAACACATTTCTAACATGCTCCTAAAAATCTGTTTCTCTAGATAGAAGGGATCTAGAATATTCACTTGCACACAGAGAGTGTTCCCAGTCAACTTTAGCTTCTGCACATTTTAATGTGTATGCTTTGATTATCTGGGCTTGGAGTGCTGATAGGGTCAGTTTTTCATGTATTTACATTTGATTTTGAATTAAGTTAATGTTTGCTTTCCTGTTACTCCAGAGTTTCTGAATCTGTTGTTTCAATTCCAGAAACTGTTGACAAATAAAATAATACTTCAGCTCGGAAATAATTTAGAGGATAAGAAGTACATATTTTCTCATCCAAGTGGAGAATTGGGACAAAAAACTATGTAATATGATATATATTGATATTAACAAAAGTGAAAGAATGAGATTCAATATTTATATTGTATTCATATAATATAGTGTACTAGGAACTTTCTGTTAATTGAATCAGTTAATTCTCATAATAATCCTATTTGGTAGCTTTGTGATTCCCAGTTTCTGGATGAAAAATTGCTTAAGAACGATAGTTGGAATTGGTACCCTGGTTTATTTCATTTCAGATGCACTACATTCGTCCCACTTTATCACAACTCTCACAGAATCTATGAATTCTGCCTTTTATAAATCATTGCCTTTCCCTTTTTCGAAGCATCAAATATGAAAGTTATGGAAACGCTAAATATTTTAATGTGTATACTATTTTTTCTACATTTCATAAACATTCAAAGTATTCTTTAATTTGGAATATTTAACATATGAATGTATGCTATGTTCAGATTTGTGTGTGTGTGTATGTATATCTGTGCATATATATATATATATATATATATATATATTTTGTAAACTCAGTTGTGAATACTTTCTAGAATCTGGCCACCACTAGATTAACTGGTGAAATTAAGATTTTTGACTTACAAAATTGAGGAACAGAACTTGTATCCATGGTGACTTCATGAATGTGCCGACACCTGGCAAAGCTCACTAGGAAACATCTTGTCAGCCTCTTTCAGAAATGCACATGAAAAGAGAAACAGGATAATGAGAAATTCATTGAAAAGCAACTCATGAGTAATAGAAAATTTTAAAAGTACAACTGAACTCTTATTTATATCCCATGTGCCAGTCACTGTGGAAGCAAAGATGAAAGAAATATGATCCTTGCCCTCAAAGAGCTCATTTTTTATAGGAAGAGATCATAAATATATAAAAATCATGATGCACATTAAAAGTGATGGGCACTGTAAATCGAAACACAAGGTAAAAACGTTCCTGAGAGGAGAAACTTGAATGGGGGCTTAAGTAAAGGTAATATTTCTGGGGGAAGATGGGTAGGTGGGGCAGTGAGAAATCATGTGAATAAATGCCCTGAGGTGGCGCTGAGTCAATCAGGAATGTCCCGTGAGAGGGTTGCACCCCCACTACTAGCCCTCCCACTGACTGGTATGTTTATGAGTTTGCAGCAATTTGACCTTCATATAGTTAATTCCAATAGATGAATTTTAGTTATTATTCTTTCCGATGTCTCAGCAGACATTGAAACTTAATGACTTCCTCCATTTAGAAAGGTTTCCTTCCTTTAGCTTCTTTGACACTTCTGTCTCTGAAAATGTTTATCTTCCACAGCTTCCCTCAAATTTATATGTCTATCACATGTCTCCTCAGAGCTCCATTTGTCTCCTCTAAGTGGTGCCATAAGCAGATAAAAGTTTTTATACCTGAAATTGAAAGTAAACATGCTCTTTCTCTTCCTCCTCCACTGCAAGCCTGGAATCGCTCCAGTTCTTTTTCAAAGCAAATAGCATAATCATCTAACCAGCTGCTAAAATCAGCAATTCAAGCGTCATCCTTGATACCTTCCTCTCCCAGATAACACCAGATCCGGTGCATCCAAACTCATGTCAATTTTACCTCCCAGCTATCTCTCAAATCCACCTCTTCTCTCTCCCTCGCTCACTGTTCTTTAACTAGGCTGGCTTATTTTGGTTTCTAGAATGTACCTCGCTTCATTTTGCTTTGAGGATTTTGCATATGCAGTATATATCATTTGGAATTTTCTATCCCAATTATCCCACCATTAAAAACCATTGTTGTTTTCAGGTCACAGCTCAAATACAACATTCTTGATGACGACTTTTGTCATCTTCCAGATGTGTACTTTTTTCTTTGTTATATCTTCTCATAACTTCTGTAGTTCGCCTTTGCCTCAGTATCACAATTATACTTACAAGGTTAATTTTGTAATTATTTGTCAAATTAGTTCATTAGTCACCACCAGATTATAAATTACATGAAGACAAGAACTGGCAGTTTTGTCCTAATGGATATAAAAATTAAATATATACTTGATGAATAAATGGCAGAATGAATGAACTAGAGGCAGGGAGGCCGGAAAAGAGGCAGTAATTTAGGCTTGTATTTAATGCAAAAGTAGGTAGTCTGGAATAGATAGAAAAGTTTTGGAATAGACGAAAAAGGCTGGACATGGTGGCTCATGTCTGTAATCCCAGCACTTTGCATCCAAGCCAGGTGGATCAGCTGAGGTTGGGATTTCAAGACCAGCCTGACCAATAATGGAGAAATCTCATCTCTACCAAAAACACAAAAATTAGGCGGGCATGGTGGCACACCACCTGTAATCCCAGCTACTTGGGAAGCTGAGGCAGGAGAATCACTTGACTTGGGAGATGGAGGTTGTGGTGAGCCAAGATCACACCATTACACTCTAGCCTGGGCAACAAGAGTGAAACTCTGTCAGAAAAAGAAAAAAATGGCCGGGTGTGGTGGCTCACGCCTATAATCCCAGCACTTTGGGAGGCCGAGGCGGGTGGATCAAGAGATCGAGACCATCTTGGTCAACAAGGTGAAACCCCGTCTCTACTAAAAATACAAAAATTAGCCGGGCGTGATGGTGCGTGTCTGTAATCCCAGCTACTCGGGAGGCTGAGGCAGGAGAATTACCTGAACCCAGGAGGCGGAGGTTGCGGTGAGCCGAGATCATGCCATTGCACTCCAGCCTGGGTAACAACAGCGAAACTCCGTCTCAAAAAAACAGAAAAAGAAAAAAATGCATAACACAGACTTAGCAACTAAAAAACAATTTTTAAGGAATGGTTTAAGAAGACAAAATGTGTTTACTTTTTGGATGCAGGAATTTAGGCGAGGGGAGAATCAAGGAGGACTACTACATTTCAAGGCTGTTTGATTTGTTCATTGATTCTTTAATGTGAGAAGTGCTCAGGGCTGAGACCAGAGGCCAGGGAATATCAACAGGAAAAGGCTGAAGGCAGCAGCAGAGAGACAAGAGAGAAGATAAACCCAAGGGAAGAGAAAGTCTTGAGAGTGAATGATGTAAGTATACTGTTCCTTATAAAGATTCCACTCTATATAATTCTTTAATTGATTATTATGGACTCATGGATTCCTGTTTTATTTAATAGATTATAATAAATTTATATGATAATTTATTTTGAGGCTCAAATTATCCCAAAAATGGCCACTTGGAGCCTTTTCAATCTGGCTTCCATATCCTTTTAACATGTTCTCATTCTATGAGCATTTCTTGACTTTCTCAGACAAATATATTTCAGGCTCATCTGTGTTTTTTTTTTTTTTTTTGAGACAGAGTTTCGCTCTTGTTGCCCAGGCTGGAGTGCAATGGCGTGATCTCGGCTCACCGCAACCTCTGCCTCCTGGGTTCAGGCAATTCTCCTGCCTCAGCCTCCTGAGTAGCTGGGATTACAGGCACGCACAGCTATGCCCAGCTAATTTTTTGTGTCTTTAGTAGAGACGGGGTTTCAACATGTTGACCAGGATGGTCTCGATCTCTTGACCTCGTGATCCACCCGCCTCGACCTCCCAAAGTGCTGGGATTACAGGCTTGAGCCACCGCGCCCGGCCTGTATTGTTTTTTTCTGCAGTTGAAGTTAGTAATTTTTTTTAAACTAGGAGTTCTGTTGCTTTTTAGTAGAAAATAGTATTGCGGGGCCGGGTGCAGTGGCCCATGCCTATAATCCCAGCATTTTGGGAGGCTGAGTTGGGCAGATCACCTGCGGTTGGGATTTCGAGACCAGCCTGACCAACATGGAGAAACCCTGTCTCTATTAAAAATGCAAAATTAGCCAGACCTGGTGGTGCATGCCTGAAATCCCAGCTACTTGGGAGGCTGAGGCAGGAGAATCCCTTGAACCCAGGAGACAGAGGTTGCTGTAAGCTGAGACCGTGCCATTGCACTCCAGCCTGGGCAACAAGAGTGAAACTGTTTCCAAAAAAAAAAAAGAAAGAAAGAAAACGGTATTAGAAGTAAAAATCTGGGTGTTGGTTGTACATATGCACACATGTACAAAATGTATGAATATATGCTATAAACTGTATTATGTCATTCCCCCCATTCATACATTGAAGCCCTAACTCCCAATGTGCTTATATTTCGAAATAGGCCTTTTTAAGGAGGTCATTAAGGTTAACTGATCTCATAATTGTGAGGTCCAAATCTGATAGGATTGGGGGCCTTAAATGAAGAGGAAGAGAGAAAATCTCTCTTCCAATGTGCACATACCATTGAAAGGCCCTGTGATGACATGGCAAGAAAGAAGCCATCTGTGAATGAGGAAGAGAGCTCTCACCAGGAGCTGAAATGTCAGGCAACTTAATCTTGGACGTTCCAGCCTGTAGATGTGTGGGAAATACATTTTTGTTGTTGAAGCCATCCAATCTATAGTATTTTGTTTTAGCAGCCCAAGCTGACTAAGAGAATACACACACACATACCACATATACATCTATCTATTTTTTATCTACTTACCTACCTATAGCTCTAGAGCAGGTGTCCCCAAACTACGGCCCGCAGGCAACATGCGGCCCCTTGAGGCCATTTATCCGGCCCCCCACCGCACTTCAGGAAGGGGCACCTCTTTCATTGGTGGTCAGTGAGAGGAGCACAGTATGTGGCGGCCCTCCAATGGTCTGAGGGACAGTGAACTGGCCCCCTGTGTAAAAAGTTTAGGGACGCCTGATCTAGAGCATGAGTTAACGCTGACATCTCCAATTCCTGTCTAACACTAGTGGATTCATCCTAGCTCTCTCCCTTTTTATACTGGTACCTCTTTTCATTGACAGTGAGAAACATAGCTCTCATTATACTTAGTATGTTTGCTAATCTTATCAATATCCTTGTATGTAACTAATGTCCTGCCACGTCACCATTTTTTCTTACACTGATAACTTTCTTTTTCTACATGGGAAATGATACTGATTACCAGGCAGATATCTGCACGGATACCCTCCTGGCCCCTCTCAGGCTATGACCCTGAGACAGACAACCTCCGTCTCCTGCATTCCAGTGATTCTCCTGTTTCAGCCTCCGGTGTAGCTGGGATTATAGGTGCATGTCACCATGCCCAGCTAATTTTTTTTTTTTTTTGTATTCTTAGTAGAAATGGGGTTTCACTATGTTGGTCAGGCTGGTCTCGAACTCCTGACCTCAAGTGATCTGCCTGCCTTGGCCTCCCAAAGTGTTGTGATTACAGGTGTGAGCCACAGTGCCCAGTGAGATATATACTTTAAGTGAAAATATTGTGGTTGGAGATCCAGCTTTGCTGTATAATGTTCCATACCCAGGACCGTGATTTCTACTCTTAAGAGCATTAAGTATATTTTCTCATCAGGGATTTTGTGCTAGCTGTTACTTCTGCCTGTATCACCGTGCCCAGGATGTAAAATTTGTTTCCTTTGGTTTTTCCCATGTGTTTTCTTCTAGCACTTTTATTGTTTCAGGTCTTACATTAAGGTATTTAATTCATTTTGAGTTGATTTCTGATTATGGTGAGAGATAATGATCTAGCTTTGTTTTTCTGTATGTGGATATCCAATTTTCCCAAAACCCTTAATTGAAGGGGCCGTTTTTTCTCCATTGCATGTTTTCGACACCTTTTTCAAAAATTAGTTGTAAGTATCTGAATTTATTTTTGTGTTCTCTAGTCTGTTTCATTGCTTTATGTCTCTGTTTTTATGCAAATCCCATGCTGTTTTGATTACTGTAGCTTTTTAGTTAATTTGAAGTCAGATAGATAGGGTGACACTTCCAGCTTTGTCTTAAGAATTCTCTGGCTATTGAGGTCTTTTGTGGTTCTATATACATTTTAGGGGTTTATTTTTTTTTCTTTCTATTTCTGTGAAGAATGCCACTGCTATTTTGACAGGGCTTGCACTGAATCTGTAGATCACTCTAGGTAGTAGAAACAGTCTAATTATATTAACTACTGCAATTCATGAGCATGCAATATTGTTCTATTTGTTTGTATCTCCAATTTCTCTCAACAATGTTTACACTTTTCAGTGTAGAGATCTTTCATCTCCTTGGTTAAATTTATTCCTCAGTATTTATTATTTTTTGTAGCTATTGTAAATGGAATTTACAATTTTTCTTCATTTCTTTTACAGATAGTTTGCTATTAGTGTATAGAAATGCTACGGATTTTTGTATGTTGATTTTGTGTCCTGCAAATTTACTGGCTTAGTTTATTAGTTCTACCATTTTTTTGTATGTGGTGTTTTAGGGGTTTTAAAAATATGTAATGTCATGTCATATGCAAACAGGGGCAATTTAACTTCCTCATTTCCAATTTGGATGCCATTCATAGTCTTCTCTTGCCGAATTGCTCTGGCTAGGATTTCCAGTACTGTGTTTAATAGAAGTGATGAAAGTGGACATCCTTATCTTGTTCCAGATCTTAGAGGAAAGGTTTCAACTTTTCCCTGTTAAGTAGGATTAATTCCTTGTTTGATGAGTTTTTCATAATTTAATGTCTTCCTGTAGATCCCTTCAGTTTTTACCTTACATTATCACAGATAACAATGTGTTGGCATACAATAAGAGCTTAATCAGTATTTGTTTAATGAATTAATGAGTTTGCAGTGATGGGGACTGCAAATGACATTTACAAAATAGCAATCATATTTAAAAATATTCTTATTCTAATAAATAGCCTAAACATGGAATAATATTAGAGGAAATAGTTGAAAATGGTCATGATGATTCAACTGATACCAAATATCAAAAGCACTTTGGGAAAAGAAATATCTGATGTTTAAGTCTCCTCAGAATTCCTTCTCATAGGATCTTAGGGCTGAACAGTACAGATTTTCATAAGTATGAAGTATCCTGTGTTAGAGAAATGCTAAAACACAGCCCTTTTCTAACTATTGCTCTACCTTGCAGCTCTTGTTTATTCATATTCTCAACTTCCTACTCTACTTAAGAGTTTCTTTCTCCTCATAAACTCCATTTATAGTGACCCTCATAACCCTGAATCTTTCTCATATCTTTATTTCATCTCTGTTTTTCACTAATCATGACCTCATTTTTTCTTTGTTTCCAATTCAAATTTCTGTGAATTCTCTTTCACAGAATATTCCCTATGATTGCCCCAGCTATCTAAGAAAATGCTATAGGATTCTGTCATACCCATCTGTGGCCTGGGAGAAGTGCCACTTGGTCTACATCAGTCAGAGCTGTAGATGACATAGTTTTGTTAGGAAAGGACAATGGTAAAGACAGTTATTAAAATTGGTGTGTCTACCCTAGCATCAGAACAGCAACTAAAACAACATGAAACAATACAAGAATTGAAAACTAGAAGCATATTGATATCACAGTTGCATGTGGAAAATTCAGAATATCTAACTGCTTTTTCATAATATAGAAAGTCAATTTTCAGTATTTTGTTGAGGTCAATTTTTCATTGATAGAATGTGTAATATTTGTTTTAAATTCTTTCAGAAATAGAACACAGCTTGCAATCTGTACAGCAAGACAAGATTACCTGATTTATATGTCCAAGTTCTGCTTTTCAAGTTTTTATTATAATAATTCCTGCCATTCTTGGCTTACAATAATAATGCATACTTACTGAATTTTCCTTTAAAAAATATCTTATCCATTTGCAAATAGTGTTTACATGTAAAATTAATGAATATTACCCATATTATCATATTAAGTATCATAAGTTATAGAAGACGAGAGGTAGAATCCTAATAATTGCTTTCATTTTCAAAATATATATACATAATATTTTGTAGTTCTGTGATAAGTACACCACTGAGATATTTTTCCAAGCCAGAGGTTGTCGGGGAGAGAAAAAGAAAGAGAGAGAGAGAGAAGGAGAGATGTGGGTAAGAGCGAAGGGGAGAGAAAAAGAGAATTAGGCGCTGGGCTTGATGGAGAGAAAATGTTTATAGCCAGGCGCGGTGGCTCAAGCCTGTAATCCCAGCACTTTGGGAGGCTGAGGCGGGTGGATCACGAGGTCAAGAGATCGAGACCATCCTGGTCAACATGGTGAAACCCCGTCTCTACTAAAAATACAAAAAACTAGCTGGGCGTGGTGGCACGTGCCTGTAATCCCAGCTACTAGGGAGGCTGAGGCAGGAGAATTGCCTGAGCCCAGGAGGCGGAGGTTGCGGTGAGCCGAGATCGTGCCATTGCACTCCAGCTTGGGTAAGAAGAGTGAAACTCCGTCTCAAAAAAAAAAAAAAAAAAAAGAAAATGTTTATGAAAATGCAGTTCAACAACAAATATTTCTTAAGGCTTTTAAATATGTCTTGAATTTTATTAAGGACAATTTAGGCATATATTATCAACTTGGTACATATATTTAAAATCTTTAAATAGAAGTCTAGTAAAAATCAGGAAATCAAATGACACATGCAGATGACACATATACATGAAGCCTAGGTGGCATATGTATTTCCTAATTGTATATTTATTTGCTGTTTCATTTTCCTACAGAATTTGATGTCTTAGACTTATAAGATACCTCCTTGACTAGGTAAATGTTTGAGAATGATCTCTGGATTACAAAATTAAAGGCTTTGGCAGCTCTGAGACAAAATTTCTAGTGCTCTGAGACAAAATTTAACTGGTTCTGAGACAAAATTTCTAGTGCTAAAAGTAAACAACAAAGTCTGCCTTCCAGCACACTACTGGGAAGCCACATGAAATCCATATACATGTCCTGCTTTCTGTATGCTCCAATTCAATCCTGGTTCAGATTACAGAGGGCATTAAGCTGCCAGCATAGCCACTAGCTTTTGGTTGGACTCCCACATGTCTTTGCCCTGATTTGGCTCTAGTATTTACACATAGATTCAACCTATGCCCTTATGAAACAAAATAAAAGAGCCTAACTCTCCCAATATAAGAGAAAATTCATCCCATGTTTCTTTAACTGCACTATGTGCTGCTCAAATTATGCATTGCTAACGTTTGGTCTTTTAAGAATAACATATTTTATTGAATCCAGTATACCAACAACATTATCATTTTGACATGATCAACGTAAAAAATTACTAATGGCATAGTTCACATTCTCTTTTTTATATTAAGTTTTTGAAATCCTAAGTGATTTTTACAATTACAGCATATTGCAACAGGGACGGTGAGTTTTCATCAGAAACACTCAATCTGTACTTAAATTTCAGGAAGTAGAGAGTTGAAAAAGTAAATTCACACAACAAAATTTGGTCTTTTAAATAATCTATTTGCAGTGCTCTGGTTAAACATGAAATAAGAATAAGCTTTCATTTTCCTTTTCTCCATACTTTCATTCTTGAGAAAGATACTTCACTCAGCAGTCGCAAATCTTTTGATGCAGGAAACACTTGCACTACAGCAGATGGCCACTCCAGGTAAACGTGGGAGGACTGCCATACTGCATGTCAGTAGGGCCAAGTGTACCGGCAAACACTGAAATCACCTCCCTGACTAATTTTAGCCTTATTTACTAAACTCATGAAAAAAAAAAATAAGGACAAAATGTATTGTTTCTGATTATAACTGACGTTTTATTTTTACATTCATTTTTTTGGAGATGGGGTCACATTATTTTCACCAGCCTAGTCTTGAACTCCTGGCTTTGAGAAATCCTCTAACCTTGGCCTTCCAAAGTGTTAGAATTACAGGCATGAGCAACTGCACCCTATAGTTGCTGCTTCTTTTTTCTTCTTTTTTTTTTTTTTTTTTTTTTTTTTGTGACAAGGTCTTAGTCTGTCACCCAGGCTACAGCATAGTGGCACAATCTCAGCTCATTGCAACCTCCACCTCCCGGGTTCAAGCAATTCTCCTGCCTCAGCTTCCCGAGCAGCTGGAACTACAGGTGCCCACCACCATGGCAGCTAATTTTTGTATTTTTAAGTAGAGACTAGGTTTCACCATGTTGGCTAGGCTGGTCTTGAACTCCTGACCTCAGGTGATTTGCCCGCCTTGGCCTCCCAAAGTGCTGGGATTACAGGCATGAGCTACTGCAACCAGCCAGCTGCTTCCTTCCTTTAACAAGGATGACAAAGAACCTTCTTTCTCTTTTTCCTTTACATGAGTCTAGAAGATTCAAATGGAGCCCTGCTAAGTCTCGGATAGGACTTTAGTCCTAAGAAAAACATATATAGACTTCTTGCTGGCAGTTGAGAAAAAGCGAAAACAATTGGCAACAAAACACTACTTTTTAATGATAGAATTATGTGAGGAATTAGAGCAAATATTTCAGTCAGAAACGAAGTTAGACCAAGGTGCACAATATGAGATTATTACCAAAATGCTGCAGGACATGAAAAACAGAATAGCCAGTTTCGTTTTTGAAAGTGCAATGAAGATAATTGACACATTGGATATTATAGAAATGCAGAATGAATGCATACAAAATTTGCATAGAATTCAAAGGAAAATAGTATAAAAAAGAAACAAGGGAAAAAAGATATGGTATCAGAGCTGATAAAGTGGTCACTTCCATCTAAGACACAAAGGAAGATGGCTGCTCTGTACTGGAGAAAGATTTGAATATTTAGATGTTAAGGGATTAGGAGGAACAAAACAATAAATTAACTAAAGTCCAAGCTGTGACATACTTGGGTATTTGGTAAAATTTCAAAATTTCAAAGGTGAATTTACAATTCTTTAATATCCACACTGGGTGAAACTAGTTATTTACAAAAAGACAAGACAAGGCTGGTAGTTTCTCTACAATAATAAAGACTAAAGTCTCATGAGTCAAAATCTTCACAGTTTTAAGAGAATATCATTTTGAACAAGAAATGTTTACCTAAAAATGTTTTCTTCATATGTAAGACAATCAAAATTGACTCTTACTTATATAAGGTCTCATAAGTTTACTTATCTTAAACTTAGCAATAAAATAAGTTTCTTATAAACATAAATTTTAGATGAAATTAGCTAACAGTCATATCTCTGTATTGGTGGATATTGGTTCCAAGAAACCTGGGGTATAACAAAATCTGGGGATGCTCAAGTATTTAATATAAAAAGGCACAGTATTTGCATATAACCTACCCACATCCTTGTGGATAATTCAAATCATCTCTAGACTACTCATGATACCTAATTTGTAAATGTAATGTAGCAGGCATTATACTATACTTGTATTTGTAATTTTTGTTGTTATTATTTTATTTTTCTAATGTTTTTAATTGCCATTGTTTAACCTGTGGCTATGGACCCATGGATCCAGAGAGCTCACTATGTAACAATAAAATGGAGACATAAAACAGAAAGAATGACAAACTTACATAAACATCCATGTCATATTGTGGGGTAACTTTATATTTTCTCAGCATATAGACAAAAGTATAAACAAATGATAGGTCATCAATATGACTCTAAAATATGCATATGCATATATAAAACAATGGCAAATAATTAAATTAAGGGTACTTCCAAATAATTTCTAAATTTACTAATAGTTTACTACTTTATTTTTAAAATGAGGAAGGACTCACAAATTGCCATTATTGTTGACTTTATCATTTGTTGTTTCTCCTTAAACCTTATGATGTCCTTAATTATATTAATAGATTTGGAAATACAGATTTTGTAGCATGACAAGTCCCCCACCGGGTTACTTAAGTGTGTATATCTGCTGCTTGAACCCTGAAGGCTGGGCAGTGAGCCAAGGCCATCGTGCCTGGCCCAGGAGCAGTTGCCCCTGAGAACCCAAACATCCTGGAGAGTATCTGACAACCTACCAAGGAAAACAGTCCCATTGCAAACACACAATAGGCAAAGAACCAAAAAATTAGCTGAAGAGCAGCTTAGAAATGGGATAATGTTTCCTGTCCTCAGTATTTCACTATTTCACTAAAGTTTTCAAAAGATAGCAAATGGTAGTATACAGTATTTCTTACTGCTTTTAAAATCTCCATCCTAGCCATGGTAAACTCACTAATTTTTAAAGGCCATTAATTCTTTATTAAGATATTCTTTTTTTTTTTCTATTTTGCTGGTGTTCTTTACAATTTCTACTATCTTATAAATTACTTTGCTCTTCCAGTTTACTTCTAATTTCTAAAATTACATGCTTTGTTTGGTTACATAACTACTTTTGTTATTTAGCAACAAGACCGTAAAGACAAAAGTATTCCTCTGAAAGCTTTGGCTATTGATTGATATCATGAAGCTAGCCTGCGAGTTCAGTTTTGATTCAGGTATTGTTCAGTAGATCATTAAAAAATTTTTACTGTCATTTGGGGTTTCATTTAAACTTTCTTTGTTTCCAGTGTATTCACATTGTGAATATGGCCTATACAATACTGTGAGAAGAAGTTAGAAGGTACAGGAAGCATTACCCCATCTCAGGTATTTCTTTATAGCAGTGCAAGAACAGTCTAACAGGAAATTGATACTGAGAAGTGGGGTGTTGCTATAAAGATACCTGAAAACGTAGAAGTTGTTTTTGAACTGGGCAACAGGATGAGGTTGGAAGAGTTTGGAGAGCTTAGAAGAAGATGGGAAGATAAGGGAAAGTTTGGAACTTCTTAGAGACTCATTAAGTGGCTGTGACCAAAATGCTGATGGTTACATGGACAGTAAAGTCCAGGCTCAAAGTCTCAGATGGAAATTAGAAACTTACTGTGAATTGGAGCAATGGTCACCCTTGTTACGCCTTCGCAAAAATCTTGGCTACATTCTGATCAAGTCTGAGGGATATTCAGAAGTTTGAACTTGAGAGTTATGATTTATATCTGGTGGAAGAAATTTCTAAGCAGCAAAATATTCAAGATATGAGATGGCTGCTTCTAACAACCTAATGCTCAAATGTGTGAGCAAAGAAGTACCTTGGAACTTACATTTAAAAGGGAAGCAGAGTGTAAAAGTTTAAAAAAAAAATGCAGCTTACCCATATGGCAAAGAAAGAAAAAGCTTTTATGGGAGAGGAGCTGAGGAGGAACCACTTGCTATAGAAATTCACCTAACTAGAAAGGAGCCAAAGTGCTGGTAGCCAAGATAAGGAGAAAAAGGCTTCAAAGGTATTTTGGAGACCTTTGTGACAGCCCCTCCTATCACACGCCTGCAGGCCTAGGACAGAAGGATGGTTTCCTGGGCCAGGCCCAGGATCCTGCTCCCCTTTGAAGCCTCAGGACACTGCTTCCTGTATCCTGGCCACTCTAGCTCCAGCCTTGGTTCAAAGGGCCCATGTAGAGATTGAGCCTCCGGTCCAGAGAGTAGGAGATATAAGCCTTGGTGGCTTCCACGTGGTGTTAAGCCTGCAGGTTCACAGAGTGCAAGAGTTGAGGCTTGGGAGCTCCCACCTAGATTTCAGATGATGTGTGGAAAAGTTGGGGTGCTCAAGCAGAAACCTGCTGCAGGGGCAGGGCCCTCATACAGAATCTCTACTAGGGCAGTGCCAAAGAGGAATGTGGGGTTGGATCCCCCAAATAGAGTCCCCAGTGGATTACTGCCTACTGAAGCTTTGAAAAGGTCTGTCCTCCAGACTCCAAAATGGTAGGTCCATGGGCAGCTTGCACCCTGAACCTGGAAAAGCCACATGCATTCAACTCCAATATGTGAAAGCAGCCTTAGGGGCTGAATCTTGCAAAGCCAGAGGAGCTGAGCTGCCCACGTTCTTGGGAGCCTATTGCTTGCAGCAGTGTGCCCTGAATGTGGGCATGGAGTCAAATGAGATTAAGAGTTTGGAGCTTTAAGAGTTAATGACTGCCTTGCATAGGACCTATGGCCCCTTTCTTTTGGCTAACGTCTCCCTTTTAAAATGGCAGTGTTTACCCAATGCCTATACTCTCATTGTATCTTGGAAGTAACTAATGTTTTTGATTTTACAGGGTCATAGGTGTAAGGGACTCTCCTTGTCTCAGATGAGAATTTGGACTTTGGAATTTTGAGTTAATGCTGGAGTAAGACTTGGAGGAATTATTGGGAAGGTTTAATTGTATTTTGAAACGTGAGAAGGACATGAGTTTTGGGAGGAGCCAAGGGCAGAATGATATAGTTTGGATATTTGTCCCTGCCCAAATATCATGTTGACATGTAATCCCCAATTCTGAAAGTGGGGCCTGATGGGAAGTGTTTGGACCATGGGGGTGGATCACTCTCATGAATGGCTTGAGCTGCTCCTTGATGAAAAGTGAGCTCTTGCTCCAAGTTCACATGAGATCTTGTCACTTAAAAGTGCGTGGCACCTCTTCCTCCACTTTATCTCTTGCTCCTATTCTCGCCATGTGATATGCCTGGGTCCTCCTTTGCCTTCCACATGATCGTGAGCTTGCTGCAGCCTTCCCAGAAGCAGATGCCTCTATGCTTCCTTTACGGGTTGCAGAACCATAAGCCAATTAAACCTCTTTAATTACCCTGTCTCAGGTATTTCCATAGCAGTGCAAGAATGGCCTAAAACATCTTGCTTTATATTTTTGCTTACTTTTGCCTTCTTGACCTGTTAATGTCTACTAAGTTCAAGTTCTTTTACTTTCATGTTATGTATGTGGGAGTGTCCATTACCTGTAGTTATTTTTGTTAATAAACATATTGGGGTATAGTTTATGTACAATAAAATTCAACTATTTAAAGTATTTTTTTTATTGAGTTTTGGTAAATGAATGCAATCTTGTAACTATGTGCAAACTCAAAGTATGAAATAATCATAATCACTGCCAAATTTCTCTCCTATTTATTTTGTAGTCAATCCTTTCCTCTAACCAATCCCAGTCAACCACTGATTTGCTTCTTGGGTAGTTGACCTTTTCTAGAATATGTTATAAAGGTGATTACTCAGAATACAATCATCTGTGTGTACTTTCTTTTAGTTAGTATTCTCTAGATTTCATCCAAGTTACGGTACCAGTAATTTATTCCTTTTTTGTTTTTGAATGACGTTCTACTATGTAAGTATGCAATAATTTATTTATCCAGTCACCGATGATGAGCATGTATGTAGATTGCTTCTAGTTTTTTGCTATGATAAATAATGTTGTTAAAAACACTTGTTGTTTTTAGAATTTTTTCTTTAGCTTTGGTTTTCATCTTTGTGTTGAGGTGTGGATTTCTTTACATTTATGCTGATTTTGGTTTGTTGAGGTTTTTGGAACTATATGCTTTCCACAGCATTTAAGGTGTTTACAGTTATTTTGTATTCAGAAAGTTGTTTACATTTTGCTCTTTCTCCTCTGTTTCTAGGATTCGAATTCCATAAATGTTGGACTGTTTGATGTCAACCCACATATCTTTGATATCTTGTTTACTTTGATTCAGTCTTTTCTCTCTTGGTTCTTCTGATTAGATATTTCAACGAGTTATCTTCAAATTTACAGATTCTTTCTTCTGCCATGTCAGATCGGTTACTGTTAAATCTAATTTCTTATTTCAGTTATTGTATTTTTTCTTACATATATCTTCTATTTCTCTGTTAAAATTCCCTATTAGTTTAGTCATTAAAGTGACATTTTCATTTAATTATTCGAACATATTTATAATAGAGTCTTTGAAGTCTTTGCCAAAACCAACATCTGGAACCTTTCAGAAACTGCTACTTTTTCCTAAAAATATTCCTATTTTTTCCTAAAATTTTTTTTCAGAAACTGCTATATTTTCCTTTGTGTTTGCATGTCTAATCATTTTTGCTTTAATAAGTTGACCTTTAAGATAAGACTTTGCAGCGATTCTGGAATCTCTTTTGTTATTAAAAGAACGTTCACCTTTTTGTTGTAAACAGCAAAATCTATATCCCTTCCCCTTGAATGACTAGTTGCTCTGCCAGTTTCAACTTCTGCTCTTTCACATCTTAAACTTGAAAGGTCTCTGCATTCTGATTCTTAGGTGCGTACAGGTTGGGGAAGACAGTGGGTCAGAGGTGCAGCAAACCCTCAAATCCCACTAGGAGCAGTTATGTCTTTTAAAAGCAGGCTTACCCCTAGTTTTTGCCTACATTTTCATCAGGACTTTCCCTGTGCAAATAGAGTTTAGTGTTGAGCTAGAGACTTGGATAGAGTTTATAGACAGATTTTGGGGCAGTCTCACTTTCAAAATTTCCCTGTTAAATTTCCCGTTGCTCTGTTCCTTTGAATTCCATCACCTGCCATCTTGAGCTGTTCAGGCTGCTGTTTTTTACCTCCTGACCTGAAGAAAAGGGTGGGTTTGAGGAATATCCTAGAAAGAAATTACAAACTCAGAGTTCTTACCCAAGGCAATAGCATCCTTCCATTAATACATCTTCTCAAGATTTTGCCTATCTTTGGTCATTTTCAGTGCCTCCAAAGAGTTGCTTTTAACTTAGTATTTTTGTCTGGTACCTGTAGTTGTTCTCTGTGGAAGGGATCACCTGACTTCTTCATGCTTTCATTGCCAGAAGTCCCATCTTTCCTTGTTAGAAATATTTTGATCTAAAATTTTAATCATGAAAAGGTTTATGAGTGTGATTTCTTTTTTGAAAATTACAGCATTTATTTATAAATACAATGTAGCCTACTTTGTCCTTTAAGCATGTTAATATGTATATTAAGAATTGTATTTTTATTTTTAGATTGTCTTTTTGTTGCATCTTTTTCTGAAATACTTTCCCTATACATCTACATTGAAAGTTTCCTATGTCACTTTAAGATAAAATAAAACAAAATAGAAAGCCTGTACTTGGATTAGTAAAATCATCCAACCCATGAATTTTGTCTTTAGGGAGTTAAATTCATTTACACTTAGTGTTATTATTCTTATATTTGGTTTTATTTAATTGCTTCATTCTTTGCTTTCCTGTAGGCTAGTGATATGGTTTGGGTCTGCGACCCCACCCAAATCTCATCTTGCAGCTCTCCTTGAATCATGGGGTCGGGTCTTTCAGTGCTGTTCTCATGATAGTGAATAAGTCTCACAAGATCTGACGGTTTCAAAAATGGAGGTTTCCCTGTACAAGCTGTCTCTCTTTGCCTGCTGCCATCCACATAAGACGTGACTTACTCCTCCTTGCCTTCTGCCATGATTGTGAGTTTTCCTCAGCCATGTGGAATTGAAAGTCCATTAAAGTTCTTTTCCTTGTAAAGTGTCCAGTCTTCGGTATGTTTTTATCAGCAGCATGAAAATGGACTAATACAGTTAGTACCTTTAAAAAGGAGCCGGGCGCGGTGGCTCAAGCCTGTAATCCCAGCACTTTGGGAGGCCGAGGCGGGTGAATCACGAGGTCAAGAGATCGAGACCATCCTGGTCAACATGGTGAAACCCCCGTCTCTACTAAAGATACAAAAAATTAGCTGGGCATGGTGGCACGTGCCTGTAATCCCAGCTACTCAGGAGGCTGAGGCAGGAGAATTGCCTGAGCCCAGGAGGCGGAGGTTGCGGTGAGCCGAGATGGCGCCATTGCACTCCAGCCTGGGTAACAAGAGCGAAACTCCGTCTCAAAAAAAAAAAAAAGGTAATAGTGGTGTGGTAGACACACCCTAGAGTGCCTCCTCATTATACCTATTTTCGGATGTTTCCATCTTTGCATAGTCCCATTCCCTTGAGTGTGGGCCTGGCCTATAACTTGTTTGTAATCAATAGAATACAGCAAAAGTGATGAGATTATCTATGATTAAGTACATGAGATTACAGTGCCTGGCTTGCTAGATTTTCTTGCTTGCTTTTCTCTTTCCTTACTAGCTTTGAAAAAGTAAGCTGCCTATGTTGGTAGTCTCACATGAAAATAAACAAGAGTTTGGCTTCCAGGAGCAGAGGTGAAGGCTTTAGTCCTATGGCTGTAAGAAATGGAATTCTGCCAACCAAAACAAATCCTCCCCCAGTCCAGCCTCTGGTGAGACTGAAGCCCTGGCCAACATCTTGATTGCAAACTTGTGAGACCCTAAGCAGAGAACCCAGTAAAGCCACACTGGACTTCTAACCTTAAGAAACTGCAGTAATAAATGTGTTATTTTAAGTTTTGAAGTTTATGGTTACTTACTACTAAGACATAGATAGTGAATGTAGAGGACATCCTAGTTTTGTTTCTGTGTTTAATAGAAATGCTGCTAGAGCTCCCTCATTAAGAATGGCGAATTTGGGCCAGGTGTGGCGGCTTGTGCCTGTAATCCCAGCACTTTGGGAGGCCAAGGTGGGTGGATCACCAGAGGTCAGGAGTTCAAGACCAGCATGGCCAACATGGTGAAACTCTGTCTCTACTAAAAATATAAACATTAGCTGGGTGTGGTAGCACACGCCTTTAGTCCCAGCTACTTGGGAGGCTGAGGCAGGAGAATTGCTTGAACCCGGGAGGCGGAGGTTGCAGTGAGTTGAGATTGCGCCAGTGTACTCCAGCCTGGGTGACAGAGTGAGACTCCATCTCAAAATAAGAAAAAAGGTAAATTTGGACTGATATTGCATCAAATAGGATGTGTGCTATAGAAAACAAAACATTTTCCAGAACTGAAATAAACATTTTTTAAAAAGAAAAGGAAAACTCCAAGATTTAATTAAATTAAATTTAATCATGTAAAATTAAAGAACATTAAAGAACAATAGATATGCCCGCGAGAGAGCACATTTTCTCTAAATGAAAATGTTTAATAGGAGCTCAAATAATTAATAATCAGGATAATCTTAAAGTTCATTTCAGCATAAAGGTGAACTTTTAGTCTAGGTGACATGTAAGGTCCATTCATATTTGAGGATTTTGTTACATCAGATATTAAAAAACTTGATCAAGTTTAGCTTTGATTTCAGAATAGATGCTTCAATCCAACACAACTTTTTGGGTTCTTTTAAAAAATGTATTATGAAGATTGGTTTTCCTTGAGAAAACTAACTACAGATAGTTTTATTTGAATAAGGGCATATTTAGAAAATGTTACTGAATTAGAATCCAGTGACCATCATATTTCAGTTACAAATAACATTGAACGAAGTTTTCAAATCTTTTTAAAAATTTGACAAAACAAATATTACTTTGCCACCTAGTGGTTCATCCTGATATTTAGTCTCAACATTTTTTTCCGAGTCCTTGTAAGCAATATGTGAATATATGCTATACCAGGAGATCTCTCCTGCATTTACATTTAGGATGAAATGATTCTGGAAAAAGTTTAGTTTATAATTTTTGTGTTGTACCTGGATAGGCACATAATACATCAAATACTATTTTTTGTTAAACAACATCAAAGTGATACAATTAAAAGTTCCTTTGAGTTCAAAATTTCCTTTGAAAAAATTTATATTGCCAGTCCATTATTATTTGCAGTATTAAAATAATAAAAAAATCTAAATT
This sequence comes from Saimiri boliviensis, assembly GCF_048565385.1. Lineage (NCBI taxonomy): Eukaryota > Metazoa > Chordata > Mammalia > Primates > Cebidae > Saimiri > Saimiri boliviensis. The sequence continues at coordinate 56,656,068 of NC_133458.1, read as the reverse complement.
AATTAAAAATAATTTTAGAAAAGGGGTAAAATAGCTCTCATAGAGATGTAAAAATGAACATGTGTTTTATTTAACTTGATGAAACTTGTGAAGTACAAGTACTTCAAAGGAGCAGTAGAAAACCAGAAACATTTGTAGTTAAATGAATGTGCAAATGGAGGCAAAGCTAGCCTCTTTCGTAGTAGAGAAGGAAAGTCAATAGAACCTTCTCCAGACAGACAGAATTTGTATGTCTACAGACAATCATTTTGCATTGCTATCAGCCGTCTACAATTTACAGTTGCAAAATAGCTTCCATAGAATCAGATCAGATAATACTCAGAAAGTGAGTTACAGACTTGTATGGCATTTTGCTGAAAATCAACAATGTTTTTGATATATTTTACAAGTTCTGTCTCCATTTTGCAGATGTCCCAGTATATGGGACTACTGCATACTATACAGTTTCACTACATATTATGGACTAGTATCAGAAACTATGGGACATAAAACAAGTAATATCCAGTTTCTATTTCTGTTGCTTCGTAGACGTGAAGTCTCCAACCGGCTGTCTTCTCCAGCAGTGCCTTCTGTTTTAATGAGCTCTCCTTGAGTTTCTGATGGAGACTATGAGAATCATTGGTCTAGAGCAGCAACTGTTCACCCTGGCTGCACATTCAAATCACCTCCAGAGATTAAATCAGAATCTTTAAGAGATTCAAGAAGTGTAGTTAAAGGTATCCAAAGTAATTCTAATGTATAGCCAAGGTAATGGTATAGTCAAAGTAATAGGAGTATGCAATCCTAGTGACACATTAGAATCAACTGGAGAAATTTTAACAAATGCTGACATCAACTTGCCTTGGAAGTGTTTCTTGTTAAGTCTCCTATGGGTTTTTACTTTTCAAAATTAAACTGAAAAGGAAAGATAATTGAGTTTAAAATGAAACTTTTAAAATGTACTTAATTTATTTAAAATGAGGAAAGCCACAAAAGCTATATACATCCTCATTTGTCTTTTGATTAATCAGCAGATGTAGGTATTCATAATCAGTTCATGCTCTCATAGGTGAAAGGTGGGAAATAAAATAAGAATGTTGGAAGCCAAGTGAGCTGGAGAAAAGCAGATGGAAAGGCTTAGAGTGAAGGACATTGCCTGTGAAATCCAAGTCTGGGTATAGTGCTACAGGGTGAGTCTTGGAGAATTTATAACACTGAATTAGAAGCACTTGAACTGGGGAGAAGATCTCCAGTGAACATTATGTAGAAAGGAAATGATGAAAATAGTATCACCATTTATGAAACACGAATTAAAAGAAAAGAACTGTGTGACTCGAAAACATTTTGTTTCTTGATAACCATGAAACACAACATGATAGGTGTAGAAAACAAAATATTAAACATATAGGATCATATAGGAATGCTATCACCAGACAGTTAAGACATTTAGGCCCTATCTCTGGACATATTTATATTAAGTTCATGTCATTTTCCAAAAGCCAATTTATTAATCTAACATTATTTTTTTTTTAAAGGACCAGATTTGCTTCCATGTTACATGATCAAAGTGTTTTCTAAACTCTAGACATGGTACATTAAAAAAAATCAAAAGATAATCAGTAGTTTCCTCAAGGAATATGAATTTTGTTTAACATTTTAAACATCCAACCACATCTCATAGTAATGGTGATTTTGCTGGTGGAGTTAAACTATCCATATCACTTGTTTATACTGCGTCACTCTACACATCTGAGGCATGCCCAGATGCCTTAAAGATAACCGTCTATGGCCATCAGGGAAATGTTTCTCAACTCTAGCTGCATGTTAAAATCACCTGGGATGTTGTTTTTTAAATTGAGATATAATCGAAGTACAAAAAACTGCATGTATTTATTGTATACAACTTGATGAGTTTGGACATATGCATACACTTGTGAGACCAGCATCACACAAAAAAATCAAAGCAATAAACCTATCTTGTCCCCCCACCCCCTTTTGGTGGTAAGAGTATTTAACATGAGATCTGCCCTCTCAAATTTTTCTAAGCACATAACACAGTATTAACTATAGGTACAATATTGTATAACAGATCTCTAGAAAGTATTCATTTTGCATAACTGAAAATTTGTAACTATTGAACAACTCTCTACACAGCCCCAAGTCCCTGGTAACCACCATTCTGCTCTCTGTTCTATGAGTCTATTTTACAAGCACGCAGTATTTGTCCTCTTGTGACTGGATTATTTAACATAATGTCCTCCAGGTTCAAGTATGTTTGCATCTATGGTGTCATATATGGCAGAATATCCTTTTTTTAAAGCTTGAATAGTGTGCCATTGTATGTGTGTATATTTCACATTTTTAAAGTCTATTCATCTGTCAATGTTCCATGTTTTAGCTATTGTGAATAATGTTGCAATGAAAATAGAAGTGCAGATAATCACTTCAAGGTCTTGATTCAATTCTTTTGTATAAATACTGAAAAGTGGAGTTGCTGAATTACATGGTAGCTCTATTTTTTTTTTTTTTTTTTTTTTTTTGAGGAGCTCAGACTGGTTTTCATAGCTGCTGCACCTCCGGAGATTCTAATTAAGTTAACTAGGGATGGGCCCCAGATATCAGCATTTATTATTTCTCCAGGTGATTCAAATATGTCTTAGGGCTGCAAATCCCTGCCCAAAAGTTGATAGCTCTCAGCACTGACTATACAGTAGATCAGTGATTCTCACAGCTAGTACCAGAAATGCCTACAGGGTTCATTGAAACATAAATTGCTAAACTGGCATTTTTAACAGTTTCCCAAGTGATAATGCTATTGTTGCTGACAGTGCTGGTCCAAGAACTGCCCTTTGAGAACTGCCCTTTTAACAATGCTAGCATCAACGTGGTCCGAGTTTTCTTCTGTGATCTATTTCTTTAAGCTCCCACAGCTGACTAAAACCACTTTTGACAATTGTGGTAAAATAAACATAACAAAAATTTACCAAACTCTTGTGATTCTTTGCACAAAAAGTGTGTATATGCATGTTATCATATGTATGTGGCTTTATTCTTTTTTGAAAATATGAAGGGATTATATTCCATTATGAATTCTTGGTACTATTTTTCTAATATTGAAAGTTACTTATACATCTTGACAACACAAGACAGTAGACTGTAACTTTTCAAGAATGTTTTGTTAATAGGGAAAGTAAACCTGGGATTGGGAACTTGCAAAAAATGAGCCACAAGTGAATAAATCTTACTGCAAATTATTGTAGTTATATTTTTAAGGACATTTATAAACTTTTTATGTTTAGCAGAATATGGCCAATTACATTATTGCTATTTTAAGCCATTTTTCCTAGTGACAAATTATACCATTTTGTAGAGGGCCCTTAAAAAGGTTTTTTTTGTTTGTTTGTTTGTTTCTTTTGAGATAGACTCTTGGCTCTGTCTCCCGGGCTGGAGTACAGTGGCGCAATCTTGGTCCACTGCAACCTCCCTCTCCCAGGTTCAAGCGATTCTCCTGCCTAGGCCTCCTGAGTAGCTGGGATTACAAGGATGCACCACCACACCCAGCTTATTTTTGTATTTGTAGTAGAGAGGGGCTATTGCCATGTTGGCCAGGCTGGTCTCGAACTCCTTACCTCAGGTGATTCACCTGCCTCGGCCTCCCAAAGTTTCAATATTTTTCTAATATTGAAAGTAACTTTCAATATTAGAAAAATAGTACCAAGGATTCATAATGGAATATAATCCCTTCATATTTTCAAAAAAGAATAAAGCCACATACATATGATAATCTCCCAAAGATTACAGGTGTAAGCCACCATGCCCAGCCAAACGTTTTTTTTTTTTTTTTTTTTGAGACAGAGTTTTGCTGTTGTTACCCAGGCTGGAATGCAATGGCACGATCTCAGCTCACCACAAACTCTGCCTCCTGGGTTCAGGCAATTCTCCTGCCTCAGCCTCCTGAGTAACTGGGACTACAGGTGTGCACCACCACGTCTGGCCAATTTTTGTATTTTTAGTAGAGACGGGGTTTCACCTTGATGACCAAGATGGTCTCGATCTCTTGACCTCGTGATCCACCCGCCTCGGCCTCCCAAAGTGCTGGGATTATAGGCGTGAGCCACCGCGCCTGGCCCAGCCAAAAGTTTTATACCTACTTAATATTAAATAAAACTTAGTTTAATCCTGGACTTTGTTAATAAGCTGTTTGACCTTGAGCTGGTCATTCAACTACTTAGGTTTCATATTATTCTTTAAATGATCTATGAGCTTCCTTTCACGTATATTTATTTTTATTTTTAAAATCACTTATTGTAAAATACCAAATGTTTATTTAAAACAGGTTTCCCCAAACTACGCCCCGCGGGCCGCATGCGGCCCCCTGAGGCCATTTATCCGGCCCCCCACCGCACTTCAGGAATGGGCACCTCTTTCATTGGTGGTCAGTGAGAGGAGCACAGTATGTGGCGGCCCTCCAACGGTCTGAGGGACAGTGAACTGGCCCCCTGTGTAAAAAGTTTGGGGACACCTGATTTAAAATGTACAATAATAATATGAACACCTACATTCTACTGTCCAGTTTATAAATTTTCTCATATTCTTTAAAATCCTCATTTATCTTCGTCTAACCTATTCCCTTCTCTTTCTGCTCAGAGGAAACATCCAGAATTTAGAGTTCATCGTTTGTTTGCCTGCCTTCAGAGTTTCCATATTTTCACCACGTTTGTATAATCAAAAATTTGTTTTATTTTAGTATGCTTTGAATATTCCATAGATACGTCTGTAGTGTATGTTTTCCCTTGCCGTTACCCTGGGGAAGCAGGTGTGTATATAGTTTACTGGACCAACCTTGTTAGATTTCCTACCTTTCACAGTATTCTGTTTCACTCCTATAGGTCAGTGAAAACGAAAGCTCAATTCACCTTGCTTTGTTTGACACTGTCAAGGTGAAAATGGCCTGGTGCTTACCTATATCTAGTTTTCTAATTTAACTTTATTTTCACTATCTGATTATCCCCAATTTTCTTGTTAGTTCCTCAGTACATTTAAAAACATACTTTTAATTGTTTATCCATATTTTTGGCAGTACTTTGTGGCAAAGATAATAGGAGTTGAGAAAAAGGTGAGTAAGAAGTCCTGATTTCCAAAACCTTGAATCCAGACTATGAGAAGACAGTCATGTAAATAAACAATCAAAATATTTATTTATTTGTTCAAAACTATGTATCGACCTAGGATCTTCAAACATCCCTTGACCTGAGACAAGCAGAAAGAGGGAAAAAATGAGCTTAGAAAAGAAACAGAGAAAAGAAAAATAAAAGAAAAAAACCACAAAAGTTGGTTCTTAAAAAAAATTAACAAAATTGACAATCCTTTAGCTATACTGACCAAGAAAAAGGGGGTGAAGACTCATACAACTAGAATCAGGAATGAAACATGGGTCAACAACTTTGAAAAATGCTTTGACAGTTTCTTAAAAGGTTAAACTTGGAATTACCATATGACCCAGGAATTTCACTTTTGCCTATATGCCCAAGAGAATGGAAGCATATGTCCATGTAAAAATGTGTATGCAAACGTCCATAGGTGCATTATTCATAATATCCAGATGAATCGATAAATAAAATGAGGTATACTCATACAATGCAATATTATTTGGCAATAAGAATGAAATACTTATTCATGCCACAGCATAGATGAGCCTTGAAAATATGATGCTAAGTGAATGAAGTCAGCCACAAAAGACCACATAATATTTGATTCTATTGATTTGAAATGTCTAGCCTTGGCAAATCCAGGGAGAGAGAAAGCAGACCAGTGGTTGTCGATGGCTGGTTTGGGAAGTTGTGAAAAAAAGGTAGGATGACTGCAAAGGGTATGAGGTTTCTTGTTGGGTAAGAAGAATGTTCTAACATTGATAGTGGTAGTGGTTGAAAATTCTGTGACTTAATCAACCACCATTAAATGGTATACCTAAATGGGAGAATTGTATGGTATGTGAAATGTATTTCCATAAAGTTGTTACTAAATGTAAAATCACCAGAGCTCAATTTCAAACGAAGTATCATATTAACAGATAGTTAGCCCCTTGTCTCAGCAAACAAAACAACTTGATTTATAGCTAGCAAAGATTAGATAACAAATTTTAAATGGAGGTAATGTGATGTTATGTGAATGACAGATGCTTTGGGGCATAATATCAGAGAGATCTTAGTTGAAAACTCTTATTTTTATTAGTTTTGGGTATTCAGATAAATTTACTTAACATCTTTACATTTTTATTTCCTAACTTGTAAATTAAAAAAAAAAGATTTTTGTGAATACTTATAAGTTAAATTATAGAAAGAGCCCAGCCTAGTCTCAAGAAGGTAATTTAATACTGAGAATAATAATTACCTTGCTTCATTTGTTAAATTGTTATAGACTATGGTAGAGTAGCAAAAGGAAAAAAAAAAACACCTTGGATACATTTTTACACACACTCATACATACAATATAGCTTACTGGACGTTTACGTCTAAGTCACAGACATAAGAAACTCTAGCAGAGCATTTTTAAATACAAAGGAAAAGAGTTATCTAAATATTTATTTTCTACTAATTGGTCCATTTCTTGGGTATGCATTTTTCTTTTTGAACCTTGCTCTCAAGCAGAATCAGAGAATATCAGGGCTGCAGTCACCTGCTTTTCCACCCTAGCAACCACCCTCCGGAGCTCTTGTTTGTGCTTCGAATCCATCACTCTGCTGCTGTAATGTGCCTCTTTCACTGGAAGCACTTGAGGTGCCTTTGCCTGGCAGGTTAGGCAGCAGCCAAGCAGAGAGAACAAGGTGGCCTTAATGGCTGGCTTAATGGTGTGTTAAGTGTTCATTTCTGCTGAACTGAACACAGGCTTTGGCGTAAGTGTCTAGCTTTATTGGGTTGCTGTCAAATAACATGCACACAGTACTACATTTTGAAGAAATTTGTGCTTTGAGTGGTGCAGAGTATGAGGGAAATATCCAGAAGGGTGCTGTGAGGTGATCATGGTGAGAAGACTAGAATGTATAATTTTCTTTTTTTCCCCAAGCATTTTGTTAAAAATGTAAGAATGTGCCAGGTACTTTGCTTTGAAATCATTTTTTTTTTCTTTCCCTGGAGTAAGGTACCTAGAAATACTGGATATCTGGATATCTGATTTTGTTTTTCTTGACTTCTCCATAATAAAAAATATCAAATAATTATAATCATTTACTTTCAGTCATTTTAAAATGATTAATTGCAGAGAAAAACTGTCATAATTATTTTGCATTTATAAAATGCTTTTAAAAATACAAAGTTCAAAACAGAAGTTAGACTATTTTTAGTTTGTGAAGTATATTTCAAACAAGTCCACTGCTTATCACATTAGAAATACAGCAATATTAGAAAATATAGTTCCAGAAGTTAGACTATTCTTAGTTTGTGAAGTATATTTCAAACAAGTCCAAAGATGACAATATTAGAAAATATATTTCCTGAAAAGTGAATAAGCAAGTCATAATTCTATCAGTCAATGTTGAAAATATCACATTTTTGCTCACAAGCTCACAATAGACCTCAAGAGTTGGAAGTCAATGCTGTCTCCAACTCTCAAGTAAGACATAAATAAAAAAATACAGTTATATGCATAACTGATATACTGTTTCCCTTCTTGAAAAACTAATCAACCATTATAATCTTTATTTGGATTTTGTATTTTGTATTAATTGTAAATGCAGTAGAATGACAAATTTTTACATTAGCATGAGGTAAAGTGGTTGAGTCTAATGTAAATATATAAACATTTATTAACTGTACCTCAAACATTTTAAAAGCAAAGGTATAAATGGTAAATATTCTCTTTCATGATTTGATTATAGTAACGGTGATTTACACAGGGATCTGCATGAGTTATTACTTCCTATTCTTCTGAGGAAGGTGGGATTCTCCTCACCTGGTTTCAAAGACTGGGGTCTCATTTCCAAATGCTGAGATGGAAAATATAAAACAGCATGCATTTTAGTAATAACCACACTTTCTCCTTCACATGTGTGATTTTTATTTTTTACTTTATATTTCAGGTATCAATAGAAAGTTTTTCTACTTCCATTATTTGTACAATCTATTGAAGCTTGGTGGGTGGAAACTCTTACAGGGTGATAAGAGCAGAAATCAACTTCACAGCCATAATCCCAGCACTTTGGGGGCCAAGACAGGTGGATCACGAGGTCAAGAGATCGAGACCATCTTGGCCAACATGGTGAAACCCCGTCTCTACTAAAAAAATACAAAAATTAGCTGGGTGTAGTGGCGTGTGCCTATACTCCCTGCTACTAGGGAGGCTGAGGCAGGAGAATTGCTTGAACTCAGGAGGCAGAGACTGCAGTGAGCCAAGATTTCATCACTGTACTCCAGCCTGGCACCTGGCAACAGAACAAGACTCTGTCTCAAAAAAAAAAAAAAAAAAAAAAAGAAAAGAAATCAACTTCACAATTGACATCAGATCTCATGTAGATTACAACTTCAATTCTTAATAGAAGACCACTGGATGACATCTCTGCTTGGTAATAGACTATGTTAAAGTAACAGTGAAACTTTTACCATCCTTCAGTTCGGCCATGTGACCCTGATTCTTCTGGGATGCTTGACAATAACCTGGGTATCAAGAGGGCACTGAGCTGGTTAACACTTAAGCCATCTGCAGACGGCAGAGCTAAAAGTGCACTGTAATATGCTCACTGGGGCTTCAGGAGCCTCAGGTATCCCACTCACCCCAGATGCTACCATGTGGCGAGAGCCCAAAAGCACTTGCCCTGGCTCCTGCACATGCCCATCTGCATGCTCCCACTCCTGTAAGGTGTTTGAGCATGCAGAAGCCAAACAGACTAGCCACATCACTGCTGCACGTTCTGTGAAGGGGGTCAGGGAACACTCTAATTTCAAAATCTTGACATTTGGAGACTACAATATTTTCCTTACTAATCATCCTTTTTAAGTGATCTTTTTAATAATGCCGATGTGATACAGCCATTAAAAAAACTAGGCCAAGGAACCACTACATTTTGCCTGTTTGATCCTTACCTTGGTTATCAAATTGTAACACAGCAACTTTCCCTCTTCTTCACTATGAATAATTGCAGTTTTAAGAACTCTCGATTATCCTTTACAAAGTGAATTCTCAATATACAAATAATAAACCGAAAACGTTACCTTAGAATTTATTTGAACATTATGTGTTCAGTAAATACCTTTGTTTAAAATGTAACCCAGTTTGTACCATCACTAGAAAATCCCTGGGTAAAAAGTGTAAAAATCCTAGCAATTTTTAAAAGTCAAGGACAATGTATTACATATTCAGGAGAAGCTATATTTTTATTATCAGAAAGATGGAATCATTATTTAAGGATTGTTCTAGTGTTTATCTGTTTTTTTTGTGTGTGTGTGTTCTGTTCAGTGTTCCCTTTCTTAAAGATTATTTTATTCATCATTAAAATAACATATTTATTCATAAAGTAGATTGCATTTACAATGAATTTTTACCTTGTCCTCCACAAGCAAGTTAAGTGCAATTTTTAGGGCTTATATTCTTAGAAGATTAACAGTAAGCCAATCTTTGTTATTTAAAAAAATATAATGGCAATGGTTTAGTATTTTGAGCAGGATTAACTAGTTAGTAGTTTTATGTTACTCAGTGTGGCCACTAGATAGCAGTATAAGTCTGTTGAGTCTGATATGAAATACACAGATAATTTTACAATTTTATGTTTGAATAATAGCTTGCACTTAATCTCACCAAAAAAAGAAATCAAAGGTGAAAAATTAATGCTAAAGTCTAAAGTATTTCTGAGATGTGTTCTACTTTGGTTTGGTATTTTTCTTCTTAAAATTAAACAATAATCTGGAAGTTAATTTTAACTTGATAATTACCTCAATTTATTTTTTCATTTAATACAAAAAATCATATAATTATTACTATAACATCAGAAAAATTTGAGATTATTGTTTGATTAACTCACATTATATTTTCAATAGTATCATTAAGTTATGCCAAAGAAAATATATTGCTCATTCAAAAATGTAAGCATTCTTGTTTCAAATAAATTTTTAACATACACATATATTGAAATCAAATGCAGTGGTTTAGACTTTTGATCCTGTTGTGGATGAAGCTTACATTCTCCAAATCTCATAGAAGCAATAAAAGAAACAACAATGAGAAGAATTCATAGCATTGTTGGAAAACATAAAGGATGTTATTAATGAGACAGAAGCACTGGTGAATTTCTGGAAGTTATAAAATAGAGGGGCTTAAATGAAAACAAATTTAAAACAAAATGAAATAAAATGCATATATGTGTTCTAAAAATTCCAAGATAGGCAAAGAAACAGAAGTAGATAAACAAATTTTCCCAATGACAAAGCTTAGTATGGGAATAGAAATGGGAAGTATGGAATAGAAATCTCTAATGAGATTTAGAGATCTGAAACTGTGTTGATACACAGCCTCATGCAATAAGAACAGCTGTCTACAGTGTTTACTTACAGATTAAAGCTGGCAAAAATGCACTCTACATTAAGCGCATGATGCTTTTTGGAAGATCCTACTTTGGGTATTGGGGCTTGAAAGAGACTCTGGCTGTATTTAAAGTATTTTGAGACTCCCAAAAAGTGTTTCTAAAAGGAAATTATTTTTATAACAGGAAGGAAAATTCCCAGAGCTTAACATAGGGAGCTTGTATTAAGAACTGGAAGAACTGTGCTCTGGGTCCATGAACACTGCGGTTTTCACATGTGTGAGTGACAATGCCAAAGGGAGGTAGGTTTCCTCAGGAGGCCAGTGTAATTAGGCAAAGGGAGCAAATCCTTTATAGAGTGGTGTCTATTAGAACTGCAACTTTCAAAATCACTTTTCTTTCTTTTTTTTCTTCTTTTTTTTGAGACAGAGTTTCGCTCTTGTTACCCAGTCTGGAGTGCAATGGCGCGATCTCGGCTCACTGCAACCTCCGCCTCCTGGGCTCAGGCAGTTCTCCTGCCTCAGCCTCCTGAGTAGCTGGGATTACAGGTACGTGCCACCATGCCCAGCTAATTTTTTGTATTTTTAGTAGAGACGGGGTTTCACCATGTTGACCAGGATGGTCTCGATCTCTTGACCTCGTGATCCACCCGCCTCGACCTCCCAAAGTGCTGGGATTACAGGCTTGAGCCACCGCGCCGGGCCCACTTTTATTTCTTGAACTATACAATTGATTTTTTTCTTTTTCAAAGTTTTAAGACCTTAAGTTTATAGCTTGACTGTTAATCACTATCATATGTGACACAAGAAAAATCTTTTGGCCAGTTATGGTGGTTTACGTCTGTAATCCTGCCATTTTGGGAGGCTGAGGTGGAAGGATTGCTTGAGATCAGAAGTCTGAGACCATCCTGGGGCAACACAGAGAGACCATGTCTTTAAAGTAAATAAATTTAAAAAAATAGCTGGGCATAGTGGCACATACCTGTAGTCCAATATACTCAGGAGGCTGAGGTGGGAGGATCACTTGAGCCCAGGAGGTCAAGGCTGCACTGAGCTGTAATGACACTACTGTATTGCAGCCTGAGCTAACAAAATGAGGCAAGAAAGATGGAAGGAAGGAAGGAAGGAAGGAAAGAAGGTAGGAAGAAAGGAAGGAAGGAAGAAAGGAAAGAAGGAAGGAAGAAAGAAAGGAAGGAGCTAGCTTTTGTTCAATCATTTTGTTGAACAATTTAAGTACTGTCAATACTGTCAGGAGATTACCAAAATTTTAATAATAACTAATATTTATTAAAATCTTACTATATGTCAGTCATAGTCCTAAAGAACCTCTTTAGATTTATTTAAAAAAATTGTTTCTCATGTAACTCAATGACGGAGGTACTACTTTCCCCATAAGAGGACTACAGCAAAAAAGCTAGATAAATTTGTAGTGACTTGTAACCCATGTATGTCAGTTTTGCAAACCACACCTGTACTATTTGTGGTAGACAGAATAATGGCCTTCCCAAAGAAGGCTGTCCCAATCCTTAGAAACTGTGAATATGTAATATTTCCACACAAAAAAGGGTAGAATGATATGATTTGGCTGTGTCCCCCACCCAAGTGTCATCTTGAATTGTAGTTTCCATTCCCACATGTCATTGGAGGGACCAGGTGGGAGGTAACTGAAACATGGGAGCAGGTCTTTCCTATGCTGTTCTTGTGACAATGAATAAGTCTCATAAGATCTGATGGTTTTAAAAGTGGGGAGTTCCCTTGTACATGCTCTCTTGCCTGTCACCATGTAAAACATGACTTTTCTTCTCATTTGCTTCTGCCATGATTGTGAGGCCTCCCTCACAATCCATGTGGAACTATGAGTAAATTAAATCTCTGTCCTTTATGAATTACCCAGTCACTGGTATGTCTTTTGCTAGCAGTGTGAGAACAGACTAATAAGGTAAATTGGTACATAGAGTGGGGTACTGCTATAAACATAACCAAAAATGTGGAAGCTACTTTGGAACAGGGTAACAGGCAGGGGTTGGAACAGTTCAGAGGTCTCAGAAGAGGATAGGAAGATGAGGGAAAATTCGGAATTTCCTAGAGACTTGTTGAATGGCTTTGCCCAAAATGCTGATAGTGATATAGACAATAAAGTCCAGGTTGAAGTGCTCTCAGATGGAGACGGGGAACTTGTTGGGAACTGGAGTAAAGGGGACCATTGCTATATTTTAGCAAAGAGACTGGTGGCATTTTGCTCCTGTCCTAGAGATTTGCGGTACTTTGAACTTGAGAGAAATGATTTAGGGTATCTGGTGGGAGAAATTTCTAAGCAGCAAAGCATTCAAGAGGTGATTTGTGTGCTGTTAAAAGTTTAATATATTTACAAATATATGGTTTGCAATTGGAAGTTATGTTTAAAAGGGAAGCAGAGCACAAAAGTATGGAAAATTTGCAGTAAAAGAAAAAAAAAAACCTCATTTTCTGGGGAGAAATTCAAGCCTACTGCAGAAATTTGCATAAGTAACCAGGAGCCAAATGTTAATAGGCAAGACAATGGGAAAAATGTCTCCAGGGCATGTCAGAGACCTTTGTGGCAACCCCTCTCACCACCTAGGCTGGAGGCCTAGGAGGAAAAAATGGTTTTGTAGACCAGACTCAGGGTCCCCATTTTGTGTGCAGCCTAAAGACTTGGTGTCCTGCATCCCAGCTGCTCAAGCTGTGGCTATAAAGTGCCAAGGTACAGCTCAGGCTGTGGCTTCAGAGATGTAAGCCCCAAGTCTTAGTAGCTTTCACATGGTGTTGAGCCTAGAGGTGGATGGAAATCAATAACTGAGGTTTGGGAACATCCATCTGAATTTCAGATGTATGGAAATGTCTGGATGTCTAGGCAGAGGTGTGCTGCAGGGGCAAAGCACTCATGGGAAACTTCTGCTAGGGCAGTGCAGAAGGGAAATGTGGGATCCAAGCCCCAACACAGAATATCCCCACTGGGGCACTGCCTAGTGGAGCTGTGGGAGGAGAGCTACCATCCTCCAGACTCCAGAATGGTAGGTCCACTGACAGTTTAAACTAGGCACCTAGAAAAGCTGCAGACACTTAATGCCAGCCCATGAAAGCAGGCAGGAAGGGGGCTGTACCCTGCAAAGTCACAGGGTCAGAGCCATGCAAGGCTGTGGGATCCTATCTCTTGGATCAGTGTGACCTGGATGTGAGACATGAAGTTAAAAAGCTCACTTTGGAGCTTTAAGATTTGACAGCCCCACTGGATTTCAGATTTGCCTGTGGCCTGTAGCCCCTTAATTTTGGCTAATTTTTTCTGTTTGAAACAAATGTATTTACCCAATGCCTGTACCCCCCTTGTATCTAGGAAGCAACTAATTTGCTTTTGATTTTACAAGCTCATAGCAGAAGGAAATTGTCTTGGCTCAGGTGAGACTTTGGACTGTGGACTTCTGAGTTAATGCTGAAATGAGTTAAGACTTTGAAGGACTCTTGGGAAGGCATGAATAACTGTAAAATATGAGGACATGAGATTTGGGAGGTGACAGTAGTGAAATGATATGGTTTGGCTGTGTCCCTATCCAAATCTCATCTTGAATTGTAGCTCCCATAATTCCCACATATTGTGAGAGGGACCTGGTGGGATGTGATTGAATCATGAAGGTTGGTCTTTCCTGTGCTGTTCTTGTGATAGTGACTAAGTCTCAAGAAATCAGATGGTAAAAAGAGGGAGCTCCTGTACACACGCTCTCTTGCCTGCCACCATGTAAGACATGATGTTGCTTCTCCTTTGCCTTCCACCATGATTGTGAGGCCTCCCCAGCCATGTGGAACTGTGAGGCAATTAAACCTCTTTCCTTTATAAATTACCCAGTCTTGGGTTTGTATTTCTTAGCAGCATGAGAACAGACTAATACAACATGGCAAAGAAGAATTAAGGTTGCAAACAGAAGTAATGTTTCTAATGAACTGACTTTAAAATAGGAAGATTATCCTGGATGATCTAGACGGGTCCAATGTAATCACAGAGGTCCTTGAAGGGAAGAAAAGGAAGGCAGAAGACAAATAGAGAGATAGCAGCATGAGAAGGACTCAGTCCATCATATATAATTTTAGAGACAGAGGAAAGGGCCACAAGCCATAGAAAGTGGGTAGCCTTTAGAAGTTGGAAAAGGCTCAGAAACAGATTTTCCTCTAGAGCCTTCAAAAAGAATACAGGCCCTTCCAACACCTTGATTTTACCCAGTGATTCAGAGGAATCCTATGAGAATATCAGCTTTGAGACTTAGCATTAGTAGAATAAATGTGTATGTTTGGAACCCAGTGCTATTTGGATAACTAAGTTCTAGTGAAAGTTAGCCTTACTCATGTTAGACAACAAACATAAACAGATGAAACAGCTGGCTACACCTAATAAAAGCTAACTAAATTTTCAAGAAAGAAAAGACTTCTAGGAGGAATGGGGCAGATCTTGGAATAATATATCAAGACAGGGTAGCAGAACAAATGAAGTTAGACAAGATAAGTGTGGATGAAGTGATATAAAGTTATAATTTCTCTTTTTTCCCAGTCAAAAATACTGAAAGAGCCCTGAACATTCAGAAGTTCTCTGAACCACAATCAAGATCTTTTTGGCATCTCTAGTAAATATAATCAAGACGATTCAGTATTTTAAGGCACTGAATCTGTATTTGAGTATAGAATATCCCAGCTTAAAACAGCTATGTACCCTATACTTCATTTTGAATCAAGTTGACATTATGTCAGAGATTCTGAGACAAGTATCATCATTAAGAGGCTTTTGTAGCAGGTATATATATATTTGACTATGTGCATAAAATAACATTAATAAATAGAGTGATAAATCAGCAATGAAAGATTTAATGATTTAATTCCGTAAACATTACACAAAGAGATGAAGATTAACTGTGTTATTTTCTTACATATTTTCTATTACTTTAGAATAAAAGAATCATGATTTCTGAATAGAAATTGCACTTCATGGAATTATTTAGTTGATGCTACATGGGAAAGAAAATTAAAATATCTTATATGAGGAAGCATAAGTCTGTTTTATATGAAGCTCTAGCCAGTAGCAGCATTTTAAACTATTTTTTCTTGCTTACAACATATTGTCAAAATCATTCTTTTGTGAGAACAATAAAAAATATAAATGGAGGGGAAGATTTTGACATCAGTATTCTACTTCCTGTTCATATTTCTGCATTTTAAAGGCTTGCCAGTGTCTTTGTATAAGAATACAACTAAAGCAAGACTAACAGGTCAGAAACCTGACCTACTTTCTTCAGTTTTCTGCTTAATAGTGTATGGAAAAGCTTTAGAAAAGTAAACCTCAGTAGTTTCAAAAATCTGAAAATTATAGAAACAGACAAGGAAGATGCACTCTAGTCTCAGCTATCCCTAGAAAACAACCACTGTTTACATATGCTACCTGAAAGATTTGTGAATAATAGTTTCAGAAAATAATTTATTCAAATATGCCTGCTCAAATGAAGAATGATTTTCATAGAGAAACTCTAGTTACTGGTTATTTTTTCTTTGTTATGAAATCCTGGTATGTAGAACCTAATTTATTCCATTCATTTAATGAAATTTATTGAAAGACAACTACAGGATATTAGCAGTGTGTTCATTCATAACATAGTCTTTGCCTTTAAGAATTTTTCTATAAAATTATCAGACTCATAGTTATGGGTCTATAGTAAAGGCTGAGATATGTATATTTACAGAATTTTAGGAACATTGGAAACCATTGCAACAGTAATATTTGAGTTTGGTTTTGAAAGATGCCTTACAATTTTGCAAGCCTTTAAGCCAAGGAGAGAGAATATGTAGAGTATGGTAACGGTGCAGAGCACAGGGCTATGCAGGATGATTTGGGACTAAGCTAGAATGTGTGTGCCTAAGAAGGATGATTAAGCTTTAGACCAGTTAAAGAAATAATAGCAGCTATAATAGATATTTCCTAAGATCTTAGTGGCTTAAGAATAAAAAAGTGATTTCTCATTCACCTATTGTCCAAAATTCATATTCCTAGTTGTACCGGGTGGGGGCTCTGGCTAACTTGACCTTTCAGGGATACTGGGTGGTGGAAGGGTTCTCATCTTTAACTTGCAGTTTCTGATGTACTGCTAGGCATCAGTATACAGCTGGCAGCCTCAGCCAGAAATGGTTTAGATCAAACCCAGTCATTTGGCCACGTCTAATTGTAAGGAAGGCTTGGCAGTGTAATATCATTGTCTGCCCAGGAGGAAAGGAAAATGACAAATAGCTGGCCAGTCTTTGCCATGGGCTTGACAAGCTAGTCTAAGGGAGACTCGTGATTTCTCATGTTGGGGAGTCTCACTGTCATGTTTGCTACTTATGAGATCACCTGGGTACAATATAAAGGTTATACTAGAGTTGGATTAGACTAGTGAGGGGGAAGGTAGGTCGTGGAAGCTGGTGATTAGAGTACAAAGGCAGTGGCAGCAAGGAGAATAGAGGTAAAACAGAGAAAACATTTCTGAAATACAGGCAGCTGAATTTGGACGCTGAGCTAAATACAGGAAAGAGTAGAGGATGAGTGAACATATTATTGGGACAATGTATTGATGGTAATATGATTAATTGAAGTCAAGGACATGTCAGGTGAGGCAGGAGTACATATGAAAAAGACAAGCACAGGTTTGGAAATGGTAAGCTGCTAGTTTTCACATAACATCGGAGTGGAAATATCCAGTGAGCAAATGAAGCCACAGACATGAATCTCAGGACAGCGCATGAGATATGCTTTCATGGGGAAGAGCAATCAACAAATAGCCTATGGCTAAACCATCAGAAGCAAGCATCGAAAGGGATATCGCAGAGTGGAATAAGAATTCTGTAGATCCTACTTCTCCTACCTGTCTAACAAATGGAAATGAGGAATTTCCACATTGGCAATAGGAATACTGTCTGTCTCACTTGAGTTGTTGTAGAGATTACATCATCCACACAAGGCACTGCAAAATCATCATCCAGTGCCTTTGACTATTATAGGGGAAGGTCTCCAGTACCCTTCACACCTATCTTTTCTTTTGCCATTTTTCTGTTCTGCAAGCACTGCTTTTCTTTACACGCTACATAGTTGTTCTGCTATAATTTCTCTGAAACTAAAGGAAACTTCCCCTTGCACTGATTGCAAATTCTACACAGTCATGCTTTACAGTGCAGTGCCTACTGCCTGACATTGTAATTGCCTCTCAGAAATTCTAATGATAATATTCTTTACCAAGTGATTGCTTTGTTCATGGTTGCCACATTTAAAAACACAATAAAATTTAAAATAAAACATCAGAACCAAAGATCTAAGACAGATGTATCAATTTATTACGATAAAAACAACAATATATCTAACAGAGCTTTCAAGCTGATTTATAGCGTACTCTTTCCTTAAATTGTTCTCCCTTGGCTCCCCTCAGTTTGAAAAAATAGTGCTATTTTATCATATGAGACAATACATTGAAAAGAACTAATTTAGCTTTAAAGTGTGGTTGAAATTTATTATTTATCACTTTCCAGACAGATTCATTTAAGATAGTGATTCTGATTTTACCAGCCTTTTCAGTAAGTCTCTGCTGGGTGTAAGGAATACTTTCCCTGGAACTTGACAACGGGGAAATGGAAGCACTCCTGGCTCCACAATTATGAAAGGAGCCTGATATGAGATAGAAAAGTCATGAAACTAACTTAGAAGCACAGACTGACTCTCTGAACACAATAAGACTAGACTAAAGCTAATGAATGACTGGGTCAGTCAGAAGAGCTATAGTTGGCAAAGGACCAATGAGACAGTTTATTTCTCTAGGAGACAGGGGGGCCCTGACAAAGACTGAATCTCTCCCAGGGACAGGTATCAAGTGAACTGTGCAGACTGATAGTTCCCAGTATGGTTTAGTGCCACTAAACATACAAATCGTACAAGTCACTCTTCTTGTTCTGATTATATAATTGTCAAGCAACCTTTTGATTATAATTTGGCTTTTAATGGCTTTTCCAACAGGGAGGGAACATTCTGGCCAGAGAATGCCTATCTTCAACTTGTCTCCTCTTGGCAGATGTATTCTTCTATGTAAGCTAATAAGTTAGGCAATTTAGTTCTAGTTCATTTCATGTGAGTGAATTGGTAAAAATTTCTTAGAATCATCTGCTTTATGATGATAAAAATCAAACTTCTGATGCTTACACAATGGAGGAGCAAAGTAAACACCGAAAAATATATGATCCTTTGAGGTCTCTTGAAAAAAAGCCAACAAAGAGACATTCCTCTTTCAACATCCTTACAAAGTCATTTAAGTATCAAGATTGACAGATATATTAACTTCAGCATAGAAATATTGACAATTTTTATGCATGATTTTTATTTAAGCATTATAATAACTAACAGTTACGCAGCCTGTGCAAAATTAAACGGTTCAGACAATGAGTAAAAAGTGTAAATTTTATGGACCTGAACACTTTTTAAAGCACAGATATTGATTATTTTGCATATCAGAGTGCTGTGACTGACTCTCAGACATCTCTCTTCCCCACTCCCACTGTGGGTGAAATGTGAGTTAATTTCTCCTCCTAGATAAACAACTGAATAACTTGGACTCAAAACACCACCACCACCACCACCACCAACAACAACAAATACAGAAAACAAGCAAACAAAAAGACTCCACAAAGAACCAAAATTTATCAAATCTAAATTCCCCTCAATATAACTGTATACTCTCTTATTCACACCCCAAATAATTTAAATTTTGGCATTTAAAACCATTTTTTAACTGGAGTGAAAAATACACATTTTAACTTCTTTCATTTATTGTCCTTTTTATAATTCTTTGAAAAACAAGAGTACAATAGTCTACTAGAAATTCGAGTATTTCATAGAACTGTTCTGACCAGTAATCACTACTTTTGTACCTTAACAAAATACACTATATGTGAAGGAAATTATTCAAATTACAAGAATTTTAAGTAAAAATATGTTAGACATAATATTAAGCTATTCTGGTCATAAGTGAAAATGGAAAATAACACTACTGGTCTGGTCTCTTATCCCCCAGATATTAATTATTTCCAGGAGAATTGTATATACCATTAATCATTGCTACTCATGAGTCCATTTCATGCAGCAGCCACCACTCAAATATGCCAACAAGCATATACAATTATATTTTTAATTCATAGCCTTCATTAATTACCAGATGGGAAAGCCAAGCCCTCATGGCATTTTTTGCAGATAGTCAGAATTAATGTTTAATGCTTATACTATCTTTGGATTGCCAGAAGAATATGCATATAGCAACTGGATAATTTGTTATCTTTTAGAATCACTATGTTTGTAATCAATCTTATTTTAAGTTCAGGAGGAACATAAAGTTGTATTATTTGAAGTTTAAAAAACTTCTTAGTAATTCACACAGTTCTACATTCTCAACATAATTGTGTATTTTTAAAACATTTGAGTTTGCCATCATGGTATAATGATTTTAAAAAAGAATATTAGCATGAAAGTACTGAGAAAAAAATGAATACACATTTCAGAAATGGATACCAGATAATGAAAATAGAGGAAATTACAGTTACCTGTCTCTCAAACATTGTTATTTGTGACAAGTGGAATTGCACCTATTGTAAAGGTTGATAACTGCTTATTTTCTAGTAGGCATGTGCATAGACATATGTATGTTTGGAGCCACTTTTGTAGCAATATCCTTTATACTGAACAATTATATCATTTTTTTAGCCTTTTAACATACTGGCCTTTATTTTGATTTAAAAAATAATACACTGTCTCATTTTTATAGAAACAAAATTTTACAAAGATTGTGAGAGCCAAGTATTCTACTCATTCTTTTATTTTCAGGAATAAAACTTGCATACACAAAAGCACAGTAAAACTTGTTGTTAGCTGTTTTTATATTCCCACTGTTGTATTCAACTAAAACACGAAGCAGTACTGTGTGGGTCACAGGGCCTTAATATACCTGTGGGCGGGTTTTTTGCTTCCAAAAAGAACTTTGGTCACCAGTGAGCCATTGTTTGAATTCAATGACCAATAAGCACCTATAGGTAAACACTGAGTTGTTCTGAACATAAGAATATAAAGTCATGTTTGTTTTTAACTATATCTAAACAAATAATATAAATGTCTACATTTTATTATTTATTTTGACAGGCAAGCACTGCATTAAGTTTTATAGACATTTTTTTCCATTTAATCCTGATAACATGTATCATAAGGGAGATGTAATCCCCACAATACAGAGGGAAATGAAATGTTTAGAGATCAATTTGCTCAAAGTCAGAGTGGTAAGAAGTGAACAGAACTCATTCTCATTTCTGCATGACTCTAAAATATAAGCTCTATCTGCCACCAATGCAGTGGACAAATAATATATTGGTTATGTCTACGCATAAGCACAGGTAGGACATATTGAAATAAAGAGTTATTTTTGTATGTTTTGGAATCATTTGCATTATGTTATGTGATACTTCACATACTAGCAATAGCTAGGAACTGAATATCCAAATTTCTTTCCATTATTGGGAATATTTTCAAAGAGCTCAGAGAATTATTATAATGTAAGATAACATGAAATATGGAGCAAAATTTAGATATCCAAGGACTGAAAAATTACTCAAACCTCCCCCAACTTATGCAATCTCTTTTCTTATAAACAACCATTTACAGTGTAGTAAAACTGTGAAAACAAATGCTTGCAATTTTCAAAGTGGATAGATATCAAGAGAAACAAAGCATGCATTTAGAATGCCATCTATTCTAAAACATATTTAAATTCTGCTTCTAGCTTGTCTCTACTACTTCTTTTGGGAAAAAGAAAAATAGAATCTAAAGAGGATCATAAGCAAGGGAGGAGTGAGTGAAACCCTATGGGTGAGCGATGAAAGTGGAAAAATGCATTCTACATTCAAAGTCTTCTGTTTTCATTAAATGCTTGTGCCTCAAACAGAAGCTATTACTGGATGTAGGAGGGGGATTCTCAGCACATTTACTGTTACCTGCTCTCTAAATTGTGACAATGATCAAAATGCCTGGGTATAGTTCTTGATAAATGGAAAAAGAATTCTGTCACAGAGCTTCTAAACGATTATTAGAAACATGTCTGAGTTGTATTGTCATACTGGCTTAGATTCTAAGCCCAATGGGAGTGGGATTGATGTCTTTTTGGGTGAAGTTGACAGAAAAAAAACTGCAACACTTAATAAAAATAGCAGTAGATGTATAGTGGAGAAAGAACTCCTCAAATCCCAGATTGCAAACTGAACAAAGTTCAGTGCCTGTTATAGAACTCCATTACCAGTGTTAGTATGAATTTCAAGGGGAGCCTGCATTTAAAATATGTTCTCTGGAATGTACATTCTTGGATAAATGTTCACATGAAGCAAATAAGATTATTCACAGTAGAATTCTTAGTGGCTAATAAAATTAACCACTCTCTTCAGCGATATTAATCAGTGGTTGTTCCAATATGCCTGAACAAACAGAGCACCTGACTGTAGATTAGCTGCATCTAATGATGGCTCATGATACTAGCGTATCAGCAAACCATATGGTAAATTAGACTTCTCTCTGGTAATTTACCAGAAGGAAGCCAAAATAATTAGAAATCACTCTCAATAATGGCAGTTGCACACAGAAACCCAGTTACTGAAATGAAACAGTTTTCAGAAATGTCTGTTTTGCAGGTATATACCAAATGACAGGCTACAAACTAGCTGCTTATATTACACATCATGCAAAATGGGCTTACAGGCTAAATTGTAAACTGTGAGGCTGTCTGCCATCTGCTTTCTCTATTAAATTGACTTTGAAGGTTTTTTTTTGTTTGCTTTCTGGTCAAGTAAACGTGCGCTCGTCATGAGGGTAGCGGAACACGGCCTGCGCATTTTCTTATAAGTGACATCCATTAGACAGTGATGGAAATCAACTATCGGCTTTTCAGTTTATTTTTTCCAGTTATATGTTCTATTATATCAATTATACTAAAAAATATACATACTTTTAAATTATTAATAGTATAAATATGAAGATACCGTGGATTAGTGCTTCTCAACTTTTTAATGTGCTTCTGAATTACATGAGGGTCTTGGTAAAATGCAGATTATGATTCAGTATGTCTGGGGTGGGCTCAAAACTCTGCATTTCCAATAACCTTCCAGGTAATGCTGATGCTGCTGGTCTGTGGAGTACATTCTGAGTCAAGGCATCAGATGCTCCATAATTCACTAAGAAAATTCATGCTCACAAAAATATAACATTAAATTGCACTGTCTTTTTTACCAGAGCAGTAAATATTATTTATTTATTTATTTATTGGCTTCTTATCCTTTGAACTTTGTTGAAAACCAGACAGAATCTCACCCAATTCAGGTCCTATAGGTCATACAGGCAGAAAAGTCCTAAAATATTCCTTATTGCTGTATTTATTCCATAAATATATTGGCATCTACGCTGGGTGAGACACAGGAAACATACGCACAAGGCTCTAGATGCCATGAAGCTTGTAAATGATGTAGTTGAAGAGACAAACAGACTGAATCTTATACATAATACATACACAGAACACGAAAGATACAAGGGTATCTAGTAAAAGCCTCTCTGAGAAACAGTTAGCTGAGCTCTAAATACATGAATACATGTAGATGTTCTTGAGTAGAGTGGTGAGAGAGATCATTGCCCAATTGAGAATAAGCCCACAGTCCTCAAAGTCACAGAAGAATTGATGGAGGAGGTGAGTGACGCAGAGACAAGGCTAAGAAGTTGAGTAGAAACTGTATTTTGGAAGACCTTGTAATACCTGCTAAATATTTTAGAAGGAAGCTGGGAGTAGACGGACGGATGCTTACATTTAAGCTACTTTAGATACACATTTTCAAAAGCTTCATCATGTTCCTGTGTGCTTAATGAATTAGAAGAATGATGGATTTGAAAGTTAAGCAGTTACTGAAGGACTCCAGACCAAAGTTCATGATGGTTTAGAAAAGGTAGTGACAGCAGAGATGGAGAGCATCATTTAGGGTAGCTCATTTAATCTTTTTTTTTTTTTTTTTTTTTTTGAGACGGAGTTTCGCTCTTGTTACCCAGGGCGTGATCTCGGCTCATCGCAACCTCCGCCTCCTGGGTTCAGGCAATTCTCCTGCCTCAGCCTCCTGAGTAGCTGGAATTACAGGCATGCGCCACCATGCCCAGGTAATTTTTTGTATTTTTAGTAGAGACGGGGTTTCACCATGTTGACCGGGATGGTCTCGATCTCTTGACCTTGTGATCCGCCCGCCTCAGCCGCCCAACGTGCTGGGATTACAGGCTTGAGCCACCGCGCCCGGCTTAATCTTTTTTTTTTTGAGACAGAATCACACTTTGTCACCCAGGCTGGAGTGGAATGGCACAATCTTGGCTCACCACGACTTCACCTCCTGGGTTCAAGTGATTCTCCTGCCTCAGCCTATTGAGTAGTTAGGACTACAGGTGCCCACCACCACGCCCAGCTGGTTTTTGTATTTTTGGTAGATAAGGGGTTTCACCATGTTGGCTAGGCTGGTCTCAAACTCCTGACCTCAAGTGAACCAACCGTCTTAGTCTCCCAGAGTGCTGGGATTGTAGGCATGAACCACTGCACCCAGCCTCGTTTAATCGTTCAACATCTCTAATAGTTAGCAGCTTTTAGTTTACATTGGCCAAAAAGCTATATTCCTATAACTTGACACTGTGGGGTGGGGTTTCCTGATCAAATTACTTTTCTTCTTGATAGCTCCTCAAATATTTCATGATCTATATTCTGTTTTCTCTGCTTTTCCTCTAGACAGCTCCAGGCACCTCCACAGTGCTCTCATAGCATTGCTTCTGTTCCTTTACCAAATTCAGTATTGTGGTATACCATAACTTATCAGACTCCTCTTTCTGGAGCCAGAACTAGTCTCACTAGATGTTGTCCAACCAGTGTAGAATATGACTATTAGCTTTGTTACTTTGGATCCTATGCAAGATTATTGCTATTTTTTGATAGGCACATTATGTTGTTAATATGATGAACCTGATGCTCATCCAAAATCTTCTAAGCTGCCTTTTGCAGATCTACTACCATGAGGTGTTATATATTTGCCTTAGATTTATTTGATTTCTGTGAAAAGATATGTACGGCTTCTGTGGACCCTGCACAGAAGGCAAGTGTTCCTTCATGTACATGGAATCTTTTTTTTATTGAGAGAGAGTCTTGCTCTGTCGCCCAAGCTGGAGTGCAGTGACCTGATCGCGGCTCTTCGATAAGTATATTGATAAGCCCTGAGGTAGGGAAGATTTTACAATTCCCCAAATATCTCCAAGTTTTCCTACCTTGATGACTAATCGCACTAGTCTCAGGCCTGCCCAGATCTTTTGAGTAACTGATAATATGATCTCACATATATGATTTACCTCTTAGCTTCAACTCCAAATCTGAGACTCATTTTATCATACTTTGATACAAGCCATTGAAGAATGAGTTATTGAGGGCTGGGAAAATGAATGAGCCCTTGAGCAGCAGGTTCTAAGGCGATGTTAATGGAACCAACAACCTCTTTGATATATGTTCCCTCATTCAACCAAAGTGCAAACCAACGAGCTAAACTCTTATTCAGTCAATATTTCTCCATTTTGCTTATTAGACTACTGGGCAAATATAACAGATAATTTGCTGAAACAAAAATTTCATGCCTACTATTTTTCTGTCACTTATCAGTCAATAATAATACTACAAAAATGAGTTGATATTTTTGTGAGAGGGAAATTTAGGACCAAAGAAATAGAGAGATCTGCAAAATAAGACAAAAAGATAGTGATCAAATTGGCTATAAAAACATCTAAACATCTAAATTCTTTCTATAATGCTCTTTTCTCCCTCTTTTTCTTTCTTTTTTGAGACAGAGCCTCAGTCTCTTGCCAAGGATGGAGTGCAATGGCATGATCTTGGCTCACTGCAACCTCTGCCTCCCTGGTTCAAGTAATTCTCCTGCCTCAGCCTCCTGAGTAGCTGAGATTACAGGTGCCCACCACCACACTCAGCTAATTTTCTAGTTTTTTAGTACAGATGGGGTTTGACCATGTTGGCCAGGCTGGTCTTGAACTCCTGACCTCAGGTGATCCATCCACCTTGGCCTCCCAAAGTGCTGGGATTACAGGCATGAGCCACTGTGCCTGGCCTCCCCTCTATTTTATTTGTGAGTTTGAATGCCCAAGAAGGAATCATGGAAAAACATGGCAACAGCTCAGAGAAAACTCCAAAGGCTTACTACATGGGCTGTCATTGATTTACTATTTATTCTGTAGTGAAATTACCTTTATGCTTTAGTCAGGGCATGGTTTCTTGAGTTTTTAGGCTCTTACGTTTTTTAAACAGGAAAATATAGTCCTAAGAATCTTCAGTATACCACTTATACCCTATAAATCTGTGCTGATGTTATAGCTATAAAATCTCTGGCTAAGTATATACAATTAATAAACCAATCATCCCACATTGGCTGAGAGAAGAGTAACAAAATAAATTATTCTTACCGAATATAAAACTTAGCACCTGCTGTTATACAGTAAATATATAAACTCCACTGTCTTGTAGCATTTGTCAAGTTACATGAGTCCCATGTAACGTTGTATGTGCTAATAAATATCCTCAGCTGCACCTTCCCCAGCTGGGGCTCCTCAGAGACAGTTGTCACTTTGATGATAATTTGTCCAAGCCTGGACACATATAAGTCATAAACAAGACATACAAATACATATTAATATATTTCTACTGGTTTCATATTTTTATTTGGATTATCAGGACATCATTTAAAAAAAAAAAAAAAGAATCCTATCCCAGCCCAGTGTTTTTTTAATCCCTCACAAGGAAAGCAAGTGAGTTAAAAATGGTCATTTAATTTTACATACTCTCCAAAGCTTGTTTTTTAAAGCATAGAATAAAAACTCTTTTTATTTTTAATTATTTTGTATCGTCTTAACTCACTCTTACCTATCAATCATACAAAACTTGAAAAAATATATATACCTGGTTTCCTTAGCAATTATTCTTCAAACATATATTTTATTAAAGTATAAAATGCAAGTGTCAGCTTAGGGAATTTTACAAGTGAACATACCATGCAACTGGCACCCAAACAAGAAGTAAAACATTTTTAGTATCTTTATGCCTCTTACCAGGCACTACCCTTCCAGGGTAACCACTATGCTGATAGATAGTACATAGGTTACTTTTAAGAAAAGTATGTAATACAGTGTATAATGGCTTCTTTTGTTCCCTATTATATTAGTGAAAATCATTTGTGTTGTATTGTAGCATTGCTTTACTGCTGTTGTGTGAAAATGCTACAATTCCTGTATTCATTCTATTCTTCATGGTCATTTAATTTTATTTCAATTTGGGGCAATTACAAATAATTTGGTCATGAATTTTTTTGTACACATATATACTTTTTATATTTAAAGAATTATAGATTAATAAGAAGTTGCAAAATATGTACAAGGTAGTCCTGTGTACCTCTTACCCAGTTTCTTCCAATGATAACTACAATAGCAAAACCAAGATACTGACATGAATACAATCCACAGAGCTTACTCAAATTTCATCAGTTTTATATATTTTTTTTTTGTGTGTACTCTTAAGCAATTTTGTCCCTTGAGTAGATGAATATTACCACCATACCATGTAATGTTAATATGTGCTAATAAACATCTTTGGGTCTCAGATACAGAACTATTTCATTGCCATAAAGATCCCTTGTGGTACGCATTTACAGCCACATCCTTTGGATTCCTAACTCCTCACAACCACTAACCTTGTTCTTCATCTCTATAATTTTATTTCAAGAATATTATAGAGAGGAAATTATTTGAGGATAATATTTGAGCTGAACTTTGAAGCTGGTTTAGTAGACGCAGAAATGAATCCTGGTAGAGAGACTGGTACCATCAGTCATAAAGGCAAGAAAATATGGAGATATTTGAGGTATTATGAGCTCTTCCCTGCCCCACGGCTTATCAATGTATATATCAAAGATTCCATGTGCATGAAGGCATACTTACCTTCTTGCTATTTAGGCTCACAGGCTCCCTGATGGCTTCGCTGAACTTTCTTTAGGCTGCATGGTAGTTTCAGATATTTCCATCCAATTTTCTCTCTTACTTGCAGTTTTCCTACTAAATCTTTGCATATTTAATTGTCTTGCCATCCATATCTCGTAAGAACCAGACTAACCCAATGCTTACTCCATATCTTATTGAAAATTCTCTTATTGATAGACTTTTTGATAGCTTATTACTTTTTTGTCAATATAAATAATATGGTAATAAATATATCTTCTAATTGCATCTTTATGTATTATTAGTTTTTTTTGGTTGACTAAGTTCCAGAATGAAATTGCTTAAAGGGTATGCATATTTTAAATTTAAATAAACACACTCAGATTGCTGTCATGAAAACCTTTAAACCAAAATACAACTTAATATATTCCTTGTTATTAATGAAGTACTTTCCTCATTGAGAAGAGACAACACAACAAAAGTATAGACTAATGACACAAATTTCTTAATGTGAGATCTACAATTTGTATCATTGCTTTACAAAAAACCTCTGTAGGCTGTATATAATGTCAATTAATGATATATATGTATACTATTAATAATTTATTTAGAATGTGGATTACTGCTTATCTTGATTGCTAGCATTTCCACCAAAGAGAAAGTCAAGGAAAGATAAAAAATAGAAATAATCTTGATGTTTACTTTCATTCAGCAAGTTTTATAAATTATTCATGTTTAAAGAGTAACATGCAGATATTTGTGTCAACTGTAGTTATATTTTATTCATTTTTCCTTTTTAGAATTTGCAAGGATTAGTAGAACCAGACAGTAGCTGCAAATGTCAAATCCACTGGATCACAGAGTACTTTAAAAAATAACATAGAAACTTACTGTGTTACATCTAGTTTATCAATATGCATATCTGGAAACTTGCACTGTAATTTGATCATAAACATCAATTAAATAAGTAGAGAAGTTATCCGAAACAAATGGCATTTTCTGTGATATTTATTGTAAACAGTTCTGGGTAGCTAAATTTTTTGATCAAAAATGAATATCTGTATCATTGTCAAATGCCACTTGTGGTTAAATGGAATTTGCATAAGATAGCTCTCTTTGGGTATGTTTTCTAAGTAATGATTTTACCAATGTATCGAAAATAAAGAATATGCATCTTTCTAGTAGACAGGGATATTGAACTATGAAAACTGAGGATGTAATATGACAGAATTTACAAACCACCGCAGAACAATATTATTTTAGACTAGTATTTTTATAAGTCCTTTTATATATTCTGCTAAAATATCAAAACACAATTTCATTCTATACGGCCACACTATATCAGGTTGAAATTAAACTTCTAATCTATAATTACTCAGAGGAAGAAAAAAAAAGCCTAAGTGCAATTTAAAGCATGTTAATCTGACAAGATTATCAAAGGCACTTTTGAGACAAATGTTTTCACCCCGCTTCTTGCCGTTATGTTAGCAACTAAGATGTATCCCAGTGCTATTACAAAAATCTTTAGTAAGATTTATAAAATTACCCCTTTAATAAGAACCCAGTTTTTCAAATAAAAAGAAAAAAGAAAAGAAGAGAAAGAAAAAGAAAGGGAGGGAAAGAAAGAAACAAGCTGTAAAATTTTGTATGCAACTAGATGAAAAGTTAATCAGGTGCTATTTTAAGTTTTTCTAATAAAAATGAACAGCTGAAATAATCTCTGTGGAACCCCATTTCCTTTCTTCACCCTTTCCACTCTGCTCCATGCTTCTGGGGCTGAATGAAAGAGCTGCAGCAATGGTTCTCTTCACCTCTGGCTTCTGGCAAATTTTGGCCAGTGGCTTTTGAGAATTTCTGATGGGTCTGATTTTCCCAGCCAAAGTGTAATGATCATGTTCATCATCACTGGTCATTAGAGAAATGCAAATCAAAACCACATTGAGATACTATCTCATGCCAGTTAGAATGGTGATTATCAAAATTCTGGAGACAACAGATGCTGGAGAGGACGTGGAGAAACAGGAACACTTTTATACTATTGCTGGGAGTGTGTATTAGTTCAACCATTGTGGAAGACAGTGTGGCAATTCCTCAAGGACCTAGAAATAGAAATTCCATTTGACCCAGCAATCCCATTACTGGGTATATACTCAAAGAATTATAAATCATTCTATTATAAAGACACATGCACACATATGTTCACTGCAGTGCTGTTTACAAAAGCAAATACCTGGAACCAACCCGAATGCCCATCGATGATAGACTGGACAAAGAAAATGTGGCACATAGACACCATGGAATACTATGCAGCCATAAAAAAACTATGAGTTCACGTCCTTTGTAGGGACATGGATTAATCTGGAAACCATCATTCTCAGCAAATTGACACAAGAACAGAAAATCAGACACCACATGCTCTCACTGACAGGTGGGTATTGAACAATGAGAACACATGAACACAGGGAGGGGAGCATCACACACTGGGGTCTGTTGGGCGGTGGGGATTAGGGGAGGGAGAGCAGGGGGTGGGAAGGTCGGGGAGGGATAAAATGGAGAGAAATGCAAGATACAGGTGACACAGGGATGGAGGCAGCAAACCACATTGCCACATATGTACCTATGCAACAATCCTACATGATCTGTACATGCACCCAGAATCTAAAGTACAATAAAAAAAATTCAGAATGCTGCATAAAGACAAATAAAGATATAAAAATAGAAGTTGGGACATTGTTTTATGGTAATTGTTCACAATTATTCAATTTGTATCTTTCAAATAATTGTTATTAATCTATGCAGGCATTTTATTATGGTATCACATATTCTCCAATGCTTTTAAGACCCTCTAGAATTAGATTTCTCTTATTCCTAGCCAATAAATTGTTGGGTAAACTCCAATGTTTGCTGTTCTATTGCCAGTAAAGCATTTAAATCTCATTACAACTTGGAAAGATCAATTCCCCACAAGATACCAAAGAGATACCATCTTAGTAGGATCCTTCCACTTCATAGGATCTCACTAACCTTAAGGAGAAACCATAAATTAATATCATTTCTGAACAGCTGTTAAGTTTTTAAAGGTATATTAAGATTGCCAAGTTCTTTTTTAAGTGGGAAAATTTGACTAAGTTTGACACAATTGAATTTGTAGCTTTAACAAAGATAATTAACAAATACAATGACTTTGACACTTCAAGCCCAAAAGTGTGTGTATAGCCGGGCACGGTGGCTCAAGCCTGTAATCCCAGCACTTTGGGAGGCTGAGGCGGGTGGATCACGAGGTCAGGAGATCGAGACCATCCTGGTCAACACAGTGAAACCCCGTCTCTACTAAAAATACAAAAAATTAGCTGGGCATGGTGGCACGTGCCTGTAATCCCAGCTACTCAGGAGGCTGAGGCAGGAGAATTGCCTGAACCCAGGAGGCGGAGGTTGCAGTGAGCCAAGATCGCGCCATTGCACTCCAGCCTGGGTAACACAAGTGAAACTCCGTCTCAAAAAAAAAAAAAAAAAAAAAAAAGTGTGTGTATAAACTAGTGGCAGTGAAAAGCATTACCCCATATATTAGATCAGAAACTAAGATACCATACAATTGTTCATGAGTCATTCAGGGATTGGGAAGAGGTATAGTTACTTAGCAAAAAGAGCACATGAATACAGGTGTGACAGCATGAACAGGTTGAAGGGGCATGTACAGTGTGTATGTATGGCATATAACATACTCAGGTTCAAATGTGTAACATGTATTAGGAGTGACAGGAGATAAGATGATAAAGAGTGTTACATATTTTTTTAAAGCACTTGTCAGCTTTTGCCTCGTGGCATTCTGCCACACTCTTCTGATTTATTCCAGAAGGCTAGATACTACAAGAGAAGTGTAAATTGTATACTGTAAAATGTACATTCAAAAAATACTGATTAAATGTATTTATCAGACAAATAATCTTTCACAATTTCTAACTATCAAATTCCCTTGGAAGATTAAGATTATTTTAAGTATGAGTTTCCTAGGTAATACTGCATTTAAACAAACAAAACAATAATGAAATGACCACTTAATTGAGCACATCTTCAACCACATAACTTCAAAGTGATTTCTACAATGAAGTCAATTCTAAGTAAGCTTAAAATAGAAGTAATTGTTGGATATGAAATAGTTTGCCTGGATATGAAATTCTGAGTTGAAAATCCTTTTCTTTAACAAAGCTGTTCCTCTGACCTTACTTAACACCTTAGAACATGCCCTGTCCCGGGTCAGACAAAAAAGATTCCCAGGCACACTTACAGCCTTTATAGTCTTAGCCATAGTCATCTTGTCAACTGCTAGCATTGCTGTGGCATCTACTACTGAGTCAGTACAAACAGCTGCCTTTGTAGATAATCCGACCAAAAATATGTCTAATGAACTTCTCTTACAGCAAGGTATAGATTAAACAACGCTTGCACGTCTGCCAGCCCTCGAGGCTGCTTTGGACTGTGCGGGGGAGCAACAGAATGCGCTGGCATTCCTACAGCAATTAAACTGTGACTGAAAAGACAAACATATCTGTGTCACTTCTCTACCATGGAATCAATCAATACATAGGTAGGATGAGGTGAAGCAACATCTCTGGGAATCTTTCATGACAATTTAACAGCAGACATAAAGCAACTTAAAAATTTTAGAGTCACTTCACACTGTACATCTACACACCCAACAAACAGCTATATGAAAGGGTGTGCAAGATAATCTCTCCTGGATAGACTCCCCTCTCCTGCGGGTCATTCTTTGATTGGAAAAGAATGTTGCTAATTACACTCATGATTGTCTTATGTTATTTACTGATTCTGGATGCAAAGCTGGAATAAGAGCAATGACTGCCTTGCCTGATAAAACTGCTACTGCACACATCTGTAATCTTCCATCAATAACACCTGATGCAGAAAACAGAAAAGAGGGAGATGCGGTAGTTCAGTCAAAGTGGTGGCAAAAATATTAGGGGAAAAATATTAGAGAAAGTTATAGAAAATAGTCACAGATCTTGGAAGGCTGGAAGATTTTGTAAAAGCCTCAGGGTAGAATTACAGCTGAAGGCAGCCTAATCCCCTTAATCTTTAGTTGATAAAGAAAAGAAAATAACAAAGAAATGTAAGGGAATTTACCTAAATAGCCTGTTTACTCATGTGGTCCTAAAAGCTAACCTTTAATCTTTCACTTACCAGATGGCTTTTTGGGGGAGGGGGGCCAGATTTATCACCCGCAAATAGTGTTTGCTTTAGGCCTCAGAACCTGGCCTTCAATCTACTCTCTAGTGTTGTTGACTCAAATCTTTTGTCATTTAATGTGTGCTGAATAAAGGCCAGCAAGGCCAGGAGTCAGGGCCAGTGGCTGCTAACTCTTTGTAGCACTCTCCTGGAGTATCTGTGAGTGACCATGAACACCCATAGCCCACTCTCTCATGGTATTCTGTGTCTGAGTAAATTTATTCATTGGTTAAATTTATTCATTGGTTGTTGGGTCAGCATCTGCCTGTCAAACCCCAACACTCGTACCGTTTTTCAGCTTTCTAAGGTCATTTACGTCCTCCTCTAAACTGGTTATTTTAGTTAATAGTTCCTGTAACCTTTTATCAAGGTTCTTAGCTTCCTTGTATTGGGTTAGAACATGCTCCTTTAGCTTGGAGGAATCTGTCATTACCCACTTTCTGAAGCCTGCTTCTGTCAATTCATCAAACTCATTCTCCATTTTCCTCACTGGCAAGAAAGTGTAATCCTTTGGAGAAGAGGCATTCTGGTTTTTAGGATTTTCAGCCTTTTTGTGCTGGGTTTTTCCTTATCTTTGTGGATTTGTCTACTTTTGGTCTCTGATGTCGGTGACCTTTGGATGGGATTTTTGAGTTGTCATCCTTTTTATTGATGTTGATGCTACTGCTTTCTCTTTGTTAGTTTTCTTTTTACCAGTCATGCCCCTGTGCTGCAGGTCTGCTGGAGTTTGCTGGAGGTGCACTCCAGGCCCTATTTGCCTGAGTATCACCAGCAGAGGCTGCAGAACAGCAAAGATTGCTGTCTGTTTCTTCCTCTGGAAGCTTCATCAAGAGGGCACCCTCCAGATGCCAGCCAGAGCTCTGCTGTATGAGGTGTCTATTGTACCCTGCTGGGAGGTGTGTCTCAGTCAGGAGGCCCGGGGGTCAGGGGAGGAGACTGTCTGTCCCTTAGCAGAGATTGAGCATTATTCTGGGAGATCTTCTGCTTTCTTAAGAGCTGACAGGCAGGAACATTTAAGTCTGCTGAAGCTGTGCCCATAGCCTCCTCTTCCTCCAGGTCCTCTGTCCCAGGGAGATGGGAATTTTATCTATAAGCCCCTAACTGGGGCTGCTGCCTTTCTTTTAGAGATGTCCTGCCCAGAGAGGAGGAATCTAGAGAGGCAGTCTGGCTACAGAGGCTTTGTGGTGCTGTGGTAGGCTTTGCCTAGTTCAGACTTCTTGGTGGCTTTGTTTACTCTGTGACGGGAAAACCGCCTACTCAAGCCTTAGTAATGGTGGATGCCCCTATCCCACAAAGCTTGAGTGTCCCAAGTCGACTTCAGATTGCTGTACTGACACCGAGAATTTCAAGCCAGTGGATCATAGCTTGTTGGGCTCTGTGGGTGTGGGATCCACTGGGCAAGACCACTCAGCTCCCTGGCTTCAGCCTCCTTTCCAGGGGAGTGAATGGTTTTGTCTCACTGGCATTCCAGATACCACTGGGGTAAGAAAAAAAAAAAAAACTCTTGCAGTTAGCTTGGTGTCTGCCCAAATAGCTTGAAACCCAGGGCCCTGCTGGTATAGTAGGCACCTGAGGGAATCTTCTGGTCTGTGGGTTGAAAAGACTGCAGGAAAACTGTAGTATCTGGGCTGAATCACTCTATGGCACAGTCCTCATGGCTTCCCTTAGCTAGGGGAGGGAATTCCCCAACTCCTTGCACTTCCCAGGTGAGGTGATGCCACACCCTGCTTCGGCTCACCCTCCATGGGCTACACCTACTGTCTAATCAGTCCCAGTGAGATGAGACAGGTATCTCAGTTGGAAATGCAGAAATCATCCACCTCTGCATTGGTCTTGCTGGGAGCTGCAGACTAGAGCTGTCTCTATTTGGCCATCTTGGCCGGGAATCCTGCTATCTTATTTTTCAAATACAGTTTTTAGTTTATTTTGCAAGGGAACTAACAGCAATCCACTTCTTTACTCTTGGTAACTTTGGTTCTCATCTAACTTAGGAAACTGTGGCCATGACACTGGGGAAATTTTACAAGTAACTACATGATCTCAGATATTACATCACTTTATATCACTTTGGCATATTATTCCTATGAAGCATACTGGATTATGGATTCTTTAAAACTCTAGAAAAGTCTGGGGAAAGTATCAAAAAATGTAACAGTCCCATACCTACTCTTCTCTTTTAAAGACCTTACTTATAACTAAGCATAAGTAAAATAATGAATTTTTCAATTTTTGCCTTTCTCCCTCATCCCCCAACCTGCTTGCTCCTGACTTCCTGGTCACATACGGTGCTGTCCACATTGTCCTCCTCTATCTTGGCCACGAGATTGCACTCTCAATGCTCATCTATATATAGTCCAACATCACTGAGACCCTGACAACATTGAACCTCCTGTGAATAGAATTCTGTCTCTTCCAAGTGTTCTGATGCTGTTTAGATAATGTTAACAAGACTAATCAGTAAGTGAATTAGCACATTGCAGTAAGACTAAGAAAATGTTTGAAAATTTACTTTCTGAGTGTTACGGTCATTGTTTTCTGACTCAAGAGTTCTTTGCTTAGAAGAAAGTGACTCTTTCTGATGTTGAATTACATTACATATATTCTTGCATACTATATCTATTCCTAGAGCTATCTCTGATTTTGATAGGGGATTCTGTGATAAATTTCAAAGTAGGGTTTCTGCCTCTCACTTATCTTTGTCCTA
Organism: Saimiri boliviensis; assembly: GCF_048565385.1. Taxonomy (NCBI): domain Eukaryota; kingdom Metazoa; phylum Chordata; class Mammalia; order Primates; family Cebidae; genus Saimiri; species Saimiri boliviensis. The sequence continues at coordinate 56,620,543 of NC_133458.1, read as the reverse complement.
AACACATTTCCTTGCTCTCCAGACATCCTGAAATTTGAATATATAAACAATGTAGAGTTAGAAAGGGTATTATGTGACATAAAGTGTCTGCCTTTGAAATCAAGACATGTTTGAGTCCCTACTCAGTCACTTATTATGTGGGTGATCTTGATGGATTCTTTTAAAGTCTGTTATCTGATAAACTTTATTATCTAAAATGGAGGTCAGAATTCCTGCTTATCTGTTTTGTAGGCTCACTGAGAATATTAAATAATCCATTTTATGCAAAAATATGTAACGTTTATTCATTTATTCAACAAATACTGATAGATTGCCAATATCTGCCTTTTATTTTGTGGCAAAAAAGAAAAAGTTATTGATCTTATAATTTTATCGTCAAATTTTACAATTGTTCTCCTGGCTTCAATAACCTGGAAATATTATTACCATGAAAGAGTTTCTAAAATTACTGTCATATCATATGACATGCTGATATGGCCCATGCATGTCATTCAATGATGAAATATCTTTATTATCTTCATGATACACCTTTTATCCCCCTTTAAAATTGAACTGTATTCTCCATATAATATAATCCACATAGAATCTACAGGAAAACAGACTGTTTCCCTGTGTCGACAGCACTTTTTGTGCCCTGTATTGAATTGTAAATATCTGCTCTATACATCTGTTTCTTTTAACAGGCAGAGGGCTGTGACTACTAGAAATCATTCATGTTTGCATCCTCCTCACTGAGCATAGTAATGCCAAAGTAATTGTTTTGAAAAGGTAGGTTCAGAACTCATTAATGGATAATTTCAATGAGTCATTAACTATGGCCACTAAATTTTTAACAGACAGGCACAAATTCACTTATCCTTCAATTTTACTAATGCTGCAGAAGTGGATGCTTTAAATTTTACTAAAAGGTTCTTAAAATCTTAAAAGTATCACAAAATATAATAGTCCCATGCCTATACTTCTTTTTTAAAACCCAGGCTTTAAGTACAACTTGGCATAAGTAAAATAAAATAGTTCTTAAAATCTTTAATAAGAAAATTTCAAATAAACAGATTATTTACTATATATTGATCATAAAACTCCATAGTGTGAAAGTCATAAAACATATGTGATTAATATTTTTTGATGATAACTACTAGCTCTAGGCCTTTATGTTAAGGAGCAAGTATGTCCCAGTACCTTGGAAACAACACATTTTTACTATTAAAAACGTATTTCCTGACATTATAAATTTCTAATATGGTAAACTACTTAAAATTATTCATCATAAATTTAAAGACTTAAAACGTTTGTGAATTAGGTCATTTTTGCAGAGTCTTATGCTCTGGAATAGTTAATATTTATAACATAATAATTTACATTTGCCCAAATATAAAGTTTATTGACAAAATATGGGTCCTATTTTTCATTTGCAACTATATAACCCAAAATGAAAAGCACAGGCATGCCAGGAGTGTTGTTGCCAGGCATGTCACTAATTAGAAGGCCCAGAGTGCTGAGGAGTAGCAGGGGTTTTACTTCGTTTGTCTGGTGAAGTCTGTCTGCAAGAGCTGGAGTTCAATGAGGTTTTCGGCATATTATTCTCATTAAACCATGCAGGAATCTCATTTTACAAATCTAATTAATACAAATAGATGGTTGGTGGCAAAATCTCTGCCTGTTACACCACAATTTTTCATTTACTTTGCAGACTGGAAATTACTGAAGCAGAGTTCACTGCATTTCAGGACAGAACTACCACAGGCAAAGTGTTCAGGCAAACTGTAGGCACTTTGAGCAAGAAAGTGCATTCTCTGCAAAGGTCTCACTTATTTTACAGGAAAAAACACAGGTAAATTTTGAAAAAATGTTTACATTTTTAACTTTCATTGGAAAATCTGAAGCACCTCCGAATTTTACAATTAATTGAAGCATTGGTGACTTTCTATTTTTAAAAAGAGAAGTATTTAAAAAACTCAGTGAAGCTCAGTGTAGGTCAGTACTATTCACAGATTTAAATTAAAATGGTTTGCAGAGAGACAAATACTGTTATCCGGCATTACCTTGTTGGGATTTTCAATTGCCAGTTTTTCCTCTGGGTTTTCTATGCTCCTAAGCTAGATTTCATTCAGTAGTGAGATACACAGAATAAGAAGGAACATTACTCTTGGATATAAATGCATAAAAATGATTTTTAAAAACCAGAGATGCTTTAGAAGCTAACAGCATATCCAAAAGCAGTCTAGGATAGACAATCATTGCTATATTATTTTTTTCAAAATTTAAGAAGTATGAATATCACTGTAAGCAAAAAAAAGTTTTCTGATGCTGACTTTTTTTCTGTCCTTCCTTATAATAGGCAGCTTCTGAATCAGTGACACTATAATTCTCCTCTTAAAAACATTCATAAAAAATATTTGCTAAAAAGGAAATAGAAATCTTACTGAGAAACTAATTTTGAAGTAATACCAAGTGAACATTTATGACATACCATGGGATATTCTGGGGAAAAAAATGCTGTTAAAGCATTATACTTACTAGGTACTTATAGATCCTTAGAATGGATTGCGATGAAAGATTAGCACATCTTTACTAGACATTCTGAATGCTAACAATATGTCAGTGACTGTCAGGGTTGACACTGTAATACAAGCATTGAGATCTTCAGAGTTTCTTGGTTGGTTTCAATATTCTCTTTTCAATGGTTGTAGAAACTGTCATTCTGGCATATGCTGAGTAAGTGAAAAAAAGAGCCCTTCATGACAAATCTCCCATATTGCTCCTCCAATTCCCTCACCACTTTCCCTTATCAATAACTCAATGCTGCCCCCAAATCAGTCTTATTCTTAAATAAACACTGCTCATGAAGGTGTCTTATTATCTTGAATCTATTTCTGAAAACAACTGGGTAAAGAAACAAGTTTTATAGCAAAGCTAAACCCTAGTCAAGAGTCACTATGGCCAGGCATGGTGGTTTATGCATACAATCCCAGCACTTTGGGAGGACAAGGTGGCAAATCACCTAAGGTGAGAAGTTTGAGACCAGACTGGCCAACATGGTGAAACCCTGTCTCTACTAAAAATACAAAACTTGGCCAGGCGTGGTGGCTCAAGTCTGTAATCCCAGCACTTTGGGAGGCCGAGGCGGGTGGATCACGAGGTCAAGAGATCGAGACCATCCTGGTCAACATGGTGAAACCCCATTTCTACTGAAAATACAAAAAAAAAAAAAATTAGCTGGGTGTGGTGGCATGTGCCTGTAATCCCAGCTACTCGGGAGACTGAGGCAGGAGAATTGCCTGAACCCAGGAGGCGGAGGTTGCAGTGAGCCGAGATCGCGCCATTGCACTCCAGTCTGGGTAACAAGAGCGAAACTCCATCACAAAAAAAAAAAATACAAAACCTAGCCAAGAATGGTGGTGGGTGCCTGTAACCCCAGCTACTCAGGAGGCTGAGGCAGGGAGAATTGCTTGAATCCAGAAGGCAGAGGTTGCAATGAGTGTAGATCGTGCCAGTGCACTCCAGCCTGGGTGACATAATGAGACTTTGCCACACACAAAAAAAAGAGTTATTATATGTCTGATGATTAGAAATAGAAAAAATTTAAAGGTTCATAATATTCTGATACCCATAAACACATACTATAAATGGTAGCCTTTGTCAATAGGTTAGTTTAAATCATCAAATACAAGAAAATATCAAAGAGATTAAAAATTACTTAAAACACATAGAAAAGGTTATTAGTTATTTTAAATTCTCTGTATTTGTGTTAAATGCAGTAAATAAAACAAAGACTTCAGAAGTACTTATGAGAACTGTAATGCTGAGATTTGATAGGGAAAAAGCAAAAAGATAAAGGAAATTGCAATAGTGGTTTTCTAATTTTAGAAGGAGATTTACTTGCAGTGCTTATAGTTAGAGAGTACAACCAATTAACAGGAATAGTTCTGAATTACCTAAAACCCTCCTCACTGTTTTAGCAGAACCTTATTCACCGAGGTATCTCTTGATAAATGTAAATAACATCTAGTGCTGTGTAATAACTTTGCTCTGTTATGTGGTACTTCTGCCAGTAAAAAGTTTTTAACTACTGAAATTTGAAAGTACATATAAAACAAACAAAAAAGCATGAATAAAGTACATTTCGGTAATGTTTATTTCCTTCTGGTTGTTTCCTGAAAACTCTAACAAGATAAAATATCTTAAAATATTTATAGCATGCTGTGCTTTGGATATACTTTGTTCTCACTAAAACTCATGTTGAAATTTGATCCTCAATGTGACAGTATTAGGAGGTGGTACCTAGTGGGAGGTCTTTGAGTCTTTTAGGCTGATACCTCAAAAATGCTTTGGTGTCATTCTTCCTGGCAGTGGGTGAGTTCTTGCTTTCATGAGACTAGATGAGCTTCCACAGAAATGGATTTGTTCCTGCAACAGCGAGTTGTTACAAAGCAGGATGCCCATTAGGTTTTGCCACTTTGCATGTGTCTACTTCTCCTTTGGCCTTCACCATGTTTTGATCAAGTGGATGGATCTCACCAGAAGCTTAGACCCACTCCAAGACACATTACAATCAAATTGTCAAAAATTAAGGAAAAAGAGAGAATACTGAAACCTGCAAGGGAAAAGTGCATTGTTATGTATAAGGAGACATCTCCATGACACTGTGAGGATTTTTCAACAGAAACTTAGTAGGTCAAAAGAAACTCAATGATATATTTCAAAAGCTGACAGAAAGAAAAAGAAAACCTGTCAACCAAGAATACTACATCCAGCAATCTTACTCTTCAAAAGTGAAGAACACTTCCTCAGACAAACAAAAGCTGAGGAAATTTATCACCGCTAGACCACCTTACAAAAAAAATGCTAAAAAGAATTCTTGAAACTGAAAATAATGCCACTTAGTAGCAATATGAAAACATATAAAAATATAATACTCACTGGTAAAACTATATAGTCAAACTTATACTGCAATGGTGGTGTTAAAATCAATTATATCTAGTATAAAGGTTAAAAGGCAAAAGTATTGAGGGAATGTGTTCTTTTTCCAGGTCCATGAGGGGGTGTAGTTTTAAGGGCAAGAATTTTCCAGCACCATGCCCCCCTCTCATTTCTTTCTATCTGGGAGATTTCACAGTTCATGTTTGAATTTGTGGGCATGAGAAGAAACTAAGAGTCAATCACCCCAGTGGAAGTTTAGAGGAACTCCTTTCATTGGCCAGAAGAACCTGGGAAGGTGGGAATTTTTCCCTGGATAAATTCTCCCTTGTTCCTTTACCGATAGCGGATTTCCAGCTCTCTGGAATCCCCTCCCATATGGTGGGAGTTCCCTTTCCCCTTTGGGATTTCCCCTCTGGAATCCCGCTCCATACCCTTTATGGAAGTCTTTCTCTTCTTCTCTTTTCCCTACCTAAATAAAATCACCTTTCTGCAACATTTCTTGGGTCTGATATTTACTTTTATGAGCATATGGTACATCTGCAGTGGTCCCATTGCTTATTCTTTAAGAGGTTGGAGACCAAGAACCCACAGCATTCTCTCGGGGGAGCTGTGCCTCACCCGCACCCAAGAAAAAACCCAGTTACAGTATTACAAAAAACTGTAGCTAAAATAATTTAAGAAGCACAGTCTTTAAAAGATATGAAAACAAATTGTGTTGGGAGATGTAAAGGTGTAGAGTTTGTGCAAATAATCAAAGTAAAGCTGTTATCAGCTTAAATATCCTGTTAATAATGTAATATATTTTATGTGTTTCATGTAACCACAAAGTAAAACTCTTAGTAGATACACAAAAGACAAAAAGAGAATATTTCAAGGCATACCACTATGGAAAATCATTAACCCAAAAAGAAAGACAGCAAAAGAAGAACAAATAGTCTATGAATTAATTAGTAAACAATTAACATATGGAAACAATCAGCCTTTATCTAAGTAATTTATTTGAATGTAAATTGATTGGATTTTCCAATCAAAAGACATCAAGTGGCTGAATGGATAAAAATACAAAGACCCAACTATATCCTGTCTACAAGAAACTCACCTCTAAGGACACAAACTGAAAGCGAAAGAATGGATAGATATTCTATACAAATGGAAAACAAAAGAAGCAAGAGTAGCTATACTTAAACCAAATATACTTTAAAAACTGTAAAAAAGAGGCAAAGAATGTTATTATATATTGATAGAGGCGTCAATTTATCAAAAAGTTATAACAACTCTAAATATATATGCACCCAACATTGGAGCACCAAGCTAAATTAGGCAAAAATTAATGGAGCTAAATATAAGCATAGACTGCAATATAATACTAGGAGGATACTTTAATACCCCACTCTCAAAAATGAACAGATCATCCAGACAAAAGATCAGTTCAAAAACACTGGATTTGAACTACATTTTACACCAGAAGGACCTAACAGATATTTACAGAACACTTTATCAAATAGCAACAGAATATGTGTTCTTCTCAAGTACACACAGCACATTCTCCAAAATAGATCATTTGTTAGTCCACAAAACAAGATTTACCAAATTCAGGATTATTTAAACCATATTAAGTATCTTTTCTGACCATAATAACATGAAACTAGAAATCAATAATAAAGAAATCATGAAACACTCATATATACATGAAAATCAAACATGCTCCTAAACATCCAAGGAGTAAAAAAGGAATACAAAAAAGTAAATTAAAACATATACCGAGTCAAACAAAAATTTATATACAACATACCAAAATCTATGGTGTACAGTGAAACAGTTCTCTCTCTCTTTTTTGGGGGTGGGTGGGGTGCTAGAGTCTCACTCTGTCACCCAGGCTGGAGGGCAATGGTGTGATCTCGGCTCACTGTCACCTCTGCTTCCTAGGTTCAAGTGATTCTTCTGCCTCAGCCTCCTGAGTATCAGAGATTACAGGCACCCACCACCACATCCAGCTAATTTTTTGTAGTTTAAATAGAGTTGGGGTTTCACCATGTTGGTCAGGATGATATCAAACACCTGACCTCAAGTGACCCACCTGCTCTGGCCTCCCAAAGTGCTGGGTAAAAGGAGTGAGACACTGTGTCCAGTCAAAACAGATCTAAGAGATAAGTTTATAGCACTAAGTATCTATATCAGAAAAGAATAGGCCAGGCGTAGTGGCTCACACCTGTAATCCAAGCACTTTAGAGGCCAAGGCAGGAGGATCATCTGAGGTTGGGAGTTCAAGACCAGCCTGACCAACATGGTGAAACCCTGTCTTTAAAAAAAAAAAAAAAAGATTTTAAATAAATACCCCAATATTACACCTCAAGGAACTAAGAAAAAAAAAAAAGCTCAGAATTAGCAGAAGAAAGAAACTAAAGATCAGAGAAAAAAATAAAAGACTAGAAAAGCAATAGAAAAAAAACCTAAAATTTGATTTTTTGAAAGGATAAATCAACAAAACTTTCACAAGACTAACAAGGCGAGAAGACTCAATATTAGAAATGTAAGAGGAGATATTACAACTGATGCCACAGAAATACAAAGGGTCATGAGAGCACTAAGAGTAACTACAGATGTTCCTTGACTAAAGGAGAACCATGTCTCAATAAATTCATTGTAAGTTAAAATATCGAAAGCTGAAAATGCATTTAATACACCTAACCTACCAGACATCATAGCTTAGGCCAGCCTACTGTAAACATGTTCAGAACACTTACATTTGCTTACAATTGGGCAAAATTATGTGGCAACACAGTACACTATAAAGTATCTGTGGTTTACCCTCAGAATCATGTGGCTGACTAGGAGCTTCAGCTTTCTGACACTGTCCAGCATTGTGAAAGAGTATCATACCAGTTATTACTAGTTCAGGAAAATATTAAAATTTGAAGTACAATTTTTACTGAATGAGTATCCCTTTTGCACCCCCACAAAGTTGAAAAATAGCAAATCAACCATAGTAAGTCAGAGACCACCTGCAAACACGAACAAATTGAATAACCTAAAATAAATAAATAAATTGCTAGAAACATGCAATATTCCCTACACTGAATCAGAAGATATAGAACATTTGAATAGATTAATAACGAGTAAGAAGATATACTAATAAATCATCTCTCAAGAATTCTACCAAGATTTTAAAGTAGAACAAATACCAATCTCCTTTCTAAACTCTTCCAAAAGATTGAAAAATGGGGGTCTACTTTCAAACTCATTTTCTAAAGCTAGAATTACCCTGACACCAAGGCTACACAAGGAAACCACAACAAAAAAAGAAAATGACAAGGCAATATCCCTGATAGACACAAATGCAGTCATCAAGAAAACATTCGCAAACAAAATCCAACAGTACCTTAAAAAGATCATTCACTGTGACCAAGCAGGATTCATGCTCAGGATGGAAGGATGGTTCCACCTATGTAAATCAGTCATTGTTATCCACTGTATCAACAAAATGAAGGACAAAAATCACAGAATCATTTCAATGGATGCAGAAAAAGTACTGTGCAAAATTTGACATTTTTTTTCATAGTGAAAACTTTCATCTTACTAGTTATGAAAGGAATCTACCTCAAAACAACGAAGGTCATACATGACAAGTCCACAGCTAACATGTGCAGAATGTGTAGGTTTGTTACATAGGTAAATGTGTACTTTGGTGGTTTGCTGCAGAGATCATCCCATCACCCAAGTATTAAGCCCAGCACCAGCTATTTTTCCTGATCCTCTCCCAACTCCTACTCTCCAGCCTCTCCATGTGTTTATTTGTTCTCATGCTAACATGATTCTCAATGGTGAAAATTTGAGTTTTTCCTCTAAGATCAGAAATAAAACAAAGATGCCCAGTCTGGCTACTTCTATTCAGTACAGCACTAGACGTTCTAGTCAAAACAATTAGGCAAGAAAAAGAGATTCAAGGCAACCACTTAGGAAAGAAAAAAGTGAAATTGTCACTGTTTGCTGATGACAGGATCTTAAATACAGGAAACCCTAACAACTTCACCAAAAATCTCTTAGAACTGGTAAACAAACTCAGTAAAGTCGCAGGTTACAAAATCAGTATACAAAAATCAGTAGTGGTTCTGGACATTAACAATAAACTACCTGAAAAAGAAATTAAGAAAACAACCAAATTCACAAAAAGCATTAACAAATAGAATTTAGAAAAGGAGGCAAAAGATCCATAAACTGAAAATTATAAAAAATTGATAAAATAAATTGGAGACACAGATAAATGGAAAGGTAACCCATGCTTATGAATGGAAGAGTTAATATGGTGAAAATGTCTATACTATCCAAAGCAATCTAGAGATTCAATGCAATTCCTATCAAAATTCTAATGTCATCTTTCACAGAAATAAAAAAATCCTAAAATTTGTATAAAACCAGAAAAGACCTGAAATAACCAAAACAATCTTGAGCAAAAGAACAAAGCTGGAGGTATCACGCTATCTAATTTTATTTTGATATCATATTTTGATCTATTGAACTACTATCAAAACAGTATGATACTGAAATAAAGAGACATACTGACCAACAGAACAATACAGACAGTCCAGAAATAAATCCAAAAATTTACAGTTTATTTTTGACAAAGGTGGCAAGAACACAGAATGAGGAAAGAACAGTCACTTCAATAAGTTGTATTGGAATAATGGTATCTACATGCTGAAGAAATATTTGGATGTTTCGCTCACACCAACAGTCATCTCAAAATCATTAGAAGACTTAAATGTCAAACCCAAACCTGTAAAGTCACTAGAGGAAAACAGAGGAAAAGCTCCATGATATTGATCTACAAAATAATTTTTTTGGTAAGACCTTCAAAGTAGCAGGCAACAAAAGCAAAATTAGACAAGTGAGATTGCATCAAACTAAAAAGCTGCACTGCAAAAGAAACAACAGTGATGAGAGTCCGTGACTTGAGGAAAACATTTGCAAACCATACATCTAATGAGGGGCTAATATCCAAAATATATAAGGAACTCAAAGAACTTAATGGCAAGAAAACAAATAACATGATTTAAAAACGGGCAAAGAAGCTGAACAGGTATTTCTCAAAATGGCAAATATTTTCTCATTTATTTCTTTTTGGTTGCCTAATAGTGATTGTCTTTTTGTGCCTTTTTTTTTTTATCATGGGAAAATTGACACATTTGTCTCTATATAGTTAGTGGACAATTTTAACACACCTTTCTTAATACATAAAGCAAAAAAGTCAATATAAGAAACAACTTTTAAAAATTGGAAACAGCCCAAATATCCATTTAACAGTAAAACAGAGAAAAAAATATGATACCTTCATAAACTAGATTATGTGACAGCTATGAAAATAACTGACCTATAGCTCTACAGCACTCTCTCTCTATATATATACATATCTCACAAACATAATAATGAGCTCTCTATTGTGTTCCTTTGACCTGTTTGGTCTTTCTTTTATGATTACCACACTTGATTACTTTAAGTTTATAGTAAGTCTTGAAGTTGGCCAGTGTCAGTCCTCTGGCTTTGTTCTTCTTTAGTATTGTGTTGTCTATTCTATGTCTCTTGACTATTTACATAAACTTCAGAATTAGTTTGTCAATAGCCACAAAATAACTTTCTGGAATTTTTATTGGGATCATATTGAATCTATAGATCAAGTTTGGAAGTACTGACATCTTAACAATGTTGTCTTTTTGTTCCACAAATACAAAATATCTCTCTATTCATTTAGTATTTCTTCGATTTGTATCAGAGTTTTGTATTTTTGGTTCTATAGGCACTTTATGTTTTTTGTTAGAATTATGCTTAAATATTTATATTTTTGGTACTAATTTAAATGGTATTGTGTTTTTAATTTCAAATTGCAATTGTTCCTTGCTGGAATACAGAGAAACAATTGAGTGTTGTATATTGCCGTTATTTGCTGCAAACTTGTTATAATCACTTATTAGTTCGAGGTGTTTTTTTCATTATTTTGGATTTTCTATTTCATTATATACGATACTATCATCTGCAGACAAAGAATTTTGTTTCTTCCTTTCTATTTTGTACACATTTTATTTTCTTCTCATTTTATTAGCTAAGGCTTCCAGTATGATGATGAAATAACTGTTGAGAGCATCCTTGCCTTGTTCCTTATTTTAGTGAAAAAACTTCTAGTTTTTCACCATTAAGAATGACGTTACCTGTAGGTTTTTTGTAGATTTTTATTGAGGAAGTTCCCCCTTTATTCTTTTTTGCTATTTTTTCATGAATATTAGTTTAACATGTATTTTTATAGCATAAATTATCAATCAATGCTTTTATTACTCTTTACAATGATGACTATCAGACGTTTACTATTAAAATTGATGTAAATGCAATTTCTTTTCTTGATGAGAGAAAAGTACTTTTGCTCACAACCAGTTTAAAAAAGAAAAGATTCTCTTTCGGGATCATATTCTTTGTTTTAAAAATCAGAGTAGGGAAAGCTAGTTATGAATGCAAAAGGAAAACCTTTAAATATTTCATCTGTATTACACATTCATGAAGAAAATAATGGCTATGAGAATCCCCCATTGCCCACCACCAATCACAACTATTAATCATTTGTTCTAAGTGCTTTTCCACTTGGCAAATAATAGATTAGTAGATCTCAGTGGAAATGGATGTATATCCTCTACTTAATCACATGAAACATTCAAGTGAAAAAGAGTTTCACCTGTAGGCAAGTTGTTCATTGACATCTAGAATTATCTCCAAGATGCTTGAGCTTTTTACTTCATAATCAGAATTGGCTCTGCTGATTAGGATATCAATTCACAAATTTTTAACCTTTCTTTTAAAATCTCTTTTAAAGTCTTATAAAAAGAAGAAATGTTTAAAAGCCCATATTGGGAAAAAGAAATTGAAATAAAAAATTTCCAGCCGGGCGCAGTGGCTCACGCTTGTAATCCCAGGACTTTGGGAGGCTGAGGCGGGCGGATCACGAGGTGAAGAGATCGAGGCCATGTTGAAACCCCATCTCTACTAAAAAACACAAAAATTAGCTGGGCGTGGTGGCGCGCGCCTGTCATCCCAGCTATTTGGCAGGAGAATCGCTTGAACCCAAGAGGAGAGGTTGCAGTGAGCCGAGATCATGCCACTGCACTCCAGCCCGGCGCCTGGCGACACAGCAAGACTCTGTCTCAAACAACAACAACAACAACAACAACAACCATAAAACAAAAAAACCACTGTATCTTCAGCTAATTATTTTCTTCCCGATTTTGATTATCTTTACTCTCTGGTCTCATTCCTGACACTTGGGCTTCTCCATCATACTCCTTACTCATACTCCCCCTGCTCTAAGTTCTAACTGATCACTATTTCGGTTGCTTGGTATAAAGCTCAGCCTTGCTCAGCTGCCCAGCTTTATACCAAGCAACTTTATGGCTTTGCTTGTCTATCTTTTTCATAAACGTCTAGGAAACTATACTTTCCTCTACCTCTGGTACCATGCAGCCTAGAAGTTGCTCTAGGAGGACTCCTTGCTCTTAAGAGTCTTTTTCAGGACATGTATCCTCTCTTCTTTCTAAACTTCCTAGCTTTGAATCTCATGTTCACATACCATACTCCTCTGTATCCCTCTTTGTTGTATTATCTACTGATCCCTAGTTATTTCTTCATTCTTTGACAATTATAACTACTGGCTCACTATCACTCTTCATACTATTCCTGACTTCATTCTTTGTCACCTCAATATTGATTTGTTTCCTTGAATCCTCTTCTCCAATGATCAAATCCTCAATTCTTTGTCAAGTACTTAGGGACTTTGTCATAAAACTTTGTCTTTGACATTTATAGTAACTAACGTGGAACTGAAATCACCTCGGTTAAGATGACAGTTTTTATGGCTTGTATCTGAGGCTACCTGTGTTAGCACAACTGAGCTGTTTGTTTCAAGAAAACTTATCCTAGGAAAGGTAAGGCAAAAACTATAAGCCAATAAATACATCTATTATTTGCTTCAAAAAATTCCTGCAAATCAATTTATTGAAGGCCTTTACCTAAATCAGTTCCCCTGGACAAAACAGCTAACAACAATTACACATTAAATTTTGCTAGGTCACAAATTTTACCCCAGTTTCTAGTTCCCATACTTAACATCAAATAAAACAAAAACTTTAAAATTTGTTCCCAGAGTCCTGCCACTATTAATATCCTTTCCTGAATTTCTCCTTTTGAAACATGGCTAAGAGTCATGGCAGTGTTCATCTTTACTGCAGTGAATTTTCTAGTAAGCCTGGTTTTGCCTTATTAATAGATTGCTGGTGATATTTTCAGGAGTTTAACACAATTCATCCATAATATCAATTTCAAGCATTCTGACCCTATTCAAGCTCTCTTCTTCACCCAATTCCATATTTATTCTATAATGATATGGAAAACCAAAATCTTTATCATTCACCACCTCTTGTCTTCATTTCTCTTTGTATCCAGCTTAAATTCCATGTTCAATTATATCTCTTCCTTGTATATACCACCAACATCCTAGCCTCTTTCTTACATTGTAACACTTGGAAAAACAACACCTGCCAAAGCTAACTCTTCCCTCATTAGTGCCTATGACCTTGCAGCTGAACGTGGCTGGAGAGGAACATTCACATGGAGCAGTCTCATTTTAATTTTCTCACTAAAATCTTAAAGTGGGCCCTTATTGCTGTCTGGCACACACTCTCCACTGCCTCAATGCATTCACCGTCCTACAGTCCTATTTCCAACTTTTTTATCTCCAGATCTGGAGCTTTCCTTCTCAATTGATGACTTTTATTTCACTGGGAAATTTGAAGTTAGCAGCAGAGAAATCCCTTAAGCTTCCATCGCATATTTTCTCACCTATCAGTATTTTTATCAAAATCTTTCCCTTCTTCCTATTACCCAAGTTGAATTGCATCATCCCACCTTCAGTTCTATTCATTAATTCACATCGATCTACCAATGTGCTGTCATTTCTCCCATTAGGAACCAAGCAAAGAATCAAACCTCCTAGCTCTTCCAGCTACCACTTCATTTCTCTGCTCCTTTTAAGAGGCTGGCTCATTAAAAGCATTGTGCTTTTCAAATTCCACACACTTTAAAACTTCTCCATATTGCTAAATCCAATGAATGATTTTTAGCCTTCATCTTAGCAGCATTTGACCAATTATCTACTCCCTCCTCCTTGAGATACATTTTAAATCTGTTTTTCAAAGAGACACATAATTCTGGTTTATTTCTTTACTTACTGGTTAATTTTGGGTTTTTTTTTCCAACTTTTTTTTTCATATTCCTGAATATCTGAATATCCTTGATGATCTTGTCCAGGCTCATGGATTTAAATATTATCTAAAATTGGTAAGCACCAAATTTGTATTTTTAACTAGCACCTTCCTCTGGGCTCCAGATTCCTACATCCAATTGCTGATTAAGCTTCCTCACTTGGATGTCCAATAGACATCTTCAATTTAGCATGTCTGTATTAGTTCATTCTTGCACTGCCGTAAACACCTGGGACTGGGTAATGCATAAAGAGAAGAGGTTTAATTGGCTCACAATTATGCAGACTGTGCAGGAAGCATGACAACATATGCTCAGCTTCTGGGGAGACCTCAAGAAACCTACAGGCGTGAAGAAAGGCAAACAGGGAAGCAGGCACATCTTATATGGCTGGAGCAGGAGGAAGAGAGAGTGCAAGGTAGTGCCACACTAGCACTCATTCACTCACTATCACAAGAACTGCACCGAGAGGAAAATTTGCCCCATGATTAAATCACCTCCCACCAGGCCCCCTCCAACACTGGGGATTACAATTCGACATATTTGAAATTTGAGCAGTAACACAAATCCAAACCTTATCAATGTCCAAATCTAGATTCCTCATCTTCCCCAATCAAACATGTTTCTCTCACAAATTTTGCAATTTCAGTTAATTGCAACTTGAATTTTTTAGGCCAAAGAACTTGGAGTCATACTTAACTCTCATTTTTCTACTTTACATCGAATTAGTTAGCAAAATACTTTTGATTTTATCTTCAAAACATATCCACAGTCTTGTCACTTCATTGTAACCATCCTGGTCCAAATCATAGGGTCTCTCATTGTTATATGTTGCCAGGACCGGAACTCTTGGGCTCAAGGGATTGTCCTATATCAGCCACCCAGTCCTGCCTCAATCTTCCGAGTAGCCAGGACTACAGGTATTTGCCACTGCTCGATTCTAATCAAGAGGCCTCCTCACTGGCTTTTCTGCTATTACTGTTATCAAATATCCATCTCAACACAGAAGCCAGAGTGCTATCAGTAAAGCAAGGTCAGATTATTTCTCTCCTCTGCTCAAAACTCTCCAGTTTCTCATCTCATTCACAGTAAAAGCAAACTCTTTTATGATGTTCTATGAGGTCTACTTGATCTTTCTCCCTTCATGTTCTAAATCCATCTTTCACTACTTTCCCCACTACTCATTTTGCTCCAGTTGCCCTAGACTTTTCGTTGTTTCTTTTTTTTTTTTTTTTTTTTGAGACGGAGTTTCGCTCTTGTTGCCCAGGCTGGAGTGCAATGGCGCGATCTCGGCTCACCGCAACCTCCGCCTCCTGGGTTCAGGCAATTCTCCTGCCTCAGCCTCCTGAGTAGCTGGGATTACAGGCACGCGCCACCATGCCCAGCTAATTTTTGTATTTTTAGTAGAGACGGGGTTTCACCATGTTGACCAGGATGGTCTCGATCTCTCGACCTCGTGATCCACCCACCTCGGCCTCCCAAAGTGCTGGGATTACAGGCTTGATTACGCGCCCGGCTCTCGTTGTTTCTTAAATAGATGCCTGGTAGATACCTACCTCAGGAAATGTGCATGTGTTATTTCCATTTCTAGGAATGTTATTTCTGCAGATATTCAAGCTTCACTTACTTATAAAATCTTTTTTTTAAAACATAGTCTTAGGAAGCCTTCCCTGACCATCCTTTAAAAAAATACAATGCTTACCTCATCCCTGTACCCCTACCTTTTCCCCCATTAATGTATTTTTTACAGTCATCCCTCGGTAGCTATGGGGGATTGGTTCCAGGACACCCATGTATAACAAAATCCATGCATGCTCAAGTCCTGCAGCTGGCCCTGTGGAACCTGCAGACAGGAACAGCTGGCTCTCCAGATATGTGATCTTAGCATCCTCCAATACTGTATTTTCCAAAGTCTAGATCTGGAGGCTCGACTATATTTATCGAAAACAAATCCACCCTTAAGTGGACCCACACAGTCAATTCGATGTTGCTCAAGGGTAAACTATACTTAGTTTATTTTCTGCTCCCGTACAATAATGTATCTCCACAAGATTCAACTATTTTCTTTCTGATTTGCTGTTCACTGCTCTATTCCCAGAATCTAGAACATTGCCTAACATATAGTAGGTGTTCAGTTAACATTTGCAGAATAAATAAATACATAGAAACCAATGCTTTAAAACTCATATTATTAGGCTCGTAGACATCTGTTTTCAAAAGCTACATTCTCTTACATATTTTAAATCTGTTTATTGCTTTTGGCTTTCTTTCTCAAAATACATAAATTAGCTGAAAATCATTTTTATTATCCACCATGCTTTCAGTAGGGTAACTTTGTATTTCCTGTGAAAGTTGGATTACAATACCTTCTCAGGCAATGAGACATTGCAAATCAGGTCATGGACTAGCACTTTTCTTTTCCCAACTCTTAGACTGATCATGTGAGCTAACTTCAGAAAAAGCAAGAATAAAATGATTTCCATGCCAAAGCCAAGTAGATCATAGGATCAAATACTGTGAAGTTTTGCACACAGTGAGGGGATAAAAGTCTCATATTTTACAAGAAACATTAAAGTAAATGCATTTAAGAAGACATTTCAGGCATTTCCAGTGGACACTTTTATGAGATACAAACTGTTGATCAAAGTTTCTAAAGTATCACAGTGAGTGGTTTCATTTCTGATCACATTTCTTCTTTCAAAAGTAGTAAATAGCTCTGATAATTCTTATTTCATCATGCCTGTCACATGTAACAAGGAATAATCCATCTTGTTTTCATTATTAAATACTGGTCCTGAATATTGAACGACTAGATATAACAACTCTGTCAAAGTCTTGCTGTTGCTAGGCAGTAATTTGTCTGTGAGTAATAGCTGGATCTAAAAGAAATGTGTAATGTTTAAACTCCTGCTTCAGCCAGAACCTGCTGTGTTTTTTTTCTTTTCTTTTCTTGTAACTCTAGTTTCTCCACAAGTGTGATTTGTATTTCTCTGATACCAAGTAGAATGATTTAAGGTAGTACACGGCAGACACATTAAACATTAATTACCATCTTTATTATAATGAATGTAAGAAAATGACAAGTAAATAACAGTAGAAGTAGTACCGAGCAAATACTGAGGTGATAACTACAATGAGTGAAATTTGGAAAAATTCTTATTATTGGATTAGATGATCAACTGATACATGAATATTACTTGGTTACAGAATGATGTTAGTTTGCTTAAGGAAAGTAGGACATTAGCTCATGTCCACTCTCTAAGAGCTCTAAAAGGAAACACTTAGTATAGTGTCTGGCTCATAATGAATGAATGCAGTGGAAATAATGAACAAACTAAGCATTAGAGAGTGGTGCAAGTTAACACATACCATGTTGGCTCCGTCTCACTATTCTAGACTGTTACTTGGCACCAGCTGGTAACATTAAGGAACACTGGAGTAGTTGGCATTCTTCTCTTCTTAAAAGTTAAATATGTTACTCTCACTGTATATAGACTGAATAGGAAATAAGACTAAAAAGAAAAATTTTATTATCTTAAATCCAGCATCCCTATTTATAAAATCTAATCACAAAATATATTTATAATGTATTTTTATATCTAAGACAAAAATGTCCTTTTCCTGCTTGTCAGCTTATTATTAAATGGCCTCTAATACTTTTTCCCTTAATCTTCCTTGTGTCATAGCTGTATTACAAGTAGAACTGAATTCTCTTGCTTCTTTTGATATTTTCTGATCAGAGGCTCTGAAATCCGATATTAGCAAACAAGCATTTTCTTTATCTTAACATTTAAAATTGCACAATTTCTTCTATGCTGTGCTTAGAACCTTGAACATGATGAAACAGGAAGAGAACAAATGATAGTTACCAGTTTCGTTTCATTGTTTCCATTTGCTAGCTTCTTGACTTTGAGCAAACTATAATATTTCTCAGAAAACTGGTTTTCTCATTTTAAGAAAAATACTTTGTCATATGTTTGCAAAGATAATTATATGAAATAATATAAAATATTTTATAAATTATAAAATCCAATCAAATACCAATTAATGATTAGCATGAGTTCATTTTGCTAAATAAGGAATGAATTAATTTTATTAAACTAAAAAAATCACTCAGAATGTATTTAAACTTTAGACAGAATTTTATGCTTTTCTTTCATCAATTTTATGAATGTTTACCTGAACATAATTATTGGGAAAAGTATATCTTTTTAAAAATAACCTAGTTAAATATGTGTACAAATTAGAAAGATTTGCTTGCCATTTATTCTTGGTTGAAAAAGTTCTAAACTGTTTCAAGGAGCAACACTTCTTTGTTTTTACCTGTGTTGATTTAATCGTTTTGAGAACAAATTAGACAAGCTAATCATAAGAACATAAAATGAAATTTTATAATTTCGGTATGTTTAATTGCCTGCAGAAGCTTTAGCTATTTTTATTTGCATGTAAATATATAGGGGTTTAGGGAAAATGGAGTGTAGGGAACACATCTGACATGTAGCTCTATTATTGGAGTCCCTAAACACAGTCCTCTGAGTATTGCTGGCTTATACATTAGTTAGAATTTTGAAATGTACACACTTAACTAACAAGAATAAGGTGTGATTATCACTTTGATATGGTTTTGCTGTGTCCCCACCAAATCTCATCTTGAACTGTAGCTCCCATAATTTTCACATTTTGTGGGAAAGACCCAGTGGGAGATAATTGCATCATGGGGGAGGTTTCCCCCACACTGTTCTCGTGGCAGTGAATAAGATCTGTTGTTTTTTATAAGGGGTTTCCTCTTTTGCTTGGCTGTCATTCTCTCGTTGTCCACCACGATTGTGAGGCCTCCCCAGCCACTTGGAACTGTGATCAGACCTCTTTTTTCTTCATAAATTACCCAGTCTCAAGTATGTCTTTATCAGCAATCTAAGAACAAACTAATAGACATTTCAATGTTGTCTTCCAATTCACTTTGTCTATGCAATGGGCATAGTAATAGTATCCATCTCAGGGTGTTGTACTCATAGTTAAAATTACGCTTTTATGCAAAGAAACTACAAAACAAGTAAAAGAAAATACGGAGGATATCTTTATGGTCTTAGAATTGATAGAGGTTTAGTGAAAACAAAATGAAGAACCACACCAATCATAAATGAAAACAAGTCCATATTAGACTAAATTAGTTAATGAAATATAATACTATGTTAAAAGTCAAGCAATCCATTAGAAAAAGTACTGGTGGCATATGTAGCAGGGAAAGTCAAGTCATCAAAAATATATTACGAAAATCCACAAATACATCTTTAAAAGGACATTTTTAAATATAAAAATGATATAAACAGAAAATGAATGGAAAAGAGACTTGTAAGGCCAATAAATATGTAAGGGACTGCACAAACTCAGAAAAATAAAAATGCAATGAAATAAAACACTCTAATCAATAGATTGACATTAATCGGGTTAATGCCAATTAATTAATATTATGTTAATTAGCATTATGTTAATTATACAATGTTAATTAACATTAAAAAGCCAGGTATTGTTACAGTTTGGAAAGAATATGAGTAAATATGTATTTTCTTTTTTTTAAATATTTTTTTGAGATGGAGTCTTGACCCGTCACCCAGGCTAGACTGCAATCTCGGCTCACTGCAACCTCCACCTCCTGGGTTCAAATGATTCTCCTGCCTCAGCCTTTTGAGTAGCTGGGATTACAGGCACCTACCACCACTTCTGGCTATTTTTTCCGTTTTTAGTAGAGACGGTGTTTCACCATGTTGATTAGGCTGGTCTCGAACTCCTGACCTCATCATCTACCCACCTCAGCCTCCCAAAGTGCTGGGATTACAGGCATGAGCCACTGCACCCAGCCTAAATACGTATTTTCTAAAAATAGTTTTGAGATAATTATTTCAGCTATTTTAAACAGAATTTTGGCAGTAAAATATTAAAATATTTTATATTTTATGATCTAAATAGTTTCTTCTATATAGGTGTTAGAGAAATATATATATAATAGTATATTAAAATATATTGTATATATACTATTTTTATATACTATATACTATAAATTAGTTTCTTCTATATATGTGTTAGAGTACATATTTTATAGTATATTAAAAATACATAGTATATGGTATATTTTATTTTATATATATATATAAAATTTTTTTTTTTATACTTATTGCTTTTATATTTGATCTTGCTTTGTTTTCTTTTCTTTTTTTTTTTTTTCTTTTTTTTTATTGCATTTTAGGTTTTGGGGTACATGTGATGAACATGCAAGATTGTTGCATAGGTACACACATGGCAGTGTGCGTTGCTGCCTTCCGTCCCCTCACCTGTATCTGTCATTTCTCCCCATGCTATCTCTTCCCACTTCCCCACCCCCTGCCCCTCCCCCATTTCCCCCCAACAGACCCCAGTGTGTAGTGCTCCCCTCTCTGTGTCCATGTGTTCTCATTGTTCAACACCCGCCTATGAGCGAGAATATACGGTGTTTGATTTTCTGCTCTTGTGTCAGTTTGCTGAGAATGATGGTTTCCAGGTTCATCCATGTCCCTATAAAGGACGTGAACTCATCGTTTTTGATGGCTGCATAATATTCCATGGTGTATATGTACCACATTTTCCCTATCCAGTCTATCATCGTTGGGCATTTGGGTTGGTTCCAGGTCTTTGCTATTGTAAACAGTGCTGCAATGAACATTCGTGTGCACGTGTCCTTGTAGTAGAATGATTTGTAATCCTTTGGATATATACCCAGTAATGGGATTGCTGGGTCAAATGGGATTTCTATTTTTAGGTCCTTGAGGAATCGCCACACTGTCTTCCACAATGGTTGAATTAATTTACATTCCCACCAACAGTGTAAAAGTGTTCCTATTTCTCCACATCCTCTCCAGCATCTGTTGTTTCCCGATTTTTTAATGATCGCCATTCTAACTGGTGTGAGATGGTATCTCAATGTGGTTTTGATTTGCATTTCTCTGATGACCAGTGATGATGAGCATTTTTTCATATGTTTGTTGGCCTCCTGTATGTCTTCTTTTGTAAAGTATCTGTTCATATCCTTTGCCCATTTTTGAATGGGCTTGTTTGTTTTTTTCTTGTAGATCTGCTTTAGTTCTTTGTAAATTCTGGATATCAGCCCCTTGTCAGATGGGTAGACTGCAAAAATTTTTTCCCATTCTGTTGGTTGCCGATTCACTCTACTGACTGTTTCTTTTGCCGTGCAGAAGCTGTGGAGTTTGATTAGGTCCCATTTGTCTATTTTGGCTTTTGTTGCCCTTGCTTTTGGCGTTTTGGTCATGAAGTCCTTGCCTACACCTATGTCCTGAATGGTTTTGCCTAGATTTTCTTCTAGGGTTTTTATGGTATTAGGTCTGATGTTTAAGTCTTTAATCCATCTGGAGTTAATTTTGGTGTAAGGTGTCAGGAAGGGGTCCTGTTTCTGCTTTCTGCACATGGCTAGCCAGTTTTCCCAACACCATTTATTAAACAGGGAGTCCTTTCCCCATTGCTTGTTTTTGTCAGGTTTGTCGAAGATCAGATGGTTGTGGGTATGTTGTATTTCCTGTGAGGCCTCTGTTCTGTTCCATTGGTCTATATCTCTGTTTTGGTACCAGTACCATGCTGTTTTGATTACTGTAGCCTTGTAGTATAGTTTGAAGTCCGGTAGTGTGATGCCTCCCGCTTTGTTCTTTTTGCTTAGAATTGACTTGGTATGTGGGCTCTCTTTTGGTTCCATATGAAGTTTAAGGTGTTTTTTTCCAGTTCTGTGAAGAAGGTCATTGGTAGCTTGATGGGAATAGCGTTGAATCTGTAAATTACTTTGGGCAGTATGGCCATTTTCACGATGTTGATTCTTCCTAACCATGAACATGGAATGTTTCTCCATCTGTTTGTATCCTCTCTTATTTCGTTGAGCAATGGCTTGTAGTTCTCCTTGAAGAGGTCCTTTACGTTCCTTGTTAGTTGTATTCCTAGGTACTTTATTCTCTTTGTAGCAATTGTGAATGGCAGTTCGTTCTTGATTTGGCTCTCTTGAAGTCTATTACTGGTGTATAGGAATGCTTGTGATTTTCGCACGTTGATTTTTGTATCCTGAGACTTTGCTGAAGTTGTTTATCAGTTTCAGGAGATTTTGGGCTGAGATGATGGGGTCTTCCAGATATACAATCATGTCATCTGCAAATAGAGACAATTTGATTTCCTCCTTTCCAATTAGGATACCCTTTATTTCTTTTTCTTGCCTGATTGCTCTGGCTAGAACTTCCAGTACTATATTGAATAGGAGTGGTGAGAGAGGGCATCCTTGTCTAGTGCCAGATTTCAAAGGGAATGCTTCCAGTTTTTGCCCATTCAGTATGATATTGGCTGTTGGTTTGTCGTAAATAGCTTTTATTGTTTTGAGATACGTTCCGTCAATACCTAGTTTATTGAGGGTTTTTAGCATAAAGGGTTGTTGAATTTTGTCAAAAGCCTTCTCTGCATCAATCGAGATAATCATGTGGTTTTTGTCTTTGGTTCTGTTTATGTGGTGAATTACGTTTATGGACTTGCGTATGTTGAACCAGCCTTGCATCCCCGGGATGAATCCTACTTGATCATGGTGGATGAGCTTTTTGATATGCTGTTGCAATCGGTTTGCCAGTATTTTATTGAAGATTTTTGCATCTATGTTCATCATGGATATTGGCCTGAAATTTTCTTTTCTTGTTGAGTCTCTGCCGGGTTTTGGTATCAGGATGATGTTTGTCTCGTAAAATGATTTGGGAAGGATTCCCTCTTTTTGGATTGTCTGGAATAGTTTCAGAAGGAATGGTATCAGCTCCTCCTTGTATGTCTGGTAGAATTCAGCTGTGAACCCATCTGGACCTGGGCTTTTTTTGGGTGGTAGGCTCTTTATTGCTGCCTCGACTTCAGACCATGTTATTGGTCTATTCAGGGTTTCGGCTTCTTCCAGGTTTAGGCTTGGGAGGTTGCAGGTGTCCAGGAATTTATCCATTTCTTCCAGGTTTACTAGTTTATGTGCATAGAGTTGTTTGTAATAATCTCTGATGATGGTTTGGATTTCTGTGGAATCTGTGGTGATATCCCCTTTATCGTTTTTTATTGCATCAATTTGGTTATTCTCTCTTTTCTTTTTTATTAATCTGGCTAGTGGTCTGTCTATTTTGTTGATCTTTTCAAAAAACCAGCTCCTGGATTTATTGATTTTTTGAAGAGTTTTTTGTGTCTCTATTTCCTTCAGTTCTGCTCTGATCTTAGTTATTTCCTGTCTTCTGCTAGGTTTTGAGTTTTTTTGATCTTGCTCCTCTAGCTCTTTCAATTTTGATGATAGGGTGTCAATTTGAGATCTCTCCTTTCTTCTCATGTGGGCACTCATTGCTATATATTTTCCTCTAGAGACTGCTTTAAATGTGTCCCAGAGATTCTGGTATGTTGTGTCTTCGTTCTCATTGGTTTCGAAGAACATCTTTATTTCTGCCTTCATTTCATTGTTTATCCAGTCAACATTCAAGAGCAAGTTGTTCAGTTTCCATGAAGCTGTGCGGTTCTGAGTTAGTTTCTGCATTCTGAGTTCTAACTCGATTGCACTGTGGTCTGAGAGACTGTTTGTTATGATTTCTGTTCTTTTGCATTTGCTGAGGAGTGATTTATTGCCAATTATGTGGTCAATTTTAGAGTAGGTGTGATGTGGTGCTGAGAAGAATGTATATTCTGTGGATTTGGGGTGGAGAGTTCTGTAAATGTCTATTAGGTTTGCTCGTTCCAGGTCTGTGTTCAGGTCCTGGATATCCTTGTTGATTTTCTGTCTGGTTGGTCTGTCTAATATTGACAATGGGGTGTTAAAGTCTCCCACTATTATTGTGTGGGAGTCTAAGTCTCTTTGTAAGTCATTAAGAACTTGCCTTATGTATCTGGGTGCTCCTGTATTGGGTGCATATATATTTAGGATCGTTAGCTCTTCTTGTTGCAGTGATCCTTTTACCATTATGTAATGTCCTTCTTTGTCTCTTTTGATCTTTGTTGCTTTAAAGTCTATTTTATCAGAGATGAGAATTGCAACTCCTGCCTTTTTTTGCTCTCCATTTGCTTGGTAGATCTTCCTCCATCCCTTTATTTTGAGCCTTTGTGTATCCTTGCATGTAAGATGGGTTTCCTGGATACAGCACACTGATGGGTTTTGGCTTTTTATCCAATTTGCCAGTCTGTGTCTTTTGATTGAGGCATTTAGTCCATTGACATTTAGGGATAGTATTGTTATGTGTGAATTTGATGCTGTCATTTTGATGCTACCTGGCTGTTTTGTTGGTTAGTTGACGCAGATTCTTGATTGTGTTGCTGCTTTTTTACCATTTGGTGTGTTTTTGGAGTGGCTGGTACTGGTTGTTCCTTTATATGTGTAGAGCCTCTTTCAGGAGTTCTTGTAGAGCAGGTTTGGTGGTGATGAAATCTCTGAGTGCTTGCTTGTTCACAAAGGATTTTATTTTTCCTTCACTTATGAAGCTGAGTTTGGCTGGATAGGAGATTCTGGGTTGAAAGTTCTTTTCTTTAAGGATGTTGAATATTGGCCCCCAGTCTCTTCTGGCTTGTAGTGTTTCTGCTGAGAGATCTGCTGTGAGTCTAATGGGCTTCCCTTTGTGGGTAACCCGACCTTTCTCTCTGGCTGCCCTTAGCATTTTCTCTTTCATTTCAACCCTGGTGAATCTGACGATTATGTGCCTTGGGGTTGCTCTTCTTGAGGAATATCTCTGTGGTGTTCTCTGTATTTCCTGGATTTGAATATTGGTCTGCCTTGCTAGGTTGGGGAAGTTTTCCTGGATAATATCCTGAAGAGTATTTTCCAGCTTGGATTCATTCTCTTCATCACATTCAGGTACACCTATCAGACGTAGATTAGGTCTTTTCACATAGTCCCACATTTCTTGAAGATTTTGTTCATTCCTTTTTGCGCTTTTTTCTCTGTTCTTGCCTTCTCTTTTTATTTCATTGAGTTGGTCTTCGACCTCTGATATCCTTTCTTCTGCTTGGTCCATTCGGCTGTTGAAGCTTGTGCATGCTTCACGAAGTTCTCGTGTTGCGTTTTTCAGCTCCATCAATTCACTTATTCTCCTCTCTATGCTGTCCATTCTCGTCAGCAGTTCGTCCAATCTTTTTTCAAGGTTCCTATTTTCTTTGCGATGGGTTAGAACATGTTCTTTTAGCTCATTGTAGTTTCTTACTACCCATCTTCTGAAGTCTGATTCTGTCATTTCATCACCCTCCTTCTCCATCCGGTCTGGTTCCCTTGCTGGTGAGGAGTTGTGATCACTTTTAGGAGGAGAGGTGTTCTGGTTTCGGGAGTTTTCCTCCTTTTTACGCTGGTTTCTACCCATTTTTGTGGGTTTATCCACCTGTTGTCTGTCTCTGTCCCAGGGAGTTGGAGCTTTATGAGTTTCCGTTGCACTACTGCCTTTTTTGATTTTTTTTTTTTTTTTCAGGTCGGACCCGCCCAGCTAGCAGCAGGCCTAGCCTCTGCCTGCCCGCAGGGGCTTTGCTGAGCTGCTGTGGGCTCCGCCCAGCTGCCCTGAGCTCTTCCCTGTAGTCCTTTTTATATGGGCGTAGTTAGAACTGTCTGGGCAATGGTGGCCCCGCCTCTGTTATGGCGGACTCTCTCTGTTGTGGCAGGTTGCCTCGGCAACGGCGGGTTGCCTCGGCAACGGCAGCCTGCCTCCGTAGCGGTGGAGAGTCTCAGTAATGGCGGAAGCCCCTCCCCCACGGAGCCGGACCGTCCCGGTTCAGCTGTGCTTGGTTTGAAGGGCTCAACCCAGAGGGTTTCCAATTACTGTTTTTGTTTTCGTTGTTGTTGGGGGTGGAGGGGTGGGACCAACCGAGCCTGATCACCTGGCTCCCTGACTCAGAGTCTTTTCTTTTAAGTTGAACGACCCCTCGTTCTGGTCACTTGTTGAAAAGGCGCCGGGATCTCCCGTGCTGCGACTCACGGAGTCGGCTCGAACCGCGGCGCCGGCTCCTGGCGGATTTTTTGCCTAGGAATCTCCTGGCCTGACTCGCTATTTCAGATGAATGGGCTATTCTGCCGTCTCAGGGCTCTGCTCGCCAGCTAAGAGGGCTCCCAGACCAGTGGCTTTTTTACGGAGAACGGCAGCAACAGGGAGTGGTCACAGCAGCCGCGCGGGCGGAATCAGCCCCGCGGGGGCCAAAACAGCCGCACCGGCTGGGACTGCGACGCTGGCGACCCCTCTGCCTGGGTATCTCCTGGTCTGTGGGCAATAAGAGTTCGTCTGGAAATGCGGCGTCCACTCACCCTCTGCACTTTCACTGGGAGCTGAAGTCCTGAGCTGTTCTTAGGCGGACATCTTGAAAGTCGGATCTATATAAAATTTTGAGATGGAGTCTCACTCTGTTGCCCACACTGGAGTGTAATGGAGCAATTTCAGCTCACTGAAACCTCCACTGCCCAGGGTCAAGCCATCCTCTTGCCTCAGCCGCCTGAGTAGCTGGGATTACTATGCACCTGTCACCACACCTGACTATTTTTACATTTTTAGAAGAGACAGGGTTTCACCATGTTCGCCAGGCTGGGCTTGAACTTCTGACATCAGATGATTCACCCACTTCAGCTTCCCAAAGTGCTGGGATTACAAGCATGAACCACCATGAAAATTTATTAGTCATAAAATCAAATAATTTCAAACAATCTTCATACACACTGGAAAATGAATGAATGTATAAGCTGCTTTATAATTGTAAATGGAAAACATAAACAATATTCTATTTCTCACATGTATCTCTCAGAAAAACAAAATGCTGGATTGAAAAAAAAGTGTTTTATGGAATGTATAATCGTGTGTGTGCTTTAAAAAACATGCACACAAAACATGCTATATTTAAAAGACAAGTATGAAATGTGTGTTGGAAGGACACAAATACAAGATAGTGTGTCCATGGGTTGGGAAATAGAATAGAACAGAGAACAGAGATAAATAAGACAAAAATTAATAATGTCATAGTTGGATGATTACATACCACTAGTATGGGACTGTGATTAATCGTATCTATCCAACTCTTAAGATTCTACGTGCAGAAAAGAAGAAAAAAAAACCAATTAAATGAAACCATATATGAAAAAGTGTTTAGAACATTAAGGACAGTAAATTTTATTTCATACCATTTCCTATGAAGTTTGGTTGAATTCAATTCTCACCTAACGTTCTTCAGGTTCATAAGCTCATACTTCCCCTGTTCTATACAGAATTAAACCAGTATAAGTGGGAAATACGGTAAACTCAGAAATCAGATTGCTGTAGCAAAATGTTATTTTTAATATCTCAGTAATAAAGACAGGAAGATAAATAGAATTGACACTAACATCCTCCTGGAATGAAAAATTTACTTTTGATATGAATCAAAATTTTTCATGGTCAGAGAAACACTTTTACTAGAGCTGGCTAAGAAGGTAGAGACTGAACATCTGACCATGAGGTGGGGATGAAAGGCAGACAAATACTCTGGTCCTTAGAAAGTATGAAGACTTTCCCATTCCATTAAAGATCCTTCTGATTTGGTAATCACAGCTTGCCAGCTTTTTGGTTCTATGACCATAAGCTTCATTAGTCAGGATACTTCACCCAGGGCAAGTTAGTGAGATGTGTAAGGGATGGTTATTTGTAAGCATATTGGGCTAGTGATGGGGAAAAATACTTCCTTACATCTCTTCTGTGTTTTCATTTAGTTTTAATAAAGAATCTCTTTATTTTGCTTCTAGGTTTAATAAAGAATCTCTTGATCTATTATAGAAATAGCACAGAGACAATCCCCATAGAGTATGAGCATATTACCAGATACCTAAAACCCTTTTAAGAGACACAGAGAAAAAAAGTTAATGCTTTACAGTAAAGTACTTACTCTACATTTCATACATTTACACTCTCATACATAATTGACTGTGTCTCACTATATATAGAATTCTAGTATTTTACCCTTTAGGCAATTTAGCCAAATGTTTACACTTAACACATGATGAAACCAAAGTCAAGTTAATAAAGATTATATAGCATATCTCTTAAAATTTCTGATCCAGAGTCCAGTAATTTTTCCATTTTTTGAACAACATTCCTGGCATTTTTGGTAGTAATAGTGTTTGGCTTGGAGGTTAAAAAGGTGAACAGAGTATACTACTTTATTGGACAGAACATAATTCTTAATCTAGGAGACATCATCTGTAGCCCATGATATATATAAATATCTACATAGGGAAATTATTGTTGCTCAGAGAAGTATCTTCTTTTATCACAAACTTTACTGCTATGCAGACCAGCTGTCCTAGAAACCATTTCCCTTTGGTGATAAAAGAGAAACATAAAAATATTCATGTCTCCACTAATTTAGAAAATTTATTGAATTCCCCATATTTCAGGCACTGTGCTTGACATCTGGGGGATTATTAATGCATGAAGCACATTAATTTATGCCTTAAAATTTGCTTATAACTCTGACATAAAAAGATTTTTTTATGTGGAAACAAGAAAATTTGATAAATTTTAATTCGTTGAACCAAAAAAACAATGCTGATAATATTTACACAAATAAAATACATGTCAACCAAAATTTCTAGGGAGATGGTATGACCAGGAGTATCGTTGACTTTCAGGTGAGTGGTGCTGAATATTAATGTTATTCTTTTCTCACAATTCTGCTTCAAATTAATCCTAAGAAAATCTTAGTGTTTCAGCACAAAACTGTTTGGATTTAACAGATTTTTGTACTGACATACATGTATTTATGTTTAGATAAGATTCACAGTATTTTACATTGAAGTTTCCATACTGAAATATGTAGAGATATGTACCTCTATCAAAACTAGTCCTAATGAAGCAAGATAAATACATAATAGATAAATAAAAACAAAGTCTTCCATTTTTAGTAACATGAGTCATGTAATATAATCTTATCCACAGCTTTACCTTCTGT
This sequence comes from Saimiri boliviensis, assembly GCF_048565385.1. Lineage (NCBI taxonomy): Eukaryota > Metazoa > Chordata > Mammalia > Primates > Cebidae > Saimiri > Saimiri boliviensis. The sequence continues at coordinate 56,591,365 of NC_133458.1, read as the reverse complement.
GGCTTCAGTTACACATGGTCAGCCACAGTCTGAAAATATTAAATGGAAAATTCAGAAATAGATAATTCATAAGTTTTAAATTGCATGTTCTGAATAGCAGGATGAAATCTCCTGCCATCTTGCTCTATCGCACCTGGGCTGCGAGTCAGCCCTTTGTCCTGTATATCCATACTGTATAGATTATCCACACATTAGTCATTTAATAGTCATCTTGGTAGTTATCCGATTAAAAAAACATAGTATATATAGACAGTCCCTAACTTATGATGTTTTGATTTAATGATTTTTTGACTTTATGACTGGTTTATCAGGATGTGGCCTGATGCATTTTGATTGATGATATTTTCAACTTATGAGGGTTTCCTCGGGACATAATCACATCATACATTGAGGAGCATCTGTATAGGGTGTGGTACTATCCACAGTTTCAGACATTCACAGGGGTTCTTGGAACATATCCCCTGTGGATTAGGGGCACTACTCTATGAAAATATTTCCAGTAGAAAACACTTAAAATACTGCATACACTGTAAAACATTCTTGTAAGTGATTAGGAGCTTGAAAGAAAGAAGTCCTTAGAATGCAAAAACAAAGGGAAAGCTGAAGACCAGGCCAGTGATTTCCCTGATCCGGAGGCATTCACTCATCTTGAGTTAAAAGAGCTTTGTGTTCTGAGCCCAAGTGGAGCCAGGAAATAAAGCATTAGGTTTAGGATAGATTGGTGTTTGAACTGAACATCCTGGATAAAATTGGGGCCCACAAAGGGCCACATAATGAAAAGTTCTATTAAGAAAAAGTGACCACCAAAAATAGGAGCCTAAGAGAAAACTGATTTGCCTCAACCTGAACCTTGGAATGGAAATAAATGTCTTTGAGAATTTGTGGACACCTTCCTGTTATCACAAGGATTAAGATAAAAATTTACATTATTTATATTGACTGAGGTACCACAAGCTGAGAAATTAATATGAACTCGACACACATAACACATTTGGGTGCATCTAAAAGGAAAACAAACTAAGAACACAAAAGAGAAAATTACAAAACATCTCAGGATATAAGCCACCAAAAGCATGTGCTAGCAAAAACAGTGAAGAGCAGGATAAGAACCCTATGATTTCAAGCAAATAGAGTTTCAGTCGAGAGACCTACTACACAGTAAAAATATGATATGAATCACATATTTAACTTTACATCTACTTAATGGGTGTATTAAGAGAGTAAAATAAAAAAGATTAATTTTAGTAAAACAATTTATCTCAAATATGAAGAATGTTATTATTTTTAACATATAATCAAAAAATATTAAGTAGATGGCTTATTCTTTTTTGTCATACTAAGTCTTTGACATTTTCAGTGCATTTCAATTCAGACTAGTCATATTTCAAGGGCTGACAAGCTTGAATGTGGCTAGTGGCTACCATACTAAACAAAACAGATATACACAAGTATTGTTAAAATTATTAAATATGCAAAAGATGAACTAGGATATGAAAAAGAAGACAGAAAACAAATAGAAACACAGAACTTTAAGACATTATATATACAGCCAGGCACAGTGACATAAACCTGTAATACCAGCTACTCCAGAGGCAAAGGCAGGAAGATTGCTTGAGACTAGGTACTCAAGACCATCCTGAGCCACAAAGTGAAATCTTATCTCCAAAACAAACAAAAAAGCTACTACAAATATATTAGTCAAACTTAAAACCCAGTAACTTGGAAAAATAACAGATTGGCACAGCCAAAGAGGGAAGGGTAAATTAAAAGACTACACAGAGGAGGAGAAAAAGAAAAATCTGAAAAAATTAGAAGAGAAGGAAGATAGAGTTAGAAGATCCAAGATACATCTAATTGGAATCCTAGATATGGAGAATATTGAGTAAGAGAAAGGGAATATATGAAAAGATCTTGCCTGAGCGTTTGCCAGAATTAATGAAAGATGAGAATCCTTAGATTCAGGAATGCAATGAGTCTCAAATTGAATAAATAAAATTCTATGCCGATCCTTATCTAGTGAATCTACAGAACAAGAAAGAGAAAACCTGTACAGTAAGAGACAAAGACAAATTACAGTTATCTTTGTTATTTATAATAGTTACATTCTGTAAAGTTGCTGTAAACAATTAACAAATAGGAAACCACTGTTCCTATAGGAAATACAATATTAGCTTCCTATAAGCCTTGGGTCACAATATTTTCACCAACTGATCAATATATATTTTCTGTGTGTTTCTATTTAAATCCACACTGTTTAATGTAAATACTTCTTACAAATGACTAACTGCATGATCTTCCAATGATTTCAAGCCAGAAGCATTGGAGGTCATTTTTTTTGTGTTATACAGGCCCATTTGCTAATGTTCTTACAAAAGACTTCAGTCTTATCAGCATCAAAAACCTGTTTTCCTTATAATCCTTTTTCTGCACAACACTTAGCAGGTATTTAAAAAGTTCTTTCACAGGCTCCTGATCTGCAGAACATGCCTCACTAGCAATTTTAAAATGTTTTACTCCTGTTACCTTTTGAAACACGTGAGCCAGACAGGATTAGCTGAGAAGGGATTTACATTTTCCTGGCCCTGAGTAGTAAGTCTATAAACTTCTTTGGCTTTCAGTCTCACAACAATGCTATTTACTATGTTTTTGTTTCTGTTTTTTTAATGTGGGGAATTTGGTCTTACTAGATATTAAAACTTATTTCAAAGGTACTATAATCATGTAATGTGCTAATATTAATATATGAATTAATCAGTGGAGTAGAAGAAACTTACAATATTTACAGGTAATCAGTATATGTAAATTGTATGGGAAAGAATTTTTTATTTAATAAATTAATGCTGGTACAATTGGCTAACACCCGTTTGGGAAAAAAAGAGTTGAATACTTATATAACATACAAAAACAAATCACAGATGGATTTAATATATAAACATACAAAAACAATATTTTAGAATATTAAAGGTAAAACATTATATCTGTAATTTAGGAGTGGGTGAGAATATTGTTAACTAAATTCATAAATTGAACTTCCTACTTCCATATTTAGATACTAAAGAATTTTCAAAAGATCAGTTCTGATCTAATGGGTATTTTTGGTTTAGGGTATTATACTATATCTCCAACCTCTATTACCTTGTATATACGTAACTTATTCTAACCAGTCTAAACTAGCTATTTAAGCATCTCCTCACAATGTGTGGCTTGTCCAGGGCCCTTATTGTTTAAAAGTAAAATTATCCTTTTGGGTTAAAGGGTGGTTAAAGATCTAATCATGCTTTAACAGTATTAAAATACCTTTGTATTGTTCTTGACGTTACTGGAAAAGGAGCAGAGACAATAGATCTAAAGCTTTAATACATGACTCTGCCTGCTTGCCTCAGGAAACAGGTGTTCAATCTTGGGCAGTAAATACATGCACCATCTACCTCCATGCCTACAGACAGAAGGATATCTGCGCTGATGCTGTCATGCTTGGAGCTAATAAAGAACCCAAACAGTAATGAAGAAAGGAGCATAAAGTAGTCAATGCAGACGTGTGGATAGCTTTTAAAAATTTGTGCTTTTAAAATGTTTTGATAGAAACAGTTGACTAACAAAAGAGTTTAAATATCTGGAAGAATTATATATGCCAAACACGTCTTTGTTTTCAGAAAAAGATGCAACATCATTGAGTTTTCTAGTTTTTATGCATCAAAGTTTATATTAAGATGTAGTTAATTTCCTAAGGACAGGTAGAAATACATTTGTCTTATTAGGAGTCCACTTTTAAACAAAGAATAATGCTGTTTTCTCATTAAAACACAGTATAGAGATTCAGCCAAAAAAGTTTTGAAAAATTACTCCCTGTAAATTAATACTGAGTAGGATTACTTGAGCTGACATGAACATAAAGAATGAGTGATGAGAACATCTGATCATTTAGCAGTACTTAATGAAACAGATGCCGAATGCTGCAAAGCTCATCTACAGGAGAGCTTTCGTGTTGGCAGAGGAGTCAAAGGAACTTAGTTTTTTCTCCCTCCTGCCTCATGACATTTAATTTTCAACATATAAATCCCGGAGTAGCAAACTTCCAGATACCAGTAGGTCTTGTCAAGCAATTCTGTAAGGCTTGCTTACCATACGTGCCCATTGAACACCAGAATCCTAATTGGATAGGTTTGATCCGGCTCAATTAATTTTAAATAACAAATTCTAATGAGATATTTTATGAAAGGAAGAAAATGATTTGCTAACAATAATTGAAAAGATAATGTGCAATTAGAGCTATCTGTTTCTGCTATATATGCAAATTAAAGTTTAATTAAATACTCCAGACTAAGGGATTTAAATTTGATATCCTAATCAAAAGGCTATTTAGGGATCAGAATTCTGCCTCAGTTTAGGATTTCTAGAAAATAAAACTCACCCTTGGATCCTGAGTTATTGATTCCTCCTTTCAAATATGTAGATTATCTATCATAGGTGCCTAAAAAGTAAGTCAGGAAGTAATTTGATTTGTTTTCTAGGATGAAACAGTTTTTATTTCTATATAACTAAGGTAGTTTAATCATATGTTATCAAAAGATACAGAAAATTACATCCATGCTTCCAATATTATGGTGACTAGCCTTGCAAACATTTCATTTGGCATATATGCCTTAGTCTGTTTGTATTGCTATAAAGAAATATTTTTCATAAAGAAGTTTTTTTAAAAAATTTTTTTCATCTCTCTTTTTTTTATATACTTTAAGTTCTGAGGTACATGATTCTGCAGGCTGTACAAGAAGCATGGCACTAGCATCTTCTTCCAAGTACTCAGGCTGCGTACACTCCTAGTGAAAGGCAAAGAGGGAGCCGGAGTGTACAGATCATATGGCAAAAGAGTAAGTCCCTATACATATATCCTTATCTTCTATTGTGATTTGAGGGTCAAGGGGTCTGTACAATCTTAATTTTAGTAGATGTTACTGGTTTATATTCTTAAGTTTGTAATGACTTCTCTTTGTATTCACAATATTTGAGTTTATGTTTTTCTAATATTTTTGGGTATCATTATTTTAAAAGATGAGAAATAGCTCAGCAGTTTTTTCACTTCGTATTTACTTAAATATTAATCGGGTTGTCTTTTAAAAACATGTTAACTGGATATTTGAATTTGCTTGTTTTTAACTTGCCTATTCATAACTTTTGTCATTTTACAATTTTTTTGTTCAATTTGTAAACTTCAAACTATCCATCCATCTATCTATTTTACACATGAATCTTCAATGGGTTATGAACATTGCAATTATTTTACCAATTTATCTTTTTAAATTTATATGTATATTTTCTGTAATTCAAACATTTAAAATTTTTTATGGATTCTATGTTTTCTGCTTCAGAATAGTCTCAAAAATTCTAAATCATAGACATCATCTTTTACAACTTTAAAAATTGTGCAACTGTGGCCAGGCACAGTGGCTCATGCTTGTACCCTGGCACTTTGGGAGGCCAAGGTGAGTGGATCATTAGGTCAGGAGATCGAGACCATCCTGGCCAACATGGTGAAATCTCGTCTCCACTGAAATGCAAAAAATTGATCAGGTGTGGTGGCAGGCCTGACTACTGAGTATCCTATAGTCCCAGATACTCAGGAGGCTGAGGCAGGGGATTCCCTTGAACCTGGGAGGTGGAGGTTGCAGTGAGCTGAGATCACACCACTGCACTCCAGCCTGGCAACAGAGCACGACTGTCTCAAATTTAAAAAAAAAAAAAATTGTGCAACTATTAAACTAGAGTTCAACTATGTGAGCCTTAATCTCAATATCTGTTAAGTGGAGATGGCATTAATAAATAATATCACCTACTTTGGAGAGTTGTCATTGGATTAAATCAAACAAAATTTAGGATGAAATGCTTATCACTAAAGTTCAGCTGCTGTCATTATAACAACAAATTACTTAGTATACTGCCTTGATGTAAGTTTGGTTCTCTTCAGTATTTTACTCAGTTTTTATAGTACTTTTATATTTTGCATTTTAATTAAAGTTTTAAAGGTATACAGAAATAAATATGCTTAATAACATAGGTTATTACTTCCATGTGACAAAGCAGAGAGATAAAATGCAAACCTCAGAAACGAAACAAAAAGAACCACAGTTCTAACCATTTTATGTTATGAATATAACAGAATGTTCTGCACTAATTTCAAGTAATAGCTTTTACTTCTACAAAGTACATCTCTGTCATAACCACAATGACCAGAGATAGCTCTTCTTTTACCCTGCAAATATCACTGTTAAATTTGTAAATTCAGAAAATATCATTATTTAATGTTTTTTATTCTACACAAGAATGTCGGTGTTGAAACCTTAAGTTTTATTTTAATGTGGTTTCTTAATTTTTAAATAATAAACAATGTTTGGTTTTTCCAGAGGTGAGAGGTTGAAGATTAAAAGGATACTTGTGAAAAACAAAACAAAACAAAACAACAACAAAAACGAAAAAACACAGAAGATATGGCATGTGTATTGCTATGAAGGCATTTGTCCTTAAAATTGCTCAATCTTCAACAATTAAGTCTGTGGATTATCCTGCTGTTTTCCAACATATTTTTTTCTTAATTAACCTAGGATAGCTCAAAACTAAAAGCCAATTTTAAAAAAGTAGATAAAGTTACACATTTACATTTAAAATATCTAAAAGCTAGTTTAAAGTGAACTTTTAGGGTATTTACAAGACAAGATTGCTTATCTGAAAACTGGGTATTTTTTGGGGGGATATTGAAACAGTTTGAGATCTAAGTTTATAAATGTTCTATCCTTGTTACTTATTGCAGCTTTTCTTATTTACAGGTAGATTAGTTGAATTACTGTATCCAGAATATACAGTCATGCACTACATAATGACATTTCAGTCAACAACAGACTGAATTTATGATGGTGGTCTCATGAGACCATAATGGAGTTGAAAAATCACTATCTTCTAGTGACATTGTAGCTGCTGTAACATTGTAGTGCAATTTTTAAAACATAATTTTAGTGCAATTTTTAAAACATAAATTTAGACCAGCAGTGTTTATAAAGTCTACGGTATTGTACCATAATATCTTAAGGACTTCACATTCCCTCACTATGCACACACTGACTCATCCAGAGCAATTCCCAGTTCTGCAAGCTCCATTACTATGTAGATGTACTATTTTTAATCTTTTATGTCATACTTTTACTGTACCTTTTCTGTGTTTAGATACATAAATACTTATGATTAGGTTACAATTGCCCACAGAATTTAGTACAGTAGCATTATGAACAGGTTTGCAGCCTAGGAACAACAGCCTAGACCATATAGCCTTGGTGGATGGAAGCCTACACCATCTAGATTTGTGGAAGTAAACTCTATGATGTTTGTAGAACCACAAAATTGCCCAACAATGCATTTTTCAGAATGTAGCCTTGTCATTAAGTGACATGTAACTGTAATATTCGGCTTACATACTTCTCACTCTTCTGTTTTTTAGAAGAAAATGCATATGTACCACAGCCAAAAAAGTTAGTGGACCTGGTATTAAAAAGCATACTGTATTAGGGTTCTCTAAAGGGATAGAACTAATAGGATAGGTGAATATATGAAGGGGAGTTTACTAGGAGAACTGACTCACAGGATCACCAGATGAAGTCCCACAATAGGCTGTGTGCAAGCTGAGGAGTCATGAAGCCAGTCTGAGTCCCAAAACCACAAAAGCAGATAGTGCAGCCTTTAGTCTGTAGCCCAAGACCTGACAGCCCCTGGCAAATCATTCATGAAAGTTTAAGGGACCAAAAGCTGAAGAACCTGGACTCTGATGTTCAAGGGCAGGAACCATCTAGCACAGGAGAAAGATGGAGGCCAGAAGGCTCAGGCCAGTCTAGTCTTTCCACATTCTTCTGCCCGCTTTTATTCTAGCCACGCTGGCAACTGATTAGATGGTGCCCACCTGGATTGAGGGTTGGTCTTCCTCTTCCAGTCCACTGACTCAAATGTTAATCTTATTGGCAACATTCTCAGAGACACACCCAGTAACAATACTTTGCATCCTTCAATCCAATCAAGTTGACACTCAGTATTAACCATCACACATACTAAAAATAGTTCAGTATCCTAAAAAAGCTATAAAATGATCAAAATAATTTAGTGTAAGATTTGAAATGGAAACCACGGATTTCTTAAACATAAATGAGGAAAAGGGTTTGTGTGATTCAGCATGTTTCATCACACTGGGTTCAGAGATTCAAAGTTAAGTGTGAAAAATAGCTCAGATTGGAATCACATGTCCCATAATTATGGTACATATTATTTGGTGCTGAAATATCAACTTACCTGTTCTATAAACTAGCAGAGTAATCAAGTATCCATCTTCTTAATTTCCAGTGCATTTAGAAACTTCAGCTATAGAAAGAATAAAATATTGAGATAATAGATTTGTTAGAATTGTAGTTTTTAAAGTGAATTTCAAACGAGTTAAATTTTATCAAATACACTACTTTCTCTTTGTAATTAATCCTATTTTTAAAATTCACTTCAGTGAATTGGTTTCAGATTTAAATCCTAAGCTAAGTAATAGACTTTTCATCTCAGGTGGTCTTCTTGAACTCCTATGAAGCAATGATTTATGTGTAAAGAGTTCAACGTATTTTTTCTGAAACAGCAGTTATTGTGGTAATTATTGTGGTAAATATTGTGGTAATTATTTCTTTAACTGCACATGCCCTTCAGGGCACTACACCTTCTTGTAGAGCAGGTACTATGTCTTCTATTCTCTCTTTGTATCTCCAGTGCTGAATATGTTAGGTGTAGAAGAGTTGCTTGTTTTTCTCAAACCACTTTTATTGTATGAATGGCTGAATGTAGTCACTTGTACTTACTCTTTTGTAATTGCCTGTTCATGCCCTTTGATTGTTATGCTTTAAACATTTTACTATAGGTTAAGCTTATCTTTTGCTGTGTGATGATTTTCTTTGAATATTAAAATATTGCCAAAATTTTAAGGGTATAATATGCTCTAAATTTTATTTATTCTTTAGGAAATATGAGAACATCTGGTTGTATAACTATATTTTGTAACCTTTAATTTCCCTCAGAAAGAAGTTCCAAATTTTGACACATCAAAGCATTTAGAATAAAATTGTTGCTTTTTCTTTCGTTTTCTCTATTTCTTTACCCAAACTAGTTTCTTTTAGCTAGAAAAGTAAAATTTGTGGATCAATTTGGAAAAAACTTTGAAAAGAAATTTCACCAATTTCAGGAATACTGGAAGAACTATTTTACTGTTCTGAAGAGTTTCTGAATAACAAGACATTTTCTGTCAAATACGCTGTTGATTTGTTAAGTAATGTAACATACATTTACTCCATCATAGTTACATCCATTCATTTGGCACCATTACTTTTTATTTTTATATGATGAGACCTTTCTTGTGCTTTGTTACTTTTTCTATTTTTAGAAATGACTTTATTGATATCTAATATATTTGAACCTAATCATATACATTAAGAACTTCATACAAATTTGGACTGGAGCTGTATAAAAATTATTTAAATAGTAAAATTAATTAAAATGAACTCAATAATATACAGTAAAAATAATTTGAGACAAATTATTTTATTAGGTGGTATTAAGTAAACTTATTAATGAACATAGGTAAATTTGACTTAACTGTAAACTTCTCAGTGAGTCTGTGACAAAGAATAGCTGATAGGTTTAAAAGACACATTTTATTTTTCTCCTGGGTATAAAACTAAATTACGTTCAAAAATCCTCCAAGTTAGGAAACATGGTACTAATATCTGGCAAATGCTAGTGGGCATGAAGTCATGTATGAGTTCTAGACCTGGCAACAAAAATGTCTCATAGTCTGTGTTCTCCTTTCATAACAAACAGAAACTTTCATTTTGATTATAGTGGTGACATTACATGGAAGAATTCTATGTGCCTGAATAACTTCATGGAACAAGGTTCTCCTGACCCAGGCAACCATACAGTGGACAATAAACTTTAGTTGTGATAAGCTGAAATTGTTGCAGCAGATATACTATCCTGATTTATGTGAGAACTAGGAACAGCAGAGAGAGTACAATAAGTAATTTAAGAGTTTGAATTCCAACATCAGAGTATATGAAGTCTGCTTCTTACTATCTATGGCTTTGTGCAAATCATTTATATTTTTAATTTCCTGAGGGTGGTAGGGAGTACATTCACAAAGCCCAACTGAATTCAGTTGTTGAATCAAGTTGATTGATTCATAAGCTATTAATATTATTTTGCTATTGTTACTAAATGTCTAAGATATTTAGTCAGTTGTTTCCAGAATTTTTTTTTGGATGAACATAAAGCATAAAATCCTAAATCTCCTAACAAAATACTATTAGTTTACATAGTATATGCTGAAATACATAAACATATATAAAGGATAATGGAAGTAACTATTTTCCACTTGAAGAATCATAAAGATAGTTCCTAAATCAGGTTTTATGGAAATAAACATTTAAAAATAAAATAAAATTAATTTTTTCAAGATGATAATATAGTAACATGTGTCTCTAGTCAAACTAATTGGATGCTTTGGTTGTCACAGGAATGAGTTTTATTAGTTTTTGCAGACTCATAAATAATACTCATTAAAATTTTCAGATATTTTGTACAAATGTCATTCTTCATTGTAATTATATATTGTAGGGATGTACTTTAAAATATTTTGTCAGCCTAAAGGGTTGTGGTAATTAAAAAATTTAAAGATTACTTTTCATAGTAAACTAAGTTTTAGGGTCTGTGTAAAAATCATTATGGTACAAGATTGCTTACAGATATGATACATGGTACACAAATCTATCGAAGCACTTTAATGATAATGTTATTCTAAAAAAAAGGCTCTTAAAATGATGCAATCCTCATAATTTTAAAACAGGCACAGAGGACTTATGCTAAGTAATTGGTTTCTATGTCTGCCAGCACCCAAATAGAAGTCATTTTTTATTATGTTGGGGAAAGCATCATGCTGCGGTGACTTTTAAAATTTGAAGGGTTTATAATTTGTTAAGAGTTTTTTTTTTTTTTTTATCAGTAAGCTCCTAGGATTGTCGGCCCTTACTCATCTAAGTGAGTAACTAGTATTGTTTCCCAAGCGTTACCAAGAATGTTTTTCAGATGTGTTATTTCCAATAAAACTCCAGTAGTTCCAGTGAAACTGCTGACAAGATTGGCCAATGTTGGTAACTGTAGAAGTTGGTGATGGGTACATCATTCCGTTCTCTGAGTCTGAAAATCTCATTAACAGAAAGTTTAAAAATAATGAATCTGCATATGAATTTTTGCTTTTGTTTTTTGAATGTGTAAGATGGGAAAAAACAGTGAAGAAGAACGCAGGTAACGAACACACTCTGGAGCTCTAACTTAATTTTCTCCAATCCCCTGAATCACTTAGAGATGTTGCATTATTTTAGGGTATGGTTTATGTGTTTATACCTTTTTTGAGACTTTTTTGAAACAGGTTTTGGAATTTTTAAAATGAGAATCAGTAACAGCTGGTTAAGATATATTCCGTTACCAGGCATATTTAGGTAAAAGAGTAGAAAGCTCATCTTCTCTTCATTAGTCAGAAAGTAGAAAGTTATTTTCAGAAAGTGTAATTTATTTCATAGGAAATTTATCTAAGTCTTTAGAAATTGTCATAATTATCAACACATTATTATCATTAACTATAATGAAAGTGGTGAAACTTCTCTTAAAACATATGGTAAATAAATAGTTATGAAGAAAGCAACTCATTGTTGATTTTGGCAACCTTTCTGAATTTTCAAATATTTCTGGAATAGAGAACTTTTGCTTCCAGTGTCTGGTAATATTTCCCAAAATTTGTGCTAAGGATAAGTAGTTATGATGAACATCTGAGAAAAAGTATTTTTTTGTGATCAATACATTTGAAAAGGACAGTGTACAAGAGATTCTGTAAGACATTTAAAACACGTTTTAGAATATTAAGAGTACCAAGATCTCCAATACAGAATTTTCTAAAATTTCTAGAATTTATTTATCCACAGGATCCTCTTATGTACCAACAATAGATATTAACACCCAATAAAATTAGTTTCTGTAGAATAAATTTTGGGAAACCCTGATATGTGAGGAGAGGTTTATCCACTTAATTGAGTTTTGTTATTGAAGACTTGTCACCTGTTCCAAAGTCAGATGTTAGGTACATAATGATTTTCACAGTTTTGATTCAGCATGTCCTTCTATCAGGAATTTCTGAGGATTTTTCCAAAAGTTGGGATATGTCTCAAAACTTTTCTTAGTAATAATCTATTGTATTTTACCTATGAATTTATAATGTTTCTAATATATATATAGTAAATATAATGAAATAGTTTCTTTTCCCAAATTTTAGCATCAAAGAAAAAGGATTTATCCTGGCTATTTCTTTATGGTGATTCTAAATAACTTTCTCTCTCAATCACCATGTTTGCGTGTACTAAAACATTGAACTTTCTAGTCTATCAAAAACTATGTCCTGTTAATCTTTTTCCTGTGAATCTTTTTTTCTCCACCATTCGTTGTTTTTTTTTGTTGTTTGTTTTTTGTTTTCTTTTTTACAATTCCATTTTCTTTTCTGCAAGGATTGATGATCAGAGCTCCACACAGATTTTTCAGGTGCAGATACCTATTTTTATACAGAGGTGGCAAACTGTTTTTTAATTTTTTCCCCCAAAGTCCCAACTATTTCCAAGCAGCAATGCTTTATTGATAATTTTACATCATATTCTCAATGTCTGATTTATTTCCTGTGTGGTAACAGACAACTCATATTCTATTACATTCGAATTAAGGTTTGGACTTTTTTTTTTCCTGAGTCATATAGTATTATTTACATTGAATTTCATTATTTTTTCAAATTGTTATATTCATGATTTTTTTTACAAGAGAAATAAAGATCTCTGATTAAGGGTCCTCTATAGCACTCCTTTATAATACATGTGTGATCATTTAGCCTTATCTGATTTTAATAAAATCATACATAGATTGTTCCTGCATCTGCAAAACATGAATTAAAGGGGAAAAATGTGGAGGTTCGAGTCTATGTCCAAGGGCTGAATAACAGGTCTTTGAAATGACCCCTTTAATCAGTAAAGGAAGATGCCAGATGTTTTATTATTCCAGTAACCACTGCTAATGACAAGAGAAGGTTATGGTATTTGTCAGCTTTCTAACTGTTGGTCTGATGAGTTAAAGCAAACCAGCACCTGTTCAGAGAATGTGCCGAGAATCACAGAGCGAGAGAATGTGTTTAAGTTTGAGGTCTTGAGTGATTACGTGGTGAGTTCACTCCCTTTACATTTTTGTGGCATGAGTTTCTTGGGAAAGAGTGATGGATGACAGTATGGAGATTTTTGGAAAGAATAAATTAATCAGAAGGGATTTTGCCCATGCTTCTGCAAATTACTTTTTCACAATGCATCTTTACTTAGAAAGACTTAAGTGGATGGACATTAATGTTACTTGTCTCCTAAATACGTCATTGCTGGATGTAAAAAAAATGCACTCACATTTTTTATTTTCCTAAAAAAAAATCAGGCAAATATTAAGATTTAAAAGCTACATGAGGCCCGGCGCGGTCGCTCACACCTGTAATCCCAGCACTTTGGGAGGCCGAGGCGGGTGGATCATGTAGTCAAGAGATCGAGACCATCCTGGTCAACATGGTGAAACCCTGTCTCTACTAAAAATACAAAAAATTAGCTGGGCATGGTGGCGCGTGCCTGTAATCCCAGCTACTCAGGAGGCTGAGGCAGGAGAATTGCTTGAACCCAGGAGGCGGAGGTTGCGGTGAGGCGAGATGGCGCCATTGCACTCCAGCCTGGGTAACAAGAGCGAAACTCCGTCTCAAAAAAAAAAAAAAAAAAAAAAAAGCTACATGAGAACAAAATAATGACTTCAGTCTCTCCAATTCTTCACATCTATTTTATTCAGTTTGATGTACCTTCACAAGATGTGAGAGTGATTTTACTACCTTGGGTTAATATTTCTAATAGCAAATACAGTATTATATTAGTTGGCTTCAGGCCCCAGATACCCCCTTCTCAATATGTACATTAAGGACCAGGAAGTAACAGAAAGCCATGTTATAGAAGGAGTGCAAGGAAATAATTGCAAGATTAAAAACATGACAAATATAAATGGAAACATTTGCTAAATTACAATTTCAAATGAAACTTCAAAACAAAAAAACTGAAACAGAAGGTTTAAACCACTCTGGCATGGTTCTTTATATAAGGATATTGCTCCCCTGTACAGGGAATATATACAGCAGAAATCTTTGAGGCATTTATTAAAAATACAGTATCCTAAGATTCCTACGAAATTTATAGAATCAGAAAGTGGAACCAAGAATTAAATGTTTTACCAAATGCCTCATGGTTTTAATACGTACAAAGGCATAAACCATTGATACAGGGCAATAAGATAGGGTATTTTGAGGGTGTAAAAAGACATAATTTTCCAAAATTATAGTCTGTGTAAACTTTTTGCTGTCTCTCTTCATATGAGGGTTTGACAAGTTATAATGTTTGATCATGGTTTCTATGAAATAAATGCTGGATGCATCTAATGTTTTGGACCAAGTATGGGGTTGGTGGGAAGGCTGTACTTGATCTACATTGGATCCAATAAGAGTACAGTGGGCTTTCTTCCAAGCCCTATATTCTTAGATTTAAGAATAATACTTGATAATGAAAAATTATCAGACTTTGGTCTGCCACACTTTAATTTATACAGGTGTCTGTTGATAAATATTTTTATTAGGCTCACCTTAATTCAACAATTCCTATTGTACAAAGCAGAATATTTTCAAGGTTCTAAAACAGTCATTTTCCACAAACTATACACAAAGGGAAAATTAGTATTTTGTATTCTGAATACATTCCAACTTTTTTAGGATTTACAATGTGTTACCTTTAAACCTGTACTTCCTATATTATCTGTATTAGTTCTATTATCAATATTTACTAATGGCATCATCATTGGCCATTCAGGAGTTTGTATTAGAAAACTCAGTTATCTTCAATTTCATTTTCTCTCTTCACTCCCTCATAGTCAAGTAGTTGCCAAATTCACCTAATTCCACATATTTCATATCTCTTTTTGACATTTCACCTCCTCTGAGTTCCGGTGCCAGTACTTTGGTAAAGGCCTCAATGTCCTTGGCTAGATCATTGGACTCTTTTAACTGGCATCTCAATATTTATTCTGGACTCTTTCTAGCACATTCTTTAAACTGATGTCCAAGATATTTTTAAAAAACAAAGAACTGGAGATGCTGCTTTTATGATAAACAAACAAACAAACAAACAAACAAAACAAACAAACCACTTACTGGCTCTTATTTTCATTCAAGATAATGTCCAAACTTCTTAGTATGGCATGTCTTTTCAGAACTTCCCTTGGCATGTACTTCTAGTATCTTACAACTCTATCCCTCAAAAAGTACACACATCCCTACTGGATTATTAATCTGTCTGTTTCTTTCTCTATCAAAAGGCCTTCTTATTTCCCCCGTCTACACTTATACTTACCTGTTATTCTTTCTCATAGCATCTTGTTTACATCTTAGTCTTTTTCACTACATTCTTCAGTGGGTTCTGCCTTCTATGAATACTGTTTTCCAAAATTGGCCTACTATATTTGTCATCATTTTATAGCCAATGCCTGAATTTTTTGTAAATTATACAAAACAGATATTTCTTTGGTATTTCTAAATTTTCCAAAATGTTTCATGTGATGTAATAGTCCCAGTGGATGCTCTTAAGAACATTTTCATACCCCAATACATTTGGAAATCCTGCATAGCACGTCCACTTTTGAGAGATTTACATAACATATATAGAAACTCATTGAAGGTTCTGTAAAGTCATAATTTTGAAAATCATTTAACCCTGAGATTAACCTGAAGTTTCTAAAATTACATGACTAATGTTCTACCTTAAAAAATAGATTAATAAGATAAGTATTGGAGCTAAAAGTGATAATCTAAGGAAAGAGTCAGCAAACTGTGACAGACGAGACAAATGGGACTTCCCCATTCCTGATTTTGTAAATAAAGCTGTATGGGAACACAGCCATAACCACTGGTTAACATATCATGTAAGGCTGTTTCCTGCTACAAATCAGGGTTAAGTAGTTGCAAAAGAGATCACATAGTTTGCAAAGCTTAAAATACTTACTTTTTTCTCTTTTACAGAAAAAAATGCTAACCCCTATATTAAAGGAGGGAGAGAACAGTTACAATGAACCAGCATAGGGGAGAACAAAATGTAACAGAAATTTGTTCAAGGGTTCAAAAAGGCTTTCATTTTAACAAATAAGACCACCTTTTTTTTTTTTTTCCTATTCGTCAGTCACAAGGTTAGCTGACTAGACTGCCTACTGTTCCTTTTTTTGCTATGTTTATACTCAAATTCTAATTTGTCTTTTTTTAGATGAATTAATTGGGTGTAACCATATCTACAAAACACACCTATAGGAATCTAACCATTCCCATCTCACAGATAAGAAAATAACTTTTATCATCATTTTATTAGTTTCTTTCATTTATTTTTCATCACAGTTCTATAAATCATATATTTCAGAGTAGGATAGGTTATGTATTCCACAATATAAAAGGAAAAGTAAGTTTTAAAAACTAGTCTTTCCAAATAAAAATAACCCCTTCTCTCAGGTTCAATTTCTTCTAGTCAGACTTATCTTTCACATTACATATTTGCCAGTAAAATTTCAGTTTAATAAAATATTAATTTACATATAAAATTGTGATTAGTGTTTCATCCTGAGTTCTACTATGGTGATTAATTTAAAAGTTATCAAACTAATGATACAAATCAAAGCAATTCCTGCATAAGACCTGAGGATGAGAAATACGATAAAATCCCAAGAAACTTGTTTTAGGGAAAGCATCAGGAAATATTTTTGTTTTTTCCATCTTCAGCCCTATTAATAACTTGATTTTAGCCTTAGAAGATACATTTTTAGATTTCTGATGTCCAGAACTATAAAATATTAAAATTGTTTAGACCACTAAGTTGGTGATAATTTGTTACAGCAGCAATAGAAAATGTTACCTCATTTTCTCTGGAAGCTGACATAAGTTGGTTTGCATCACCTAAGTCCTCTCATTCTGTTCTGAATTTCTCTTCTTTCACACTGCAGCTAAACCTGACTTCAATTTCTCAAGCATATCAAGCTTGTTCTGAAACTGCCTTTGCAAAAAGTATAACAGAAAATTATTACAGTGACAGAGATCTGACCTAACAGACTCCATCTTGCTTCTAACTTCCATTCTGTCCTCATTCATTCCTGGGTAAAAGCTGAACTAACTGTAACAGAAACTCAGTTGATAGTTTAACTTTGAAACAAAGATGCTAACAGCCCTTTTCTGAAACAAATCCCCCTTCCTGCCTGGGGACTAGCCTGACTCTGCAGGACTAATAAGCCACAAGATTAGAAATTATGGTTTAGGAGCCATGCAGCTGGAGGTTGCAAGATTCTGAACTTCCCCAAATTGCTCCTGGGGATAACATCACTATTATAAAACTTAAGATGAGCACTGGAGATATGTTGCGGACCCTGTACTTGATGAATCAGCTGACACTGCTCAGATGAATAAACTGACTTAGCTGGTCATGTGGCCCCCACCTAGGAACGGACTCAACACAAGAGGATGGCTTTGACTCTATGATTTCATCTCCCACCCGACCAGTCAGCACTCCCCCCTTTCAAATCCCATACCCACCAAATTATCAGGAAGACTGATTTGAGTAAGAATAAAACTCTCGTCTCCCATACAGCCAACTCTGGGTGAATTAAAACCTGTATTGCAATTCCCATGTCTTAACAAATCAGCTCTGTCTAGGCAGCAGGCAGAGAGAACCCACTGGGTGGTTACGGCTCTGGTTCAGGTCCTTTGCCCTAGCTCTTTCTTCCCCCAAATAGTCCACAGCAACCTTCAGACCTTTGTTCAAAGGTGAGCCCTATCTGAGGAACTCTTGACCTACCTTTTAAAAACTGTATCTCTTCTTCCCTACTTCCCACTTCTTATCCTCTTTATCATGCCTATTATTCATGCCTGTACCTGTAACAATATAACATATTTTTTCATATTAAATTTTTTTTAACGTCCCCTAGAAGCTCTATGATGGGATTTTTGTCTGTTGTACTCACTGGACTATGTTCAGCCTCTGAAACAGTGCCTGGTTTATAATATGTTAAATGGTTTGAACAATTATGTTGACTCCATAAACTTCAGAAAAAAAGAGAGGAAAGAAAATTGTGTCAAAATATGCAGAAACACTATTAAATAACTGGATCTATTTAAAGTTGGAAAGGAATACACTGTAAATTAGAGAAATCTATTAATGCAGTCTTTCAAGCAAAGACGAGATGTCAGGCTTTTTGCAGAGGGAGTAGTGACAGCATTTGGGAGAAACTGATCTTTTTCCTGAGCTGTGCCACCACAATTTTCTCCAGTGAAAAGAATTTTATTTCTTGATGCTTTCTATTCAACTTCTGTACTAATAGGAACAGTTGAAAATAAATTGAGGTCATTGGGAACTATAAGATAAACATTTAGATGACAAAACATTGATTTTTGTTTTTTTTCCTAAAGTAAAATTGATTTCATAAAAAGGTAAATAGAATCCTTGGTGAACAATTTATAGATGAAATATGTGAAATTGGCTTTTTCTAAGCCATGTATTGATTCGATGTTCATAAACACTTTTTCTTGTCAATACAGTATGATCGCTGCTTAACCTTTATGAAACTACAAAAGACTTAACTACCCAATTAAATTGAAGTGAAACATTATGGTATATTTTCATTACAAGATGAGCTTCTTTATAAAGTTTGAATAAAAATATCTAATATAGACACTTGGTGAGTTTTCAGAATAATCTCATCAAAACAAAAATATTTTATGTCACATGAGTTTATCAAATTGTATTATTTATTTTAAGTATAATGAAAATTATGAAAAATATCTGACATCATCTAAACAATAGTTATCAATAAAAAATACTTCACTTATATGTAATACTTGCTATAAACCAGAGTTTGATTTAGATAATTAACTCTTATCAGATAAATTTGATGAGTATCTTTAATTTTATAAACCCATTAAAAATATTTTCTTAAAATATATATTTTTAAAAATTACAGCATAAATATGTTTTAAAATTATTTAAAAATTAGTTTCTTAAGCCTAATAGTAGGAGAAAAATCTTTGCAACTTGCTTATCTGATGAAGAACTGGCATCCAAAGTATGCAAAGAACACTTAAAACTCAATAATAAGAAAATAAACCACCCAATAAAAATACAACCAAAAGATCAAACATACCTCACTAAATAAGGTATACAAATGGCATATAAACATATGGAAACCCAAGATTAATATATGTCATCAAGAAACGCAAATTAAAACAATGAGGTACTGCTATACACCTATTAGAATGGCCCAAATCCAGAACACTGACAACACCAAATGCTGATGAGGATGTGGAACAACGGGAGCTGTCATTCATCGTTTGTGGGAATGAAAACTACTACAGCCATTCTGGAAGACAGTTTGGCAGCTTCTTCCAACATTAAACATGTACTTAACATATGATCCAGCAATCACGTTCTGTGGTATTTACCTAAAGGAACTGAAAACATGCCCACACCAAGGCCTGAGCACAGATGTTTATAGTGGCTTTATTCGTAACTGCCAAAACTTGAAAGCAAGCAAAATGTTCCTCAGTAGGTGAATAAATAAACTATAGTATATCCAGACAATGGAATTTTATTTGGCAATAAAAGAAAATAAGTTATCAAGAGGAAAAAAGTCATGAAGGAACCTTAAATGCACATTGATACATGAGAAAGGTCAATTTGAAAAACGTATTTGATGTATGATTCCAACTATACAACATTTTAGAAAAGGCAAAATTATGAAGATAGTAAAAAGATCAGTAGTTGAGGCTTTGAGGAGGGGATACAGGGATAAATAAGTAGAACATAGAATTTTTAGAGTAGTGTAACTATTCTATGTGATATTGCAATGGAGAATATTTATCATTATGCATTTCTTAATCCCATAGAATTTGCAACACAGAAAATGAACAATTATGTAAACTATGGACTTCAGTTAATAAAAATGCATAAATATTGGAACCTCAATTGTTGACAAATATGTCACCACTAATGCAAGAGGTTAATGATAGAGAAAACTGTGTATGTACTCATGTTTGAAGGGGAAGGGGCATATGGCAACTGGGCAGTTTCTGTTCAATTTTTCTATAAACCTAAAAATCCTCTAAAAAATAAAGTTTATTCATTTAAAAAATTAGTCCTAAGTTTAGTTAAAGCAGAAATATAATACCTTAATGCTTTTATAACTTAGCATTTTCTCTGCATCTAATGATATGAAACTGGTGATTTCTTCTGAGGTGTGTGACCCTGTTTCATTGCTGCCAATGCAACTTCTTAGCTACCTGAGAGAAACCTATTACTGTACATTCTAACTTTCAGAATATCCTAGGCTTGCTTTATTTAAATGTCCCCGAGGCCAACATGATAGAAGAGTGACAGAGGGTAAAGAACTTTGTAGTTTCTAAAACAAATTCAAAGATTTCTATTAAGCATTCCTCCTCAGATCTTTTGCTAGAAGATTCTCTGGAGCTAATTCTTGCAAAAGGAAGAAGCATGGAGCAGAAATGGTTCTCATTTGAATTATCAAGATAGCCTCTCTTTTTAGGGGTTGTGGAAGGAAACCTGCGAGCATATGAGAGTTTGATATTTGCTTGTGCGAGAGGTACTCAGGTATATACTGACCCTCCTCACATCCTCTGTCAAGTCCAGCAGAATGGTTGTTGTTACTACAGATAAGCTAAGAAAACCAAAAAAGTGTGGTGAAAAAGAAAAAAAACTGTGACCAGGTTAATTTCTGAATTATTTAATTCTGAAGACAAGGCTTTTGCTATTCATGGTAAAATTATTAGAGTGAATTGCAACTACTGCAAATGTTTAAAGAACTACTAGATCAGACCTTTTAAAATTAATTGATAATTCACAAACATTTACTTGAATATCTTAGTTCAAAGTATACATTAGAAGAATTTTAGACTGAGGTTTCACAACTTAATTATATATTAATGTATTCTTAAGGCCATAGACTCTTAGTTTTAACTAGAAAGTAGAATTAGGGTTATAATATCCATTTAAATTTTAAATTAAATATGTTGGAAGCAGGTCACAGATATGTACAGTGGCAATAAGTCTTCCATAAGGATAATTCCAAGTGAGTGATTAGAATTTTCAAGAAAAGATGTTTAATACTAGAATTTGGAATAATGATAAAACATTGCCTATCTATTTCCTAATATTCCTAGTATCTATAAGCATTTCATTATGTTAAAGACATATATAACTAAAAGAAGAATTTAATTATCTTCTTTCCTACTACCCTTAAAAACTGTGCCTCCATCACTGCTCATGACATATACACTGAAAAGATGAAGCAGAACAATTAAAACCTCAGGTTTAAAGTTACTTCACTGATTTGTGTTAATACTATAAATTTTCTAAGATCTAATTTGAGCCAGTTCTGTATTTATAGTTTAAAAATACTAATATGTATACACAATTATATATATTTTATAGAATTTGGAGTCACTGGGGATAAGTGTTACCCTTTATTAAAAAGGTAAAATACAAAAAAAAAAAAGAACTTCCATCTGTGTATTAGTGTAGAATAAGTTTTTTTATTGCAAACAAACAATACACATACAATCAATAAAACTAAAAATCTCAGTGCCTTAAAGCACATAAGACATTTATTTTTGTTCAGATCAAGGGTCAAATGTTGGTGGGTCAAGCAGCTCTTCTCACCTATTTATCTAAGAACCCAAAGTTCTTTTACCCTAGACCTTTAATACTCAATTGGATCCTTTAAATACTCCATTGGAGTATTTTTTTAAAGAGTATTCTTTTACCCTAGACCTTTAATACTCCACTGGATCCTCCATATCTGACAGAATTCAAGAGAAGAAAACTTGCAAGCATGAAGGGCCCCATAGAATATTTTTAGATGCCTATGCTGATTAGCAAATTTTGCTCCGATTTTACTGACCAAAACTTCATCCCATGGCTTTATCTGGCTTCAAGGAAGCTGAGAAATGCAGTCTAACTGTGTACTCAGGGATTTGGTAAGCAAAAAACACTGTCTCTGATGCTATTATAGCAATAAAATTAATTCTTTTACCTGACTCAGATTTCTATTTAAACTTCACTTTAGTGTTCTTGAGAATATGCAGTATGCAACAATTGGAAGATGTCTGCTCTGAATTTTCAATTAGATTTTACTTAACTTCAATTGAATTCATTGTAAACCAACCCAAATTGTATTAAAATTTCATTAAGCACTTACCATGTCCTAAAAATGTTACTAGACACTGGAGATCACTGCCCTCAAGCAACTCAGGCTATGAGACAAGACTCCATTACGAAGGTAGTAAGGAATATAAAATATGAACTATGAAATATGAATATGCAAGAGAC
The DNA here is from genome assembly GCF_048565385.1 of Saimiri boliviensis. Taxonomy (NCBI): domain Eukaryota; kingdom Metazoa; phylum Chordata; class Mammalia; order Primates; family Cebidae; genus Saimiri; species Saimiri boliviensis. The sequence continues at coordinate 56,568,782 of NC_133458.1, read as the reverse complement.
ACAAGAGAGCACATGGCTAAATCTGCCAAGGAGAGTTATAGATGCCTTCACTCATCTGAAACAGGAGCATGGCATTAGGCATTGGAGAAAGGGAAAGATTAAACAGAGAAAGTAGTGAGAATGAAGGTACAGAAAAATGAATGATACAAAAAAATGGGAAAGGAGTGAAACACTGTTAAGGAAATATATATAAGGGAGATAAGGCAAGTGAAGTAGGATGGGGATCCATATAAAATTTGCAGGTGAGAATCAAATATTTAATTGAGTACATACTAGGAACATGAATCTTGCTTCATGCTTTCAAGACTTAAAAATGATGGCTATTATGGTTGCAATAATTCGTACTTATAAGAAATTTGTGATCTCTGGTGGCAAGAAAAGGTGTGAATCAGAAAGCATTAAAAATATTTTAACTGCTCAGTGGGTAAGAGAAACATCATGTAATATTCCTATTCATTGACAAATGACTACTATAGAGCAGTACTTCTCATGCTATGAGACTTATATACCACTAGGAGCATTTGAGTTGCTTTTAGGTGGAATGCAAGGTAATTTTCCCATCATTAGTTATGTTTTAATTTTAATGTGTTTTCAGAAATGTAACTACTAAAAAAGTGAATACGGAGAATATTATTAAGTAAATAGTAACAGAGAAGAAATACGGGTATGGCAAAGTCTTAAGGGTGATCCAATACAATTGCTGATGTACAATAGACAGTAACTGTTAGACACCAGAGAGCTTAGCTCAGGTTGAGATCTATGTTCGTCCTATTTTCTGCTGCCCCTTCTAAAAAACGACATGTTGATAGGAAAGCAAGGTGACAGGAGGGTGTCTCAGTGAGAGAGAGAAGCAAATATATAATTGGCACCAATTACTATGCAGCAGAGGTCCCAGGGCAACGACATGCTCAGGCCCACGAGTTAGGTCTTATATCAGAAAGTGAAAGTAATATCATATTCTCTATTTTCTCGATAATTTAATCAAAATAAATTTGTCATTTGATTCCTTCTTGTCCTGCAGCAACTATTTTGCTATTTAATGAAGAAAATAAAAGAGCCCTAGATTTAATTTTAAATTGAGTCCTACAGTATTTCTGAAAATGTGTGTCCTATTTCAAATTTAACATTAAATTCAAGTTTTATTCATCTACTAAGACAATAAATAAAACAGGATTCTAGTTACAAGAATACTAGACAAATATAGAGGAAAAAACCTATAGAAATAAATAAAACAGTAGAGGAGATAATAATTATAAAAAACAACTCTAATTTTGAACCAAATACAGTAAGAACAGAAATTCATGTTCCTTCTATCAATTTCTAAGATATTGGGTTGTGTGCATTTCTGAGACGAAAATTGCTAAAGAAGGTATTTCTTCTTTGGAAATTTGTCGCTGAGTTTTCAAGGTGAAGATTCACTGTTAGGGCTGGGTGGGGTAGCTCACGCCTGTAACCCAGCTACTGGAAAAGCTGATGTAGGAGGATCTACTTAAGCCCAGGAGATGGAGATTGCAGTGAGCCAAGATCATGCCACCACACTCCTGGGCAACAGAGCCAGACCCTATTTAAAGAAACAAAAACAAGCAAGCAAACAAACAAACAAAAAACAGGAAAAGAAAAGATTCGACACTGAAGACAGTTGATGAAATATTATTACATACATTTATCTAGCACTAGTTTTCTAATGAAATAGAAACATATGATTTGACTGTCTTATATGCCAGAAACTTGCAGAAACATTTATAAATAGGACCAAGAAAAAAAAAACCTAAGGAAGATTAAATTCTTGATGATACTTTAGATGACTGAAGATTGTTGTATTAGTCTGTTCTGATGCTGCTATAAAGAAATAACTGAGACTGGGTAATTTATAAAGAAAAGAGATTTAATTGACCCACAGTTCCACATGGCTGAAGAGGCCTCAGGAAACCTGCAAGCATGGTGGAAGCAGAAGCAGGCAACTTTTTCACAAGGAGACAGGAGAGGGAATGAGTCCAAGCAGGGGAACGGCCAGACACTTATAAGATCTCATGATAACTCACTCACTATCATGAGAACAGCAGGGGGAAGCCACCCCATGATTCAATTACCCCAACCTGGTCTCTCCCTTGACACGCAGGGATTATGCGGTTTATGAGGATTGCAATTCAAAATGAGATTTGGATGGAGACACAAAGCCTAACTGTAGCAGTTGTAAAAGTATTAAAAATCAGTTTTAAAAAGGCTGTCAATTCAGTGAAGAAAACAATAATAATTTTGAATTTTTTGCAGATAAAATTATGTTATTGACATAGCTTGACTTAAAATATGTAAGTTCTGTTGTCTTTGTAAAATCATAGTCAAAGTTACTTTTCCGAAAAATAATAGCAATAATAGTATTCTGTTTTATGTATTTTTAACATTTAATTTTCTAGATGCACAAAAACTCAGAGGACATACTAGTAGATGAATGTGTGATGATGTAATTCTCTTTCTATTGCCTTTAGTTCATCCACTGGCTGAAGGAGTCTCTGGAATACTACGCGTTACGCCTTTATAAAATCCAAAGGAATTTTTTTTTTTTTTTTTTTTTTTTTCAGATTCTCTATGTACCTCACATGAGTACAGGACTGTATTAGTTACGCACTGCTGTGAAGCAAATTAATCTGAAATTCAGCAGTTTACAGAAACATAGATGATCTCTTACTGTTTCTTAAAGCCAGGATTCTGGCTGCTGCTCAGCTGTGGTTTGGCGCAGTCGCTCCTATGCTACAGTAAGGTACTGGCTGGGGATACAGTCGTTTGAAGGATTGACTGGAGGGAAGATAACACCTCCAAAATGGCACACTCCCATGGCTCTTGACAGAATGCCTTGGTTCCCTGTCCTATGAGCCTCTCTCCTGTGCTGCCTGAGCATCCTGTGATGTAGAGGCTGGCTTTCCTTGAAATGAGTGACTGAGAGCAAGGAAAAAGCCTCTGAAATAGCATACTGGCAATTCTGATGTAGTCTAGTGGTGACATCGACCAGCCCTCATGCAGTAGGTGAGAGGACCACACAAGGGCACTCCAGGGAGCAGAGATTATTGCAGGTCAGCTTGGAGGCCAGCTGCTACAAGGCGAAATTGATTGTGTTTAAAATAATTGTCCAGTCTTTGGAAATAAGATGTAGTTAATTCAGCAGTTATAAATAATAGCCAAAAGCACATGACATTGAGTGTGCACAGCTACCTTTTTGTTCATGCTTTGTAGCAGTAGTAAAACTAGAAAATGTAAAGGCAAATATAGTTTGCAATTTTAAAGTAATCTTTAGAGTTATTTACACAATGGAAGTATTTTTTAGAGAAGATACTTTTTCATTAGGAATGCAATTGAAAACATGAACTCACTTCATATACCAAGGAGTTTACAGATGAAAGTACATTAAGATCATTGTTAACCTGCACTCTGTAGAAGCTTAGAAGTGATAGGTTTCAATTAAAACCTCTTCCTTTTAAACTTTCTAATACCACCTGATAAATGTACTCAATCACAGAAAAAAGGAAATATTAACACCTTCTAGGATCACTCAGCAGCACTTTTACATACTCAAATAAATTGACATTTCCAAAATAAAAGAGAAAATATTAACAATCACCACATTTTAGTGGTGAACAATCATTACAAAAAACATATTGTGATATTACAGTATCACAGAGGGAGGTACAAAAAGTGTAAAATTTATTTTACTGTTTGTGGTATGTTACACTTCTGGTATTTCAGGGACCAGTTTCATTAAAACTCTTCCTTCAGGTTGTTGTTAATTTCAAAGTCTTACTTAATGGAGGACTTGTGACATTTTACACATGTAGTCTATTTCATATTCAGTAATTTATGGTTCAAATTACTGGCCCTCATAGCCAAATTGCTTGACTGAACCCTTCCTTGGCTCAACATCAAAGTACAGTTGAAATAAGAGCCCTGGATGAATCTGAAAGCAACTCGTAGCCTCTGGATACTTAAGCATTATATTCCCTATTCTTATACTCATCATGGTTTGGTACAACATATATAATATTTATCATGGAAAGGGAAAATATGAATGTTCTGTATCTTTATGAGCCTCGGAAGCTTAAAAATTCAAGCTAATTTGGTTTCTTCCCCAATGAAGCTTTTGCGAAGAAACATTGTTTAAAATGTTATTAATCTTAAAAATAAGAATAATTGATACTCAAAATTTAGAATATAAGTTTATTTGTTCCTTTCTTTTTTTAATAAGAGAGTAGATACATACTATATTATCATCTACGACTTCCTACCTCAGCACACCTGAGGGTCACGGGCCAAGAAAGATATTAGTGTCATTAAACATTGCACTTTAAAATTTGGAAACATAAAAAATATAAGGATCACTATGTTCCTCATTATCCATGATAGCTTTTTAGGACTTCTTGTGTAGAACAGAATGAGCAAACCTCCTAGACTTACTTTACTGTCATGTAACACATGTGACTCTTTGAGACGTAGGACTAGTTCTTTCAGGGGTATTCAGAATTAAAATAATTTTCTAGATTGGGAGTTTGACTCGTTTTTCTTTTGTGATTCCTGATTATACAATAGTATTCTCATTGTTCATTCACCAAAGCTGCAAGTGCTATTTCTAGAACAGACGTGGGTCTAAGAAAAAAATTGGGATAAAGAATGGGAGTGTAGAACTATACCTCTGTCTACCTAATTTTAGTTCTCAGTGTGGAATATTCTAATGAGAATAATTTTTCTTTTATCCTTGGAATACATTCTGTAGGACACAAAGCACAAAACAGCAAAGGAAGCAGAAAAATCAAGTAGTTTGGTGTTGATTTTGAACCTGAAGATTTGAGTTAGAGTCCGGGACTCTGTTCTGATCAGCTTTTAGGTTAGCTTAAACACCCATCATCTTTCAACATAAGTTGCTAGGCATTAGCACAGTGTTGTACAATTAGGCTGAAGCCAGACAGTTTAGGTTCAAACTCAGCCCTAGCCTTTTCTTGTCTTAATGACCATGTATGTGAAAAGAGGTTAGCTGGTAGTAGCTGACTTGGAGGGTGTTGGGAAGATTGCATGAACATGTAAGTGCAAAGTGCCAGAGGCTAAACTCTGCAATTATTATTATCATTATTTCCTAGTCTATAATTTTAGTAATTAATTTTTATATAACTCAACAGAGTACATAAAAAGTATTGTTACTACAAAGCACTATTGGAATATGAGATTATTATAATATTTAATAGGTGACAGAAACAATGGGATCCATAGATAGGCTGAGGAATAGCATAAAGATGAGAAAGTGAAATGGGGAAAATGACAAAAAAAATTATGGAACTTGTGAAAGAATTTGAGCTATGAAGAAAGGGGAATTCATGAACTATGTAATTATAAGGCTTCTATAATAAAATGGTTACTTTTATCTTGGATAATTAGTATCATTTAACTTTTCTTCATAGAAAAAAATGTAACTGACTCACCCATTGCACACATGGTCTAGGTTTCCTCACAGGGCAATCCATGGGGCACAGCTGAGTAGCAATTCCACAGTGCCACTTCTGCATTTCAGAATGCTTTAAGTGCATACCTACGTGGTGGTTGTGAGAGAACACAAAACCTGAAATTCACAAAAGAACCATTTCTATTGCCAAGGCAGCAAATTTGCTCTTTAAAAAATGTTTAATGTTGATGATATTTAATCAACATTCTACACAGATGCGATTGCCAGCTAAAATATAGGACACTCAGTTAAATTCAGATTTCAGATAAACAAGAAATATTTTTTTTTTCTTTCTGAAACTGGATCTCTCTCAGTCATCTAGGCGGATGTGCATGTTCATAGCTCATACAGCCTCAAATTCCTGGCATCAATGGCAAATTCATCAGACATTCTATATTTTTATTTTCTAGTTATAGCAATCTTATTCCAAGACAACTTTTTCTGAGACAGCAACTTGCGCATGTCTGTCTACGAAATGCTGCATAACAATGGTACTTGTCAAGCTACTATGTGCAGTGATTCAATCACTGGTTTCAAGTAGTGACGGTCAAGGACATATCAAGGTATTAGAGACTCAAAGTAGTGAAAGAGTTATAGTGCTCTTCCCTTATGCGACTCAAAATTTTTCAGCAAACTGACACAAGAACAGAAAATCAAACACTGCATGTTTTCACTCATAGGCAGGTGTTGAACAATGAGAACATGTGGACACAGGGAGGGGAGCATCACACGCTAGGGTCTGTTGGGGGGAATAGGGGAGGGACAGCTGGGGGTAGGGAGGTTGGGGAGGGATAACATGGGGTGAAATGCCAGATATAGGTGACGGGGGGATGGAGGTAGCAAACCACATTGCTATGTATGTACCTATGCAACAATCGTGCATGTTCTGCACATGTACCCCAGAACCTAAAGTGCAATAAAATATACATAAAATAAAAAATTTAAAAAAATCTCCAAGCTGTAAATTGGATGTAAGAAAATTCAATTAGTTTCTGATTTTTTAAACTATGACTCCTGCTTTTTTGAAAAATGGAAAATGTCAACTTTTAGCAAAAAGAATTATTTTGTCTCTTATGAGTGTGTTTTCCCTGCCCTGGATTTGTAGGAGTTCCAAACCTGAGTCTGATCTGACTATTAATTCATTATTGTACAAAGTACAGAGTAAGTGCTCAATGATTATCTATTGAATAAATAAATGAATAGATGTACAAAGATGGGATGCAGTAAAGGGAAGATAAAAACGACAACTGTGTAACAAGGCAGAATATAGATTCTAAATGACAGATAGAAACAAATACTTGGATATTCATGGGATTCCAGAGTGTAGGAACAGAATAAAGAGAAATAGGACGATTTTTGACAGAAACCTATAGAACAGATAAGTATTGCATGACTATGAGTGAAGTCTTTTACTAGATTATATTATTAAAATAATGCTTCCACTTTCATGTTTGGGTTCCAAAATCTAGCACAGTGCCTGGTTCATTTTTAGTAATAAAAATCTATTTAGAAGGAATATAAGAAGAAAAAGAAAGGGATGAAAAAAAAGAAGAAAGAATATTAATTAGTAATCACTGGGAATAGGTTGTACCATAACATACTAAAGTAGATATGCAAATTCATAATAGGATATATTAAAATGAGTCAAATATAAAAGTAGAAATTAAACTGGATCCAGAATATGCAGAACTTTGAAAGCAGTGGTAGACAAGAGATTTTAAAACGTTTTTGTATGGCATTATAATAAAAGATTTGCATAATTAAGTGCACTACTGTACAGATTGTATTAATATCAAGAGAGTCTTTCCAGTCATCCATTCTAAAATAATATTGAGACATTTCTAATATATGCATATTCATTCATCAAGCATATACATATACTACTCTAATAACATTAATTTTATAATTGACAAAATTTATATGTATTTATTCATACAATGCGATGTTTTGAAATATGTATACATGTGGAATGGCTAAAGTGAGCTAATTAACATGTGAATTACCATACATACTTTTTAGTGATGATTACACTTAAAATCTACTCTCTCTCAGCAAGATTTAAGAATTTAAAAAATGTTATTATTTATGGTCACTATGATGTAAAATAGATCTCTTGAACATATTTCTTTTATCTAACTGAAATTTTATATCCTTTGACCAATATCTCCAACTCCCTCATAACCACTGTAATAACATTTTGTACATTTAAAAATATATGCAAAAGTAGAAAATAGGTGTTTTATCTCATCTATTTTAATTTCTACTTTTGCGTGCAGAAATTTTAATATTTATTTCTCATGCTCCACTGGCTTATCATGAGCAGTCCTTAGAATGTGTGAATTTTGCTTTGGAAATCTCCATATGATAGCTAGGAAGATCAAAGGCATGATTTGGAAAATAACTAGGAGAGAAGCATGAGACCCAGATTTCTATCTGTGATTGAGAAATTGTAAGGGATAAAACATGTGTAAGGGGGATTCCACCAAGATGACCGAATAGGAACAGCTCCAGAGTGCAGTACCCAGTGAGACAGACACAGGCAAGTGATCTCTGCATATCCAACTGTGATACCTGGTTCATTTCCATGGGCCTGGTTAGACAGTGGGGATAGCCCAAGGAGGGCAAACCAAGGCAGGGTGGGGTACTGCCTCACCTGAGAAGTGCAACCGACTGGAGGATTGGGGACATCCACCCCACTCTCTGCCCTGGCACTCTGGTTCAGATACCGTGCTTGTCCCATGGGGTCTGCAGCCCACAGAATAGGAGATCCCTGCTGGGCTGAAAAGCACTGTGAGTTAACAGCACAGATCTGAGCACCAGCTCTGGCTGGTACTGCGGGTTGTCTGCACAGATCTGGGTGGACGTTTTGACTAGCAATGAGAGCACCTGGGGGATGGAGCTACCTGCTCCCCAGAAAGAGGGGGAGAAGAAGGCAGGGAGACATGTGATATGGCTGGATGGCTCCCATCCCCACAAAGACCAGCAAACTGAAGTCCTCTCACTTGAGAGTTTCAGAGCCAGAACATCAGTTGGAGCTTGACCCAGGATGATCAAGCTCGGTGGGGCGGGAGGGCATCTGCCATTGCTGACGTGGGTCTAAACCTACCTGTGTAAACAAAAGTCAGAGGAAGCTTACACAGCAGCTGGACTGAGTCTGTGACAGCTCCGCAGCGCCTCTGCAGGCAGACAAAGGAAAGACTGCCTCCTCAAGCAGCTCCCTAACCCCTGTATAACCAAAAAGATACCTCATACAGGAAAGCTCTGGCTGACACATGGTGGGTACCCTTCTGGGAAGAAGCTACCAGAGGAAAGATCAGACAGCAATCCTTGCTGCTCTGCAGCCCCCATGGGTGATTCCCAGGCAAGCAAGGTCTGAAGTGGACCTCCAGCAGTCCTACAGCAGAAGGGCCTGGCTGTTAGAAGGAAAACTAAAAAATAAAAAGAAATAGCTTCAACATCAACAGAAAGGATGTCCACTCAGACACCCCATCAAAAATCACCAACTTCAAAGATCAAAGGTAGATAAATCCACTAGAAATCAGCACAAAAAAGATGAAACCATCAAAGAAGAGAATGCCTCTCCTCCTCCAAGGGATCACAACGCCTTACCAGCAAGGGAACAAAACAGCATGGAGAATGAGTTTGAAAAACTGACAGAAGCAGGCTTCAGAATGTGGGTAATAACAAACTTCTCTGAGCTAAAGGAACATGTTATAACCCAATGCAAAGAAACTGAAAACCTTGAAAAAACGTTAGATAAAATGCTAACTAGAAAAACCAGCTTAGAGAAGAACATAAATGACCCGATGGAGCTGAAAATCACAGCATGAAAATTTTATGAAGCATACATAAGTTTCAATAGCCAAGTCAATCAAGCAGAAGAAAGGATATCAGAGATTGAAGATCAACTCAATGAAATGAAACGACGGAAGATAAGATTAGAGAAAAGAGAGTGAAAAGAAATGTACAAAGCCTCTGAGAAATATGGGATTATGTAAAAAGACCTAAACTACACTTGATCGGCATACCTGAATGTGACAGGGAGAATGAATCCAAGCTGGAAAACACTCTTCAGAATATTATCCAGGAGCACTTCCCCAACCTACCAAGGCAGGCCAACATTCAAATCCAGGAAATACAGAGAATAGCACAAAGATATTCCTCAAAAAGAGCAACCTCAAGGCACATAATTGTCAGATTCACCAGGGTTGAAATGAAGGAAAACATGCTAAGGACAGCCAGAGAGAAAAGGTCAGGTCACCCACAAAGGGAAGCCCATCAGACTCACAGCAGATCTCTCAGCAGAAACCCTACAAGCCAGAAGAGAGTGGGGGCCAATATTCAACATCCATAAAGAAAAGAACTTTCGACCTACAATTTCATAGCCAGCCACACAAGTGAAGGAGAAATAAAATCCTTTACAAACAATTGCCAAGAGATTTCATCACCACCAGATCTGCCTTACAAGAGCTTCTGAAGGAAACAATAAACATGGAAAGGAGCAACCAGTACCAGCCACATCAAAAATGTACCAAATGGTAAAGATCAACAATACAGTGAAGAAACTGCATCACCTAATGGGCAAAACAAGCAGCCAGTAACAAAACGGCAAGATCAAACTCACACATAACAATATTAACCTTAAATGTAAATAGCCTAAATGCCCCAATCAAAAGACAGACTGGCAAGCTGGATAAAAAGTCAAGACTCATTGGTGTGCTGTATTCAGGAGACCCATCTCATATGCAAAGACACACATAGACTCAAAATGAAGGATGGAAGAAAATTTACCAAGCAAATGGAGAGAGAAAAAAGAAGCAGGGGTTGCAATCCTAGTCTCTGATAAAATGGACTTCAAACCAACAAAGATCAAAAGAGACAAAGAAGGGCATTGCACAATGTTAAAGGGATCAATGCAACAAGAAGAGCTAACTATCCTAAATATAGATGCATCCAATATAGGAGCACCCAGATATGTAAAGCAAGTTCTTAATGACCTACGAGGAGACTTAGACTCCCAAACAATAATCCCAATAATCCCAAACAATAAGTGGGAGATGTTAACACTCCACTCTCAATATTAGACAGAACAATGAGGCAGAAAACCAACGAGGACATCAGGACTTGAATGCAGATCTGTACCAAGCAGACCTAATAGACATCTACAGAAGTCTCCACCCCAAATCCACAGAATACACATTCTTCTTAGCAACACATCACACTTACTCTAAAATTGATCACATAATCAGAAGTAAATTACTCCTCAGCAAATGAAAAAAAAGAAAATCTTAACAGTCTCTCAGACCACAGCACAATCAAATAGGAGGCTGAGGCAGGAGAATTGCCTGAACCCAGGAGGTGGAGGTTGCCGTGAGCCAAGATCGCGCCATTGCACTCCGGCCTGGGTAACGAGCAAAACTCCGTCTCAAAAACAAAAAACAACAAAAACAACAACAACAACAACAACAACAAAAACTCACCCAAAACCGCACAACTATATGGAAACTGAACAACTTGCTCCTGAATGATGACCGGATAAACAATGAAATGAAGGCAGAAATAAAGATGTTCTTTGAAACCAATGAGAACAATGACACAACATACCAGAATCTCTGGGACACATTAAAAGCAGTATCTAAAGGGAAATTTATAGCAATAAATTCCCACATGAGAAGCAAGGAAAGGTCTAAAATTGACACCCTAACAACAAAACTGAAAAAGCTAGAGGAGCAAAATCAAAATAATGTAAAAGCTAGCAGAAGACAAGAAATAACTAAGATCAGAGCAGAACTGAAGAAGACTGAGACACAAAAAAATCCTTCAAAAAAAAAAGATCAATAAATCCAGGAGCTAGTTTTTTTTAAAAGATCAACAAAATAGAGTGCTAACCAGACTAATAAAAGAGAGAAGAATCGAACAGATGCAATAAAAAATGATAAAGAGGCTAGCACTACTGATTCCACAGAAATACAAATTATCATCAGAGATTTCTACAATCTATGTACATAAACCAGTAAACCTGGAAGACATGGAGAAATTCCTAGACACTTACACCCTCTCAAGAGTAAACCAGGAAGAATTTGAATCCCTGAATAGACCAATAACAAGTTCTGAAGTTGAGGCAGCAATTAATAGCCTTCCAACCAAAAAAAGTCCAGGTCCAGATGGGTTTACAGCCAAATTTAACCAAAGGTACAAAGAGGAGCTGTTACCATTCCTTCTGAAACCTTCCAAACAATAAAAAAAGAGGAAATCCTTTAATTCATTTTATGAGACCAACATCATCCTGATACCAAAATCTGACAGAGACACAACTAAAAAAGCAAACTTCAGGCCGATATCCATGATGAACAGTGATGCAAAAATCTTCAATAAAATACTGGCAAACTGAATGCACCAGCACATCAAAAAGCTTATCCATCACAATCCAGTAGGCTTCATCCTGGGGATGCAAGGCTGCTTCAACATACGCAAATCTATAAATGCAATCCATCACATACATAGAACCAAAGACAAAAATCACATGATTATCTCAGTAGATGCAGAGAAGGCTTTCGACAAAATTCAACAGCTCTTTATGCTCAATAAACTCTCAATAAACTACGTATTGATGGAATGTATCTCAAAATAACAAAGGCTATTTATGACAAACCCACAGCCAATATCATACTGAACAGGCAAAAACTGGAAGCATTCCCTTTGAAAACTGGCACTAGACAATTTTCCCTCTCTTATCACTCCTATTCAATATAATATTGGAAGTTTTAGCCAGAGCAATTAGGCAAGAAAAAAAAAAATAAAAGGTATTCAATTAGGAAAAGAGGAAGTCAAATTGTCTCTATTTGAAGATGACATGATCGTATATTTAGAAGACCCCATCATCTCAGCTCAAAATCTCCTTAAGCTGATTAGCAACTTCAGTAAAATCTCAGGGTACAAAATCAATGTGCAGAAATCACAAGCATTCCTATATACCAATAACTGACAAACAGCCAAATCATAAGAGAACTTCCATTCACAATTGCTACAAAGAGAATAAAATATTTAGGAATACACCTAACAAAGAATGTAAAGGACCTCTTCAAGGAGAACTATAAACCACTGCCCAATGAAATAAGAGAGGATACAAACAGATGGAAAAACATTCCATGCTCATGGTTAGGAAAAAAATCAATAATGTGAAAATGGCAATACTGCCCAAAGTAATTTATAGATTTAATGCTATCCCCATCAAGCAACCATTGACCTTTTTCAGAGAACTGGAAAAACCACTTTAGACTTCATATGGAACCAAAAGAGAGCCCACATAGCCAAGACAATTCTAAGCTGGAGGCATTATGCTACTTGACTTCAAATTATACTGCAAGGCTACAGTAATCAAAACAGCATGGTACTGGTACCAAAACAGACATATAGACCAATGGAATAGAACAGAGGCCTCAGAGGCAACGCCACACATCTACAACCATCTGATCTTTGACAAATCTGACAAAAACAAGCAATGGGGAAAGGATTCCCTGTTTAATAAATGGTGTTCCGAAAACTGGTAGCCATGTACAGAAAGCTGAAACTGGACCCCTTCCTTATACCTTACACTAAAATTAATTCCAGATGGATTAAAGATTTAAACATAAAACCCAACACCATAAAAACCCTAGAAGAAAACCTAGGCAAAACCATTCAGGGCATAATCACAGGCAAGGACTTCAATGACTAAAACACCAAAAGCAATGGCAACTAAAGCCAAAAGAGACAAATGGGATCTAATTAAACTTAAGAGTTTCTGCACAGCAAAAGAAACAATCATCAGAGTGAACTGGCAATCAACAGAAAAGGGAAAAATGTTTGCTATCTACCTATCTGACAAAGGGCTAACATCCAGAAACTACAAAGAACTAAAGGCAGATCTACAAGAAAAAACAAACCTATCTCAAAGTGGGTAAAAGATATGAAGAGACTTTTCAAAAGAAGACATTTATGAGGCCAAGAAGCATATGAAAAAATGCTCATCATCACTGGTCATTAGAGAAATGCAATCAAAACCACAATGAGATACCATCTCAAACCAGTTAGAACGGCAATCATTAAAAAATCTGGAGGTAACAGATGCTGGAGAGGATGTGGAGAAATAGGAACACTTTTACACTGTTGATGGGAGTGTAAATTAGTTCAACCATTGTGGGAGACAGTGTGGCTATTCCTCAAGGATCTAGAAATAGAAATTCCATTTGACTAGCAATTCCATTACAGGGTATATACCTAAAGGATTTTAAATTGCTCTATTATAAAGACATGTGCACACATATGTTCACTGCAGCACTGTTTACAATAGCAAATACTTGGAACCAACCCAAAGGCCCATCAATGATAGACTGGACAAGGAAAATGTGGCACATATACACCATGGAATACTATGCAGCCATAAAAAGGATGAGTTCATGTCCGATGTAGGGGCATGGATGAATCTGGAAACCATCATTCTCAGCAAACTGACAAGAACAGAAAACCAAACACCACATGCTCTCACTCATAGGCAGGTGTTGAACAATGAGAACACATGGAGACAGGCAGGGGGATGTCACACACTGGGGGCTGTTGGGGGAGTGGGGGTTAGGGGAGGGACAACAGGGGATGGGGAGGTTTAGGAGGGATAACATTGGGAGCAATGCCTGATGTAGGTGATGGGGGCATGGAGACAGCAAACCACCATGGCATGTGTGTACCTATGAAACAATCCTGCAAGATCTGCACATGGACCCCAGAACTTAATGTACAAAAAAACAAAAACAAAAAACATGTTCAAGAATCATTTCAGAAATAAGACTTTGTAAGTAACTAGATGCAGTGGGTAAGAAGGAAATAGTTGAGAATGACTGACTTCAGGATCTATGACAAAAAAAACAATCTAATTTCTTTCTTTTTTTTAAAATTTTCTCAGATTCCCTTTTTTTTTTTAAATTTTTTTATTGCATTTTAGGTTTTGGGGTACATGTGAAGAACATGCAAGATTGTTGCATAGGTACACACATGGCAGTGTGGTTTGCTGTCTTCCGTCCCCTCACCTGTACCTGTCATTTCTCCCTATGCTATCTCTTCCCACCTCCCCACCCCCCGTCCCTCCCCCATTTCCCCTCAACGGACCCCAGTGTGTAGTGTTCCCCTCCCTGTGTCCATGTGTTCTCATTGTTCAACACCCGCCTATGAGTGAGAATATAGGGTGTTTGATTTTTCTGCTCTTGAGTCAGTTTGCTGAGAATGATGGTTTCCAGGTTCATCCATGTCCCTACAAAGGATGTGAACTCATCGTTTTTGATGGCTGCGTAATACTCCATGGTGTATATGTACGACATTTTCCCTATCCATTCTATCATCGTTGGGCATTTGGGTTGGTTCCAGGTCTTTGCTATTGTAAACAGTGCTGCAATGAACATTCGTGTGCACGTGTCCTTATAGTAAGAACAATCCAATTTCTAATGAAAATATGGAGATCAAGAATAGTAGTAGATGACATTTATTAAATAACCATGTTCTGGGCACTGTTTCAAATCCTTCAGAATTTTCTCCTTACAACACAATAAGATGGGCATAATTACTATTTCTACCCATCATGAAGATGAAAAAACTGAACCCTAGAAAAATTGAGTTAATTTGCTTATAGTCCCTACTGTGGTAAATGTTGGAGCTGGGACTTGAGTCTGGGGTCAGTCTGATTCCAGAGCTTGTGCTCTAAGGCATCAAGTTCGTCTGAATTAACAGGAAAGGGTTAGGGAAAGAAAGGGTGGACAGAGCAGAGGGATAGTAAGTCTGATTTAGAAATGATGTGTGCTGGAGGATGCTGGGAAAATGTCCGCCTAAGAACAGCTCAGGACTTCAGCTCCCAGTGAAAGTGCAGAGGGTGAGTGGACGCTGCATTTCCAGACGAACTCTTATTGCCCACAGACCAGGAGATACCCAGGCAGAGGGGTCGCCAGCGTCGCAGTCCCAGCCGGTGCGGCTGTTTTGGCCCCCGCGGGGCTGATTCCGCCCGCGCGGCTGCTGTGACCACACCCTGTTGCTGAGGTTCTCCGGACAAAAGCCACTGGTCTGGGAGCCCTCTTAGCTGGCGAGCAGAGCCCTGAGATGGCAGAGTTGCCCATTCATCTGAAATAGCGAGCCAGGCCAGGAGATTCCTAGGCAAAAAATCCGCCAGGAGCCGGCGC
Organism: Saimiri boliviensis; assembly: GCF_048565385.1. Lineage (NCBI taxonomy): Eukaryota > Metazoa > Chordata > Mammalia > Primates > Cebidae > Saimiri > Saimiri boliviensis. Next base: position 56,553,104 of record NC_133458.1, on the reverse strand, counting down.
CACAGTTCAAGCCGACTCAGTGAGTCGCAGCACGGCAGATCCTGGTGCCTTTTCAACAAGCGACTGGAACGCGGGGTCATTCAACTTAAAAGAAAAGACTCTGAGTCAGGGAGCCAGGTGATCAGGCTCGGTTGGTCCCACCCCTCCACCCCAAACAACAACGAAAACAAAAACAGTAATTGGAAACCCTCTGGGTTGAGCCCTTCAAACCAAGCACAGCTGAACCGGGACGGTCCGGCTCGGCGGGGGAGGGGCTTCCGCCATTACTGAGACTCTCCACCTCTACAAAGGCAGGCCCCCGTTGCCGAGGCAACCCACTGTTGCCGAGGCAACCTGCCACAACAGAGAGAGTCTGCCATAACAGAGGCGGGGTCACAGTTGCAGAGACAGTTCTAACTACGCCCATATAAACAGGACTGCAGGAAAGAGCTCAGGGCAGCTGGGTGGAGCCCACAGCAGCTCAGCAAAGCCCCTGTGGGCAGGCAGTGGCTAGGTGTGCTGCTAGCTGGGTGGGTCAGACCTGAAAGAAAAATCAAAAAAGGCAGTAGTGCAGTGGAAACTCATAAAGCTCCAACTCCCTAGGACAGAGCACCTGGGAACAAAAAGTGCTTTAAGAGTTCAGCTGCAGCAGACCTAAACATACCTGCCCAGCAGCTCTGAATGAACAACGGAGCTCACAACTCAGGACTTAAGCCCCAATAAAAGATAGACTGTCTCCTCAAGTAGCTCCCTGACCCCCATAGATCCAAAGACGCACCTCATAAAGGAGAACGGACTGACAGTAGGCGAGCATCCTTCTGGGACAAAGATAGCAGAAGAGGAAACTGGCAGCAACCCTTACTGTTCTGCAGCTGCTGCAGGTGACCCCCAGGCAAGCAGGGCCTGGAGAGGACCTCAGCAGTCCTACAGCAGAGGGGCCAGACTGTTAGAAGGAAACCTTAAAAAAAAAAAAAAAGAAAAGAAAAGAAAAAAAAGAAGTAACTTCAGCATCCACGAACTAGAAGCTCACTCAGAGACCTAATCTGAAAGACAGCAATTACAAAGACAACAGGTGGATAAACCCACAAAAATGGGAAGAAACCAGTGCAAAAAGGATGAAAACTCCCAAAACCAGAACACCTCTCCTCCTAAAAGGGATCACAACTCCTCACCAGCAAGGGAACCAGACTGGATGGAGAAGGAGGGTGATGAAATGACAGAATCAGACTTCAGAAGGTGGGTAGTAAGAAACTATAATGAGCTAAAAGAACATGTTCTAACCCAACGTAAAGAAAATAGGAACCTTGAAAAAAGATTGGACGAACTGCTAACGAGAATGGACAGCACAGACAGGATTAAAAGTGAATTGATGGAACTGAAAAACACAACACAAGAACTTCGTGAAGCATGCACAAGCTTCAACACCGAATTGACCAAGCAGAAGAAAGGATATCAGAGGTCGAAGATCAACTCAATGAAATAAAAAGAGAAGGCAAGAACAGAGAAAAAAGCGCAAAAAGGAATGAACAAAATCTTCAAGAAATGTGGGACTATGTGAAAAGACCCAATCTACGTCTGATAGGTGTCCCTAAATGTGATGAAGAGAATGAATCCAAGCTGGAAAATACTCTTTAGGATATTATCCAGGAAAACTTCCCCAACCTAGCAAGGCAGACCAATATTCAAATACAGGAAATACAGAGAACACCACAAAGATATTCCTCAAGAAGAGCAACCCCAAGGCACATAATCGTCAGATTCACCAGGGTTGAAATGAAAGAGAAAATGCTAAGGGCAGCCAGAGAGAAAGGTCGGGTTACCCACAAAGGGAAGCCCATTAGACTCACAGCAGATCTCTCAGCAGAAACCCTATAAGCCAGAAGAGATTGGGGGCCAATATTCAACATCCTTAAAGAAAAGAACTTTCAACCCAGAATCTCCTATCCAGCCAAACTAAGCTTCATAAGTGATGGAAAAATAAAATCCTTTGTGAATAAGCAAGCACTCAGAGATTTCATCACCACCAAACCTGCCCTACAAGAACTCCTGAAAGAGGCTCTACACATATAAAGGAACAACCAGTACCAGCCACTCCAAAAACACACCAAATGGTAAAAGAGCATCAACACAATCAAGAAGCTGCATCAACTAACCAACAAAACAGCCAGGTAGCATCAAAATGACAGTATCAAATTCACACATAATATCACAATACTATCCCTAAATGTCAATGGACTAAATGCCCCAATCAAAAGACACAGACTGGCAAATTGGATAAAAAGCCAAAACCCATCAGTGTGCTGTATCCAGGAAACCCATCTTACATGCAAGGATACACAAAGGCTCAAAATAAAGGGATGGAGGAAGATCTACCAAGCAAATGGAGAGCAAAAAAAAAGCAGGAGTTGCAATTCTCATCTCTGATAAAATAGACTTTAAAGCAACAAAGATCAAAAGAGACAAAGAAGGACATTACATAATGGTAAAAGGATCACTGCAACAAGAAGAGCTAACGATCCTAAATATATATGCACCCAATACAGGAGCACCCAGATACATAAGGCAAGTTCTTAATGACTTACAAAGAGACTTAGACTCCCACACAATAATAGTGGGAGACTTTAACACCCCATTGTCAATATTAGACAGATCAACCAGACAGAAAATCAACAAGGATATCCAGGACCTGAACTCAGACCTGGAACAAGCAAACCTAATAGACATTTACAGAACTCTCCACCCCAAATCCACAGAATATACATTCTTCTCAGCACCACATCACACCTACTCTAAAATTGACCACATAATTGGCAATAAATCACTCCTCAACAAATGCAAAAGAACAGAAATCATAACAGTCTCTCAGACCACAGTGCAATCGAGTTAGAACTCAAAATGCAGAAACTAACTCAGAACCGCACAGCTTCATGGAAACTGAACAACTTGCTCTTGAATGTTGACTGGATAAACAATGAAATGAAGGCAGAAATAAAGATGTTCTTCGAAACCAATGAGAACGAAGACACAGCATACCAGAATCTCTGGGACACATTTAAAGCAGTCTCCAGAGGAAAATATATAGCAATGAGTGCCCACATGAGAAGAAAGGAGAGATCTAAAATTGACACGCTATCATCAAAATTGAAAGAGCTAGAGGAGCTAGATCAAAAAAACTCAAAACCTAGCAGAAGACAGGAAATAACTAAGATCAGAGCAGAACTGAAGGAAATAGAGACACAAAAAACTCTTCAAAAAATCAATAAATCCAGGAGCTGGTTATTTGAAAAGATCAACAAAATAGACAGACCACTAGCCAGATTAATAAAAAAGAAAAGAGAGAATAACCAAATTGATGCAATAAAAAACGATAAAGGGGATATCACCACAGATTCCACAGAAATCCAAACCATCATCAGAGATTATTACAAACAACTCTATGCACATAAACTAGTAAACCTGGAAGAAATGGATAAATTCCTGGACACCTGCATCCTCCCAAGTCTAAACCTGGAAGAAGCCGAAACCCTGAATAGACCAATAACATGGTCTGAAGTCGAGGCAGCAATAAAGAGCCTACCACCCAAAAAAAGCCCAGGTCCAGATGGGTTCACAGCTGAATTCTACCAGTCATACAGAGAGGAGCTGATACCATTCCTTCTGAAACTATTCCAGACAATCCAAAAAGAGGGAATCCTTCCCAAATCATTTTACGAGACAAACATCATCCTGATACCAAAACCCGGCAGAGACTCAACAAGAAAAGAAAATTTCAGGCCAATATCCATGATGAACATAGATGCAAAAATCTTCAATAAAATACTGGCAAACCGACTGCAACAGCGTATCAAAAAGCTCATCCACCACGATCAAGTAGGATTCATCCCGGGGATGCAAGGCTGGTTCAACATACACAAGTCCATAAACGTAATTCACCACATAAACAGAACCAAAGACAAAAACCACATGATTATCTCAATTGATGCAGAGAAGGCTTTTGACAAAATTCAACAACCCTTTATGCTAAAAACCCTCAATAAACTAGGTATTGACGGAACGTATCTCAAAACAATAAAAGCTATTTACGACAAACCAACAGCCAATATCATACTGAATGGGCAAAAACTGGAAGCATTCCCTTTGAAATCTGGCACTAGACAAGGATGCCCTCTCTCACCACTCCTATTCAATATAGTACTGGAAGTTCTAGCCAGAGCAATCAGGCAAGAAAAAGAAATAAAGGGTATCCTAATTGGAAAGGAGGAAATCAAATTGTCTCTATTTGCAGATGACATGATTGTATATCTGGAAGACCCCATCATCTCAGCCCAAAGTCTCCTGAAACTGATAAACAACTTCAGCAAAGTCTCAGGATACAAAATCAACGTGCAAAAATCACAAGCATTCCTATACACCAGTAATAGACTTCAAGAGAGCCAAATCAAGAACGAACTGCCATTCACGATTGCTACAAAGAGAATAAAATACCTAGGAATACAACTAACAAGGAACATAAAGGACCTCTTCAAGGAGAACTACAAGCCATTGCTCAACGAAATAAGAGAGGATACAAACAGATGGAGAAACATTCCATGTTCATGGTTAGGAAGAATCAACATCGTGAAAATGGCCATACTGCCCAAAGTAACTTACAGATTCAACGCTATTCCCATCAAGCTACCAATGACCTTCTTCACAGAACTGGAAAAAAACACCCTAAACTTCATATGGAACCAAAAGAGAGCCCGCATAGCCAAGTCAATTCTAAGCAAAAAGAACAAAGCGGGAGGCATCACACTACCGGACTTCAAACTATACTACAAGGCTACAGTAATCAAAACAGCATGGTACTGGTACCAAAACAGAGATATAGACCAATGGAACAGAACAGAGGCCTCACAGGAAATACAACATACCCACAACCATCTGCTCTTTGACAAACCTGACAAAAACAAGCAATGGGGAAAGGACTCCCTGTTTAATAAATGGTGTTGGGAAAACTGGCTAGCCATGTGCAGAAAGCAGAAACAGGACCCCTTCCTGACACCTTACACCAAAATTAACTCCAGATGGATTAAAGACTTAAACATCAGACCTAACACCATAAAAACCCTAAAAGAAAATCTAGGCAAAACCATTCAGGACATAGGTGTAGGCAAGGACTTCATGACCAAAACGCCAAAAGCAAGGGCAACAAAAGCCAAAATAGACAAATGGGACCTAATCAAACTCCACAGCTTCTGCACGGCAAAAGAAACAGTCAGTAGAGTGAATCGGCAACCAACAGAATGGGAAAAAATTTTTGCAGTCTACACATCTGACAAGGGGCTGATATCCAGAATTTACAAAGAACTAAAGCAGATCTACAAGAAAAAAACAAACAAGCCCATTCAAAAATGGGCGAAGGATATGAACAGATACTTTACAAAAGAAGACATACAAGAGGCCAACAAACATATGAATAATTGCTCATCATCACTGGTCATCAGAGAAATGCAAATCAAAACCATATTGAGATACCATCTCACACCAGTTAGAATGGCGATCATTAAAAAATCTGGAAACAACAGATGCTGGAGAGGATGTGGAGAAATAGGAACACTTTTACACTGTTGGTGGGAATGTAAATTAATTCAACCATTGTGGAAGACAGTGTGGCGATTCCTCAAGGACCTAAAAATAGAAATCCCATTTGACCCAGCAATCCCATTACTGGGTATATATCCAAAGGATTATAAATCATTCTACTACAAGGACACGTGCACACGAATGTTCATTGCAGCACTGTTTACAATAGCAAAGACCTGGAACCAACCCAAATGCCCGACGATGATAGACTGGATAGGGAAAATGTGGTACATATACACCATGGAATATTATGCAGCCATCAAAAACGATGAGTTCACGTCCTTTGTAGGGACATGGATGAACCTGGAAACCATCATTCTCAGCAAACTGACACAAGAGCAGAAAATCAAACACCGTATATTCTCACTCATAGGCGGGTGTTTAACAATGAGAACACATGGACACAGGGAGGGGAACACTACACACTGGGGTCCGTTGGGGGGAAATGGGGGAGGGATGGGGGGTGGGGAGGTGGGAAGAGATAGCATGGGAAGAAATGACAGATACAGGTGAGGGGATGGAAGACAGCAAACCACACTGCCATGTGTGTACCTATGCAACAATCTTGCATGTTCTTCACATGTACCCCAAAACCTAAAATGCAATATAAAAAAAAAAGAAATGATGTGTGCTATAAAATAACTTTATTTAGATTTAGATAAATTTGGAATTTAACTTCTCTTATCACCCAAAAAATAACATCTGAAAAGACTCATTTAAAAAATGGGGATATTGGTATCATGCCATGTTATCAAGAAGAGTAAAAGATCCAATGCTAATATAGTGTCCGTGACAAGGTACAGACTGTTAACCCCTGAGTTACCATAAACTATTTTTACTATTAGAACAGCTTGTATAATTAAAAAAACAAAAAACAACCAGCAATCAACTATAAATTGTTCATAGGCTGATACAGAACATAACTAGTGACCTCTCTCTGAAGCTTCTAGTACTCAGCCTAGGGCAAATTTGAATAATGATAATTACACAGGCCGAGGAAAATTTCATAGTTTTAGTGACTAAAACACTCTAGAGCTTAAATTTATTCACTCCTAACGAGTGGTCTCTGAAGTTCAAGTAAGATGTCTATTAATCTATCGATCTATGTATCTTGATGTTTATGAGGTTCTGATTCTAGACATAACTGAGAGGCAGCATTAAAAAAAAAAAAAAACCCTCACCAACACTGAGCAGTCCCAGGTACATTTAGGAGGTAGAAAGCAGTCTTAAGGTTTGTAAATTATTATGGTGTGATAGTGCACCTTTCCTTTATCTTATTTATTTAATTGGCTTAATTCTGTTCCAGACGCCAGGAAGCTTCACATTAAACTCCCATGTTAGACAGCAGGTCATCAAATAATTGGCTGTTACAATTGTTCCCTCTTCCAAGTATCCCCAACTAGTATGTACAATGAAGGGTTGGCTTATCAAAGTAAGCTAGGTCACTGAGCCACAGTCAGTAAACATCCAGAGACATATCTGATCAACACATGGTTTTTATGGTATAATTGCATTGTACTCTTTTTTTCTAAACTGGTTCTCTAAATACACTCCAGGCCAAGATTAATGCATTTAAGCTGCTAGAACTTTTCCATGCCATTTCCCTTAAAAATTAAGTGTCTAACTGAAGTCCATCTAGAAAATGAAACCCTCCTTACCATCTTTACAGCAAGTGACTTAGTCTTCTGAACAACAGAAAAATCTTCTGTATTCTGTATGTATATTTACAAATACTTTATATTTAGTATAAACTATCTTCAATTATGAATTGTAGGGTGGGGATTCTGGCTCACACCTTAATCCCAACACTTTGGGTGGCAGAGGACAGAGGTGGATCACTAGAGGTCAGGAGTTCAAGACCAACCTGGCCAACATGGTAAAACCCCATTCCTACTAAAAATACCAAAATTTGTTGGGAGGGTGGTGCGCACCTGTAGACCCACCAGTTCTGGAGGCTGATGCAGGAAAATTGCTTGAACCTGGGAGTTGGAGTTTGCAGTGAGCTGAACTCATGCCACTGCACTTCCAGCCTGGACAACAGACACTGTTTCAAAAAAAAAATTATGAATTGTATTATTTTTGATTTTGTACATGAATATGCCATATCTTTCCAATTAGATTGCATTCTTTTTAGGGAAGAGAAATTTTCTACTTTTTTACAACCATGAAATAACTCAGTGCTTAACTTTATTGCTTTTTAAATTTTTGTGGGTATACAATAGTTGTATGTATTTCTGGGATACATGAGATACTTTGCTATAGGCATAATACATACAGAAAATGGGGTTTCAATCCCCTCAAGCATTTATCTTCTATGTTACAACACAATTGTATTCTTTTGGTTGTTTTTAAATGTACAGTTAAATAATTTTGACTATAGTCACTGTTCGTTTTATTTACTTTGAGGCAGAGTCTCGCTCTGTCACCCAGGCTGAAGTGTAACTGCACAATCAGCTCACTGCGCCCTCCACCTCCCAGGTTCACGTGATTCTTGTGCCTCAGCCTCCCAAGTAGCTGGGATTACAAGCATTTGCCACCATGCCCAGCTAATTTTTGTGTTTTTGATAGAGACAGATTTTCCATATTGACCATGCTGGTCTCAAACTCCTGAAGTGATCTGCTCACCTCAACCTCCCCAAGTGCTAGGATTACAGGCATGATCACCGTGACCAGCCTGTAATCAAAGCATCTGTAACTCTTCTGAACAGTTCCTTCATAGGTATTTTGGTTGGAGTTCTTTGGTTGAGACAGAAACGGACTCAATTGAAGAAAAAGCTGATGGAAAGACATGAAGAGTGCAGTCTGACTTACAGATAGGTACCTCCAGGAAGATTAATCTTAATACTCAGTTTTATTATTTTCTGTTCTTGTGCTACTCACTCAATATTTAAGTTTTTATGACCGAGATTGTGATGGATCTCTTTTTGGCCATTTGGGTATTCACCTTGATTTCCAGTTCCACAGAGATGACATTCCCCCAATGGAATCCTTAAAAACAGGAAGTTACCCAGAAAAGTTGGGTTAGATTCTGGAGGGATATTAAGATAATCTAGCCTAGCTATGGTGACTCCATTTTAAGCAATCCTGTTGGCTCCATTTTAACCACCCTAAGCTATGTAGAGCACTTTGTTCCTGAAACTTTGTAGTTATTTTCTAAACTGTTTTTCTGAGAAAACACCTGGTATTTTGTAAACTGTTTTTCTGAGAAACAGGGCCCATTGGCCCATACATTCTGTACCTGCAGCTATGTAACTGCCTACTCCACACCCTGCTTGACAACTTTAAATAGAATCTTTGTTGTTAGGACACCCCCTCCCCTCTCCTGCTTTTTCTGCTTCTGTAACAATTTGCTTTCCACCCCCTGACCTTGAAAAGGTATAAAAACGTTGACTGCCTTTTGTTCAGGCCTGAGAGGTTTGAGCAATAGCTGACTCTCAGACGCTGCCATTAAACAGACTCCCAACAAACTCAAGAGTGTGGTGCTTCTGTTTTAAACTCGCTTTGGGTACAACAATATGAACAGCAGACGAGTCCTACTCCTTATTTCACAGACAGGGATGCTCTACTTGTCTACCTAAAGATGATAATTCTGAGTTAAAGAAAAATGCCGAGGGACTTTCAAGATGTCCGCCTAAGAACAGCTCAGGACTTCAGCTCCCAGTGAAAGTGCAGAGGGTGAGTGGACGCCGCATTTCCAGACGAACTCTTATTGCCCACAGACCAGGAGATACCCAGGCAGAGGGGTCGCCAGCGTCGCAGTCCCAGCCGGTGCGGCTGTTTTGGCCCCCGCGGGGCTGATTCCGCCCGCGCGGCTGCTGTGACCACTCCCTGTTGCTGCCGTTCTCCGTAAAAAAGCCACTGGTCTGGGAGCCCTCTTAGCTGGCGAGCAGAGCCCTGAGACGGCAGAATAGCCCATTCATCTGAAATAGCGAGTCAGGCCAGGAGATTCCTAGGCAAAAAATCCGCCAGGAGCCGGCGCCGCGGTTCGAGCCGACTCCGTGAGTCGCAGCACGGGAGATCCCGGCGCCTTTTCAACAAGTGACCAGAACGCGGGGTCGTTCAACTTAAAAGAAAAGACTCTGAGTCAGGGAGCCAGGTGATCAGGCTCGGTTGGTCCCACCCCTCCACCCCCAACAACAACGAAAACAAAAACAGTAATTGGAAACCCTCTGGGTTGAGCCCTTCAAACCAAGCACAGCTGAACCGGGACGGTCCGGCTCCGTGGGGGAGGGGCTTCCGCCATTACTGAGACTCTCCACCGCTACGGAGGCAGGCTGCCGTTGCCGAGGCAACCTGCCACAACAGAGAGAGTCCGCCATAACAGAGGCGGGGCCACCATTGCCCAGACAGTTCTAACTACGCCCATATAAAAAGGACTACAGGGAAGAGCTCAGGGCAGCTGGGCGGAGCCCACAGCAGCTCAGCAAAGCCCCTGCGGGCAGGCAGAGGCTAGGCCTGCTGCTAGCTGGGCGGGTCCGACCTGAAAAAAAAAAAAAAATCAAAAAAGGCAGTAGTGCAACGGAAACTCATAAAGCTCCAACTCCCTGGGACAGAGACAGACAACAGGTGGATAAACCCACAAAAATGGGTAGAAACCAGCGTAAAAAGGAGGAAAACTCCCGAAACCAGAACACCTCTCCTCCTAAAAGTGATCACAACTCCTCACCAGCAAGGGAACCAGACCGGATGGAGAAGGAGGGTGATGAAATGACAGAATCAGACTTCAGAAGATGGGTAGTAAGAAACTACAATGAGCTAAAAGAACATGTTCTAACCCATCGCAAAGAAAATAGGAACCTTGAAAAAAGATTGGACGAACTGCTGACGAGAATGGACAGCATAGAGAGGAGAATAAGTGAATTGATGGAGCTGAAAAACGCAACACGAGAACTTCGTGAAGCATGCACAAGCTTCAACAGCCGAATGGACCAAGCAGAAGAAAGGATATCAGAGGTCGAAGACCAACTCAATGAAATAAAAAGAGAAGGCAAGAACAGAGAAAAAAGCGCAAAAAGGAATGAACAAAATCTTCAAGAAATGTGGGACTATGTGAAAAGACCTAATCTACGTCTGATAGGTGTACCTGAATGTGATGAAGAGAATGAATCCAAGCTGGAAAATACTCTTCAGGATATTATCCAGGAAAACTTCCCCAACCTAGCAAGGCAGACCAATATTCAAATCCAGGAAATACAGAGAACACCACAGAGATATTCCTCAAGAAGAGCAACCCCAAGGCACATAATCGTCAGATTCACCAGGGTTGAAATGAAAGAGAAAATGCTAAGGGCAGCCAGAGAGAAAGGTCGGGTTACCCACAAAGGGAAGCCCATTAGACTCATAGCAGATCTCTCAGCAGAAACACTACAAGCCAGAAGAGACTGGGGGCCAATATTCAACATCCTTAAAGAAAAGAACTTTCAACCCAGAATCTCCTATCCAGCCAAACTCAGCTTCATAAGTGAAGGAAAAATAAAATCCTTTGTGAACAAGCAAGCACTCAGAGATTTCATCACCACCAAACCTGCTCTACAAGAACTCCTGAAAGAGGCTCTACACATATAAAGGAACAACCAGTACCAGCCACTCCAAAAACACACCAAATGGTAAAAAAGCAGCAACACAATCAAGAATCTGCGTCAACTAACCAACAAAACAGCCAGGTAGCATCAAAATGACAGCATCAAATTCACACATAACAATACTATCCCTAAATGTCAATGGACTAAATGCCTCAATCAAAAGACACAGACTGGCAAATTGGATAAAAAGCCAAAACCCATCAGTGTGCTGTATCCAGGAAACCCATCTTACATGCAAGGATACACAAAGGCTCAAAATAAAGGGATGGAGGAAGATCTACCAAGCAAATGGAGAGCAAAAAAAGGCAGGAGTTGCAATTCTCATCTCTGATAAAATAGACTTTAAAGCAACAAAGATCAAAAGAGACAAAGAAGGACATTACATAATGGTAAAAGGATCACTGCAACAAGAAGAGCTAACGATCCTAAATATATATGCACCCAATACAGGAGCACCCAGATACATAAGGCAAGTTCTTAATGACTTACAAAGAGACTTAGACTCCCACACAATAATAGTGGGAGACTTTAACACCCCATTGTCAATATTAGACAGACCAACCAGACAGAAAATCAACAAGGATATCCAGGACCTGAACACAGACCTGGAACGAGCAAACCTAATAGACATTTACAGAACTCTCCACCCCAAATCCACAGAATATACATTCTTCTCAGCACCACATCACACCTACTCTAAAATTGACCACATAATTGGCAATAAATCACTCCTCAGCAAATGCAAAAGAACAGAAATCATAACAAACAGTCTCTCAGACCACAGTGCAATCGAGTTAGAACTCAGAATGCAGAAACTAACTCAGAACCGCACAGCTTCATGGAAACTGAACAACTTGCTCTTGAATGTTGACTGGATAAACAATGAAATGAAGGCAGAAATAAAGATGTTCTTCGAAACCAATGAGAACGAAGACACAACATACCAGAATCTCTGGGACACATTTAAAGCAGTCTCTAGAGGAAAATATATAGCAATGAGTGCCCACATGAGAAGAAAGGAGAGATCTCAAATTGACACCCTATCATCAAAATTGAAAGAGCTAGAGGAGCAAGATCAAAAAAACTCAAAACCTAGCAGAAGACAGGAAATAACTAAGATCAGAGCAGAACTGAAGGAAATAGAGACACAAAAAACTCTTCAAAAAATCAATAAATCCAGGAGCTGGTTTTTTGAAAAGATCAACAAAATAGACAGACCACTAGCCAGATTAATAAAAAAGAAAAGAGAGAATAACCAAATTGATGCAATAAAAAACGATAAAGGGGATATCACCACAGATTCCACAGAAATCCAAACCATCATCAGAGATTATTACAAACAACTCTATGCACATAAACTAGTAAACCTGGAAGAAATGGATAAATTCCTGGACACCTGCAACCTCCCAAGCCTAAACCTGGAAGAAGCCGAAACCCTGAATAGACCAATAACATGGTCTGAAGTCGAGGCAGCAATAAAGAGCCTACCACCCAAAAAAAGCCCAGGTCCAGATGGGTTCACAGCTGAATTCTACCAGACATACAAGGAGGAGCTGATACCATTCCTTCTGAAACTATTCCAGACAATCCAAAAAGAGGGAATCCTTCCCAAATCATTTTACGAGACAAACATCATCCTGATACCAAAACCCGGCAGAGACTCAACAAGAAAAGAAAATTTCAGGCCAATATCCATGATGAACATAGATGCAAAAATCTTCAATAAAATACTGGCAAACCGATTGCAACAGCATATCAAAAAGCTCATCCACCATGATCAAGTAGGATTCATCCCGGGGATGCAAGGCTGGTTCAACATACGCAAGTCCATAAACGTAATTCACCACATAAACAGAACCAAAGACAAAAACCACATGATTATCTCGATTGATGCAGAGAAGGCTTTTGACAAAATTCAACAACCCTTTATGCTAAAAACCCTCAATAAACTAGGTATTGACGGAACGTATCTCAAAACAATAAAAGCTATTTACGACAAACCAACAGCCAATATCATACTGAATGGGCAAAAACTGGAAGCATTCCCTTTGAAATCTGGCACTAGACAAGGATGCCCTCTCTCACCACTCCTATTCAATATAGTACTGGAAGTTCTAGCCAGAGCAATCAGGCAAGAAAAAGAAATAAAGGGTATCCTAATTGGAAAGGAGGAAATCAAATTGTCTCTATTTGCAGATGACATGATTGTATATCTGGAAGACCCCATCATCTCAGCCCAAAATCTCCTGAAACTGATAAACAACTTCAGCAAAGTCTCAGGATACAAAATCAACGTGCAAAAATCACAAGCATTCCTATACACCAGTAATAGACTTCAAGAGAGCCAAATCAAGAACGAACTGCCATTCACAATTGCTACAAAGAGAATAAAGTACCTAGGAATACAACTAACAAGGAACGTAAAGGACCTCTTCAAGGAGAACTACAAGCCATTGCTCAACGAAATAAGAGAGGATACAAACAGATGGAGAAACATTCCATGTTCATGGTTAGGAAGAATCAACATCGTGAAAATGGCCATACTGCCCAAAGTAATTTACAGATTCAACGCTATTCCCATCAAGCTACCAATGACCTTCTTCACAGAACTGGAAAAAAACACCTTAAACTTCATATGGAACCAAAAGAGAGCCCACATAGCCAAGTCAATTCTAAGCAAAAAGAACAAAGCGGGAGGCATCACACTACCGGACTTCAAACTATACTACAAGGCTACAGTAATCAAAACAGCATGGTACTGGTACCAAAACAGAGATATAGACCAATGGAACAGAACAGAGGCCTCACAGGAAATACAACATACCCACAACCATCTGATCTTCGACAAACCTGACAAAAACAAGCAATGGGGAAAGGACTCCCTGTTTAATAAATGGTGTTGGGAAAACTGGCTAGCCATGTGCAGAAAGCAGAAACAGGACCCCTTCCTGACACCTTACACCAAAATTAACTCCAGATGGATTAAAGACTTAAACATCAGACCTAATACCATAAAAACCCTAAAAGAAAATCTAGGCAAAACCATTCAGGACATAGGTGTAGGCAAGGACTTCATGACCAAAACGCCAAAAGCAAGGGCAACAAAAGCCAAAATAGACAAATGGGACCTAATCAAACTCCACAGCTTCTGCACGGCAAAAGAAACAGTCAGTAGAGTGAATCGGCAACCAACAGAATGGGAAAAAATTTTTGCAGTCTACACATCTGACAAGGGGCTGATATCCAGAATTTACAAAGAACTAAAGCAGATCTACAAGAAAAAAACAAACAAGCCCATTCAAAAATGGGCAAAGGATATGAACAGATACTTTACAAAAGAAGACATACAGGAGGCCAACAAACATATGAAAAAATGCTCATCATCACTGGTCATCAGAGAAATGCAAATCAAAACCACATTGAGATACCATCTCACACCAGTTAGAATGGCGATCATTAAAAAATCGGGAAACAACAGATGCTGGAGAGGATGTGGAGAAATAGGAACACTTTTACACTGTTGGTGGGAATGTAAATTAATTCAACCATTGTGGAAGACAGTGTGGCGATTCCTCAAGGACCTAAAAATAGAAATCCCATTTGACCCAGCAATCCCATTACTGGGTATATATCCAAAGGATTATAAATCATTCTACTACAAGGACACGTGCACACGAATGTTCATTGCAGCACTGTTTACAATAGCAAAGACCTGGAACCAACCCAAATGCCCGACGATGATAGACTGGATAGGGAAAATGTGGTACATATACACCATGGAATATTATGCAGCCATCAAAAACGATGAGTTCACGTCCTTTATAGGGACATGGATGAACCTGGAAACCATCATTCTCAGCAAACTGACACAAGAGCAGAAAATCAAACACCGTATATTCTCACTCATAGGCGGGTGTTGAACAATGAGAACACATGGACACAGGGAGGGGAGCACTACACACTGGGGTCTGTTCGGGGGAAATGGGGGAGGGGCGGGGGGTGGGGAGGTGGGAAGAAATAGCATGGGGAGAAATGACAGATACAGGTGAGGGGACGGAAGGCAGCAAAGCACACTGCCATGTGTGTACCTATGCAACAATCTTGCATGTTCATCACATGTACCCCAAAACCTAAAATGCAATAAAAAAAAAAAAAAAAAAAAAAAAAGAAAAATGCCAATAGCTCACACACACAGCTAGACATGCAAATGTTCTTTGGAAACCAGAGAGCTGAATCCTGGATCTGAAGTTCCTAGAAGATTAATCACATTGAATATTTATATGCTGATTTCTTAATAAGAATTGGATCTGTACTTATTTAGAATGAGTAGACGTGTTAAATAACCTTGAACAAGTTAACATTTTTTAATGCAGCTCTGTAGTTTCTGAAATAGGGATACCAATATACTTAAATGTTACAAATATTAAATAAATGAATACTCAGTGCATAATATCATGTACTATGCTATAACAATTTTCAACTGTCGTTAGCTACAACCATTATTATTTTCCAGGTTGTAGATTCAGTTGATCAGTTCATCCAGTATTTTTATAATCCAAACATCTTTATAATCGGCTTATTTGAATTCAAGTTAAAGACACACTTAACCAGTGATCCCATTTGAATACCACTTCTCTTGAACATTACTTTTCTTAAAATCAAAACTTAAGGAATTACACATTTAATAAATATTTCTTGTACTGCTCAAGGTTTTTTTTTCATTTTAATGCAGAGAATTACAGAAAATATTAATTTCAGACAGTTTAAGTGATATTAGAGAAACTAACAATCGGTTAGGGGTCTGAGAGCAGAGAAGATAGGTATGGTTAGATCTAGCTTTATGAAGACGCATCAATGTAAAAATTAAAGATGTTCTGAACATAAAACAGAAAAATCAGGTAAATCAAAGTATTTGGAAGGCTATGTTAGTAAATATCTGAGAGAGTGAGGGGAGTGGAGAAGAACACACTTACTTTGGTAACATATAAAGTTAGTATGGTAGAAATCTGAAGTTATAAAGCCTTAACATTCATGGTTGGGAGGTATACTTCAGCTTGATTTAAGCAAATCCTGAACAAAAAGGTTTAAATTTTCCATTTAAGACAATTTAAAGGTTTAAATTGCCTCATTTTCTTTCAGGTTATTCTACTAGAATAGTCAGAAGTTTGATTTATTCACTTTATTCCCAAATAATCACATTGGAAAGTTTGCTAAGTTTTGTAACTTTGGAATCCTTATTCTGGCTTATGGAAATGGGAAATAAAATAGGAACATAGGAAAGAAATAAGAATGTATACTTTTCCTCTGTGTACAATCTACACTGTTTAGGATTTCAGTATGTGACACTGTGTAATGACAAACCTTTTGGATATAATGTGACCTGAAGTATTGGAGAGTTATTAGAGAAAATAATATATATATTAGAGCTGAACCATTTTTTTACAAAAGTTTTTCTCTTTTTGACTAGGACATTATTGGCTGAATTCTAGGCCCTGGAAGATGCCAGGTGGTTTCCAAGACATTTTGAATCCAAATGCCTTGTCATTTTCTAAGATAAATGGAAATTCTAATTAAGTAACTCTAAAATTCAAATGTACATAAACGTATCATGGTTGTTAGGGTACAGCAAGGCAAGCCCATAGACCCCCACCTCCCCATTCTCCCCTGCTAAGCCAAGATCATAACAAAAACAGCCTCAAGCCTTGTAAACAGGGCACCCACGTTCCAGAATGTGGTCACACCTGGCTCTGGAACATCCAGGATGTTAACTCAATTAAGCAAAATGTCACCAAGATGCTGTTCTTCTTAGAAAAGCATCCAGCTACCTGCACACCCCCTATTTAACCCCCGTAGTCTGTAAGCCAGGCTGCTGCCTTCACTACCTATGGTGAGTCAGCCATCCTGGCAGGTTGAAATAAACTTGCTAAACCTGACCCTGGGTCTGCCTCTCCATCCTTTCAGTCAACCTTACGTTTTGGTGCCAAAACCCAGGATGGGAGTAGGTGCTGGCCATTTTTCTCTCTCTCTCCCTGCTCCTGTGGCAAGTCCACCAATCCTGAACCCCTTTCCAGACCCAGGAGGGAAACCTCAGACCTCCATTGCCAATTGTGGTTATCTCCATCCAAATCATCACTTCCCGGCTGATAAGTTGGATAGAGGTTTTCTTCTGTCCGGGTTTCTCGACTGACCGTTTTCTGTCTGAGAGTCCCAGTGCTGGGCCAAGGACACACTTGTGGCCCCAGAGGCCTCAGTCCTGTTGTCTTGGGGATGCCTAATATGACAGCTACTGTTCCAAATTCACTGTCTTAGGTAAAGGTTAACAGGGCAGAGGACACTCTTGTGTTTCTCCTCCTCTTCTGGCCTTTTACCATGGGGTCTAGCCAGTCCATTCTGTCTGAAACTACTCCCTTAGGATGTCTCCTCCAGAATTTGGATACCCTTCATCTCCTATCTGAAGTCAGGCCCAAAAGATTAATTTTCTACTATAATACAGCCTGGCCCAATATAAATAAGATAATGACCTTCAATGGCCCAGAGTGGTACTTTCAACATTCTCCGGGACCTTGACAATTTCCACCACTGCAATGTTAAATGGCCTGAGGTTCCCTATGTTCAGGCTTCTTAAAAAAATTGTACTTTAGGTTCTGGGGTACATAGGCAGATCATGCAGGATCGTTGCATAGGTACATACATGGCAGGGTGGTTTGCTGCCTTCATCCCCCCACCACCTATATCTAGTATTTCTTCCCTCATTATCCCTCCTCATCCTCCCCACCCCCTGCTGTCCCTCCCGTAGCCCCCACTAACTGACTGCAGTATGTGATGCTCCCCTCCCTGTGTCCACATGTTCTAATTGGTCAACACCCACTTATGAGTGATAACATGCGGTGTCTGTTTTTTTTGTTCTTGTGTCAATTTGCTGAGAATGATGGTTTGTAGATTCATCCATGCCCCTATGAAGGACACGAACTCATCATTTTTTATGGCTGCATAGTATTCCATGGTGTCTATGTGCCACATTTTCTTTATCTAGTCTATCTTTGATGGACATTTGGGTTGGGTCCAGGTCTTTGCTATTGTAAACAGTGCCACAGTGAACATATGTGTGCATGTGTCTTTATAACAGAACAATTTATCATTCTTTGGGTATATACCCAGTAATGGGATTGCTGGGTCAAATGGAATTTCTATTTCTAGGTCCTTGAGGAATTGCCACACTGTCTTCCACAATGGTTGAACTAATTTACATTCCCACCAGCAGTGTAGAAGTGTTTGTATTTCTCCACATCCTCTCCAGCATCTGTTGTCTCCAGATTTTTTAATGATCGCCATTCTAACTGATGTGAGATGGTATCTCAATGTGGTTTTGATTTGCATTTCTCTAATGACCAGTGATGATGAGCATTTTTTCATGTTTGTTGGCCTCCTAAATGTCTTCTTTTGTAAAGTGTCAGTTCAGGCTTTCTTTACCTTCCGCAACTACCCATCTCTCTGTCAGTACTGCTTCACTTTCCAAATCCTCCTCGCCTGCTAGAAACCCAACTCAACCCCTCCCATGGCCCTGGCAGACAATGCCTCCTCTTTCAACCCGGCTGACTTCCCTCCTCTCCGCCAATGCGCCAAGCCAAGCCTCTGCCCGGACACCCTGAGCCTCCGCCTTATGCTCCAGCTCCAGCTCTCCCCTTGTCACTTCTCTCCAATCCCCCTGCTTCCAACTCTGACTCCTCTCCATCCCCACCCAACACCCATTCCCAGACCCGGCATCTCCCACAGCCAGCTCCCTTACTCTGTTTCAAGAAGTGGTGGGGATGGAAGGCATTGTCCACATTGATGTGCCCTTCTCTCTATCCAATCTCTCTCAAATTGAAAGGCGCCTCGGGTCCTCATCCTACAATCCAGACACTTACATCTAAGAATTTAAATATCTTACCCAGTCTTATGAATTCACTTGGCATATCTCTATATTATCCTCTCTTCTACCCACCTTCCAAAAGAGAAGGAAAGAGTGTGGCTCGCAGTCCAGGCACATGCCGACAACCTTCATCAGCAAGATCTTACTAAGCCAGTAGGAGCCGCCACCATCCCTGGCAAAGAGCCAGCCTAGGAATACCAGCCCACGGATCCAGGCTAAGCATCCTGTATCCATTACTTGCCTTATTGCAGGCCTTAACAAAGATGCCCATAAGGGTATAAATTTAAAAAAAAAAAAAAAAACAAAAAAAAAAAACCTCAAAGAAATTTCCCAAAAGGGAAAAAAAAATCCTGCCCAGTTTCTTTCCCGCCTGACAGAGGCCCTCCAAAAATACACCCATGTTGATCCTGCCCTCCAGAAGGCAACATAGTTCTTAACACTCATTTTATCTCCCAGTCTGCTCCAGACATCTGGCACAAACTTAAAAAGGCTAAAGATAGCCCTCAAACCCCACAGCAAGACCTCTTTAACCTGGCCTTCAAGGTCTTCCATAACAGGGATGAACAAAGTAAACTAGACAAAGCCCAAAGAGATTGTGCTAAATACCAGCTTCTACCAGCTGTTATTTGGCAACCCCAACAGCCTGGCTATGGCACCCAGGGGCACAAAAGACCCGATAGCAGTGCACCTCTGGGGGCATGTTTCAAGTGCAGCAAGGAAGGCCATTGGGCACAGGCATGTCCCAATACACAGGCGCCAAAGAGCCGTTGCCGTATCTGCCAGGGGCAGGCCACTGGAAGTCTGTCCTCTCAACAGGCAGACACAAAACCCTGTACCTCCAACCTGCAACCCCTTCACCAAAACAAAAGGTGAAGAATCGCTCGCACTCCCATAGCTCCTTGGTTTAGCTGCCCAGGGCTCGTGGCCCCATCCACCAATACTGTATTGGAGCCCAGGGTAACTCTCTTAGTAGCGGGTAAGCCAGTCTTTTTTTGAATCAATACCAAGGTCACCTGCTCGACTTTACCTGAATGTTCAGGACCAATTCATCCCTTATAGGTCTCAGTTTTGGAAGTTGATGGACTTATCTTGTAAGCACGTGCCACCAAACCACTCACTTATTCCCTAATACCGTTTTCTCACACTCTTTCCTTATCATGCTTCGCTGTCCTCCTCCCATTCTAGGCAGGAACCCCCATCACTAATGGTCCCCTTATTTACCAACTCCTCCAAGTTGCACACCTCCCAGCTAAGGCAGGAGTTATACACTGCCAAGGACACCAAATGAGATCAGATAAAATATCAAAAGGGAACAGAAAGGCCGATGAGGCAGCAAGAAACGCTGCCCTTTCCTCTGCCCCTACCTCCTCATCACCCTCAAATCCAACCCCAGTATTCTCTCATTGAAAAATCTTCATTGTTACAACAAGGAGCCTCCTTCCAAATAAACTAGACAGTCAAAAATAAAACTCATCTTCCCTCAAAAACCAACCAAGGAAATTATAGCATCTCTTCACCAATCCTTCCATATTGGTGCACGCCCCCTGTACCTTCTTCGCCCTTACTTCTCTTCCCCCAACCTATTTATCACACTAAAAGACATAACCTCAAACTGTTATGTAAGCTTCATCACTTCCTCTCAAGGGGCCCTCTGCTCTCCTCCTATCCCTACATATCAACTAAGAGAAACAGCCTCTCTCCATAATACCAAATATTAAAAGTCCTTTCCCCTCCCACATGAAAAAAAAAGTCTCATGAAGAGTTTATCCATAGGACTCTATCAGCCACCTCATAAATCCTCTATAAGAGGCCACCTCCTCATACCGGTTTTCCCGTCCTCTGCTGCCTCCTCGGCTATCCGCATTTCTCAGCTCTAGGACCATATTCCCACTCACTTCTCACACCATCCAAAAAGACTCTGACTTTGTAGACAGAGCTCGCCCTTACTAAAAACTATCCCACTGCCCTCACTAACAGAGCTACCAAACTTCTCTCCACATATACTGCCAATTATGACCATGCAAAGCTCCCTCACCCCGCCATTCAATGTCCCATAACCCTACATACGCCGAGACGTGGCCGACATCCCTTATGGATCACCTCTTTCAACCAACACATACATGTAGGCACCATCCCTTCCTCTGCTTGTGACTCAACTCAAACCATCTCCCATTCCTCTTCCAATACCTCACTCTGCCGAGAAATGCTGAGTGTATGATAAATTTTTTTGTTTGCTAAGAACAGCGGCAAGGTAAATCGAGCCAGCTCCCCCAAGCACAAAACTGCTCAGGATGTTCTAAAGTAGTAAACAGTATGTGTATGTCATACACTGGTTCTTTAAGCACGGGATATCTGACCCCACCCCTGTGGCTCCTTCGTGGAGAACGCTTGCTCGTTTGTCTTTGATCAGTGGTAAGCAGGTGCCAGCTGTTTGCCTAGTTTATCTTTGTTCTATGAGAAAACACAGAACACCTGTTTGTTAATAATAATCACCTATTCAGAGAGAATAAATATGTGGGTCAGTGCCTAGCCAAGGCCCTCAGCCCAGAATGCTGTTGGTCCCCAATTGCTGTTCTATCTGGTTGTCTGCTGCTTAATGCCTTCAGTGCCGCCTGAGTTGGGTGGGGTGGTCTCTACAGCTGAGCTGGACTCGGTATCACTCCAAGTAAAGTATTCAGTTTCCCCTGAAGCTAATGGTCTCTTTACCCAGCCCTTCTGCATTACTTCCCCTCCTGCCTCTCAAATACGGAACCCCCTTCCCCAGACAGAAGCTCTCAAAAGGGTCTCTCTCCTCCTCACTCTAGGTTACTAAAGCTGGACCAAGTCCCTCCAAACAAGGAACCTATTCTCAATCCAGTTGTCTGTTTACATTAACACCGTAGGCATCTTCTTCCTCTGTGGATCCACACCCTACTTCTCTCTCCCTACCAACTAGACAGGTATTTGGACACGAGTCTATCTTACCCCCGGCATTAATCTTGTCCCTCCTTGTCCCTGCTACACTACACAGCCACCCCACCCCCACCTAAATAGTTCATTCCCTTATTAGTAGCCCTTAAAGTCACAGCTAGTGTCAGGTTAGAAGCAGGAAGCCTAAAAACCTCATTATCATAGTTTCAGTCGCTCTCCCAAAACTCCCAATCCTCACTTTAAAAAAAGCAAACTATCACTCACCTCCAAAACCAACTAGACCCCTTAAAAGCTGTCAACCTACAAAAACCGCAAAGGCCTACTACACCTCTTTAAAATCCTGCTTCTATCTCAAATCTGGGTTACTACAAAATACATCAAAAGGCTCAAGGCTCAAAGACCAAACTCAGAAAGTTAAAAAAAAAAAAAAAAATTCTTCTGCCTGCCCCTCCTGGCCCGGTTGGTCTCGGTTCCTGGGGCCCTTGGCTGCTTTCCCTCCTTGGCCCTCCTCTTGGTCTTTGGCCCTTACCTCTTACACATTTTTACCTAGTTCTGCAGAATCAATTGCAAGCTTTTACCGGAGGCACGGTACAAGGCATGATAGTGTTCCAGGACTACCAACTGGCAGGCCAGCCTCACCCCAGCCAGCATCCCTACTCAGCATGAAGCAGTTAGAAAAGAATGGCGTCCCTTTTCCCTTTATTTTACATATATATAACAAAAGGCTGGAATGTTAGGGTCACAGCAAGGCAAGCCCATAGACCCCCCCTCCCTGTACTCCCCTGTTAAGCCAAGCTCTGAACAAAAACAGCCTCAAACCTTGTAAACAGGTCACCTACATTCCAGGATGTGGTCACATCCGGCTCTTGAATATCAGGATGTCAACCCAGCTAAGCACAATGTCAGCCCCCGAGAACCAAGATGCTGTTTTTCTTAAAACAGCACCCGGCTACCTGCAAACTCTCTGTATAACCCTCATAGTCTGTAAGCCAGGCAGCTGCCTTCACTGCCTGTGATTATGCCACCATCCCGGCAGGTTGAAATAAACTTGCTAAACCTGACTCTGGGTCTGCCTCTCCATCCTTTCAGTCAACCTTAAAATGGTGAGTCTATTTAAAATGCACACTCTTGTGGTCCATCTTCAGAGATTCTTACTCAGTAAACCTGGGGAGAGTCTCAGGACTCTGCGACATTGTAAAGAAACTCAGATGATTTTGATATATGTGGTTTACAGATTACACTTAGAGAACCAGGGTTTATGGCTTCTTTCTGATATCAGTACCACCTATTTTTAATTATTACAAGTTTCCTACTAATAGCTGCTCCTCCAATCAACTCTTTAATTTTCCCTAGTGGGGAGAGCAGCAATAAACAAGACCCAAAGCCTTCTTTTATATTGTTGAATTGATTTTTGTATTTATATTTGAAGGAAAATGTCTGATACTTAAGTTGTATCCCCCCCCAAACATTAGTTCCCTTGCCTGTTAGTAGGTGTTCTTCAGAAACAGAATTCCGTAGTCAAACAGATTACTGTGTGAGAATACTTCCTCTCCTCTTAGAGTTATAGACACACCGCCCCCCCACCCCCAACAACCTTATTTAGCTTTGTTTTAACCAGGCTTTCCATGATTCTAACTCTGGAATCTTTCTGAGTAAAAGACTGCTTAATATCTTGCAGAAATACTGTTCCTCATTACAGAGAGTCTAAGTTCCATCTTATTTTCTTGCTGAACCTGCTATCTTTCTGGCAATTCACACTACTGTTTTGGTTTAAAAGCCCTTTCTTTGGCTCATTTGAAACCTACATGGAGTAAGATTAGTCAGAGACAACAGTATCAACAGAGAATAAGGTTTCTTCCAAAAGTAAATCTGATTTCAGGGACTAAAGGAGTCTCTGGGTCTAAGGATGTATCCACAGGTAGTATAAGATGCTCCTCCAAACACCTCTTTTTTTTTTTTTTTTTTTTTTTTTTGATTTTTTTTTTTTTTTTTTGAGACAGAGTTTTGCTCTTGTTACCCAGGCTGGAGTGCAATGGCACGATCTTGGCTCACCGCAACCTCCGCCTCCTGGGTTCAGGCAATTCTCCTGCCTCAGCCTCCTGAGTAGCTGGGATTACAGGCACGCACCACCATGCCCAGCTAATTTTTTGTATTTTTAGTAGAGACGGGGTTTCACGATGTTGACCAGGATGGTCTCGATCTCTCGACCTTGTGATCCACCCGCCTCGGCCTCCCAAAGTGCTGGGATTACAGGCGTGAGCCACCGCGCCCGGCCAAACACCTCTTTTTTAAAGAACTTGGAAATAGAATCAGCTAGATTTTGTGAGTAGAACATGATTCAACACTTAGTGGATGAAATCAAAGACATGGAAAGTCACATTTATTGACTACTGGTTTGGACCACACTATGGTCAAACAAAGTTTAGAAACATTTGAAAAATTATTTTTCATCATAGTGACCTGGAAAAAATGAACAGAACGGTAATTATCAGTATGCACAGCATCAGGTAGGAGGCAGAATATTTTGACCAATACACCAGGAGTAATAACGTTTAGGAAAGTTGTGTCTTTCTGGAGAAGAATGTCCTCAGCTGAGAAGTTGCCTAGGATTATCCAAATTCCTGGCATTTATTCCTTGAATAACATTCTATTTTAGCATCAATGTAGTTCTGTCTCAGAGAAGGCATATCTTGATCATGGCAATCAGTGCTCTCTGGTCAGAATAAAGTCATAATTCTTATTGTAAATGAATAAATTGGTATTCTGTTTTATAGTCTAGTCTCTCATTAATTTAATTTGGAGTAAGTTAGTATCCCTGAGTCTGATCACATCTGAGGAATTACACAATTGATTTTTGAGGCAAAGACCTTTTCAAAAAAATACAGACTGCAACAAAATCACCATTATGATAGTACACTGGGAGGATTTTGTAGAACATTACCAAACACATTCTAGGTAAACCCCTATTTTTCGATTTGTTTCTCCTGAAAGTGCAGCATATTAAACACAAAGATTTGTATAAGAATATGAGCCTTGTTTCTAATGAAGATATTTTTGTTGTTTTGAGAAGAAAGAAGTAAATTTAGTCTTCATCATGTGCTGTTGGTGTATGTTTAGCAGGCTGTATAGAAAAATTACTCACTTGAGAACCATTGTCTTCCTTTATTGCTTTTTCTCGTAACCCTGCAAAGTAGAAGAATAAAAGAAAATTACATTGGGCAAATATCTTATACATTATTCTTAAATCTTGCAAATATAATTCCTGGTTTCTTTCATTTCAGGATGGCTAGGTTAAAACTCAGCGCAGTCAAGCAGTTCCAGCTGAAATTTTGTTGGGGCTTAACCTGCGTAGCTAAGTGTTCAATTTAAAAGTTCTTCTTGCACCCAATGAAAAAACACGTAGTGATTACAGGCAATTGTAATGTGAATTAAATTGTGAATAATATTTAATACTTTCAACTGTGAGTTCTTTGTGGGGACTTCCTAAGATAATAAGGCTTTTTCTGATGTATCCCTCTAACTCAACATTTGAGATTTTATAAAACTTACAAAATTTTTAATACATGTTACAAAAACAATAGCCCTCCATATTTTATAGATTAGAAAAATCTCCTCACATATAACTACAGAATCTCAAACTGTTTTTAAAATTTTTATTTTAGATTCTGTAGTACATGTGCAGGTTTGTTATAAGAATATTTTGCATGATGCTAAGTTTGGGCTTCCATTGATTGCATTACCTAAATAGTGAACACAGTACCCAATAGGAAGTTTTTCACCCCTTGTCCCCTTCCCACCCTTCCTCCTTTTGGAGTTTCTAGTGTCTATTGTTCCTGTCCTTACGTTTATGTGCACCCAAGACTTAGCTCCCACTTATAAGTGAAAACATATAATATTTGCTTTTCTGTTTGTGTTAATCTGCTTAGGATAATGTCCTCCAGCTTCATGCACGCAGCTGCAAAAGATACGATTTTGTTCATATTTTTGGCCGCATAGCATTCCTATGGTGTATATGTACCACATTTTCTTTATCCCATCCACTGTTGATGGGCGTCTAGGTTGATTCCATGTCTTTGCTATTAGGAATAGTGCTGTGATGAACATATATCTGCATGTTTCTTTATGGCAGAATGATTTAATATTCCTCTGGGTATGTGCCCAGTAATTACTGGGTTGAATGGTAGTTCTAATTTGAGACATCTCCAAACCATTTTCCACAGTGACTGAACTAATTTACATTCCCACCAACAGTGTACAGGGTTTCTTCTGTCTGCAGCCTCACCAACATCTTTTACTTTTTGATTTTTTTAGGTAACAGCCATTCTGACTGGTGTGACATGGTATCTCACTGTGGTTTTGATTTGCATTTCTCTGATAATTCGTGATATTCAGCATTTCATATGTTTGTTGGCTGCTTGTAAGCCTTCTTTTGAAGTGTGTGTTTGTTCTTGTCCTTTGCCCACTTTTAATGGAGTTGCTTCATTTTTTTTAACATTCCTTATAAATTCTGGATATTAGTCTTCTGTTGAATGCTTATTTTGCAGATATTCTCTCCCATTCTGTAGATTATCTGTTTACTCTAGTGATAGTTTCTTTTACTGTGCAGAAGCTCATTATTTTAATTAGGTACCACTTGTTGATTTTTTGTTGTTGTTGTTGCAATTGCTTTTGAGAAGTCAGTCATAAATTCTTTGCCAAGCTGATATCTAGAAGGGTATTTTCTAGATTTTCTTCCAGGATTTTTTATAGTTTGAGGTCTTACATTTAAGTCTTTAACTTATTTGAGTTAAATTTAATATATGGTGATGTAAGGGTCCAGTTTCATTGTTCCGCATATGGTTAGCCAATTTTCCCAGCACAATTTATTGAATAGAGAATCTTTTCCCCATAGCCCTTTTTGGTGGACGTCCTCAAAGATCAGTTGGTTGTAGGTATGGAGCTTTATTTCTGGGTTCCTTATTCTGTACCACTGGTGTATTTTTGTCCAATTTTGTACCAGTACCATGCTGTTTTGGTTACTGTATCCTCGTAGTGTAGTTTGAAGTGGCATGAAGTGATGCCTGCAACTTTGTTCTTATTGCCTAGGATTACTTTGGCTGTTTGAGCTCTGTTTTGATTCCATATGAATTTTAGAACTGTTTTATCGAATTCTGTGAATAATGATGTTGATAATTTGATGGAAACAGCATTGAATCTGTAAACTGCTTTGGGAAATGTGAACATTTTAATACTGATTCTTCTATTCCATGATCATGGAGTGTTTTTCCATTTGTTTGCATCATCTCTTATTTCTTTTAGCAGTGTTCAAAATTATCTTTATCCTTTCACACATTTCAATTGGAAGACTACTCTGCAAATCTTCATTCTTAGTCTATCTTTTCTCAGTATCTTTTCTTTTGTTTTCTTGATATTATTATGTTAAAAAGAGAAATACGTGCCTACTTAATTTGAGCATACATCTGAAAATTGGACAACGGAGACTCTACTCTTCTTCATTTTCTTAGCTGATTTTATGATTAATATTACTACAGCAATAATCATTACTCTAAGCCCTGGGATATGTCTGTACAGCAATTTAAATTAAAAGTTATCCTGCAAGTTGCTCCAACACTATACCGTAATTAGAAAAGCTTTGTATTTACACCAGTAAGTAGATATCCTCTTGATTTCTCCCTACTGGTCTCTGGAAGAATAACTTATTTTTTATTTCATGTCAAAATGTAAATTTATAGCTTTCTTATGATATAAGCAATTAAATTTAAATAAAATGAAAAATGTTTAATTGAGTAGGCACATTTATGTATTCTTTAAAAATATCAAAGTAAAAATTTATAATCAGATGAAATGTTTCTCAGAATTATTTGGCTATAACAAAATAACTGGGATACTTTGCGAACTGAGAGTTTTCAAATATTATATCTGTATTAAAGACATAGTCTCTTTCTGTCACTCAGGCGGCAATGCAATGGTGCGATCTCAGCTTACCGAACCCTTTACACCCCAGATTAAAGAGATTTTCAGCCTCCTGAGTAGCTGGGATTACAGGCATGCACCACCATGCCCAGCTAATTTTTGTATTTTTAGTAGAGACAGGATTGCACCATGTTGGCCAAGCTGGCCTTGAACTCCTGAACTGCCTGCCTCTGCCTTCCAAAGTGCTGGGATTACAGGTGTGAGCCACTGCACCAAGCCAAAAATATTAGTGTTTTGAGAACTTATTTTCTATTACTTCATTATCATTGCCCAAAATGAGCACATTTCTAAGAGGTAAGGGGATAGTAAATAAAACAATGGTTATGCTACACAAGTAATTAATAATTCACTTTGATATGAAGTCAAGGGTACTATCTCTTCAGTCAGTTTTTATATTTTGAAATGTATTATTGAGTACTTACATTAGGCCAAGTGCTAGCTCTGGGGTTCTAGACTAGGGATATATTAGTGGACCATGATCTAATGGTATTTCAAAACTACTGGAGAATACAGATAATTGCACAATTATTTATACCATTATTTAATTACAAGGCCCTGGGATGAAGGGTCTGCATCTTTTAAAAACTGACTAAGTAGAGCATGATTAGATTATGGTGTATGATGAGGAAATGACCTTCTGTGAGATTTACGGCTCAGGGAGAGCCAGGTGATTAAAACTTTTACATCACGTTAGCAATTCTAGAGTAAACCTCCCAAATAATGTGATGCCATTATAAAAATTTAAGTGTAAGAATAATGCAACCTGATCAGATTTACATATTTTCCCCTATATTTTGTTATGAAAATGTTTTCAAACATCTATTTAAAATTATTGTGAAGTAAACTTCCACATACCCACTAACTTGATGTTATAGTTGTACATATTTTGTTACATTTGTCTTAGCCCATTCATTTCCTTTTCAACTTTTATTTTAGGTTCAGGGGTACATGTGCAGGTTTGTCACATAGGTAAACTCGTGTCATGGGGATTTGTTGTATAGATTATCACCCAAGTACTAAGCCTACTACCCAACAGTTATTTTGTCACTCAGGTAATAAGCATAGTACCTAACAGGTAGGTTTTTGATCCTCACCCTCCTCCTACCCTCCATCCTCAAGTAGACTCCACTGTCTTCTTTACCCCTGTTTGAGTCCATGAGTTTTCATCATTTAGCTCCCACTTATAAGTGAGAACATGTGGCATTTCCTGTTCTTGCATTAGTTTGCAAAGGATCATCAACTTCAGCCCCATCCATGCTCATGCAAAGGACATGACCTCATTCTTTTTTATGGCTGCATTGTATTTCATGGTGAGTATGCACCACATTTTCTTTATCCAATCTGCCATTGATGTAGCCCATTCATTTATCCATTCAATTAGCCACCTATTAATCTATCTTATTTTAAAAAATTGAGGTATGAATTATATACCATAAAGTTTGCCCTTCCTAGTATACAGTTCTATGCTCTGACAAAGCACAGTCATGTCAATATCACCACAATCAGTATATATGAGTTTAATCATATATATCTAATGCATTTCAGAGTTTTTTTTAGATATCAGTACATTTCATCTCTAAGCATTTTACCATGCATAGAATTCATTAGAGCTCAATATTTGCTTATGGTCACTTATATTTTTTGAAGTGAATTGTACATAGAATGAAATACATCATTCATAATCTTTCTGTGAGCACTGATAAATGCATAACCATGATCTGTGCAATGCCAAAGCTCTAAAAAGATACAGAAAATTTCTATCACCCACCCCACCCTTCAGAATCTCCTTCTGCTTCTTTGCAATTTCTGGTTTCACTTTCCTCTTCACATTATATTAACACCAGGGTTTGGATTTTTCTTTTATAACCATAGGTTAGTCTTGCCTATTCTAGAATTTCAGATAAATCAAGTCAAAGAGCATATGCTCTTTTGTGTAAGTCTTCTTCAGGTTAACATTATGTTTCTAAGTATATCATTAGGTCTTTTTAAAGTGCTGAGTACTATTTTGTTGTATAAATGGATCATAGTTTGTTTATCCATTCTCCTGTTGATTGAAACCTGAGCTGTTTTCAGTTTTGGCGATTATGAATAAAGCTATCATGAACTTTCTTATACAAAGCTTTTAGTAAAAAAGAAGCACGTATTTTTGTTTTCTTAGATAAGTATTTGGAATTGGAATTTCTCTGTCATGAAGGCATTTGCTTAGCTTAATCTTTTTAAAAGCCAGAACGTTTTAAAAGGTGGTTCATCAGCATAATCCTTGCTGCCTATAGGATGGATAATGGCTTGGGACTAAGGGCAAGTATATCAGGGAAGACAAATTGTAGTGTTGAGACTTAATTGGGGCTGGTGGGTATAGAGGAGAGTTGATATAATTAAGATATATTTACAGGATAAAATCAATAGGATTAGGTAGGAGATGGGATTTGAGGCAAGGGAGATGGATTAGTCAGATTTCAGTGTGAACAAATGCAAGATGGTAGTATGACTTACAGAGATGGAGAGCACTGATGGAAATGGAGAGCCACCAGGTCTAGAGGAAAAGTCCTGAGCTCCATTTAGAACATATGCCAGTTTGATGTTCTCTCTTATGGAATAATAACTAGCTGATTTGTGGCAATTTGCATATTGTTAGAACCAGAAAGAAAAATAACGCAATCTATTTTGCTATGCACCAAATAAACCTGTTTCCTAAATTTAAACTGCTTTACCCTTCCCTTGAAGTAAAATACTTTTACTTATAATTTACTCTAAAAAAGGAATATGAATTTTATTTCTTGTTTAAAATTATAATTGTTAAAATATAACCTATTAAATTATATTCATTTCTATACCTTAGAATTTATGACCTTCATTTGAAAAAAAAATCATAACACTTTTATTGGACAAGGAGATGATTTATTACATAAGATGTAATTAGGATAAATGAGGGATATTATATGGTACAATATTTTCACAGATGGTTGAAATCACATTGGGAAAAGCTTGGATTCAAGTTCATCTATTTAAGTTGCTTAAGATAATTTAAATAGAATTTGAAGGAATGAAGTTTACCATCAGTTTAAAGCATTATATTTATATTAAAACACAAACAAGATTTATCATTCTTGCTGAAGTTACCACAGAATTAAAACTCCTTAACCAATAAAGTCAAATGAAATTTTAAAAAAGCCTTGTATAAGTATTATTAATTTGCGTTTTGCTCAAAAATAATGCCTGCTTAATGTTAATGAGGATGCTAATCAAACCGATTTGGGGCATAATTTTAACCAGAACAACTTTTCCAATTTAGCTATCCTTGAAACAAGACAATGACATTTAAGTAATTACAGAAGTGCTGTGAGAGATAACAAAAACGAAAATAGACACTAGGTATATGAAAGGGACCCCTATAAGCCATTTAATCTTTAAATACGCTTTTTTTAAATTACTTGCATTTTTATAAATGTTGAGAAAAACTACTTAAAATATGTATTGGCAGTCTCTAATCTCATGTTATATCACTGAATATAGTTATGTAAAATAATAGGAGTTGTCATTAAAATGTAATTAAATATTCACATTTCATGCCAAGCTGTCAACAAGCCTCATTTTGCTTAATTATCTATAGATTTTCAGGACCACCTGTTTTCAGGAGGGCTTTTCATTTCTAAGAGGTCAATGGAAGGAAAAGAAAATGAAGATTTGCCAGTCACCTTGTCTAGAATCCATTTGCTCCTGACTGAAGAATGGCTCAAGCCTCCCTTAGTGCTTGATATTTCACTCTTGTCCAAAGGTCACAGGTTTTTAACAAGTAGTTGTAAAAGCTAAAAACCGGAAGCTAGAAACAAAAAGCAGATCTATTTAACCAAATACAGATTAAATACTGCAAAGGCTGGTAAATAACAGTACATTTGTTTTTTGGTCTATTAAAGTCTTCTGAATGTCCTTAACAAAGTTAAAGGTTTTATTCATTCATGACTCATTGTTTCCTCCTTGCTAATGTTCATCTGGAATATATGAATTGTAATTGGAAAGATCACATTAATTTTCTAATGAGCTAATGAATATATGTAAAATAATGTTTAAAAATAAAAAATATTAAACAGATTATTGTTTACAAGAATGACATTGAGAGAGGATCCCTTAACTTTGTTTAGCAAGCCTAAAAAAGTAATCTGTAGTGACTAGTAGTTTTGTTTGGTTTTGTTTCCTTTCTTACCCTTCAATATATTTGGAGATTTATTGGCATTTAGAGAGTGAATTTTACAAACATGTTAAATGACACATCGCAGTGTTTCTTTACATTTTCTAAACTAGTAGGCCAGTGGTTAAAACTCAGCCTCTAGAGGCAATCTGCCTAGGTTTGAATCTGAGCATTATAAATGCTGAAAATGACTTTGGGCAAGTTACTTAATCTCTCTGTGATTTAATGTCCTCATCAATAAAATAAAAGAGAAAGATACTACTGACTTCCTAAAACTGTTATGAAGATGAAGGGCATGTAAAGTGGTTGTTTCATATAAGAAAGTCTTGGTCTAGGGTAGTACAA